>NC_079344.1:4187716-4886036 GCF_029582105.1 Oenanthe melanoleuca | reverse complement strand
AACCCTCTAAAAGGAGAGCACAAACATGCCTTGAATCAGTCTCCAAGACAGCAAGGTACTCAGACAGAAAAGTGGGAGTAAAAATGCTTGAACAAAATATATACCAGAGACAAATAGGTCAGTTCACAAAGTTATTTTCAAAATTAAGAGGTGACTTGTATTTGCATGTAAACTATTTTTTAGCAGTGTATCTTTCACAGAAGAGACAGAACACAGGACTAATACCGTGAAAGATTCTTAATGGAAAAATGTTTTGAGGTTTCCAGTCCTTGGAGCCTCACTGTTCCTTTATTTCATATACATTTCACATTTGCTGAAGTGTGCTTAAAATATAAAGAAGAAAAAAATGCAACCAGAGAATTCTTTTGTCCTCAATACCTTATGGTAGTTTCTGTTCAGAAACTCTTACCTTTAATGTCCTGATTGTTTTCCCCAACATTAATTAAGCGACAGGGACAGCTCAGTAAACTGTGCTTGCAGATTTCCAAAGCAAGGTAAGTAACTTTCCAGCACATAGGCACTCCACATAGAGAACAAGGAGGGGAAAATAACCCAGAAACCCCACCAGAAACACCCAATATGCCCTTGTCTTGTTCTTCCATTAAATTAGAGACAGAAAACAACAATTTCCCTCAATTTAGATACAACTTCTGGTTTCATGTCTTCTTGAGAGCACCACCAGGAACTACAGGCTGTCCTAAAGCTTGGGAATATTTTTATTTTTTTTTTTTGTTCCCTCCCTTTACATCCAGCCAGAAGTCCCCCTTTTCAGTTTGCAACCACTGCTGCACTCTGGCCCCTGGCACTGACTGCAGCTCCCTGTCAGCTCCCTGCTCACCTGCACCTGGCAAAGCTTTTCTGTCCAGGCCCTCTTAGCACATCCCGTTCTCCTCCCCACCAAGGTCATCTCAGTCGGGTGCTGCTCCTCCACCTGAGAGGGCAGCACCTGTTTCTGCTGCTTCTCCTCCCAGCTGTGCAGTCACAGCAAGTCACTGCTCCCTGGAGGAGTCTCCCTTGTACCTTCTGATGTGGGAAGAAAGAAAGCACTCTGCTGAAAACAGACCTACCTTCTCCTCATGTCAAAAAGCACAGCTCCTGGATGGCACTGATTAATTTCTCAGTTAAAGACCTAAGAATTTCACACGTGCAGAACACAGCTCAGTCCAGCCAGAGTTGCTCTGCTCTACTAAAGAAGGAGAAAAAAATGCACTGTTTTAGCAACCATCTATGTCAGACTCTTGGAAATCCAGTGTGTTTACATTTAAGTTTTCTTTCCATTACATAGTTTATGAAGTTTTTAGAAAAACAGATAATGAAACATCTACCTTCCTATAGTATGGAGAGGAATGAGTCCCAGCTGCATAACTGCTATCAAACTCTTGTTCCATACAGCATTTCTTCTTGCAGCAGCCTGGTTACAGCTGTAGGTCAGTGACCTGATTCTCATTTCTTTTTCCTAAGAGCATTAAACCCTCCTAGAGCCTGAAAAGCTTTAGGTAATCAGCAGCCAACTGTACAAATGTAGAGTTAAACTCAGCAGTTCTTTCTCAGGGTTAACACAGCATCTTAATAATTGAATCTCTTCTTAAACTCAATATCAGCACCCACTGATGAACTGACAGCAGGAGACTGCTGAGGAATGCTAACAGTAAAAACTATGAAATGGAGCATTAAAGGTTAAAAGTAAGTTCCCACTATTTAGCAGTTTCAATTGAAGGTGATACAGGAACACATGGCAGAAAAGGTCATTAAATGAAAACGGTGAAGCCATTTTGCAGGTTTACCTCTTTTCTAGGGCATTTTACCAGATGATCATAACGTGAGACAGTGACAAATGCATTCCAGCTGAGATAAGATATGTGGGTCATGCTGACTTTGCAACATTATAAACCACTACTGGGGATAACACAGCTTCTCTGTGAGGTAATTTACCTTCTTTGAATGAAAAGATAAATGCGAATTAACAGGGAAGAGACTGAAACATCTGAGCTGTGCTATTGATCTACTAAGGACCTAGATAAGTCACAGAGAAACTAATGCTTGCATTGCTTGAGATTAGTGATGGATGTGAGAGCAGATTTAGCAGCTAAGGGGCTATCACTGTCAACAAAGCCTTAGCACTACTTTTTTTTATTTAAATTATGCTGTCGTAGGGAAAACATGTCCCATAGCAGCAGTAGGCAGAAGCAATCTTTTACTTATGACATTATGGACTCTAAACCAAAATATTACAAGTAACAAAAATACTGAAGTGCTTCAAATGTGTTCAATAAAAATACATCTGCTCCTGATGAGACAAATGTGTGTTTAATAAGCATTTAGTTGTAGGACTCAGTTTTCTGAGGGGAGCACACAAGTGCTTTCTGCTGAGAATACCAGGCTTTCTGCTTCACCTCTAAGAATTTTTTTTTAAATATCTGGTCCAGGGACAGCAAATATAGTTCTGCAAAAAATGTAAAACACTGGTATAATGACATTTCTGGTTTTTGCAGCAAGATCTTTATCCACTTACCTATCATAACCAATGAAAGAGAACAGAGATCATAAGTTTAAACAAAAGGACTGAGTCCTTACTTAGGAAAGTGAATGGAAATTATTTTTAGTGGAGAATCTAAAGGTTTATGAGTATGAAAGTGCTATTTGTAAAAGATTTTTTAAAAGTGTCTGTTTACTGAGATTTTGACATGGGAGCTCTGATAAAAGTAGTTGTCAAAAAGTGCCCTTCAAGATAACACGCTTTATTTGTAGCTTTTAGTTTGAAATGAAAGATTTGATTTTTTTCTATTCTAGCCTATTCTTGTCTTTTCTGTGAGGGGCATAGAAGAATCATTTCAGTAACCTGGAAGCAAGTTCATCTGCCAAAGTGCCCAACTGAATGGGCAGAGGGAAAACTAAAACCAGTCACGGCCTCCACCCAGGGATCCTCCCCCCAGCTGATTTTGGCTGTCATTAAACACTGAACATTGTTTCCTTTTTAGTATTTTGTATGCAATGCCATCAGAACATACTCCTCTGGAAGGAAGATTTGTAATTTCTAAGGCTGAATGACATATTGAGAAATCAGCTATTAAGTACTAAGCTTTACTACTTGTCCCATAAAAAAGCATACACCAAGCAAAAGGGTGAGATGGCATATGCTTCCTGGAGACTGCCCACTCCTGGGAAGCACCAAGTCCAGGTGCTGGCATAGGTTCTAACTTGAGTGCAGATTTGAAAGCACCAAGAAATGTACTTATAAGAAAGCAGAACTCCCTTCATTCCTGCAACATACATGCACCAAACACAATTCCAAAGAGCTCAGTTCAGCTTTTGTGAATAATTAAAAAGCTGAGGAGCTCCAAAGGGGAGCTTAGCAAAGAGCAGAATTCTAAGAAATTGTTGTTGTTTGCCAACAACAGAGTATTAAACAAATTAATCTGCAGCCATAACCTCAAGCCAACCAACAGAAAGGGCAACTGAAGGGCAATAACAGAAAAGAAACATCAGTCCCAGACAGGGCTGAGAGCAAGGTGAAAGTCATTCTGCTGCCTGCAGCCATCTCTTACACTGGCATTTCCTCCTGCCCAGCAGCTCTGGCACAGCATCATGATGAGCCCCAGGCTGGTGGAGGCTCTGCTTCCCTGCCCCTCACAGGGATGTGTCTGGAGGAGTCCTGGGGCATGTTTGGTAAAATCACTGATGTTTTATTCAAGAGCTTTTAGAGAGGAGAAGAGTACACAGTGGTTACTGATTTTGCTGCTGCTAAAACAGCAATTTTGTGCTCCAACAAAAATTCCTCAGTGAAGCGGTGAATTGGCTCTGCATTGCTGTGGGCCAGACAAATCCACAGATTTCTGTCTGTGAAATGTTCTCACCACAGCGTTACCCACAGGATTTGCTGTGCATCAGTCCCTGTATCTCGTTCCAAAAGTGCTCCTGTAAGCCAAGCTCATTGGTAGTACTGAGATGATCACAGAGCTGGTACAGAGGCACCAGATGATTCTGGTTTCAGAGCTCCTGCAGGAAAGCAGGGCCTTTCTCTGTGTCTTCACTGAGATAAGGGAGAAGGTTGTGTTGTTTCATTGGGAAAATTTCAGGTCATCATATAGAACTGTTGAAAATAAGAAAGACAAGATTATAGAAGGATTTCCACCAGTGAGCAACATTTGCTTCACCCTTGGTATCTTAAGACAAGTTGTTTTTCTGAAATCAGAAAACAGTGTTACACACACGTACAGTGATGAATAACTACAGTTTGGCTGTGTGCTTGTGCCTTGCACAATAAGGAACCTAGTTTTGTCTCTAGTTATTTCTCTAGAACTTAGAAATCAAACCTAATCTAATTTGCTACAGCTGGACACCACCTGCAGAGTACTGTTTAAGTACTCTGAACATTACATACTTATCTTTTAAATATTGATAATGCCATTTTTCATTTATGTGACATGAAGTCCCACAGGGAATAATTATGCTAATAAACCTTAATGATTCTTGCAAATAAATGATCAAACAAAATTGCTACTGTTGATTTATATTAATGGATGCCTTCAGGAGAAGATTTGTCAGGATGTGCTGCTTCTTGAATCCAAATTCGTCTTATTTAGCAGAAGAATGTACATAGATTGTAAAACAGATTAAGTGTTTAAAATATAATGTGTTCATGCAGTTTCTGCAGTTCATAACACTCAAGAACTATTATCTTGCCTTATGGCAAATCTCCATTAAAGGCTTCTTTGTATACAACCTTTGTCAGTCCTTTTTTCCCCTCCTTTTGTCCCCTATGGCTAACAACGTCCTCCTTCAGAAGATCTCTAACTTAACCTGTCACTCACACAAGAACAGTGATCACTATTCTGTCCTAACAGATAAACACCACTGCTGAACAAGTTTGCTTTTCTGTAATTAGTGCAGAAATATGCTTGCTGTTTTAATAAGGGCATGCGACCTGAAACTGGGTGACCTACAGAATTTTACAAGATATATTAAGATGAGCAGTTTCTACTTTTTCTCTATTGTCAGATATGGTGGAAATTCTCTTTCCCAACCACCCATACTTGAAATTTTAACCAAGTTCATTTGGAAAACATTTTACATAGGCTTTACATAGGCATTGCCCTTTAGAAAGATGTGTGTTTGAAAGCAATACCCATGGACTTTTTGCTTTTGCTTATAAATGAACCATTTCTTGAGTCCATATCAGATGTATACTATAGAGATACAACTGTAGTTCAAGAAGCTAATTTTAGAATTTTCAGAGGAATTATCTCTTCTCTCTCTGATCTTCATGACCTGTTTAATATTTTCTTTCCATCCCACAGGTGTTTGTACTACAAAGTACTCTTTTGGGCACTCCTAATTCCTCAGGTTTTCCTCTTGTTGTGAAGCATTTTTCAGGGCTTGCCTCACTTCATTCACATGTGAGTACTATTACTCCTCTTCCTTCTCTGTCAGTGGGTTTGGAATGACATCTCTCATCAGGTTTCTCCAGGATCCAAGAGCTCTGTTGAGATCTGATTTCTGCAGACAGAAGCAAAAAGTATGACTAACACAGTATCTCTATTAAATGAGATTTTTCATTGCTCCCCCAACATTGAAACTTTTCTCTTAAACTACCCCATCTCTTCTCTGCAGGTTGTTTTAATGTATAGTGATCAGGTGAATCCCATTGCACATTATTTCTACTTACTTGTTATTTATTTGAAATCCAGTCACTTCTTATTCTCACACCATCTGGCAGACATGTCTGTTTTTATATACTGCAGATATTCTAATTTAAGCTAGTTGATCCTTAACAGTTAGTTCATGCATTTTAGTTAAAATGTATTTACAATCAGATGATGAAATATTCACTTACACCTTTTTTATGGATGTAAACTGAGATTCCAAATGGATGTCACTATCAATTTTGTAGGAACATATACACATTCCTTAGTGTTTATAAAGTGGATTAATTCTGGTTTAATACTCATTCATTTTTATCCTGTGTCTTCTAAATAATTCATGTAAATAATTCATGCTTATTGACTTTCAAGTTACCACTGCAGCAGGACTCTTCACTGGCAGCTGCATAAAACAAAATCACTTTTATCTAGACTGCAAGATTCACTTTCTAAATATTTTCCTCTTTTTAAAACTAGCTTGGAAGCAACAATTCATTCTTATCTGCTTGTTAGGCATTCAATGTATGCTAGTTTCCTGAAGGACTACACACTTTTATTTTATTTCTAGTTGGGGGGCTTTCTTCTTCTGAATTTCAGTATTTTGCTATTCAGTATTTGAAAAACTTACTCTCCTTGCCTTCCAGGGAGCAAATATCCACCTTGGCTGGCTCCCAGCCTGGCTTAGCAAGCCATGGCAAAGCATCCTGTGACTCTGCACACAGCCTAGGATGGGAAAGGTGTCCAGCCAAGCCAGGCCTAAGGTGTAGAAGGAATTCTCCCTAGGAAAATCCTTCTCTGGACACCTCGAGCTTGAGGACAAAAGCCTGGGTCCCTGGAGCAGTTTGTCCTCAACTGAAAGCAAGGAAGCAACCAACCAATAATAATCAAAATGTATCTTCAAAGTCAGATGTGAAAATGTAGACTATAAAGTGAGATATATCTTAAACAATAGATAATACTAAATTGCCAGTAGTTTTGGATATGGAAGATCCATCTTCTATGCCCTCAGCTGCATCAGATAGAGAATTTGTCCCTTTTTCCTCCAGAAGCCATGAAAAAAAAAAAAGAGATTATTTTCATCCCAAAATGTACGGAAACCCTCCCTAAATAGTAATTTTCTGGCCAGTCTTAGTCAGTGATAAATGAATGCTAAGGTTATATTTATAGGCTCTACTAAGCTGTATTTTATCCAAGATTTCAACAGTTTAAATTGATATGAGTAAAACCTGAAAAAAAATCCTAGACATTTGTTGACATTTATTTTTTAAATAATATTGGTAAAAATTTATAATGCAGCAATAAAATAGGCAGAGCTTACAAGCAAATGATATAATAATAATGCTAAACATAAGCTTAGTCATGTCATACTGTAAGGAAAAGCTCTGTAACAAACTCAAAATTAAGTACAGCAGAAACATAGCAAATAGACAAGAATAAAAATACCGGTACACAACAAATACCAAACCACACACTTTTGTGTCATATTTACCTACAAACAAAAGATGTTTACTGTGAATTCTTTTTAGGCTCTGCAGATTTCATTAACACAAAGTTTTGAACCTGTTCTAGTTGGTAATCTTCTAAGTGTAAGATGTGGTAATTAAGTTGCTTAAATGTAAAGCCATGAAATAACATGACATTCATGACATACCCCAAGCTTTTCTGTAGGTCTCTTTCAGGTACCTTTCTAATTGTTGATACCCTGGAAACAGCAACATTTTTTAAATGGGTCAAGTAAGTTTTAACCTTAAAAAATTAGAGAATTAGCATATTTATAGCATTCTATAATGTTGTTCAGGTGGAGGAGCTGCCTGTCAGACCCCTCCTCAGGACTGACAGAGCAGAAGAGGGGTCTCCCCAAGCCACATTTTGGGACATGTTGCCCAGGGAGCAAAAGTCACAGTGTACAAACACTGATTTACCAAGAAACAGAAAGGGAAAATGAGCTTTGGCACCCGTTTGCATCAGACTGTGTCCAGCCCTGGGAGAGGATCCTGGCTTGGGGAGAGCTCTTCTAGTGGCATAAAGCAGAGCCTGGAAGAGCACAGCAGAGCCTGTGCACCTGGACACCCTCAATTCCAACTCCAGTTGTGTGTGGTGACCTGGTCTCAGGCTTTGTAATCACCTGCTTTTCTCACAGTAACATCACAGGCACATGTCCTTCTTGGACCTGGGAGCAGAGGCTGCACTGATTACAGCTGTCTGAATGCAGTGTTGCCTAGGTCTGCCTGAAAATTACCAGAGTGACCATTTTCCTACATAGTATGTCTTTAAAATACACTCTAGGCCTTGGCTTAATTTAAGAGTTTGCTGCACCCTGCTCTTCCTTTAACAGAAGTGCCTTGTTTCCCTGGACAAGTTTCTGTATGACTCACCATTTCCATAACTTCAGCCTCACATTCATGAATGCACCAAGGCTACTGAATATTTATCAGATTTTGGACTTTTTTTTTTTTTTCTTTCCCTGAAAGATTTGCATTTAAATAAATGACAACAAAAGAGAAAGCTGAAAAGAGTCTTCTAGAACTCCCCCACATTACCTCTTTCAACTTTTGTACCATCATTGCAGTCATTGTCTACCAAATCTTCCCAGGCAGACAGAGAATATATTACTGTTGCAAAAAGCAAGATGCAGTTTAGGAACAATAACTGCAAGCAATTACATGAGTTTACAACATGCATATTGTTATGATACTTTTATGTTTTTATTGCTATTATTAAAAAGCCTACATATTTGCTTAATCCTTCACTGAAACTAATGTTGAATTTGCCTTTTATAATTTTTTTGTTATTTTATTTGATTTCTTTTTCTGGAAGATGCTGTACTGGAAAATCTGAACTTATCTTCCTTTAATTCATTTTAAATTAACTTCCTCAGCATAATCTTTTTCTATCCTCTCCTTAGGTGATAGCCACTCTTCTCACAAGAGAGTCTTCTGGCAGCATTCTCTTCCCATTTTTGGTGCAAGTGCCACCAATGAGGACCTGCCACTCTCTTTGGTGCCAAGAGAGCCGAGATGTTTCTATTGGATTGGCTCCAACACGGGTGAAAATCAGAGCTTCTGCATGTTCCTTCAAGCAACAAAAAAGAAGCTCCAAGATCTTGCCTGCCTACTCTTTGCACAGGCTTTTCCTTTCCCACAGGCATCCCTGCAGCACAGGGCAGTGAATAAGCTCAAGACCAGAGACATGGAGACTTGTGCTGCCCATGGAAATGGCTCCTCAGGACACAGAGAGCTGTGTGGAAAAGCTTGGAATCCATTTTCCCTTCACCCTCACCCAGTAATGCAGAGGAAGGGAAGATGAAAGTGGAGAAAAAAGATATTAGAAATTAATTTAAAAGAAAAGCAGTTTTGAGAGCTTGAAGCTGCCTAAGGGTCTGCAAAACAGAGGCAACCTCTGCTAAGCATCTGCTAACCTCAGAACAACAACTGAGCTCATCTTCCCATCCCTACCACTACCCAAACTCCACAGAGAAACAAGCAGGAGCAGCCTGAGCTTCTTTCTCCCCACCCCATGTTCCACCTGAGGAAACCTGCACCAGGTAAAGGCATCACCAGAAGATGGACCAGAGGCATTTGGGTGTGTGATGCCACATTCTAAGTCACACTTGTAAACATGATTTCAATGGCAGGTTTTGCTTTTGCAAGGGATTTTTGGCCTTGCTGTTACCATGATGTATTTAAAGGGTTAAGGATAGAGCAGCAATGACTCAAAATGTCACAGCTTGGAGATATGATGTCTGTAAGAACCAGAAATCCCCTCCCTTTGCTGGTTATTTTACCAGTCCTAATGTACCTGCAGCTGCTAAAGAGTACTGAATTTTTACAGCCTCTTCATGCTGGCAATTGCAGTAGGTATAGAAAGGTATTACAAAAGCACAGAGAAAGGCTGGATCTATTCAGTTCCCAGGGGTGCACCATGAGAAAGTTCACAAACTTCCAGACCATCACACTGCATTTGTTCTGGTGGCAAGTGCTAATACTGAGGCTGCTCACCCTATATATTTACTAGAACTAATCCATACCTTTGTAAACCCAGTAATTTCTATCCTGAGGAATAGCATCTTCTCATTCTAAATCTGCTTTAATGATCACGCCTACCCCATTCCACTGAGACAGTCCAGAGGGAAGAGGCTCTAATCTATTTAGCTTCACGAAGGGTTTCTCTCTGACATGTGCTCTCCTAATAGACCATTTATCAGGATGAAGGGTGATCCCCAGAGAGTGCAGACAGCAGGACTGGCCTAGCCTGAGTGACAGTCTGTCCAGCAGAGATTGACTTTAATGAAGCACAGAATAAACAGGAAGATTAAGAGAGTGCGAAAATCAGTGACAAGTTTTGAGTCCACCTGGGCAGCTTACTGTGCAGCACAGATCTGTCACTGAGTTATAAATGTTATGTATCTGTTTGGTTGCTAAGGATCAAATACAGCAATCCCACACATGTTACAAGAGAAAGCTTTCCCCTTGGTTCTCACCCTTGAGAATGAGTACCTGCTTTAAACCCAGCAACATAAGCTGAGGGTGGACTGGACTCTGGCAGTTGTCTGGGTCTGACCCTCTGCTCAGAGCTGGGCCAGTTTCCAGTATGCTGCCCAGGGATTTTCCAAGTAATTAATTTTCAGTTGACAATCTTTTGTAAATATTCACAATGGAGTTTGTTTCTTTGTGAGAGAAATGAAGGAACAGTATGGCTGTACTGTATGGGATCCACCTTAGCAAAACTCAGACCACAGCATCTCCCAAAATCTTGTTACTGACGATGGACAGAAGGCAGGTGTGCCTGCCAGTTAGAAACATCTACCTCAGGGTGAGATCATGTCAGCAGCTCTCTGCACTGCCTCTTAATGGAAAAACATCAACTCAGACACAGACAATGTGTCTCTGGACAATGACTTGCATCCACAAACATCAGGCACGTAGCCCTGAGGTGTAGCCAAGGCTCATTTTTCATTGTGAAAACCGTGACTCTTAGGCCAGACATCTCTTCAGCATCTTCAAACTTATTTCTTTTGTTGGACTTGGGTAGAAAATAATAAATGGAGGCTGAAGCTACAAATGGAGAGAAGTTTTTTCACCTAGTGATAACAAGCCTCAAATGTGGACAGGATTCTTACTACTACACCTCACAGCTAGAAAAGCCCAATTACTACTACCAGCAAGTAAGAATCATGTTAAATCTTTTCTCTGGATGTTCTGCTGAATGTAAAGACATCACTTTGGTAAGCAAAGAAACCAATCATCTTTCTGCAGAAGCTAGTCTGGAAGAGAATACACACTACTGGCCAGATATTTTACCCCCAAAAATCTGGAGTTTGAGCTCTACTATGTAGTGTAGAATTAAGTCATTATTAAATACTTTTGAATAGTTTTGCTCATGCAAGTCAAACTCTACTGAAACAAAGCAGAAGTTCCCAAACAGAAAAATAACTTCAATACATAGTGTTGGTATATCAGGACCACCTATAATTTATGACATAAAGTGGCTATGTAAAATCAGCTTTATAGATGTAGTTCTAGCATTCACACTGTCTAGTCTATTTCCCTGTAAAAAGCCTGTTTTCTCTGTGCCAATATTCACATATGACATCCAGCCCAACAGACAATGGCTGCTCCACTCTATAGACTTCTGTATGTGTTTGTCTTTTAAAGCACAATACATAATGTGTAAGCACAAGGAACTAAGCTGGATATGAAACAAGCAATACAAGAAGTGTTTCAGGATCCCCATCTGCCCATGCTGCAATTGTTCATGGCCAACAGATGATGGCACCAAAATTCAGTTTGTTAGCAAATGCTACTTGGGAATTGACAAAGTGCTTGGGCAAATACATCAAAATAAATGTACTAAAATGTGGCTAATTTAAACTACATAAACCAGACACAACTAAGGGGAGGATGGAATGCATCTTTTACAGTAAACCATCACTTCCCCCTGCTCCCTCTCTTTGCCCACATCTCAAAATCTTCATCTTTCACCGTCTGACTTCGGAGGGACCCTATGGACAGATATTTATATTAATAGTATCATCACACCTTCAGCTTTTGCTAATCTTGTGCTATATTCAGCAGTAAGAATGCTCTAAAAAGCACAGGCTAACTACAGGATCAAATGCACAAGCAAGAATGTGAAGCTCAAGAATGTACTTCCAAATGCATAAATAATTTGGCTGTTAGAAGTCACAAATATACTACTCCATCATGGATATTTCCATGAGTTTCTTCAATATTTCTTAGTCACTCTGGTTTAAACAGCATCAGTTTTGGCCAGCACTCGAAAAACCATCTGGTGTATAAATATTCATAAACTACTTTATGAGAAATACAGTCTCCTTTCACTGCTTCTCAGGTAAACATCAGGTGCAGCTTTAAAGAAGCAGCAGCACTACAGCTTTAAAGTAGCAAGAACTGTATATATGCTTTAAGATTTGACAACCTGATTAGCAGTAATATTTCTAATGCTGATTATACCTTAAAGCAGGAAGGAGGCAGGTGTTAAATAACTAAACAAAGTACAACAAACAAACACTTCGGTGTTTAACAATTTACTGAGTTTAGTTATTCCAGAGGTTTAATGGAAGCTCTGCTGCTTAATCTATGAGAAGTGTTTTCTGTTTGCCATATGTTTGCAGAGCCATCATTAAAACTGTAATTTTATTATTGGAATGAGCCTCAAAAATATTATGTCCCAGCATTACCTCCTGGAACCAAAGGTCAGATCAGCATTTTGTTCATGGTATTAAGCGATCATATGCCTCAAGCAAGACAAAGAGTTCCATTAATTCTGGAAGGCCAAAACCCCCATCAACCATACTTGTTAGAAGTATAATTAGTAGATTGAATTCTACAGCCCATAATAATGCTAGTGGTCACAGAGTTTTAAATTTCACAAGGGGTATTTAAAATGTATAAAAATACTACAAAGCTTAATTATGGAATATAAAGAGTAAAACATTTTTTGACACCTGACAAATTCATATGTTCCTACTGCCAAAATGACTTCATTGAAATTTGAAAGCTTAAAACTGAATCTTCTGTGTTTAGAAATCACTGTAAAAGCAATTTCTATAACCGGTTCATTTATCCCTGCTAGCTCATTCATTTACTGATAGGACTGTCATTTGTTGACAGGCAGTAATGAAAGTATTAGTAGCTGGTTTATCATGCTTTGTACATTTTATATACCTTTCCTCATTAAAGAATATTTTGACACATTAGAACAAGACAACATTATTCTTTATGCTTGATGCACAGGTAGCATCTTTTTACGAGTATGTGCCTATGTTAAAAAAGAGCAAAGACTTATTATTAGAAACTATGCACTTTCTGCTTTTAAGTTATGTCAGGAAAAAGCTTTAGATGAGATGTCAAAATCTGGATATTCAAATATGCAAATATGACTTTTATACCATCTAAAATAATAACAAGATTCAAAACTTACCTTTGTTATTCATGCAAAGTATGTTGCAGGGATTTTTTTTTTTTTTTTTTTTTAGTAACTCCAAAGTTGTCTGTACTCTTCCAAAGTAAATCTGTTCTGTATGACTGATTCTTCTCCCTCTATTTTGAGTATTACCCCTTGGTCACTTGCTCAGGAACAGCTCAGGAATAGTAAATGAAAAAACTGGAATGGAAATTAAGAAATACTTTGTTTCTATAAAAGATACTCTATATTCTCTGCTTACTCTGATTTTCATGGAGGGCTAATTTTAGAAAGTTGTTTATTCTCTGTATTTCAGACTTAGATTCATTGAAATCCTTCCTTTCCCCAACTTCCCACTGTCAAGTTCATAGAGAATTTTTTTGTTAACTAGGTAGGAGAAGTATACCACATTTATGCCACATATACTGGGTTGGGCTTCTGCATGCAGCTGTGAAATGAAAAATGACAATAAGAGGGTTGGGATTAAAAGGCCAAAATTGCACAGGTAAAATAGCAGTGTTAATTATCAGTTCCCTAAGCAGCTAAAATAAAATGCCAGGACCGACTAGAAGTGATTTTGTTCAGATGAAGTATTTTACATCTTTTCCTTGCATTTTTTCCTCACAAGACCATAGATCAGTTACTAAACTACCAAAGTCTATCCCTGTCTTTGTCAACATTTAAGTGATTAAGTACCATTTTATCACAAAAAGTGAGCCTTGACTGATGAGAAAGCAGCCTGCCTCATATATAGGCTATAAAATCAAATAATCATAGAATCACAGAATGTTTGGGTAGGAAAGAATCTTATAGATCATCTAGCTCCAACCCCCTGCAGGGGCAGGAACACCTTCCATTAGCCCAGGCTGCCCAAAGCCCCATCCAGCCTGACCTGTGGCAGTGACAATGCTGCTCAGCTTCACCAGCCATTGCACCCAAGCTATTTTGAGTTCACTCATGTGCAAATGCAAGGCTGGCATCCTGAGCTGCCTGCACTGTAGATGAATCAAGGCAGGCAAGACTGGTTCAATAGGAATCTCAATCAGACATCAGGTGAAAATACCCATTAGTACATCTATTTACACACAATTTGCAGAAAAAAAGCCCTTGAACTAGTAATCCTTGAAGCAATACAATACCAGCCCAATATCTGACTAAACCCTCCAAGAAAATACAATTATCAAAGCCACAATTCCAACCAATAAAAATCAGAAGAGAGGAGATTGAGGGTCAGGGAAGGAGCCTGTGATTGGTAGTAAAACACCAGAAGTATAAATAGAATTAACTTCTCCACACCTAGAACACAGCTCAGTGATGAGGGGATAGGAAAGATGAAAATCTCGGGAGCAGCTTCAAGAAGAGGCCACACCTTCCTGGCCACATAATAAAAAATGTTTGTGTTTTAAAGAAATGCATAGGGATTATAGTGTTGTATTTATCTTTGTCCATCTTTTTAATCACATCCAAAATACCATGCTCTGTTCTTCTGGGACAAACATATGTGTGTTCATGTATCTGTGTATTGTGTAATTTATATAGAAATAATCCAGTGGTCTGATGAGAAATGCACATTACATATAAATGAGCAAAGGGAATAACAAAGAAAACAGCTAAATCCCATTACAGGTGTCTGTGAGGAAGAGAATGCTGATGTGGAGCTCCAGTTTGAGAATTTTAACAGCTGTCAAAATTAAAATGCCCCAGTGGGAATTAGAAGAGTAAAGCCTTTAACAAATCTTGCAGGTTACTGATGTTTGGCCTGTGCATCCACAGAGGGCTGAAATTAATGGAGCAAAGTTTAAACTCAGTCATTGGTTTAGGATAATTTTGTATTCTGGTAGAACTCATCTTTATCATCCAGAATGAATGTCTGTCTTTTACTAAGAGAAGTCAAGTAAATGTAGCATTTTCAACCTTCTGAATGATCAGACCAATACACACAACCAAAGGACTAGAAGTATTGTCTCACTTAAATGTAGCAAGATTTAAATTATAAGCTACTGGGAGCTTGCTATTCACTTGCTTTAGTTACCCCACTACAAGTGTGAGCTAGGTTCAATAACAAAGCATACAATAATGTTCACTGAATTTAACTTCTGTTAATTACAAACAAAACAAAAAAACAGAGACCCTCCTTAAGAAGAGATATTTGTCTTGTTCATAGACATATTTGCCTTATTTTTATCCCCACTGCTATGAAATATCTTTTCTGACCTTCACACAAGTGCTCTCCAAAGTTCCAGCATTTTGTGCAAAGAACTACGTGGTTTTCTGCAATATGAAGCACTATACTCAATATTCAAACAGAAAATAAACACTACAGGATCCAAACTATAGCAGGATTTGAGTTTCAAGATTCAGAGATGCTTGGATTTTAATGCTTGGTTTACTCACTTCAGTATTTAAAATACACATTCTGAAAACTTCTGTAAATAATGGACACTTCAGACTGAGAGCTCCCATTCGCTCTGGTAACAAAGAATCTTCTTTCTAGACAATTGGTAAAAAAGGATTTTGATATTGTGTTCTTCTAGTCACTGATCTATCCAGGTAATTTTCAATAAGTAAAGTAAATAATTACAGCTTCAAAGAAGACATAATCCTTATTAACAGTTTTACAATCCATTAGAATATTCACTGTAGAACAAAAAATGATCCCCTCTTATACCCACTTGTCCTTAAAAGAAAAAATATAGAAAATTACAGAAATAAAAATAGTAATTAAAAAAGCATTTGAAACAGTTGATATTAATGTGTTTGTGAGAGAAGGAAAGAGTAGCTTTAGCTTTCTGTGCCAAAGGTGATAAACTATTCCACTGGTGAAATCAAGCCTGTTAATTGTTATTTTGAAGGTTATTCACAACTATTACAAATGAAAGGCCATTTTCAATCACTTGTAATAAAAGGGATGTTGAAAACACATCCAGAAACAGGTGAAGAAATATCATACAGATGATGGAAGGTAATTTGCACACACATAAAAAAGCCTCACATCTGAATCCAGAAATATCAGCACTGCAAACTGGTATTTAAAATTTCGACTATTTAAAACATAATAGAACTTTTACAAAATGACATGTTTTCCTAATTGTTAACTATCTAAATGAGAAAGAAAAATTGGGTCCAAGAGAGACACATCCTAGAGTCCACCTTCTGCAATGAAATCTAAACTATGGTTTAGATCTAAACATGGGTTAAACCCATGTTTTTGGCTAACTACAATACAACACAATGGTATTTGCCTAAGCCTGCAGAACTCCAGGGATTATTAACCCTTTGCCAGTAAATGTAATCTTTAAATTAAATTTTTTGCAGACTGAGGAAAGCAGAAAAGAAAACATTGGATTGAAGATCTAAGGTTAGAGCACTCATCTAATTTCTGAAATGAGCCAATTCTATCTAGTGGCTGGAACACAGGGAGCAGTCTGAATGTTAAGTGAAAACATCACTGCCATGGGGAAATCTGCTTATACAGAGTGCTAGGCATGGTTTGCAGTGTGTACTCTTTAGAATGTTGCTAGATAAATGAGGCAGTTACAACTGTATTTGAAAGAGAAAGTACCTGACGGTAATTAAGGAAGAAGCATACGTGAAAGGCTTTTAAAATTTAGATACCAAATTACATCTTATTTCTCTTTCCTTAGCAAACAACAAAAATCTTATGACCAAAAATAAGCTTATTTAAAACTTTGAACAGCAGCTATTACTCAGTGGCTGTATTGTACTATCACCCTGAAAATACCACCCAATGAGGCCTTGCTGTACTTGCCCTACAAATATATGAACCAATCCCTATCCTAAAGAGTTTGTAGTTTATATGTTATAAAGTCTAATTATAGCGTGAGCATAAACCACAAAACCTCCTACAAGTGGCAAAAATTCAAAAAATCAAGATAATTACAAGCCTTGCTCATCCTGATTTTTGAGACTATTTTTAGAACAGTATAGGCTGATATGCTCTGAGCTTTTTTATATTTGCATTAAGTCCTCTGTGATTCCTCCTCTGAAATGTGTGCATATGCTGAGTCTGTGTGAGATGCTACCACTGGCGCTTGTCATAAGAATTAAATCCCTCTCAAGCTTGTTTACAGCTCAGCACTTGTCATACTGCTCCCCTGAGCTTCATGCCTGGTTGAGTTTTTTTCTTCGGCTTTGTGAAAGATTTAATTTCTTTTTTGTTTATGTGTGTACTTAAATTTGCAGGTGCAGGAAAGAAAAAAATTACTGTACCCAGATGCTCTGAGGCTGCAGCAGCATACATACAGCTGAAATTAAGGAGAAAAATTGTAGCAAATAAAACCAACTTTCTCATACATTCTGTAGCATATTTAATAAACTTATCATGTTTCATTGACACGAAGACTCTCAAATTCTATTTCAGGAAGACCAGGATATCTTACAGTTGTTTCTTTGCCCTTTTGCAAAGAGCTTTTTAACATCTGAATGTGGTCCAACTACTCCTGTTTCCAGTTTCACTAATAACCTCTTGTAATGGTTACAGACTCCATCACCACTACAGCTACTGCAAACCAAGCTGTCTTAGCTCATTATTCAGTTTACTGAAGCTCACGGATTTATCCAGATTTTCACTCATAATTTGAAAATTATACTGTATTATATTGTATATAAACCCAACCAAAAAAACACCAACAAAAAAAACCCTAAACAACCCTCTTGCTGCTGTAGTAATAGAAGTCATTGTAAGGATTGCCTGTAGGGACTCCAGTTCTGATCTCTCATATCATGTCTATTTAAGCACGTCCCCATTTCACATCTGTCACTGTCTTAACCCTGCAATTCATTCACCCACCCATACTGCAACAGTCCATACAAAGGTGAAAATACCAGTAAGCTGAGGTTTCACAGGCACCAACTGCAGCTATCCCTCCCCACACAGAGTAATGACTCAGCTGCTTCATCAATGGCTTCATCTGCTGGCAGCAGCTGCAGGCAGAGCCCTTCGCAGGCAGTTGAAGGGCTGCTCCTGCCTTTGCTCCACCTCAGCACCTGCATGGAGAACCTTTCCACATGCATGTTCCCAGTCAATCCAGTTTATCCACACAATTCTTTTTGTGTGGAACATAAGAATTCTTCTGTGGACTTTTTTCTGATCAACTCTTACCTTTTGATTTTCTAGTCATGCAGAATGTGCAACACAGAACTTGCTGACAATGAGAATAACAAAAATATAAGCATCTGATGCAGAACCCACTGGAATTTTAAAGGGCACTCTTGTGAAAGCTAAACAGATGAATTTGCTTTTTTTTTTTAGCTATTTTCAGCTTCAGTAATTTCCTCTGGAAGCTCCACTGGACACTGTGGAAGAGCTTGATCAATGGCTCTGTGACATGACCTCTACAATTGCAGCATTCTGCCTGCTGGCACAGTGGGGAAGTCAGGATTTTTACTTTTATACCCAAGTATTTGTTGGGCTTTCTCTGGATTTCCATCAACCGTGTTTCCTGCTCTGCATGTTTAGCAGGGTAAATGAAACACAGGAGACCCTAATGGATAATACAAGTGAGGTACAGAAAGTGCTTTTTACCTCCCCATAGCCAGATTTACTGCAATAATACATATTTCACTTGATAGACAGGAACTATGTTTGGACCAAGTGACCTTTGCCAATTATTCATCTTTAACTAATTGGTGTATGTTATACTCAAGAATATCAGCTTACAGTCAGGTCAAATCTTTGTGCTGTGAAGTGACTGGTAACAGTTTTGTCCAATGCTGCACAGAATAATATGTTTCTTAATAGACATGTCTACTCTCATTAACCAAACTGTAATTAAACAAAAGACTAAAAGTAGAAGCATTTTGCTCGTACATATTCTCTATTCCACTCACAGTAAAGTTTCCATTTCCTGCTGCTTCTTATTGATCTTTTATTGCAACGAGGTGTTTTGATAATCCAATGACACTCTTTGTTTGATGCTTTGTATTCTCTCTGGAGATTCTGTTCAGAATTTCTATCACCTTTAGCACCACCTATAAGGAAGAGAATGCAGCTATTATGGCAGGTAATCAGTTCAGAGTGGATATATTTTACCCACTCTGAGGATAAGTAAAAGACAGATCTTCTAAACACTTTTTTCATAGCTCCCTCCACATGTTCCCTGCATGTTTTGCAGGGTAACATATAAAAAATGTGGTCAAGAAATTATCATAATAGTGCAAGTAGATTACAAGCTCTCTCAAACAACACATTTTTTTTGATGGAAAGAACCAACACATTCGTAAGGATTGTGTAAACACATTAGATAAAGAGTACATTAATATAAACCACAAGTTATGTGAGAGGACAACAGATATATTTTTATTACTGCCAAAATATGAATAGCAATTAAGAAGCAATAGTATGTTAAAAGCTTCCAAGATAGCTGAGTAGCTCACCCAGTCAAGAAGCTGGATTAGTAAAATGCTCTAATTCAAGTATAATGGCAATTTTAGAACAATCTGTTTAGACAACTTTATGCTCAAAACAGGCTAAGGATTGCTGCTGAACTCTCATTTTTAACATGGTAAAAACGAGATCCTCTTTATGTTTTATTACTCTACTCAGGTACATCAGGGAAAATAAAATCAAGTTATGTTTTCATTTTAGTTGCACGTAACTGTGTGTGTGTACATAAAGAAAACTAAGAGGAATGCAGCAACAGTACAATGTAGCTAAGGCTTCACCTGACTTCCTATATTGCCACCATGTATCTATCAAGTTTCTAAAGTTTTCCTTTAAGACTGAATTATTCCTAATTACTCACAGTACTGGGGTTCATTTTGACTGCCTCTAGTCTGTCCCACTTAAATGATATCTAACAAATACACTGGATTTCATCAAACAACCTGGGAAATGATATTATGTGCCTTCAACTTGCTAGCCCAAGAAGTAGGGAGTCTTTCCAAGAAAGATGGAAAGACAAATCTCGTCTGAAAACCTGAGAAACTGGTACACAAAACTCAATCCTCATTTCAGACAGTAAATACCTAGGTAATTTAAAAACATACAATTTAAAAACTATTGAGCATTAATGTTCCAATTTTACAGCATTAAAAGATAGGAAAACAAGGGCTTCATTTTGTTGCTAGAATATCATATGAAAAACTCACAAGAGGTTTTAAGGAACAGACCTGCAGGTGATTTTCCTTCAGTCAAAAGGATTAATACCTAGTTATGAGCAAAACATATAAAGGTTACATTTTCAAGGCTACCACACTCAGTATGAGACAACTTCCTTCATAAAGAAACCACTTTACTCACAAAAATTTTTTGAGAAAATAGTTCTTTTGACTTAAATGCCTAACATCGAGACTTTAGTGAACTAAAACATGAAATACAGTTTATTTACATTAAACTCCTATCATAAGCAACCTAGCCATGCTGCTTAAAAATGGAGAATTGCTTCCTGAAAAGCTACTGGTTTTGATCATGGACTTGATCTTATTTTGGCCTAATTACAGCCCACGCATGTTACTTGTGCAGTTAATTTCCTTAATATGAAGAAAAACTTGCCCAAACATAAATGCAGATACAGATATAACATCACAGCTATCTTTCTGGTTGTTAGAAAAAACTCAGCCTCTCTGATATAATGGTTTCAACAGGAAAAAGCCCCTCAACAAACCCAGCACATTTTTATGTCAACAAACACATTAGCTTTATAGCACCTTGAAGGCAAAACAACATACACCTCCTTCAAGTTATTTCACAGATAAACATTTTCCATTTTTTTGTTTTCTTTAATCTGGTGCAAAAAAGAAATATCAATTTTACAAGGTTAATTTGAGTCAATGACATGACTGAATAAAAAATTTTAATTAGTTGTCTTAGAGCTACAACAGTGATCCAAAACTCAAAGGAACTCTCTGCATAGTATCTGTAAACTAATATAAAATACCAGTCAACATACTTTCCCTTTTAGCACAGAATTAATGGGGAAGATTAGAGTCAAAATCCTGCATAAAAACAATGTTCAAAGGACATAACATGCCATCCTTCATTGAGGGATTGTGAATTGTCCTTTTGAACTACATTAAAACTGGAATAAACATTTTCTTAAAAGCAAAAATCATTCAATGTAATCATAAAACATACTTATCTTTTTCTTTTATTAATGGCATATGAAGCACACATCAAAATATACAGGATGCAACTAGACAAAGTAAGTTCACAAGCTGCAAAAAACAACACTAGTGAAAACAAAGAGAGAAGAATTAGGTATAAATTTGCCCTGCACAAAAAATTCTAAGTGGTCGGTAACAAAATTCTGCTGACAGCCTATGGTCAGTCTTTAGGGGAATATTCATGTATCTGACAGTATATATATATATATCTATATATAAAAAAGCCTGCTTTCTACCTGCCAGCATATAAATAGCAATGCTTAATGCCTGCAGAAAGGCTTTAAGATATTCTATTTAATATCTTGCAGAATACAAGCATTACTCAAGATTTTTTACCCTGACCTTTAGTTTCTGATTCTTTCTAGAAGCAGCATGACAGAGATGAGATTTTTACATGTATTGCCCAAGGTTCTCCCTCTCTGTCCAAGGAAAAGAAAAGCAGACAAAGTTGTGTTACAAAAGCTTTCTTCTTTAAAATACATCACCTAATATTTAGAATTCAGTATGTGCTACAATTGGAATTTTTTTGGTGTGTTTTCTCAACCATTCCATTTAGGAAAATCTGAACCACAGATCAACCAAAGCTTCTCTCCCAAGCTGCACAAGGCAAACAGATACTGGCTGCACTTGAGGAAGATCCAAGTGACTGAATGTCCATTGATCATCATGACGACTGCAGTTTTCTATTAAATGTCAATAATGTAGAGAGCATACACGTGGCACACAATTTCTTTAAAAATAAGCACTATATAAACATGCTGTGGTGATTATTCAAGCAAATATGATAAAGCTCTTGAGATGAGGGAAAAGGGTGATTCTATTATGGACACCAAAAATTAAGTGACAGGTTTTCCAACTTTCAAATGTTACAAACAACAAATTGAATCATGTGCACTTAAGTTCAATTAACTGAAAAATGCATGAATGAAACTTGATCCTCCAGAGCAGCTTCTGCCAAAAGTATCAATTTAATTTCTCTTTTTTGGGAAACCTCCCAAATAACATGATACAAATGAATCTTTGTACTTGTGCAGTTTCCTACAGTGTTTATGAGCAAATCTATTACTTTATATAGCAAAAATAGTAATGTGTTTTAGTTTTCCACCTTCACAAGAACACCACACCAGTGTCTTCATGTTATTATATTCCCTGCCTATGAAAAGCTATCTGATGCTTTTGCTAGAACAATCAAGTTGTTTCACCTCTTTTTCAGAAGGACCAGAAAATACCTGAGTGGCTTGTACCTAACATTACTTTTTGAATAAGCACTGTCACCATGGTTTGAAACAAATGATGCTTTACATAATAAGCACCCTGAGATATGGATATAATTCTGCCAAATATGCAGGTTTTGGACTTCTCTTTTCTACCTTTTCTCAACACTATGTGGCCAAGTCTTTTCAAATTCTTATTAAAATGGAAAGTATTTTAAAAATTTAATTGCATAATAAAAGACATACATGAGGAAATTTCAAGTATGGCAGCTGGTTTCAATTGAACTTAGTCTTTTCTAATAGAACATATCAGTGCATTATTCAAAATATATCATTTGCATGGAAGGTCATCAACCAGATTAAAAATACACAGATTTCCCTGGGTTTCAACACAGATGCATTCAGGAATTCCCTCAGTAACATACACATTCAGTTTTGTAGTTGATTAACTGCTTTAAAATGCATAAAATAAAGCATTGCAATGAGTAACCTTCCATGTGTAAAAGCATGAAGACATAAGACTGGTTAACCAAACATCTATTTAATGATTTCACTAAAATCTTTAAAGAACAAAAGAAAAATGCAACTTATTCTTCTCAGTTTCTTCCTGTATAGTGGTATTTGAAGTTCTTCAAGTGGCAGATCTTAAAGAGCTGGGAGTATGTAAACTGTTCCACTTTTTTTGAAGTCTTCTACACGTGCATGGATGACAATGAAGATGCAGTCCAAAATTTAAATTATACATCTCTTTTGAGCTTGAAGGGACTTTTGAGGCTGTTGAGATTTGGTTTATTTAGAGGTTCCAATAGTAAGCTGGTGGTGGTCTCTACATTTTAATACTGTTAGACTCACTTAGCAGCTGAGCTTGGTGAACTTAAGAGGACAGAGGAAACTTGCGCTGCAGGCTGACGGGCCAGAAAAATATCTGTATAGTCTGGAAAGGTTATAGCACATCCTTTCAAAATACACAGGTACAAAAAATGTTAATGCATAGGCACTTGCTCATTTAATTCTAAAATAAAACAAACTAACCAAAAGCTAACAAAAATCCCCAATTTAACATAGGTCTCAAATTAATAATAAGTCGTGAATTCAATTAAGTTACTTAATTTTTGGGAACTGTAACTAAATCTTTTGAAAAAATGGGAGGTTATGCCCAAAGTTTCAAGCTGAGCATAAAATTATACACAAAGACAAATTTCTGTTGCAAATATTTACTCAAAAAGTAATAATTTACAGCAGTGCTTTAACAGCTGTTCAAAACATTTAACATTCATTAAAAACAAAACTCTAAGTCAAAAGCACATTCTGAATGTTTCAAATGGAGCAACGAAATCAAAAGAGCAAGCTACAGTTAATCATATGCATTCCTAAATCTAGGTAACTAGAAAACAAAAATAACCCCCAAAACTAAAAAACCAAACCAAAACGAGCAGCCATCTTTCCATACATAACTTAAGACTACAAAAAGTCATGAAATTAAACTGTACAATTCTACTTTATACGCCCTTGTGTCCTATTTTTAAGTTAGCCAGTAGCAGCTGCAAAATGGCAGAATGCATGCCAGGTGGTGTTTCCAGTTTGGAGTTCTCCTTATTTTTGCTTAAAACCATTTTTACATTAAACCATACTTTGGTGTGACTTACAGACCATTCCTATGGGTCTACAGCTAAGAATAATTAAACCAATGGTAAAAGCCTAATAGCTACAGTACTTTCAGTCCTACTTTATACAGTTATGTTCGGTATTTTTGCACAGCCTGCACAGTGAAAACCCCACAAATATAAATTTTTATTGTAATAATTTCACTTTCACTGAAAGTTTATTAAGGTAAGTTTACAGTCTGGCGGGATTACACCTGTACAGAGGTGTACAAATGAATATATTTCTGTTTACGTGCTTTTACAGACAGGAATGTGACACCAAATCCCAAGATTTATGTTTACCAAAACTATCAGCAGACCAATAAACTTTCATTACAAGTGTGCTCCACATCAGCATCAGAAGTGAATTCCTACTCAATCCCCAGTGCAGTGATATTCACACTAAAGAACTTAGAAAAATACTTTCTGGGCGAACAAGTCACCTTATCCTGGGCTAGTTAACTATAAAAAAATTAGAATTTATACCTCTTCTCAAGTAACAATCTAATAATATATCACATCCAAGAGACAGGAAGATATATTTTAACATACCTTTTAGAAGCTTATTGAATTCAGTCATACATACACATACATGCTACCTCCATATGCAAACTTCCCTTTGGTGTCTCTTTTTCTTCTCCTCCCTTTAAAAACTTTTAGTTTTAGCATCCATGAGCACACACATGAGGAAAGGTCCATGGTGCTCTTACCATAGTTTAAAATGAACAATAAAAATAACACAATTTCAGCTTGCTTCATTTTCATCTGTCTTGTTTGCAGGTGTTTCCATTCTGCTGGGATTGCTGTCTCTAGAAGTCTCATCTGTTTGTTCCGCGAGCTGTCCTGATTTCTTTGATGAAGGTGCAACATTACCTTTTTGGAGAATTTCAGTAGCTTCATGCTCTAGTACTTCTGATGGAGTTAAGGGCTCCAAATGAATACTGCCTTGTTCACTTATATCTGAACTAACAGATTCAGGTTCATCCCTCTTCCTCAGGAACTGCTCAAAGCTGACATCTTCACCCAACGTCAGCTTTAAGTCCCTCACGTTCTTTGCTGAAAGCGCAGCTTCATCCAAGGGACGCACTTTAGTCTGCTCGTTCAGGACAATATCAGCTGAACTTTGGCACATTTTCACCTCGCTTTCATCATTAATACATTTTTGTTTCTCATCTACTAACTGTTTGTTATTAGCTGAATCACAGTACGTTCTTTTCTCATGCAAAGAATTCTTGGAGCTGTTGCCAGGGAGTTCCAAACTCGGAACATTTTCTGTATTTGACAGTGATGAGTCTTCACTTTTTTCAGTGGATGCAACTTCTTTAGTTTGATTTTGACTGCATTCTTTTGTTTCATCTGAAGAGTCATGATCTTGTTTGCTGAAACAAAAAAAACCCAAGTTATTTTTAGGTATGATTTTTATAATTTTATCCTATAAATAAAATAAAGCAATGCTTGGCTATACTCTGCAAAGTGACACTCAGAAGGGTACTAAAGATTTCCTTTCTGGAATTTGTCATGAGGCTTCTCAGCAAGAAAGGCAGAACTCAATTAACAGCTGTATTTTTCTTACCTATTTACAAACTAAGCTTTGCATTAAGCAGTCAATTAATACTCTAGTTCTTGCATTTCTGCTCCAGAAAGGAAGGTTGCCTTGGTGTAACACATGGAATTTCCCAAAAGAAAACCTGTAGTTCCTCTACCCGCACAGCCTCTGACACAGAGGCAGATAAAATTGCTTTTAATCTTTATACCACCAACTGACTCTGCATTATTCATGAGAAAAAAGCGAGAGCAGGAAATTTAAATTTACGAATCCAAAATTTATTGAGGAATTACAATCTGGATTCACTGAAAAACTGAATCTGTGAAGCAGTATTTCAGTCACCTTTCAGAGTAAAACTGTGTTTATAAAGAGGAAATATAGAAATAAAGAAGTTCAATTTTTTTCTGTAAAGATTAAGCCTGGGAAAAGTTTAATACAATTGTTAATCAATCCCAAATTTTTCAGAATGATAAGCAGATTCAATTACCTAAAATGATGATGGTAACAGACAAAAAGTGTGGGGGAGAGGAAATGAAAAGTTGAAAGTTTGTCTGATTTCAGATATAAATTCTATATAGAATGTGAAATTAGGAGCAAATTCTCCCAAATGAACCTTGAAAATTTAAATTGAAAGTAACAATCTGAACAGTAACATGCAGAAAAAAGCTGTGAGAAATATCACCAAATATCTCAATAATCAAAATGCATTTTTCTTTTATTTTTTTTCAAATGGTTTTAAAAATTGGTTTCAAACATTTTTTGGCTCAAATTCTGTAAGCAACACGCAGTTCAGAACTCTTAAAAGGAAGAATCAACTCCTTGGTACTGGTTTTTTTTCATATATTTTCAAGCTGAAAATCTACATATGTTCTATTCATCCTTGAAATTTAATTTAAAGGAATTTAAATTCCAGTGATTCACTTATATGTTAAATGACACTGTGTTCTACAGAAAATGGTTATTCTGGAAAAGGAGCTACAAGCATTCAGAAATCTGTTTCCAAGTTGTACTTTTATTTAAATAAACTAATCCACAACTATTCCATTTCTTACTTCTACTCTAAGTCAGAGGAATAGTTTGAGCAGGAATAAGAGACTGTTGGGATATCCTTCAGTAATGAAGTTTTGTTGGTCACTGGGGAATCAAATAGGAATCTTTTCATCCTGTTACACTGAATTTTCATTTGTTATAAGGAATGAACTCAAGAGATAGGCCAACCTCTTTACCAAATTACAACCTGTATTTGCTGCTTTTGTCAAACAGAAATGTTAGGGTCTGGGGGTTTTTTCTCATTTAGTGGAGTAGCTGGCATACTTGAATACACAATTTATCTATCCAAGCTCTTCTCTCTCAAACATCTAGAAAGAAAAGGGCAAAAAAGGTAATATTGGAGGGAAAACTCAAGACTAAGTTCCAGTACAAAAGTCAATGCTCAGAAGCACCCCTCAGCTGAGGCTGACATAACTGGCTTGTTATAACTGTTCCTGATTTCTTCATCTATTCCACAGAAACACTTCAGTTACACAGAGCCATATAAACATTAGTTCAATATTTAGAATTGTTTTCATGTAGAAATCTAGTGCATACACACATGACCTTCAGCTGCTATTTTTCAAGAAGCAGTTTGAGGGCAAGATGTAGTTGCAGAGCTAACAGGCACAGTATTGTGCTTTATGTGGGAAGTTTTGAACATAGATATGCAAAAAGAAAGAAACAAAAGGTTTTAAATAAAGGGATGACTAATAACTGATCCCACATAGAGCAGTGTTCCACACTGAAAAACTCAATGGATTAAATAAACGTGTACACACACAGAGACAAGATTCACATCAAGAAACTCCTCCAAGGACAAATATGCCCTTAACATATAAAACAAATTGATCACAATCTTCACCTTCTAGTAACCAAAATCACAGCTTCATCCACCCAGCCCCTTTTTTTCACTCATTTTCAGCAAAACACAGAAAGGGAGGAACAAGCGGTAGGGGAAGAAAAGAAATATATACACACATATTGTTGTGCAACAATCACACCACAAAAACAATTATCCACAAAGAACCGTGATCTTTCAGATTGCTAAGCACAATAGTAAATTCCTCTAGATAGATATTAGTTCTCCAAAGAAATAATTTGCTTCTGCAATGAGCTGCAGATGAATCAACAGACCCTAGCAATTGTGATAAATAAAAGTACTCTTAGTATTATATGTGCAAATAGGACTGGTTACAGTGTAAGTAAACTACAAATTCAGCCATCAAAAATACAGGAGAATGTGAGAATATTAACAGCTGTATTATACAGAAAAGAGGATGTCAGTGAACAGTTGGAGTTCAAAATCTGACTTCTGTTTAATGAAATCAATGAGGCCAGGTCCATGACCTGACCACCAAGTATGGGATATATTAATGAACTGGTGGCCATAGACTCTATCTGAAATCACAGCTTACAATAAGACCACTTCAAGGGAGCAACACAAGCCATAGCTCTGAATATGAGAGATGAGTCTGCAAAAACAAACAACCCCACTCAGGATACAGAAGCTTAAAAGTTAAGGCAATTTGATTTTCTTTTTTCTCATTGTACAGAAAATGCAAGATTTCAGTGCCAAGTCAGGCAGAGGAAATCTAGACTCTTATCACTCGATGTTTCAAAATCCTACTAGCTCAAGCTTTTTTGCTGCATTATTTGGAGTATTTTATTATTTTATATTGGTTATTTCATATTAGGATTTTAAAAATAATTCAATAGTCTTAAGATAGTGAACATTATTTTTACTTAATTCTACCTGAGCAGTGATCTCACCAGAAAGGCCTTTTAAGCCATGACTGAAGTATTTTAAGATCTCAAAGGCTAAATTAAGTGCATAAAGCTATCTGACAAAAACATTCTACAATATAAGCTGTTTTCTTTCATTTGTCTACCATAACCCAAACACCCAGAACAGAGCTGTAGTTTACTTCAGGATAATTGTAAAACATTGCAGCTGACCTCCAACCGCCTGGAGGAGATGCTTCCCACAGAACACATTTATGGGCACAGTCCACACATTAAATGAGCTATAAATTATTTAAATTTATTGACTTTGAAAACCACATTAATTAAACAGCTTATCACAACATCACCAAAATTGATTTTCTGTGTTTCCAAAAGAAAATGTTATCGCAGAGATAGCAAGAAGTATCTCCTACAAACTTGTAAAGTCATCAGTTTTAACAAAATCTAACCTTTCAAAGGCTTCTTACAGAAAAAAGAAAAACCAAACAAACCCCTCAAAATTGCTTATGCCTGTATCTTCTTTGTTGATGCTGCATTAAAGGCAAATTTAATCTGCTGAAGTATGAAGTGCTACCTCTATTATATTTAGATAATGTTATTAATCATAAATTAAATTACTCACAACCTCAGCAAGTCTTAATGGTTGTCTACAGGGTGCAAAATACTTGACACAAAAAACAGCTTTACCACTTAAATTTTATGAAAACTGTATACTAATATTAGATTGATCAACCACACGTATTTTCCTAAATCCAAAAAAGCAGTCTAAACCCAGACCTTTTAAAGAATTTAAGCACAAAGTATCAGCACACCATGAACACTTTCTAACAGGCTTCTTCTAGCAGCTAAGCAGCATCTTAAACTGTAGCATAAACAATCACATATTATTTATTACACCTTAATCTGTAACAATAGATGGCAAAAATACATACAAAAAAGGAGTGGTTTCAGTAGCACTGCAAAAATATTCTTATAATTACCAGGAAAATACTCAGGATAAATCAAATGAGAACACTTTTTTGGGGTCAGAACTTTTAATACTCTGAAGTATTTAATCACAGTAGCCACATCAGTATAAGGTGATGCAACATCAAATATTTAGCTTTACTGCTTTAATGATTTATATGCAAGAACTTAAAGCAAATATGTTGGAAACAGCCGTTTGTCAGTCACTTCTTTCATAAAAAAGTTGCTCCTGTTAGACTCACTAACAGACACAGATTGTATACTGAATATCCAAAGACAAAAGATACTGTTCTTGTCTCAATAAATTAAAGTTTTGCCACTAAATTAAATGTGTGTGAAGGGGATCCAATATCTATAGATTGTTTTAAATCCATTATAAATGTTATTTTACATGATCAAATTTGAGAGATTTTTGTGTTCACGTTTTACAGCTTATAGAGTAGATTCCAACTGGCTCATTTATGTTGGTTTGGAAATGAGCAGAGTTTGTAACATTTTGTGGTGATAACATCTTTGTTATTGGTTTACTTTGGATTCCTGATAAGATACTCTCAACCTTAATTTTGTTTAGGAATAGTTTTAGAAAGCAGTTTCTTCCAATTTGTAATCGGCAAAAGTTGCACGAATAGACACTAAACCATAGAAAGTTATCACCTGAAAATTTTCACCTGTGATGTTCCCAACACTTTTATGATACAAGAAATCTTAAATCCCATAGGTCTCAAACATCAACAAAGGCAACGCTTTCTTACATCTGTGAAGTCACAGTGCTTCTGGAAAGAACATGATGAAAATAAAACAGATTGTGACTGCCCCAGTAAAGTACAGCCTGTTGGTCCAATGGTTTTGAGCAACTCCGAAACCCTTCTAGAACTCTCCAGAGATTCTTCACTCTACATGAACTTCTAGTTAAGAACAATGAAAAAATGTCCTTTAATTGTCAATCCTTAAAAAAACAACTGCCCATAAAAAAGGAGCAGCTGAGCACAAAAATTTCACCTTGAGATAGCCAACAGAATGAATCAGCCATAAAATCGAAGAGACTCAGAGTAAAAGTCAAATAAGAACGCTAATTTAGACATCTTGAAGTCTACATTCAGTTTGACCTGAAATTCCGATAGATAAAGAGACACCTAGGACTAATGGAAGAGGTCTGGAGTCAGTAACAAAAGCTAGACTCTAAAATAGGAGTGTTCTCATTTCTGAAATTCAGTCTCATTGCTTGCCCTGCTCTCACACAATAAAATTGTATATATTTGCATACACATACAGCTCAAATCATGAACCGCCCTTCTTACAACCAGGGACTCACAGGGTGAGCAGAACAAATTCAGCTGGAATATTTTGCCTAATATTACTTTTTTGCCCATACCTAACCAAAAGTAACTTTTTCTGGGATGACTATAGCTTCAAGAGTTTCTAGAAATCAAGTGGCTCAAGGTATCTTCCAGATACCTTCCAGACTCAACTGAAACATGCAGAGCATTAAAAAATCTATTGACACTCAAAAGAATGGAAAGGTCATTGGGTTTGGGATTTTAGCAGCTGGCTCTTTTTTTTTTTTTTTTTAACTAATCCCATCTCTTACAAGAAATATCCTATTTTGACAGACACAACTTTAAATGTTGCCCAGTTACATTTAACAGAATAACAGAAACAAACATTTACTTTGTTTCTAAATAAAGGTAAGACATAACTGGCTGGTCAAGCAGTGACACTCAATGTCCTAAAAATACTAAAAGAGAGATAGGTTAAGGTACATACAAATGAAATCTTAATTCTTTGACCACAGGCTAAACTGATTATATCACACATATTCATGCTCTGCCCTTGCAGACATGGTCCAATATGTTGCATTATTCATGTAAATTGTTGGGATCATAAGAGAGATTTAATACTAAGTCAGGAAGGTTTATTTTAGTGACTTAGAAGTGCTTTTATGAGTTTTCCACATGAGTAACTTTTCCAAGATCCTCACAAAAATGGAAACAGGATGTCACAAGGCCAATTGATTCTACATGAACCATTTTCACATCTCTCATATTTATAAGTACTCTATTTGTTTAAAATACAAGTTTGAAACTTAAATTTCTGTAGTAAATCTGCAAAAGAACCAAAGGATAATACTCCAAATAAGCATTCAAAAGATGTAGAATTCATATAACTTCAAATCCAAGTGTCTATCTAGTTAGTATTACTTCTGGGAAATTAGAAAGCCACAAAAACCTGCAATCACATTCCATTCTTCTTGTTGTCGGAAACCTGAAGAAAAGTGAAATATGAATTCAACTTCCTCTGAAATGGAACAGCATGTTCACAATGAAAACACAAACCCACTATGCTTTTTTGAATGCTGTTGTGTCAAAACAGAATCAAGCCCTGCAAGAAAAACCTGTAGTAGGTAAGTGATGCTTGAGGCTGAACAGCAGCATTCAAGATGGAACACAGCTTCTGCCAGAAGGAAAAAGGTCGCAAAAAGAGCAGGACTTTAGTGTACTGAGTAAAGTGTGCAGATGCTCAATCACAAAATACACACAAGAGACAATGGATGACAGGATCCTTGCCATTATTAGCAACACTACAACAGCTGCAGAAGTTCACTAGCACCAGACCTGTGACTGAGTACTGAAAGTCAAGAGGACAAAAAAACTGGTCATAATGAATTAATCTCAAAGAATCTGATTATTCAGAAAAAGAAGTGCTGCAAATCAAGAACAGCTTGCATTCACCAAAACTGAACTCTTACAACTAGGAAGTTGTATCAGAAACTGATCCTTAAGTGAGGTAAGCTTTATCTATTTTGTTGCTCACAGGCTAGGAAATGAGAGATTCAACCAAAACATATCCACTGTAACCAGGAGGCTGAGTCTGGAGGAACATTAGAAGTTCTTCGTGGCAAAAGCAAAGCTCATCACTTATCCTGATGGATAAATTTGCCATAGATAATCTAGAACTGAAGATGAAATCAATAGCAGTAAAATCAAAAGCAGCAACTATCCCAGGAGTTTGAGTAGAGCATCCTTGAAGATGGAGATGATACCAAAAGAACAAGGTGTGAATGAACTGGAACTGTAGCTGCTCCACCCTCAGAAACAAGGCTCAATGAATGTATGTACTTCCATTACATGCCTTCTTCCTCTCATAGTATTTTGGAGCAAAGCAGCTAATAAATTCTCTTGGCCAGACTCAGTTTATGTAGTTACATGCAACAGAAGACATTCAAAGCATATTTTGCCACTATATACCATAAAGTCACTGGCAGAAAAAAATGTAACTTACTTGAATATTAAATAGATCAGGACTTGTATGCTTTAGTGAACACCCAAAAAGAACGACAAAGTCTTTTAGTTTCAGCAGGTAGGATCAAATTCAGAACAAAATGGGCTTTGATGTCAGCCCATACACATCACCATTTACTCACTACTCTAGCTTGGGATCAAACTGATAGACTGGAGCAGGGAAGAAATGCTGCACATGAGCAGCAAAGAAATACTGCATCATGTAAGTGAAAGTCCTTGTAAGCCTCTCTTCAGCGGAGTACAGCTCTCAAAAAGCTGCTGATCAATGCTGCAAATCAGAGAACATTATCAAAAAGGGCCTTTGACTACAATACTGGGAGAAAAGACCAGACCTGCTGTCTAAAAGATGCAAGAAGAGAATACCACAGCTTCAATGCATGAAGAAAAAAATGAGAAGGTCTGGTCAGATCCTTGTCTGCTTACATACCAAAATAATCCCAAGCTGGACTGGGTTCAATTTTCTGGTCCACAATGATGTATCAGTGAGCCAAGGCAGTATAGGATACCTGCTCACTCTCAACTGCCCTGCAACAAAAATGTCTGCTGTCAGTTCATTTAAAAATATGTTAATGGTTGTGCAAAGCAGAGAGTTGAGCAATAGAAGAGTATTTGCATAGTTATTAAATCTTACTTTTTTAGCACAAGGTGGTTTATTTCACCAAATAAACAAGGAGACTTATGTAGAGTAAAAATTTAAAAAACAAATTCTGCTGGAGGATCCCCAGCTAGGTTATCTGTATTACTAATGGCAGGATTCTGGTCCAAAGACAGGCTCTGTAAAAATACACAGAGTTCATGGAACATGTCTGATCATTAGCAATAAAGATGAGTTTTAAAACACAGAGAGACAATCCAACATATAATAAAAGACACCAAAAGATACCACGTGAGAGATGCAAGAGAAGATCCAAAAGTGTTCAAGATTGCAATTGAGTCATTGTTTCCAATGATGAAGTGATTCTGAAGAGCCCCATAACCAAGTCATTGAATTATAGGTCAAAGAATTGGAAGAAACATTCAAAGATCACTGAGAAACTATACAGCAGAAGTTATGAATATTGTCTGCAAGTTCCTCTTCTTCCAAAGCAACCAAAGAGTACCACTAAGAACCAGCCCACAAAAAGATGAATATTTTTGTTTGTACTCTGTACAGCAAATTATGAATTAAACTATCTGCTACACAGGTATACATTTATAGTCTTCAGTTTAGCAATGATATATTCTTGTCCTAAGTATTAGAAAACTAGCATATAGAACAGGACAAGACTTACTGAAATTAATGAAGTCTATGAACCTGACAGTTTCAAAAAGCACTATCATGGATTTTGTATCATTTCATGTGGTACAGTAACTAATTTTATGTTGGCACCAGAACTTTAAAAAATAATGGCTACCTGCAACTGTCCTACTCTAACATCTTGCAGAAACAAACATGCAGATACTCTTGACTTTACTTCAAATCTTTTCAGCACTCAACTATCTGCTTCTGAGTAATACATATATATCCATATTTCCAACATTCTTACATATTTCCATATGATTCTGTAATGTATTCAAGAGAGCAAGATCCTTTTGCAGTATTGACAACAGCCTACCATAGCTGTATTAGTGTAAAAGGTGTACATCTTCAGCCCGCATTCAACACATCTATAACCTTTCCTTCAGCAAGTACTAATTGCTGGCACCTAATGCCAGCTCCAAATATAAAAGCTAACATTTCCACAAGTATCATAACGCAACATTTCTTTCGTCATTGTTCGAGTTTCACTGAAAGATAAACTACTAGAGGACTCCCTCTGACTAGCCACTTTATGGAAATTAAGAATTAAAATACTTAATAGATATTAAATAAATTAGGTATTAGGGATATTAGGGATATCTCCACAACTCAGTGAAAGCTGATTTATGCTTAGAGGCCTAAAAACTTATTGTTCTGTGCAGGTTCTTTTTCAAATCCTTAAAAAACTCTGATTAATACATACTAATTGTTTGAAAGTCAGAATAAAAAAAGGCTAATGCAAAACAGTATGCCTTTGTCATATGAAGAACATAATTTTTAAAATAATTTCTGAGTATTTTTAAATATTAACACTGAATTTGTCCTACCTCAGTAAAGGACATTGCATTTCGTATTCATATTGCATAAAGAACATAAACCACTGATTTGATAAAGCTTGTATTAGGTAGAAGTAACAATCTCATTGTATATAGACAGGTCAGAATTGAGAAGTTACAACATTGCCACAATTATTTATGTTAACTCCAAACTGAACAAAAGCCTGATTTTATTTTAACTGCAATGGGCAAGCATCTTATCTCTTCATTCTTGTAGTTGTGGACATGGTAAGATGAAAAAGCACTAGTACAGTAAAGGCCTGCGTTCATCCATACATTTCAAATTGTACAGAATTCAAAAGAAACCCAAGTTCAAAGTGCAAATTTTGGCCATCTATCACTAAACAATAGAAAAAAAACATGAAGCAGTAAAATAAAACTTACTGAGACACTTGTGCAGCGGTTGCATTATCTGTGGAAATTGAAAATAAAAACAAAGGATTTAATAAAGAATATTTTAAAATGTGCAAATACAGAAGAACTCACTGTTAAATGCAAGTACAGAAATAATGAAACTCAAAATAGGACTGTGATAACACGTGAGACATCCACATGTAAGTATTTACGTACTGTATAAAAGAGGCAACGTGTATTCACCTTTCTCTACAATAACTTGACAAGTGTGAGTCTGGTTCTCACTCAGATGTGTGGCCATGTTATCCAAGCCAGAAACATCAGCCAGGAAATCACAGTGAAGACACACTACAGTCACACCTCTAGGAAATAAAAATCAAAAAGGAAGTGTAATTACAATATGGTTATGGAAACACCTTTCTTAACTTACAACTAACTTAACTAACAACTGGACAGACTATTAAAAAAATTCAACTTCAGATGAGATGATCCACAAAGACAATGTTACTTCTCTACTGCAACTAGTATCAGGAAATTCCCACCAAGGAGCAGGGCATCCCCATGCTGGATATAGTACAAAGAACATGACTTTAGACAGAAATTTATCTGTAGAGCATGGGTTTCTCTGTTTGGATGGTTGTTTTTTTCCTTTCCCTGAACCCCTCCCCATTTTCCACCTTATGAATAATCAAAAAATAATAACTAAAAAATATTCAAACTGCTCAGAATTAAGTTCATAAATGTGAGCAAATAAGTATCTGCCACTGACCAGAACACTGCTATTGGAAAAGCTAATGGTTTTATTTCTCTGCTCTAAATTGTGGAAATTCAAGAGGTTATAATCTCAACTAAGTTATCAGTTCAACATCAGAAAGTAAAAACAACGAACTGTAACTGAAAAAAGCTGAATTACCGTAGTTTTTCTGAATGCTTCTTAAAGATCCAAAATCTTTTACTTGGACGAGCACTGTGAAAACTAAATATATGAAAACATTACCACTTAGACTGGTTTTCTTGAATACATTACTCCACATAACCCCTTCACTAGTCATGGTACTGCAATTTGCTTATGACAAAACATGAAAATAGAAGTCTAAGTAACTGAACTGCATTATTCTTAAATACTAAATTGCTTAAAGCTTACGAACTTGTGAATCTCAGCTCTAGTTTGAAACATTGGCTCCCTTGTAAATGAGTTTGGGAGGTGAAAAGCTTAGCTTACTAGCACAGTCCTGCAATAACATACTTTTATTGTTTCCATCAGTAGTTCAGCTTTTGAAGAACCACAGCCATAGCTATAGAGTACCCCACAAAAGAGCTACAACTTGGCTGAACTTCTGCTTCCTAAAGAGATTGCTTTCAATGAGAAATGAAATTTTCAGATAACTTGTAAGTTGTCTCTTATGCTGGTTAAGTATGTGCCTACACTTTCCCATGGAGCACTGTGAAGGCAGCTGAGTACAGGGGCTGCTCCTCCACAAACACCCTCCCTCTAACAGTCTTCCTCCTCACCATCACTTTTTCCTTACACTAACCTAAGAGGTGATGATAGATGCTGCAAAGGATCAGAGTAGGAGATGCATTAGTGCATCAAGGGGACAAAGGACAAAAGATCAGCAGTTTTACTGCATGAATGAATTTGACCTGCCATCCAGACCACTGGCAATAATAGGAACAATTTATCTTAGATCCCTCTTTCCCCTTCCAGAGTAAATATTTTCATCTACAGTTGGAATTAAGCAGATTCTTTTATTTATAATATTTATATATTATTTTTTTAAGCATGCAAACAATAGATTACCTGCAAAAGCGTGTAAACTATTTCAGCCTAGGATTTCTATAAGCATTGAAATGAGTATGAATAGGTCAATATATATATATATATGAAGTATATCAAACTTAGGTGTCACATTCAAGATTCTAGCATTCACAAATGTCAAGGCATTTTCTATGTACATGAATTCAGAAAGAAAATCACATTCACTGTTTTACACAATGCAGTTAGCTTCTTCAGGGCACAAGATTAACAAGTAGATTTTCAAAGTTTGTTTTGCTGCCACCGTTATGTGATCTGTATCTAATTATTGTATAGTATAATTTTATAGCTCTGAACTCAAAAGCATTTGTTTTCTTAACATGCTTTTTTACAGCTGTCATTACTAATACCCTACTCTGCTCCACAACTGGTGACAAAATGAGATGTTATTTCTATGGATGACCGGAAGTAGTGTAAGGAAAAGTATCCACTTGAGTTTGCTTTTTGAGACATCCTTTAAATCTGAGCACAGACTTCACTACCAATAGCTATTTCCTGTATACATTCAGCACTTGTAAAATCAGGTGAGCCATTCAATGTGAAATGCAGAGAACGTGCAATGATTAGTCATTATTTCCCAAGTCAGGCTGAAATTATTACTGAAGATCTCATAGATACTCTGAAGCAAAGGTATAATACTGCCTGAACCAATGGATATTTAAAGCTAAACAAGAATGCAGAGTTTAAGTCTTGGTTAAAAAGTAAAGAATTCAACTTAAACATTTACCTGCCAGTCTGAGGACCCAGTTCAAAATTCACCTAACAAACACTTCACACCTTACATGAACCTAGGAAGTATTTACTAAGCCAGTGAAAACTTTGAAGAGTTCTTACCTCATCATGTGATTCACATAGGCTTTGCTACAGCTGGTGCTGTATCTGCATAAACTACAGTGGACGTAAGCAGGAAAGTGACTCGCAAAATCTTTTACTTCCGAGAAACACTCAATGCACTTGTGAGTTCCCACACGATGCCTTACAGCAACATGAAAAAGTTATCAGTTAATAGCAACACTTTCAGAAGAGGTAAGTATGTTAAACTTTTTTCTTTAAGTAAGTAGCAAGCTCACCTACACTAGGGAAAAAATTAGTAACTTAAAATGCATCAGCTAAACACTTTTAAGTTACACTAGCACAAATGTAGAAAACTGTTTTTACTTGAACTATGATTTCAATTATGATCCTATTTAAAAGTGAAAGTTAATGTAAGCATCCATTATTGGCACTCTTGGAAACAGGAGATAATGCAGTGGATGAGAACCTCCAACTTCAGCTGCTGTCTCTACGCACTTGAGAAGTATTTCCAATAATTATTTCATTTATCCATCACAATGCAGAGAAATTGGCTTTTCTGTCCCCCCAGTATTACCCACAAGCTTTGAAACATCTACAAAACAAGAATATAATCCTGCTCTTCCCCAGTTTTGCTGACTGTTTTTGTATCTCTCCCAGAGCTACACACTGAGAAAGTTAGAAACTGGAGGGGTGACATCTTCCATCTTTGACAAAAAAAATGTTAACTCATCATAAGCAGTGAAATTACAATCCAGTGTAATAAACAGTCCATATTTTCACCCATGAAAATAAAGACAGCAAATCCCAATAAACTGTGAAGATAAAGACAGCATTCTCCCAACAGTTTGCTTTTCCTTTCTTGATTTTTTTTTTAATTAGCTTCCCAAAATGTGGTATCTCCTAGGATAGACAGGATTTAATTTTTTAACTTACAGGTTCAGATAAAATGGGAGAGGAGGGAAAAAGAAAAAAAAAAATTAAAAAAAGGAAAAAGAAGGAAAAAGATGGAAAAAAGAAGGTTCCACGCAGAGAAAATTTCTAAATGGTGGCACAGAGAAGTTTCCAGAACATTTGTTCTTCCATCATAAAGTAGACTACCATTAAAACTGGTGAATGAAAATTCAGAATTACAACCACAGTACTGGTATGTGCAAAGTTTATGCTTCTCATTCTTGGCAAACCTGAAGTGCCAGATCTTCTGTATTACAGCAATAAAGTTACTGAAAGACCATTAAATGATCAGTTATTTATGTTCAAAGCATACTTAAAGACAATTTTAATGCTATTATTTTACCTTAGACTAGGAAATGCTATATTTGTAGGTTCTTTTTTTTTCCTGCTGTTTGTCCATGCACTTTGTTTCCTTGATGTAGATTGTTTTGATTTTCCTCTTGACTTACTTGTATTGGATTTGTTATGATTTTTAGTGGTTGCATTTTTAGCTTTAGGTGATAATTGAAATGTGGAGCTGCTTGTACTAACAGAAGATGTAGCTGATGATCCTGATTGATGAGATCCCAAAGATGCTCGAATAGTCACCTACAAGTATGAAATTTTAAAAAAATTGTTTAGATCTCCAAGTTCCCACTCCTATTTGTCTTAAGTTTAAGCCACTTTATAGCACAAATCATAGCATAAGTCTTCTGATTGAAGATTACTTTGAAAAATACAAAATACTGAAAATACTGTTGGACTAGGGTTAACCTCTAAGAGCCAAGAAGACGTGATGAACTCCATTTTAAGCACAGATATTCTATGCAGAAGTAGGTCTTGCATTTTTATATGGATTTTTGCCACCACCTTCCATAAGCTGAAAATCTTTCACAAAAAATGATACAGAAGCAGGTCCCAGTACAAGAAAGCATAAATGGGAAGGGACAAATTAACCATCAGCTCAAGAAAGCAGCAGCTCTGGCTGGACTACTGGCATGTATGTAGGTGTATGGAACAATCACCAGGAAGAAACTATAAATTGTGCCTGGTAATTCTACAAATAGGAGCATTTTTTTGAGTTTTAAAGGCGAGGAAAAAACCAAAACACAACTCACAAGAAATAATACAACCCCAACATAAATAAATAATACAACACAAAAAAAATTTCACTCTTTTCTCTACCAGAACTTTTTTCCTTTGTCCCCTCAGGTTTTTCCTGCATGAACACTCACCTTTGTTCCAGGAGGCAAGCCTTCTAATTGCTTGGGTTTCCTAAATGTTCGATGATGCTGAGTCTTGTGATCCATTTTTTCTTTGCATGTTAAAAATTGCAGTCTGCATTTAGTGCAACGATATATTCCCTTTTTCTTTTAAAGACAAATGACAATCTAGAGTAAGCATGGGTAGCATGACAAATCTCTAGCCCTAACTTATCTCAAGCAATGTTCACGCAGTTCCTAAAACATCAACTAAACAAACAAATTCCAATACTATACAGAGACAAGATACTATGTAGGAATTAAATACTTGCAAGGCAGTATGGTTACTAAGAGGTGGAGGAATCAGATTCTGTTACAAGACACTTAATTATCTTTTTCTTTATTTGAACTAGTGGCAGGTTTGACAGTAACCTCAAGAAAAGCAGAATCCAATCACTACAATGTAATAAAGAAACAAAACAGCAAGAAGGTTCTTCCAAGGATATTCAGAGATTGTTATAAACAGGGAGCTGCTAACACACAAAACCAAGACAAAGTCTAACAATTCCCTTTAAGACTTGTGTATTCTTATTAATTATTCTTACCCAGTAACAACCATACAAATCAGTCGTATTTTTTTTCAGAGGAAGATTACTTACATGTGTTTAGCATTTTTCTAGCATTAAAGATTGAAAAGACCTGCTTACCTGATGCCTCATGTAATGATGCATATATGGTGCTCCAATTTTAATAACTTTGAGGCAAAATGGGCATAGCAAATGTTTTGTGTTTTCATGAACTGTTCTAAAATGCGTTTCTACATCTGAAAAAGCCGAGGATCTGTAGCTGCACACCTAAAATAAGAAATTGACTTTTTGGTTACAAGTGTACTGGCAGTGAAGACAGGGGAGTGGTGTAATCTAAATACAAAAGTCACTCTGAGATACCTGGCAGACATACGGCATTTCACCTGGCTTATGATTGTCCTTCATATGTTGCAAAAGAACTTGCTCTGTGTCAAATGACAATTCACAGATTTTACAAATCGCTAGAAAAATGAAAAACAAGAAAAAAGTAAAAATCTCTTAGGGGTTATACATACATAACTATAATGTGTATATATAAATATGAGAAATATATATGTCACTAAAGGTAAAGCAACGTAATGATTATTCTAGTCTTTTGGAGAAATTCCCTGTAGTTTCAAAAAGTCAGAAAGGCAAGGGCCTTAAACATGAGGTCTTAAAGCTCTCAACTAAAAATAAATAAATAAAAAATGCAAGGAAAAAAACCCAAAAGCTTTTAAAAATACTTTTTTGTACATATATTGGATCTCAAAAAAAAGTACTCTGTTGCTATATTAAATCTCAGGATTATTGTTATTCGAGTATAATAGCATTCTTCAGAAATTACAATCCAGGATATAAAAGTTGGGAAATTTCTAAGAATTCTGGCTTAGAAGAAGTTCAGTTTGACAGGATCCAACTCACTGGATGACTCATAAGGCGTGTGTGTACTCTCGATGTGGCACTGCAGCTGGAACGGCGTGGGGAACTGTCGGTAACAGTGCTGGCAGGTGGTGTGGCTTTCCCAACTTTCATTGCTTTGCTTCTCAAGCTCCAAGTGATGTTTCATGTGGTTCATAAACCTTTAAATTATAGTCAACAGGTGCAAAAAACTACATTTTAACACTCCCCATACATATCACATGCAAAATGTATAAGATTATTTAAGGACTTCTCAATTCCAATTTAAAAAAACCTAATGTTTGCTAAAAAAACAGGCAACAAATTTAAAGCTGACTAGAAACCTTGACTTTAAGGAACACACATTAAGTCTAAAACACGTTCTAAGACTAAATAATTATTAAATTTCTCATGTTTGCTTAGAGAAAATTCTTGCCATGAAATAGAGGGTAATAAGTCAAGATAACAAGAACACATCAATTGCTCACACTTGATTCACCGCCAGCAATCTCAAAGCCCCATTTTGAAACATGTGTAACTTTAACTCTGCTGAAAACTATTAAATAGCAAGAATGTATCGCAATTTGGACATGACACCCTTAAGTGAAACCACTGCAGGAGTTCCAGGAACCTTCTTTGTCTAATGCATTGAGGCCTAATGTTACATTTTGAGGACAGCTACCAAAAATAACACTGCGCAGTCAACATCAAGAATCGGAGAAACTGGTATGGGAGAAACTACTTTAAGTTACCAGCTTTTCCTCATTAATTTGTCCACCTGTCTGAAGTAGGAACCTATTCTGGCTGAGAAATGCAGGCACCCGTGACAGCATCAGCAGGTCACTGTTACTGGTGGAGCAGCACAAGGACAGGTTAGCTGCAAACCCACTACAGCTCAATACAGCTCAACTTCCAAAATCCCTGCTTTGAATGCACTTTATTTCAGTACAGCCAGAGGAACTATTAAATGGAAAGCTAAAATCACAAAAAGAATGCAAACCTTGGAACTGGAAAAAACAAATGAGCAAGGAAGAATAGTCTCTTGAGCACAAGCTTGTGCTATCATGCAGCTGCTTAAAAAACCAGAAACAAGACAACACAAACTGAGTCTATCCAGTTTCCTAAGCAGACAGAAGACACTGACACTATTACTGCATAATGCCTTAAAAGATAATTACAATGGTATGTTCAACTACAGATCTCTTAAAGAAAGCAGGGGATTATCATATCAATCACTTTTTGCTTTTCTGAATTTCAGTCAAAAAACTTATACTTGAATTAGGAAGGCAAGACATATTTATTTTGTCTACTATATATAAAAGATGCAAACTACACCTTGAAATAAAAATTCTTAAGTTAAAGAATTATGGAATAAAGCTACAAGGTTGCAGTCAAAATTAATATCTTTAAGTAAACGCTATAGAAATAAAAAAAAAAAAAGGCTTGTACATTTTTAATGATTTGCTGTAGAACACATAGGCACCACAGCACCCATTGCTTACAATATAATGCTTACAATACAATATAGTGCCTATTTAATGATTAATAGCAAATGTCATTGTTTTAATTACAGAAAACTTGGTTTTTTCAATAATATGTGTCTAATGTTAGCATAAATCTGTTCATTTTAACTTGCAGACTGTGCCCTTTGAAACCATAGTCCATTTTTCAATTTTACATTCTGCTACTTCAGCTTCCCTTGAAGAGTGCATGTAAAAAAGTTCAGTGACCTTAACTTCCAGAGGAACGATGACACAAACTTGTCTACCTACTAAAACAGCTTACTGGGGTTTTATCAGCATTTGGAAGTAAAATTACTCCAACAAAATAACAGATGTTACATAAGTGAACTACTGACTATTAGTCATTGTGCGTCCCTAAAGGGAATTAACACTCGCATCTACCAATATTGCCATCAATCCAGATGGCAAATTGTAAAATCCTTTGTGTTGCCCTTTCTTACCCCAAAGTCCTACAACTGCTCTTATCAAAACTATGTTTATGTTACACAGCACAAAAATTCGTACTCTAATCTGTAAAATGTTTCAAGTTATGGCCATCAATGCAAAGTAAAAATTAATTAAATTTCTGTTTACCACCCAATATTACCAGTTTTCAGTACGAAAGGAACTCTACTCCAGAGACACAAAACTTGAACATATGACAATACTATGGACTGTGATCAACCAATAATTAAGGAAATTAGTTCAAATACCTTATGTTATTTTTAAGAACTTTCAGACAACTGATGCATTTAAATGTTGTATGAGTCTTCTGCTCCTGTTGTACCTGCTGGAGGTCACCTTCATCCTTCCCATAATAAAAGTCATTAACTAACATAATCAGTTTTCCTTTCTCAGATTCAATGGTCTTGCTTGTTGTGCTCAAACACTCTGTTTTGACCACTCCTGGGAAAAAGTTATTTATCATATCTGGACAACAATACTGGATGCAAACAAGGAGAAGAGATGAGACAGAGAGAAACAAAGGTATCAGTCTCACCAAACTGCATCAATGAGAACAGCATTTTAAAAACTGAAGGCAGTAATGACTGTTAAATGCAAAGCTTAATTCTCTGACACATTAATCTTAGTCACATTCAATTTTGAACAGTGATTCATCTTTAGTGTTTAAATAATAAAATACTAGATATTATAAAACTGAAGAGGAAGATTCTCATAGGTTCATGTAAGGTAAATTGAATCAAAAAGAAAATAATGCTAGGTATTGCCTTTTTCTTGCAAAAAAAATCTATTTCATTTACATTTAATAAAAAGAAAGAAAAAACCAGTTTTCATGCAAGTATTTTGCTGACAAGCATAAGTTTATTGAGAACTTAATGGGAAATTTTGTCCTTTAATTTTAGGGAAGAATGCATGTCGAAACCTTCAAAAGTTCTTTCCAGCTTTACTAAAAAAATTCAAAATTCTGAGTCACATAATAAACATTGTTCAAGCTTCTTTATGTTGAAGTATACTAAAGAATGCTTAGCCCAAGAGCCATCTCATGAAACTTATCACTTGAAAAGTACAACATACTTCATAAAGAACATGCTATGAAGTTTCCAACAAAATAGAATCCTTCAGAGGACAAATTTTTCTCCTGCCAAATAACGGTCTTGCCATGCAGGACTACTACTTTCCATAAGCCTACTAGTAAGAAGTAATTTCCTGCTGTGGAATTGTAATTCAGTATCCCAAGTAAACATACTTCAGTGGTTCCTTCATTCAGCTGATGTGCAAAAGCTACGCTGTACAAATAATGATTAGAAAAAGATAAAACCCTTGGGTTTTTTTCCACTGCTATCTGTATTTCTTAATTATGTTTCAGAGACAAAGAGAACAGCAATTACTGTTTAGGGTATTGCAACCCTGTAAATCAGAATCGTCTGTGAGAAGAGTAACTCAGATCCCCACAAATCTGTGCTACACAGTAGCTGATACTTCTTTTTGTTTTGGATATACACATTGTATGCAGACTACAAAGCCATTTCTCTATCCCTGAAATGAAATACATATGCCTGATAATTGTGAGGATCTTTGCCAAATGACAAATACTTCCCAGGAAACAATGTTTCCAGAAATACTAGTAAGTAGTTTCACAATCAGATAAAGTGATGCTCAGCTTCTGAGAGTTTTGTTTACTACAGTGTTTAAGTATGAACTACAAATGAAATTCTTCCCTATAGTTTAAAAACTTTTTATCTATTAAGTATCAAGTATGTTTATCTTGCTGTATCAAGTGATACATCAAGATAAAACAGTAAGATTACACTGTCATCTTTGTGTCACCTGCAATCTCATACAGATGTGGGTCACCTGGCTGCCTATTCTCAGACACTTACCTTCAGCATATCGGAAACATGAGGCAAAAAGGAGCAAGATTTAGAGCTCCCCTACTTCTGTCTTGCTCTCCCTGACTACAAGACTTTGAGCATTTGGCTCTGATAGATAGCACACAGAAGCTAAACTAGCTTCCTATCAAACAATGGCACCCTTCCATAACCAAAGAGAAGCCCACAAAGTTTGGTCTAATGCTTACCAGCCCCAAAATATTTTACCTTCATATGATTTTTCAGAGGATCCATAAGATTGAAATGTATATTACATTTTGGACAAGCCCGTGGAAAAGGTCCTCCATTTTTAATCGATGCAGCATTTGTCCCTGTAAAATTTAAAACATATAAAGACTCAGAATTCACAAGCAGAATACTCAATTTCGCAGTAGTGGTAATATTCTAGTAAACCATGCTATTTCAAATGAAAACTATTACCATCAAAGAAGCTGTAGGAACCATAAGCAAGGCTTTACAAGCATCTTTTAACTACTCTTCCTTTTTCCCAGCCTGACATGGAGTTTGTTCTGTTTGAAATCGACTGATAAACAGATTTTACAAAGTCTTATCAACAAACAAGGAAAAAAACCACATGAGGAGATGAAGACAGCATTCCTTCTGTGCTCTACCAGCTAACCCCATCCTGGATAGGATGGATTTCTGATGTTTTTGTTTCACAAACTTTTCAAACACCTAAAGCCTGTTTTCTGTCATGACCTGATCACCACAATAGGGCTCAGATAACTGGTTTTGGAAAAGAAGTTCACCATTTGCTTCTTAATGATGAGGCTATTTCTCTCTGGAGATTTGTTGGAATCTACGCTTATTCAAATGCTGTATTTCTGTTAAGCAAAGGTGTCTTTGGAGAATCTAGAGAATAAATCCTCTAAATTAATAATTACTCCCAATAATTAAAAGAAATAATACTTCTCTTATCAGCATAAATGATTAATACCTTTTGAGCAAAAGAGAGATATTAAAGCTTTGCATTAGTTCAAATTTTAATGAATAAACACAAGCTTTGAATTCTCCAAACTGCTAAAAAACATCAGAGCAAGAGCTCTCATTTTCCAGATGAAATTCTCTTGCATTCCCAAGTCATTCACAGATCTGGAGGACTCCATACTAAGTAAGTAGTTTGGAAGCTAAACACAGGAAACAGCATCTCACCAGTAGAGTCAATTGTTCCCTGCCAGGACTATGAAATAATGTAATAAAAACAAAAACATAAATACAAGGGAATGAGTAAGTGTATGAGTTAAGAGATGACCATGCAATAGTGCTATACATTTTTACACAAAAATAGCCGTGCCTAGACCACAAATAAACAATAATTTTCCTTAAGATAACAGTTTTGCTAAGAATCACTTTTAAGCAGAAAGTCCTTCATGTGAGTGGATGGCCATGTAAAAGATGTACCACAAAACAGTGCTGCAAGTCTTCAATACTAGAATTGCTAAAACATTTTGACACATCACAGCTAAGTGCAAACTGAGTTGAAGAAAACCAGTTCTGCAGCAAAATCCTGTGTTCTGCAGTGCTTCAGTACTGGATTCTCTGGCAGATTAGAAATTGCTATACCAGCAGGAAATGGCTTAGAGACAAACTCAGCAAAATAAGGTTCTCAGTGAAAATGATCTTCTTCTATTTTTACTGAATTTAGCAAGATCCTTCAGCTATCTTTTTTTATTACAGGCTGCAGCACAATATCTATTTCACCCAAAAGAGGGTGGAAATTTCTTTGCTGCAATGTTCATGCTATAGCCATGTCCATAATATAGCCATGTCCTCTTGGCTGCTGGAAAGAGCAAATGAGCTTTATTAAAATAAGACATGCAAAACCCCAAATCTGAAATTATTCCAAACAATCATTTCAACATTATAGGGCAGAGGATGTCTTGCAAATGTCTCAAAGCCAAGAATAAATCCTGGCCTATTGCAGTTACTAGAAAGTACCTTTTGGCTCAAAAATGCACCTAATAGCTAGTCTGAAATAGTCAGACTAGTTCTCTCCTTGCAGGGAAGGAAAAACCTTTCCAATAACATCCTTTCTGTGAAATTGACCTTCTCTCCTCCCACTACTATTTCAAACTGGGAAAAGAAAAGAAGGGGAAAACTGTAAAACACACTTTACAATAAGTCAAAGTACAGAATCACAAAATAATTTAGGTTGGACCTTTGGAGGTGGTTTTATGCAACTTCCCACTCAAAGCAAGTCTGATCTTATGCTCAGTTATGTCCTGTCAATTTTTGCATATCTCCAAGGATGAGGATTTCACAATCTAATTTGTTACTTCCTTGTCTGGCACTGCTAAAACTGTTTTTTCCTTTGTCTAATCAGAATTAGTTCATAAATTTAGTAGTCATAGAATTAAGCCAAGAATTCCTTCAATCTTGGTTTTCTGGTTGGTTGTGTTTTCAAGTTTCAACCCTCTACTCCCTACTTTGACATAGAAAATCTGAACTAAGAGAATGAGGTCAGGGGCATTTATTTTTATCATCTGTCTTCGAATGACTAATTATTGCCCTGCAGAATTCAAACCTACCTACTAAACAATAAAGGTCTAAAATTTGAATAAGTAATAACCTGAGGTAAATTATTTTGTAAAGGTATATAAATTCTTGCATAGAATAGCTATTTTGGTTTTACGATATAAGAACAGTTACTTACTTACACTGCCTTAAGAGCATTAAAAACACTGACCAACTGCAACACTAGAGATGTGTTAGCTTTTTCCATAACACAGAGGCAGGACTGCCAGCTAGACCATTCCATCTTCCTACTGTTTGAAGTTCCATTTTGTGCCTGTGTAACTGTTGGACAGTTACCTGTAGGTGAAACAGTCAAATTGCTTCTATCACCAACCTCATTAAGTTTGGCCTGTTTTGGAGCTACACTGTCACCTTCAGAAGTAGCAGGAGGTTTAGGTACAAAACCACTCTCATTTAGACCTACAGCATTTTAAATTAAAGAACCTCCTACCTATTTTTTCCCATAGTAATTAGAACACGTTAGTGATGGCTGCAATTTAGAGTACACACAAAGCTGTTTTAAGATTTTCTTAAACTAATATGCCATACTGAAGTTAAGAAAATATCCAAAACAGACTGAAGGTCCAGGCCAGCGAAGCAGGAAAGGGTAAACACAAGAGATACAAACTCACCTCTGAAACCTCAGTAAATCATACTATAGCCACCTGAATTCATTTGTCCTACTTTTCATATCTTGACCCACTCTAATCTGAGACAAGGTGAGTTCACAGTAACAAAGTTAAGCCAAGCAGCTGGTTTCTGCACGCCCACTATTCGGAACAAGCTCTGCACTTCTGATGAAAAAGACCTCTCCTTTTTTCTGGTTCTGTGTTAATGCTGTTTTAGTTTGTTATAGAACTCCGTAAACTTGTTTGCATGCACACAGAAAAAAGTGTTGTAAATTCTAATGAGCAAGCACAGCACACCTATCTGCTCTCTTCTTCTGAACGAACGTTACATGCCCTTATGCTTTGCAGTATTTCTTCTAGAGAAAATCACTAAAAACAAATAAAAAAACCCAAAGAACCAACAAAACAAACAAAAAACCCCCAAAAAGCCTAACAAAACTAAACCAAAAAGATCCACAAAAAAACAAAACAAAAACAAACAAACAAACAAAAACAAAAAAAAAAAAACAAAAAAAAACAAAACAAAAAAAAAAACAAAAAAAAAAAAACAAAAAAACTCCAAACCTTAAACATCCCCACAACAAAAACTCCTCCTCCATTAACTTTGAAATTGGAAGGTTCACTGTCTGATTAACATGCCCATAAACACTCAGCTCCATCTTGTCAGAAATCCATGTCTCTGTCACTGTAAGATTACCCTTGACAATATGAACTCAACTCAGAGATCAGTCCCCAATTAGACCTGAAAGATACAGCTACAAACCAAGAAGTCTGAAGCACAAGCACAGGTCTTGTAAACCTCTCACAATGACAGACTGTAAATAGTCTTAAGACTATTATAAAATATACCAAAGGCTTCAGTTCTGGACACAATGATCTAAGCTAAGAACATTCTGGTATATCTCTTCCCCCCAATGGTATAGCTGCTCCAATGATTTCTCAGGGTGTGAAAAAAAGCTCAACAAGTAGAGATACCTGGTGTCACAACAAATTATTCCAGTTTTTGAGAAGAAACAAAACAGCTCTCTGGCACCCATAGCTGTGTTTGCTCAGTGGGAACTATCTAAACTTAGCCAACAGTCTGGAGAATCTCCTTATTCAATGCACATAGGCAGACTCTGCACAGAAAATGCTGATGAACATCTTGGAGAATTTGCTACATTGTGCCTCATACATTGGAAAACATAATTCACTTGACATATAGATACCTAACCATCCTAACATTCTCCTTTGTAGTACACCTTTAATGTGTAGTACACATATTAAGCTCAAATGTTTTAATCTGTGCAGTGTTTGCCTAAGGTTCATTTATTCACACATCCAAAATTATCAGGTTATTAATCAGATGCTACTACTTCCTAGGGGGTTTTAATTTAATTATACCCACTGTGTTAGGTATATGAACTGCTTACATTGACATGTCTTGCTCAGCAAAGGCTTCCATAGAGCTGGTGTGACCTTATCATTCCTCTGTATCAGGCTATTTGAGCATCTAGCCATCAACCTACAGAAGGACTGCTGCTGCTGTACATCACTGTAAAAACCTTAATGCTGCTCTGTGCATCTGTGCTGGCTGGACCTGATTTTACAAATGATGGAAAAAGGCATCAGAAATAGTAACCTAGAAAAAGCACCAAATGTATTGTGATAACAGAATAGGCACACGAAAGCCAAATTGCTTCAGGCCTCTTAGTGCCCTGTCTTGCACCAATACCTCCCATTAACCTGGAGCTATGGATTAATAAATGCAGTCCAGCCAACTCCACACGACAGGTCTTTTAGTTCCTCCAAGTGGGTGAAGTTTGTGGGAGAATGTTCTCACAATATTCTCAGAAAGCAAACTACATCCAACCTGCATGGAAGAGTCACCAACAGCATTTACCCAAATTTCACCACCTATTTAGCAGCCTAAGGAGATGCTTGGTTAGTGTCCATCCAGCAGCCTGCCATTTCTCTGCTTAGATCTCAGAAATAAATATTTATGCTATACTGAGCTAAAAAATGTCTTTCATGATCCACATGCTTAAGTTATATTGTCCTGCAGAGTATCAAAGGTCAGTTCCCAAAAGGATTCTGCTTTTAAATACCATATTCCAGAACGTCTTGTGCCTAAAGTGCAGAATATGAATTAGGGAAGCATAGCACCAACACAGGCAAGTAGGCTTTGGCATACATGAACATGATTTGAATCTCATTACATAGCCTCCCTCACCAAGCAAGCCAAACCACAAAATACACAGACATTTCCCTTCTGCAAAGTGAAATGCATCTTAAACTTGCCTTCTGTGTCAAAAATATTCGTGTTTGAATCCACAATAATAAAACTTTTATTTTAACTTTCAAATCCAATTGCTATCTTACAGAAACAAACCTAGACTAAGTATGCCACATTTTAAATGCTCTGAATTGCAACCCTCAGTTGCAATGCTTTTAAGCATTTTATTTTTTCTCAGTGAGAAATTAATACCAGCAATTTTTAAGTAAGCAAGCAAGTCTCCAAAGTTAAAAAAAAAAAACACAAACAACTGAACTTTAATACCTGTCCTTTGGAGAATAAGGGCTGGAATAATGAACCATTTGCAAAAAGAAAATTTCCTTACTTGACAAAAAGCTGTTTAACCAAACACAAGAATGACACCAACAGAATGGCTGGATACAAGCAAAAAAAATATACTGCTAACCCTTCAATGATACATTTCTGTATGTATCTAAAACTAAAAATGAAAAATTATCACATGAATCTGAGCAAACTAGCTATCCCTCTGCCCTATGTAACTTCTTAGCATGACCAGTAGGCCATTCACTGTATTTAACCTGTTACCTCAGGGAAAAATTGGAAGTCGTCACCCATAACTATAGACAGAATAATGGGATTCTGGTCAGTTATTACAAATGCACAATCCTTCAAAAAGGAGGAAGGAAGTCTCAGTTATAACCTTTTTAAGACTGAATACAATGCATGCTTCAAATCTACTTCATCTGCTGTGACACACACAAAAAAGGTGCTTTTTGGCTTCTTTATAAGTAGATTAAATATTTACTGCTGAAAAGCTAGTTGAAAAAAAAAAGGCATTTGTTATCAAATTACATACTCTCTCCCTTCCCCTCCCTTTCAGGAATGATCCTTTTGATCTCATCAACTCAATTCCTGCATATAGCAGAAAACCAAGATCATCACAGGCAATCCGTCCAGCAGACTCAGGTCTTCAGGTACTGTTCACAGCCCCTCTTTTGCTAACAGTCTTTTCCCATTCCCACTGGCCAAAGAGTGATGAGTATACTGAAAACAAACCTTTACCTGTCAATAAAGATACAGTGGATCTAGCAATGCTTTTTCCCATCTAAATGAGCATTATAAGAAGACATCAGTTGATTTTAAAGTCAGTCTAATGCACTGAAAAGCAACATCTGACAAGACTCCAAAGTTTATTAACATTATACAGTGTTATGTAAAGGGGGAAGAAAAAAGTAGCTACACTATATTCTAGAAATCCTATTTAAAGTTATAACCCAAAGATCTGCACTAGAGTTAAATGACATTAGGTTGTTTCTTTCTCTTATCAACTACTACAGTTATACCCACCTGTTACATTCACTGCTGGCCCAGTCTGGTACTGTGGAACTCCCGAGTTCTGTCTCACACCAAACAGTATACCAGATGTATTATCTGGTGCAGCTGGTGGAGAATCCATAATATAATCCTAATAAGATATTTTCAAGAGGGGAAAAAAAATTTGAGGTTTAATTTTTTTTTGCAGGCTTCAAAGGGTTTATTTTAAAAACATATGATTGCTTAAAAGTACTCAGAAGTACTCAGCTGAAAATCAAGCTCATTACAATCTCCCCAAAACAGTTTCTTTTGACATTTTAATAAGATGGCAATTCTCATCAGTGTTTGTTAGGTTTCATAGCTGTGTATCCAATAATAGTAAAAACAATCCTAAAACCTGGGAAAGACCATTTAATGAAACATCAATAAACTGTTTGAATTGTAAATTCTTTTGTTCAAAAAAAGTCTAATGATGTTTCAGATTATGCTTGATTGTTAAAACAAACAAACAAACAACTTTCTTCTTTCAACCTGAACTCAGGCATTTGCCTGTTACTCTTGCATAACATCCTGCTGCATCTTAAAAGACCAAAAACCAGAACTCAAAAGTAGCACAAACTTGCAGCAAGTAGAAGCTTCTCAAAACACGATGGTATTAAGATCAAATTCTACAAAGTGCTCAAACTCTAATGGAAGTAAGGAGTATCTATAGCATCTTGACTGGGAAGGGCACTAATTCCTGATAGCATCGAGGTTGGTTTTTTTCCATGTAGAGTAACTTTGGAAGCATTTCTAAAAAACATATAATCAAACCCTCTTTTCAAAGCCCAGCTAACCTAAAAGTTGGTTCATGTTTCCCAGCACCTTGTTAAATTAAGTTTTGTACATCTCCAAGTACAGGTATTCTTTTACCCTTCAGTTTAAAAAGTCTGCTCTTTAGTACCTATACTACATGTAACCTAAAAAATTAAATAGTCCACATTTCTTGTCTCCAGCACTGAAAACTGTTAAAACAGTTCCACATATCTGTAAGACTAGTAACAGTTCCACTGTTACTAAAATATGTAACACTCGGAGGAAAAAGAAACATGAAATTTAGCTCTCTTTACAAATACCCAAAATTAAGAGGGTGAGACAGGACAAACTGATAGGCATTCATCCTAGCACAATCTGAAACATGAAGTATTTTCAGGAATAGCAATAAGCAAATAAGAAAAAGCATAATAGAGTTAGGTTTAAGTTTAAAATTAAAATAAAATAAAAACAAAAATAAAATAAAGTAAAAGTAAAAGTAAAAGTAAAAGTAAAAGTAAAAGTAAAAGTAAAAGTAAAAGTAAAAGTAAAAGTAAAGTAAAAGTAAAGTAAAAGTAAAGTAAAAGTAAAGTAAAGTAAAAGTAAAGTAAAATACAATAAAATACAATAAAATAAAATAAACAAATTTTAAAAACCACCCAATATACATACAGGGACCTTGTCATCAATGTATCCACATGACAAAGGACAAACACATTTTGCTGAAAAGATCAAGCTCACAAACTGCTTCCCAGTCACAACTGTGCTACTCATTTGAAAACATCCCTGTGGAAGTTACCACATTTTTAACTTCCACCATATGAACCAAACTTAATGGAAAGAAATCTAAAGGAGCAAAAAGTACATAAACAGGTATGATTAACCTGGTTTAGGCCTAAAATATCAGAACAAAAAGGAAGATGCTGCTCCACATCTTGCCTTTTTAATGTACTTCTCCTTAAATGAAGGCCCTTCAGGACCTTAATAAAGAGCCACTCTTTCTTCTGGTGAGTCACCTAATCAACTCTAACCAAATTAAAGATACAAGTTCAGGAGTAGCTGTGGAAATAGTTACTGAATTTCTGTATTGCATTTGCTACAAGTAACAGCTAAATGAACTGCAGTCACAATACAGCAGGTGTTACTGTAGTCACAGCAGTTTCAGAAGAGCCAGTGAAAGGACAGCAAAGCAAGCACCTCAGACACACCTCAAGCACAACTAACGCTCAGGGGACAAACCTGTGGCAGGCTCTGAGTATAGAGCCCTGTGCAAATCATTTATATTTCAAATGTGACCAATACAACAGCTACTTACAAACACCGCATCTCTTACTAGTCTGTAGTTTCTTTGTTTTTATGTCCTGCCAATATTTTAATTTTCAACAAGATCATAATTTGGGTATTTTGATGGCATGGATACATCTCTCCAGTATATACTAAACATATCCACCAAGCAAAAAAATGTGGCAACAGACACACAGAAAATTTCATCGCCTAATTTTCAAAAAGTCCTTTTTTGTTGACAGATATTATTTTAATGCAATTTGGCTCTACCATTTTACATACAAACCCCTCAATATTGTCCAGTGCTTTAGAAAACAAAAATGTTTAAAAAAACCAAAACAAAACAGGTTTACCACACTGATGAAACAAAAAAATAAATGAAACTAACATGTATAAGTGCTTTCACATGCAGAAAGGCAAAATCCTACGTCTTTGTAAGTTAATTTCCTAGTGCTCAAGTGAAGAGAAGTATTACACCACTACTTTTAGTTTTCTAAGGGACTAGTGACAATATTGGGTTTGTAGTCTGCATCCTAGGTGTTCAACTGTGGAAGTCTATATACCATTGGTAACTAAATCCACCCTGAAATGCACAGTACTGGACCTTTGTTTTCTCAAAAGTACCTAGGAACAACCAGAACCTGAGTCACAGTGACTGAGGAAAGGGTCTAGTAACTAAGAGAAAGACAGAATTGGCCGTGGCTTAGTGGAGAACATTCTGAGCACTATATTACAGAACATCATCACTGCTAAGAACAAATTTTTCTTAAAAAAGAGGATAGTCCTATACTATGAAATGCAACAGCTGCTCAGACTGAATTGAAATTGCTGTAAACTGTATGACTGAAATAAAAATGAACTCTGAATTCCGGGAACTGCATAGCATTTAGTACACAGCATATAGTACAGTAACATGAAAAATAGACTGACTTACTTAGGAAGTCAGCAAATCAAGCCCGTGATTGGAAAGGGCTATTTCAATGATAAAACCAATTCCAATGTTTGGAATACCAAACATTGACAAGAGGCAAATTCTAAACCTGTTGAGAAATTGGGGAGATGTGTTTCAACACAGTAGGTGATCGAAAGCAACCAATTCCCACAGAAAAAAATCTTTTGACTTCCTGAGATTGAAAAATATTGCACTGTATTTAGAATGCAAAAGGACATTCAGCTAAAAAGGGGTCCTGTCAGTGTCTAGATATACCCCTCAATGATCTTCATAACATGGTATTTTCAAAGGCAACTTTCAACATCTGGAAGCTGAAGATGGAAACGTCAAATACTTTTCAAAAAAATTTATTTGAAGCTTTTACCACTTCGGAACAATCAAACTGGGAAGAAAGAGAACACGCGTGAACAAAAATGTCACAGAAAGCCCAAGGCAGAAAATCATCACTATAAAGCAGCAGCCCCCAGTGAAAGAAACACTAGATGAGGAGTGGCTGAGGAATCCAAAAACCCTAAGGAGCTCCTGAATGAAGAAATTCAAACTAAGGACATGAGCCAAAATACAGGTAGTACACATGTAACACTAAGAACAGCAAATTACATGTGGCAGAAGTGATTAAAAATCACAGAACTTTGCCCAAGACACTAAATTATATTACCTCTCTAAAAAAAAAGCACATCAGACAAGCTTCTTCCTCCATAAAAAGTGCAGCATCATCAAGTGGTAATAACAATATAAACAAGAAAACAAATTCTAGATAATGGTGAAACTGAAAATACAGTTATGAATATAGAAAAGTTAAGCTGAAGAGATGGAAAATTTGCCATGTCTTAAGCAAGAAAAAAAATGCAAACAGAAAACTTCAAGGTATTCAAGAATTTCTTAACATACAAAGAACAGGATGTTACATTTAAGACAGGTTAAAAAAATTAAGGGCTCATGAAAACCATGATCAAAATGTCAACTCTCTAAAGAAGCTGAATAACAAACTGTTCAACAAACAGTGGAAGCTTTAAGAGGCCACAGAATCTGCACAGGATATCCCAGGTAAGGATGCCTTACTTTCTAAAGCACGTCAGTCTAACCTGATTAATACTGATTAATACATGGTTAGAGAACCTTTTCCATGTCCTATGTCAGGCTGCAACTTCTTCAGATAGCTGTTTCTCTATTCTGCCATGGAATAGCAACCTGCATATTCTGACAAAGTAACACCCTAAATACTGAACTAAAGCCTCACTGCTAATGTAAATAAACTCTATGAATGAGAAAAGTCTCACAAAAAAGAAGTGTACTCTGCATGCTTTCTTTACACTGTCTTGATAAGTTACATCCAGTTTACATATACTCCATGGAAAAGTTCAGCTCTCCTAGCTCTGCTTACTCTGAGGTTTTGTCATAAAAACAATGTAGAAGCCCCTACCAGCTTTGTCTGTTAGAACAAAAACATGAGCCTGTGTGTGTGAGGGAAGTAAAGAAGAGGACTTTCTTTTGCACTAAAGATTCTGCAGGACACATTAGCACTCCTTTAGAGGATTTAATAAAGCATCCTATGCCATCAGCAAACATATAAAAAACTTCAGACTTGAAATATGTGTATAATCATGTAAAGTAGCAAACCTTTCTCTATTTATCTGTCCTGCTTCACAAAGAAAGATTTAAGATGACTAAAGAAGCAACCTAGATATCCTACTGATATCTGGACTTTATATAATTTCTTAGGCCTTCTCAACAGTGACAGACTAAGTTAGCTAACCCACTTCAGACACACTCACAATTTCTCTCTGCAAACTATCAATCAACTGCTGAAAACTCAGAATTGGAAGGTATGACTATTTTTCCTACTGAACTTGCCAAAGATTCAGCTAGCCAGCTGATAGGCAATGATTACATTCTGTTTTTCACAAAACATATGCTCTCATGTGCAATTATTTAGTGACAACTCTTAAGGAGAACACCCAATTCCAACCCTCATGTTTTAATGGCCTAATTAACTCTGTTCATTCAGACTGATTGCCCTGCTCAGCAAATGCAGAATCTATAAGGCTGCAAATTTTTACTTACACCAAAAGACTAACAACCTCAGGTATGTGCATTTGCATGGACGATGGAGATGATGCATACCGTCAGGCTTCATTTTAACCTGAAAACAGTAGCTAATATTATAGGTATATCTGGTCTGAACTGTTTCAGTATAAATGATTTTCATGAAGGCATTGCATCATAGTTTACCTCATACAAATATGGAATTTTCATCTCATTCTCTCACTTATGTCCAACAGATAAGGCAACAAAACAGCATCTAACTCAACTCTCTTGTGACAAAATTTTGGGGTTCTGTGGCAATCCAGGAAGGTCTGTGACATATGACCTACGTGCACAATTCCCTTAGGCTTTTCAAGCAAAACAAGTATATTGCCAAATTGCTTCACCTGCAGACCGTGCAACTGTTGGTTGCTTAAATCTCCTTACCACACTAATGTTTCACAATGCTTTCATTCATGTGCCACATGAATGAAAAAGAAAACCCACTAAGGAACTACTACTACAGCGTTCTCTTAAGATTCAAAAATCCCAAGGCAAGGCACTGTAAAAAACAGGAGGAAAACCCACAAAGGTGCTTTACACACTAAATGCAAGCTATTTAAAAATGTAATTAATTTGTCAATGCAGAGGATTAATCTCCGAGCAAAGAAATCTGCGAAATTTAGAGAACGAATTTGCATCATTTCTCCACAGAACATAAAGAATCTAAACAGTACTAATATCTCTAGTGTCAAGGATTTTCATTTAATGCCATTTTACTCTTACTAAAGCTATCATCTTTGAGTCTTCCAAACTGGTATTTCCAAATATATATTTTCATTTACCAGTGCAGGGTTATGGTCCTGGACCCTTTACAGCTTACATAATGCCAATCTATAATCTAGTCCAGATCTCTAAAGCACTAGACTGAGTCAGTATGTTCTTATGTTCATTAATTTATTCAAAAGTAATCATACCTGTTACATTTTAAATGAATAAAGATTTACCTGATTGAGTATTACAGGCTGTGCTGTTGCAGTAGTCTCTGTCCTGGATATAGCTTGAGCCACTACAGGAATTGTGATATTTCTTGATACTGGCTGCGTTGTTACAGATCTGCTAACAGGCTGTGTTATTCCAGAACTTGACCCAGGCATCTGCTGTGCTGACAAACCTCCACCAACTGGCCTCTGCAGTGTTTGTGAAGTTCCTGAAACATTCACTGCTACAGTCAAGGGCTGAACTGCCACTGAGCTGGTCACAGGTCTGGGCACAGTCTGAAAGACTGACGGGGCAGACATGGCACCGGGGCTGGAGGCAGGCGTCCCATACTGCTGACTCTCAGACTTGAATGTAGTGACTGTACCTGTTGCAAAGGATTCCCAAGTTATCTTTATGCAATTCTGCAGTCAAAAGTTTCATAAGTGTTGTGGATTTTTTTGTTAATTACCATATTAGGACAATAAAGTACCTCTACTGGGTGCACCATTCTGTATCCCCCTTCGTGATGAGCTGAGGTTGACTCTGTTCAATATATCTGTCAAAAGTTACATTTATCTTAATTCCAAATAAATGAGTAGCTTCATTGTTTTTCAAATTTAAAAGCTGCATTCACATACACTAATTAAGCCAATTAGGATTTGGCTTATAAATTAAAATATTTCTAAAACGAAAATGTGGCAAAACCAAGTAGTTGTATTTTGTACAAATTAGGTTATGTTCTTCCACTCTTCTTTGGTTAAGCTAGTTCAGTTAAGAATCTCAGTCATTTTCTTGGAGACAGATGAACACACACGTAAGAGTACAAACAACAAGAACAAAAAAGGACATTTCATCAACATTTAAATTTGCTGACTATAGTGCATTTATTTATGTCTCTTTCTCACATATACATGTTTCCAAATACTAGAACTGCTCTACATTAAAGGAAGCATTTTCTCTAAACCAGTAATGACATGATTTGCTTCTGTATTATCAAACAGCACTTACAAACTGGATTTTAGACTTCATGATAACCATTTTCCAATGTGAAAGGAAAATCAACAGACCAGCAACCAAAGCAGTTGTATTAGAACTGCATTACAAGAGCACTGATTTTCTTACATATCCTACATGGCAGCCTGCGTGTTCCAGACTTCTAGCTCAGCAGGAGCACATGCAATTTCTTAAATTATTTTTACTCCCTAACTAATGCCACTGACATTCCCCGACCTTTTATGCCTTAGTCTGGGGTTTCTGACAATTTCAGAAAGTTACAAAAATATTCATCAAATCAAAATACTTTTCTACTCCCTGATTCTCAATTCCATTAGTGTTGCGGACAAGTTGCTTGCTCTGACCTGTGAAAATATGCATAGGAAGTTAGATTGATTCTCCAAAATCTAACCCACAAGGCTTAAAGTAACTTTTCAAATAAGGATCAAATTACATCAGGTTCTCAAACAATAGATCTCAGAGTACCTACACATTGTGTTTAATAACCTTAAAGCTATTTCCACCAACAATGGCTCATTAGTATATACTTCTCCAGTTGATAAATCTAATAGCATTAGAACTCAGAAGATCACAGCTTTCAACCTGCCACCTGCATTTAGATTACACTAAAAAAAAAGTGGCTGCAATCAACAGATTTAAACAGGTTTGCATTTTTTAAGATACAACAAACATTGGTCCTGTAATAGCAATACTATTTTTACTTCAACATAACAGTAACTACAAACAAGGATTACATTATTTCATTATTTAGCTGAACACATACATTTTGTGATAAACAAATCTATACCTTACACATTAATTCCAGAGTGAAATTAAACTAAAGCATCATCTATTTACAAAAGAAAAGCTGTTCTAAAAGTTATGTCTCACAAAGCATAGTCAAGACAGTCTGATGTGCACATATTCTAAATTACAAAGGTAGATTTTACTGCTTTCAAAAAGACATTTCAGGAAGCCCAGTTATTTGAAATTATTAACTACATTTACATCACTCAACTGATTCATCATGGACTTGATGTGTACTTTCCCCTCTTCCCACAGCGTCATTTGTCCTGTTTAGGTAAAACAGCACTAAAGCACAAGCATGCTGACATGCAAAATAACATTTTAAAGCAGTAAGAAAATACAGGTTTGTATCATTATGAAACAGGAAACAAGGACAGTAAGTGGTAACTGTAGGAAAAATGAGCAGTTGCAGAAAAAGGTAAAGGGAACATAGTGTGATCTACTTTTCATCTCAGCCAAAACAATCCTCCAGTACATCAGAAGGGACACTTGATTCTACACAACTCTTTAACAGCAAGTCAAAGTTGGGATTTTAAGGAGTTCCTTCAAGTTTTCCACAAAGTCTGTACAAAAACAAGTAATTGTACTGTCAGGAAAAGGTTAAGAAAAAGCAATGCATGTAGAAACTACACCTTTCAGAAAAATTAAGACCTATACCTAAGTTTCTATTCGCCATCAATTTTTCATGTGATCAGGTGCAAACTAAACAGTGATAAGCAAAGCTGAGCTCACAGTATCTTGCCTATCACCAATAACAAACTGAAGCCTGACTACTGCCAGGTAGTACTACTTACAAGCCAGAGAAGAACTGAGGTCATTCTTCCATAGCTGTTTTTGATAGTGAAGTAGAAGATTAAAAAGAGAAAAGTTGAGGAAAGGGAAGGAAAAAAAAGTAACAAGTTATACCATAAGTGATTTTACTTGTGTTAGGACCGAGTATGGACAGCACTAGAATAAGAAGCAAACATTTTCAGTCTCTTTTACCAAAGTTCTTGAAGTTAACAGAATCATACCAAAATTATAGCTCTCACCTAAATTATTTCTATCCTTTGACTACAAAAAAAACTTGAGGCTACAACAACTGCAAACAAACTTGGCATATTTGTTGTTCCCAACAACAGCTTCATTATTATACACAAATATTATATGTATGTGCATATATATATATACATATATACACACACCTCCTTATTAAGGGCAGTGCCTTAATAGTTGTTCTATGCCATGACCTACTGGCAATGACCAACAGCAATTCAGAGGTCTCTGGGCCTTCCAGAAAACAGTGAGGGTAATTTTCAGACATCCTAGAGGTTTGTAACTGCAGAAAACTTAGAGTAATTTTAGAATAGTCTCCTAAATTTTCAGAGAATCCAGAGTATTTTTAAAATACTCACTCTTAAAAAATATTTTTGGGTGAGAGTACTTAAATATCAGATTTAGTATTCTTTACATATTTAAAATAATTTTTCTACTTTCTTAACCTAGTGAGCAAAAAAGTAATAGATGCAAGACGAAAATATTGTGAACTAAAATGACTAAACAGCTAATAACAGCTCTGAAATCCACGCAGCAGAGTGTGACAGTCAGCCTCGTGCAATTTTGTCTTGAGATCCTTCACTGCAAATTATACACCTCCAGAAAACTACTGTAGAAATCTTGGATACAAGCATTAGCAGAGATGAGGCAGAAACTGCGAGGAGTAAATCTCACCAGGCAAAGTCTTGGTATGTGACTGCTAGGGAGACGTTAGGTCACAGCTCTTTAAAAATGACTACAAGATGGATATACAAAAAAATGTTTCATTACTAAAGTTAATTAAAATCACAACAAAAAATTGTGGTCTTTACTTACCTGTCAAAGCTCAAGCAAAGGAAAAACAAGGAACCCATCTCCTGTCATCACAACAACCTAACCTCACTCCCTGCACTGACTGCATTTAGGAGAAAACTAAGGAACTTTATTTCACAAAGGACGGGAAAATTTATCAATAAAAATCACCTACTACACAGACAGGCTTTCACTATTTTCCTATAATTATTCAGTTTTTCCAGACTGTGCTTTTATTATAGACACTTAAAACAGTTATCTTGGTTTTGTCAAAATTATGTCCACCAACAAATGAAATGAGGGGTGGAGAAAAAAAAAGGACTGTAACAGTCCCTTCTTTAAGTAGGGAGACACTTCCAAATATATAACTAAATATTAGCTATACTGTAAGCAACTGCATGCATGATTTCAGCCTTATACATACTGGTTTTTAAACTCTGTCACTAATGCTAAAACCTTCAAATGTCCTTATTTTGACCTCAGAGATTTAAGGTTAGAGGTAACCAGAGTTGTGCATAACCTGGAGTTTAAGGCAGAATTTCTTAAGAATTCTGCTTTTTAGTAAGCCAGAGACACACAGATTTAAGATGTGGAATTTCTTAAGTCGTACTATTAAGAATACTATACTTTCAAACTAAGTTGAACTGTCTATACCTTGAAAGATCTGTTTTAAAATATGGAAAAGTGTTGTCTTACATGAAGTAGCTGGCTTTGAGCTGGAGATTTCCCCAACAAAGATTGGCTCATCATCATCATCGTCCTCATCATCCTCTTCCACTTCTCTCACTCTCTTTTGCCAGGGTTCTAGCTCCTCTTCTTCACATTCCATAAATAATTCTGCCATCTTGAAACTAGACAGTAAAAAAAGAAACAAAAAATACACACACCAAAACATTCAGTAATTTCATTAAATACTTCACTGTTGAATAAGGAATACTGCAGTTAATATTTAATAATTAGTAATAATTACTGCAATAATTCCCATAGAATGGTCTCCCTCCCCTCTATGTTCTGTACAGATTGAACGTGATCTGACACAGGAGATCTTCAAAGACTGATGCCACATCACCATTTTGACAATCACTTGCATGCTCATCTTTGCTATGCAAGAGAAAAGACTGAAGATATCCTCCATAGAATTTAAAGCTATTTTTGTACAAAACACCAGTAACTATCAGAGGAAACCTCTGACACCACAGTGAAAAGTATCTTTTTAAAAAATACTCCTATTCCAGGTAAGTGATTCACAAGAAATGTGAAGGGGCTTCTAAAAAGCACAACTGAGTTAGCGAAACACTAATGAAACACAGCTTTATTCTCTTTGCGTCTTAAAAAACCCAACACAAACAAAACAAAACCCCAAACAAACCCACAGCCTACCACAACCTCCCAAATTTTCTAAGATTTTGCCAGGGCTTCCCATATGGTCACATTTTCTTTAAACTCCAACAAAACCTACACAAAACTCCCAAAAAACAACATCAAGAAATAGTGAGTCTGTAACAGCATATTACAGGGGAGCAGGCAATCATCCTCTACTTGAATGAGAATGGGGCCGCTGGTGTTAGCACATGTTAAGTCTTGAGATGAAATAAAGTAGCAAAGCTGAACTTCTTTGCTTCCTCCATCAGCTTAGGGTGCTGAAGTCAGACATGGTGCTAGGAAACAAGAGAACAGGATACTAAACTTGACAGAGATGACCTGGGCCACATGTCAGGTCCTGGAAAGAGAATCAAGCCTAACTATAGCATTTTCTTCTCTGCAGGACATTCTTTAGAACACTTTTTTTTTTTTTTTTTTTTACCTCAGAGAAAAAAGTAATTATAAAATGTGCTGAGAGGATGCAATGCAGTTTATACTAAAAACATAAAAAAGGCACAAGCAATGACATGTTAGCAGAATTCTAACAAGATACATGTGATAACTTCATCTACATTATAATGCAGCCATCTTTATCATGGTAGCAAGGTTTAAAAATACCTAACTTTATTAAATGCCAGTTATATTTAGAACCTTTTTTTCAAAGTTCAGATTTAAAAGCACTCACATAGAAACAACAATAAATGGTATAACATTAATAAATGTATCAAGAGTGTAACAGCTATAGCGGAAACAGCAGAATGATCTGTAGAAGAGCACCATAAGGATGGACAGAAATTGGCACTACAGAAAATCAGGTAGATGCAGCCACAGTAAGTCTTATGAGTTATTGAAAACGCAGTTATCACTTCAAATGGGAATTTGTTTTTTCCACTGTTAATCGCAAGTGAACCTTCCAATACTCAAAACTTCCTTGGATTGGCTTAAAATCCAGTAACTAAAACTAAACTGGTAGTGAGCTTAAAGAGTGAGAACATTTACATTAACCAGAAATTTTTCAGACTAGTCTTGCCACCTTTCCATAATAGAATCACAGAATTTCCTGAGTTGGAAGGGTTCCACAAAGATCACAGTGTCCAGCTCTTAGTCCTGCACATGACATCCCCAATAATTGACAAAACTCTTCTGGAACTGCAAGGTTTGGTGCTGTAACCATTTCCCTTATAAGCCTACTCCAGTGCCCAACCACTTTCTGGGTGAAGAATCTTTTTCCAATATCTAACCTGAATTTCCCTGACACAATTTCAAACCATTCCCTTGGGTCCAGTCACTGGTCACCACAGAGATCAGTGTCTGCCCCTCCTCTTCCCTCATGAGGACTGCCACGAGGGCTCCCCTCAGTTGCCTCTTCTCTAGGCTGAACAGACCAAGTGACCAGCCACTCCTTGTACAGCTATCATCTGTTACTCAAGGAATTTTTCCCCCATTGTAATAGCTACATTTCAAATGCCCAGAGAAGTTACCTTATTTACCACACATATCATAGGATGGACTACTGTTGCATTTCTCAGATAATGTCCCATATAGGCACATAACTTCTCCCCACCTCATATGATGAAAGGTGTGCAATCCACAGCTCCACCAGGCCTAGGAACAACTGGGTTTTAATTGAAGGCTGCATTTACTTAGTAGCAAAGAAACAATGACCAAGCTGAAAGTGCACCTAAAAATTGTAAAAAGCCAAAGCGTAAACCAACTTCCCTCAAACACAAACCTCAGCAGTCAACGCTGCCCTCTGTGCCATGAGAAAGCACAAGCTCCGCCTAGGGAAGGGCAATATCGGCGGTGCCAGCCCGCCAGCAGCTCACGCCGCCGAGCCGCGGTGGTGCCAGGCCGTGCGAGCAGCTGAGTCCTGAGGGCGGCCGAACAGCTGCCGCTCCAGCCTGACCGCCCCGCGTCCCGCCCCCCGCGCCGGGTGAGCGCCCGCACTCGGTTCAGGCTGCGGGCTCCGCTCTGGGCGAGGCCCGCACGGCAGAGCGGCGGCCGGTGGGGAGGAGGCCGAGCCGAGCCGCGCCGCCAGCGCCGCTCTTGCTGTTAACGCCTGGGGCCCATGGAGGGCCCCACCCGGCCAACGGCGGGCGGAGCGAGTCCTGGCCGGGCCGCCCTCGAGGGCTGAACCGTCCGGTGCCAGCGGGGCCCGCGAGCGGCTCGCGGCAGCTCCCACAACGCGGGGGCCCCGCTTGGGGACGCCAGGCCGCGCTCCGACCTAAGATGGCGCCGGTCTCGCCAGCGACAATCCCCCCGCTCCCGCGCCCGTGCCCGCCAAGCGCCGCTCCCGCCGCCGGGGGAGCGCGGCAGGGCGGGCCGGGGGCATGGAGCGGGCTCGGGCTGACCTTACCGTGCTGCGCCTCGGTACGCGCCGCGGCGGGGCGGCAGGCCGCTGAACTCCCTGCCGCCCGGGCCGGCGGGGGATGGGGCAGCGCTGGCTGAGGCGCCTCACTCACCTCGCCGGGGCGCGGCGCCACCTCAGCGCCGCTGCCGCCGCCGCCGGGGAAATGCGGGCGGGAGGCGGGGGCGGCCACGGCCCCGCGCACTGCCTGACGGGAACCACGGGTCGGACACATCGCGGGGCCCGCGATCGGGGCGGAGCCGGGCCGGGGCGGGGCCAGCGCCATGTGCCGGGCCTCACACCCCGGGACGGCGCCGCCGCCATGTGCTGGGCCTCACAGCCTGCTGTAACACCGCCGCCATGTGCCGGGCCTCACAGCCGGTACAGCACCGCCACCGTGTGCCAGGCCTCACACGCCAGGACGGCACCACCACCCTGTGCCAGGCCTGACAGCTCGGTATAACACTGCTGCCATGTGCCAGGCCTCACAGCCCACTATAACATCACTACTGTCTGCTGGGCCTCACAGCCTGCTGTAACACCACTGCCATGTGCTGAGCCTCACAGCCTGTTACAGCACCGCCGCCCTGTGCTGGGCCTCGCAGCCTGCTGTAACACCGCCGCCATGTGCCGGGCCTCACAGCCCAGTGCAACACCGCCGCCATGTGCTGGGCCTCGCAGCCTGCTGTAACACTGCCGCCATGTGCTGGGCCCCACAGCCTGGAATAACACTGCTGCCATGTGCCGGGCCTCACAGCCCGCTGTAAACCAGCGCCATGTGCCGGTCCTCACAGCCCACTATAACACCACCACCATGTGCTGGGCCTCAGCCGGGTACAGCACTGCTGCCGTGGGCCAAGCCTGACAGCCTGCTGTAACATCGCCACCATGTGCTGGGCCTCGCAGTCTGCTGTAACACCGCCGCCATGTGCTGGGCCTCACAGCCTGCTGTAACATCGCCGCTATGTGCCAGGCCTCACAACTTGCTGTAACACCGCCGCCATGTGCCGGGCCTCACAGCCTGGAATAACACCGCCGCCATATGCTGGGCCTCACAGCCTGCTGTAATGGCCGCTGCCATGTGCCGGGCCTCAGAGCCCCGGTAGCAGGAGCTGCTGCTGGGTTTGGGCCTTGTGACCCGATACTGCACTGCTGCCCTGGGCCAGGCCTCATGCCCAGCTGCCCTCTCACCACTTTGGTGAGGGCACACAGGGCCAGCCACTGCCATGCTGTTAGAGAAACCAGCCAGTATCAACAGAGGCTAGGGACTGAACAGATCGAGAGCAGCCCAGCCAAGAAGGACTTGGAAGTGCTGGTGGACTCAAGGCTTAGCGTGAGCCATCAATGTGCACTTAAAATCCAGAAAGCCAAACGTGGCCTGGGCTGCATCCAAAGTGTGGGCGGCATGGGAGGGAGGGGATTCTGCCCCTCCACTGTGGTGAGACTACACCTCGAGTACTACACCTATTTCTGGGGTCCCATCACAGGAAGGACATTGACCTGTTGGAGCAAGTCCAGGGAAGGCCACCAAATTGATCAGAGGTATGGAGACCACTCCTGTGAGGAAAGACTTGAGAGATTTGAGAACAAGTTTTCAGAATAATCTAATTATAGCCTTTCAATATCTGAAGGGACCTTACGGGAAAGATGGGGCAAACTATTTATCATGAGCATGCAGTGACAGAGCAAGGGGGAATGGTTTCAAATTGAAAGAGAGTAGGTTTGGATTGGATATTAGGAAAAAAATTCTTTACTGTGAGGGTAGTGAAGCTTTCGAACGGGTTGCCCAGGGAAATTGTGGCTGTCCCGTCTCTGGACATGTTAAAGGCCAGGTTAGATGAGACTCTGAGCAGCTTGGTCTCATTTTACATGTCCCTGCTCACAGCAGGAGGTTTGGAACTAGATGATCTTTAAGATCCCTTCCAACCCAAACCATTCTAAGATTGTATGCTCCACTACCTAGGAACCACTGGCTGTCACATTCGCACCACTTGAGCTAGGACTGAAGCCTCTTTGCACCTCTCGCACTCACAGAGACCAGATTTTATTACCAGCTTACAGATTTTACATAGCAATGTTTCAGATGTCCCGATCCTTAAAATAATTTAATCGTGGTGTAGTAACTAAATCATAACATGGCAGCTCAAGCAGGGTAACTCTCAGGAGGGACCCCTGAATTTTTATTCCCTCACAGTCCAAGGGCAGGAAAGCGTGCAGTCGTTGTCTGTGTGAATCCCTCACCTGGCCGGGCCGCAGGTCTGCGGGCTCTTTGTTGTGCCAAGGATCGGCCGTTCATGGCTTCTCGCCGAAGCTCTCCTGCCTGCCCAGAGCTGAGCCTGCAGCTCGAACTGCAGCTGCCCCCGGAGCTGTCAGCACTGAATGGGCTCTTCATAAACGCGTCCAGGTCGCGAGCGGGCGGCAGGGCCCAGCACGATCCTTCTCAGCGGGGACAGCCGGGTTGGGCGGGCAGGCCTTTCCCGCGGGCAGCCGGGGGGAGCGGGCAGGCCTTTCCCGCGGTGCAGCTGAGCGCCAGCGCGCCAAACTCCCCACAGGCCTATGCCCAAACAAAGCCAGGGACAGCTGTACCCAGAGCTGACATCGAATACGGACGGCAGAGAATGTAGCACACAGTGTGCTGGTGCAGTCAGTGGAGCAGCACAGATACTAATGCTGTTCAGACTGAAGGTTCGTTGTGCACCTGTGTTCTCGTTTACCCGCTGGGTTAAATATCAGTCAAATACACAAACAACTCTTCTAAAGCTTTATTGGGTAAAACATTCCCATTGCTTTCAGTGGGATGTCGCTGAACTGCTGGATGGGGCCTTACCCAGGCAATGGAGTCACATTTGCTGGAGAAAATGGCCCTGGAGCACAGCACCTCCAGGAGCTGCGGTTTCACTCGCCTCAGAATTTGCATATGAAAATCTCTTCATCGAAAGGTAAAGTAATGCAGTTTTCTTATGCCTTTTTGTCTATGGTGTGGTCTCACCTTGGCCAACAACTGAAAATGCACCTGAGTTTGAATTTGATTTTTCTTTTTTTTAGTTTTCTGTCCATTATGCACTAATTAAAAAACTCCAAAAAGTACAAAAAAACCCCAACCAACCAATTGACCAACCAAGCAAAACTTTTTTAAAAACAAACAAAAACTGAAAACAAAACAAAACAAACAAAACCACCAAAACCCAACAAAAACACCCACAAAACCAAACAAACAACCCCCCAAAATACAATCCTTTAGTAAAATACGAAAATCTTTCTGGTGATTTTTGAAGATAAATAATAGGAAAATACTTAAACATGTCATTTATATCTCAACTTTTTCAGTCCATAGTTCTCGCATCTTATTGTTGTACTATATGCCACAGCTGCCTTCAGAAATACACAATTTATTTAGTATAAATTCTCTCTCAAATATTGGTGTATTTTCAGATGAATGAGTGAAGTGTACTTCTCCTTGTGAATTTAAGCGCTAAGAATTTGAGTACTGTGTTTATCCTGGAAAATGTTCTATTCATTTTAACTAATATCTTTAGCCTTGAGATGCTTCCAGAGTAGTTTGGAACCTTAGAGAAGTGAAGGAAAAAAACTCATTAGTAATTAAATAATTCCTGCTTAGTGATTATGCCATTAAATCATTTGGTTATTATAGTTTAGTAGTTAAACAATTTCTAAGCTGTGCCCTTCTGCCAAAGAAGGATGAAAAAAAAGAGAAAGAAATATTCTTATTATTAGGCAGAAAATGGAGCAAAAGGATGGGAATGAATGGAACTTATTCTGAGCAGAAGTAACTATTCTAAGCAGAAGTCACTGGGAAATAGTCCATTTACTTGAAACACCTATTTTCAACTACTATTTTACCTACTGAGAAGTCATTGCAGGTGTTTATGTTCCTTCTAAAGCAAGATAAACATAAAGAGAATGTTAAGATTACAAGGTAAAACATTGAAAAATTGTGAAATAACAAACCCACAATCTACTCTGTACATTTTTGTAATTAAATTTATGCATTCCGATGGTGCACAATTGCATACTGTCTGTTCTGCAAAGCCCTAAGTCTTTGGACAAATTGGTGTGAATGTCTCACACCATCCCACAAAGGCATAGGGCAAACCAGAGTTTATCAAGTGAGAATTAATGAGCATTCATAACTCTAAAACACAAATTAATAAAGAATGGGAAATAGTCCCCATAATTTCAAAATAATTACTGGGAAAACTGCGAACATATGATACATTCTAAAGGAAAGCTTAATAGTAGCTGATAGGAGAGAACAATTTAATTTCATGCAGTTGGGCAGCATTCATACACTGTTAACTGTAGCAGTACAGTTAAGCTTGAAAGTTAACTGCTCTGAATTACTTCATTTGTTGTTACAGTCTACTGGCCTGGGACTCAGTTGCTAAAGAGACATTCCTTTGCCTGTAGAGAGGTATCGACAGCAATCTCTCATCAGTTTCTGGGTTTTGCCTTGAAAAGCACAATCTGTGCCAGGGAAATTGATTGATTGCCATGTCCCTCAATGGTCCAAACTGCTTGTATTGCTTGTTGCAGGTTAAAAAAACTGGGGGAAGCACTGCTAAAATACTGTGACAAATACACCTAATGATGAGTTTAAAATTATTTTTATTTTAAACTCTACTAAATTCCATGTTGTCTTTAGTCACTCTTTGAATGTGATCGGGAATCAAAGGGCATCTAGTCCTGATTTTGTACGTCAGTAAAACACCTGGAGCAGAATGGGGAGGTCTTGCTCATTAGCACAGAAGTTTGGGTTTGTTTAATATTGTTTGTTATTCTTTGAGGCACTAGACACAGACAGCAAGTACCAACCCGTATGAAATTGCAGCTGGAGCTACTGCCAAAGCTTCATTAGAGTAGATATGTTCAGATGGGAAGCCTGTAACTATGAATGCACAAACAGATACTAAATGAACATCTGCAACACAAACATTATTCAACACATGTATGGTTTACTCATTTATTCCATAAGGTACACTTGTAAAATTGATTGCATTTAGTCTGCTGTGGTTTGTTCTTACAGTATCATACCTTCAGGAATTTGGCACAAGTATAAACACTGAGGGGTGATCTAATGTGCTTATAACGTTATTTTGTAATGCTTGTTAGACACATATATCATGTTTATAGTGTCCTTTTCAAGACAATATGAAAAGTCTCAAGTATGCAATGCTGAAGAAGGTATAGGCTTCCAGTCTTTAAAAGTATGCTTCTGTAAATGAAGGAAAAAAATCCAACTCAAACCATAGGTTGCCTTTTTAAACACTTCCAACATATCATTATGCAGAATAATAATAAAAATTAGCATCTAGGAGAGCCAGTGTCTCATCAGCGTGTATGTTTTTCTCCTGTCAACATTACCCTAACTCACCAGATGAAAACACATTCTAAACTGCTTGAAATTACAAGAAATGTATGAATTGGATGAGCTGTATCAGAGTGAAAATGGCTATAAAGCCATCACTATTACAAATCCAGTTTGTTCATTTGGAAGCAAAGGAAAAAAATTTTTTTTCTCAGCAGTTTTTCACGGCAGCTTCAGGTTAAAAGAAGGTCAGTAGATTAACATAAAGAAATAAGACTTGAGATAATTTAGGGTTTTTTTAAGAAATTGATCTTGGAAAAATGATACTATGCATATCCACTTATTGCCAGTGCTTATCCAGTTCTCAGAGCAGAGACACAGGGCATGCACCTTGTCCATTGGATTTTTATCCTTCCTGTTCAAAGAAATTAAATCCAAAATGTCTACTGCTGTATGTAATCCACATAGTAAAGAAAATCCAGACAGCTATTTGGTTTAGCCTCTGCATCCACTTCTACTAAATTAGTAATTCAGTAGTAAAGAACATTGTTCCACTGAGTTGATGCCAGACTGTTATATTGACAGAAGTCTTAAATAGCATGAAAGGTGACATAACACCAACTCAACAAATAACCTGGAGATCTTGTTGAAAAATTACACTACTGGGTAAAGTTTACAGTCATATTTACTAGTTTAAAAAAAGTGAATAATATATATTTATTGGAGGAGCTGTCTTATTGACAGCAATTGTCGTACTGACAACAGTTGTACTGCAAGAATCCTTCCATTGGATTGGTTTCCCTCTCTTCTATGATGCTTCCTTTTGTTGTCATTTGTAAATTTAATTAACTCATGTAAAATATTAAATATTGCTCATATAGGCTTACACAAGCAAACCACATTCTTTTTAGCAGACAAAAAGAGGATAATTCCTGAAAAAAGACAGGATAGGACAGGAGAGGACGGGGAAGGCAAGGCAAGGCAAGGCAACTAAAAAAAAAGTGAGTTAAAACTTGTAGAAGTACAATGTTCCAATGCAGCTTTTAAACTATTGAAGATAGTACTGGAAGTGATAAATAATGCTTCTACTTTGAAATCATAATAACTCACTTTCTCGCAATGAGTTGGCATTGGAACAAATTTTAAAATACCTGAAGCGTAAATGTAGAAACACATTACTAAACTTATAAGCAGAATTTTCTCATCATCCAAAACCCCCAAATTTATAATAAGCAATAAAAAAAGAAAATCTGTTACATGTAATATTCCTTTAGCCCAATATTATTTGAAATTTCTGCTGAGCTCTATATCAATTACTGTAAGAAGAAAGTGACACATCTTTATATTGTTAAATTTCTTTATGATCTTTAAAAGTAATCATGATTTGCTTAGTAGTTTCTGTTAATAAAAATAGAACTGAAGCTAATTTATTGGCATTATTATCACGTCTGTAAAACTTGTACATGAATTCTGAGAAAGTCTGCTCCAATAACTGATTTTTAATTATCAGACTGGCTGCCAAACTGAAAGGAAAGAAAATATTAGGATAACAAAACAGAAAGCAATGGAAATTGCTGTCTTATCTGGTAGGCAATCAGTTACAGTCTATAAGGGTGTACATTTTTCATAGGCTCAGCATTGTCCACAGGTCTGGTCTAACCAGAGTTTTGCAGGGTATTTGGGATGCTCTTCTCTGATTTAGCTGTTTCACTTTAAGAATGTTAAGTGTCTATCTGAACAGGGATTAAAAGTCTAGTATGTCCCATCTCCTCAGTTTGTGGTTTAAGTATCAGACTTGAGTCATTCTGACTCAGTGAACACTTACATGAAACATAACAAGGAGGTTTATTTCAAAATCCCTTCTAAAAATCCCCTCAAACAAGCACGGGTCTTCTCTGTCTAGTGCCTTCTTCCAGATGAATGCATTAGTGACTGGACTTTTGGATGAAAGGTGGCATCACTTCCAGTTTGGTTTCCTTGCTTATGAATCTGGCCATTTGTGTCCCAGGGTTTTGCATTAGAGCTGCTTTTTGAAGTTTAGGAACCAGCAGAAGAAAGTATTGCCCTCTTATATACTTACCTTCTTTCATTTGACTACTGTTTCATTGCCTTTCTTTGAATTGTTTTTTTTTTGTTTTGCCAGGGTCTACTGAGGACAGTCTCTAGAACATAAACATTTTTCAGTTTTGGAAACTTCCTCTTTAGCACACGAATAATAACTTTAGAATAGTAGAATTATATATTTTTAAAAACCTTATTTTAAAAAAAAAAAAAAAAAAAAAAAAAAAGATTGTGCTGTTTTGTTTGTGGTTTTTTTGTGATCCACTGACTTCTATTTATAAAGCTGTCCAGCAGGCCTCATATCTACACAATTTCCTTTTTGCCTCAGTGTTCAGCAGTCAACTTGTTTATCTTTACTTCAGGCTCCCTTCTTTGGGCATACAGTGTTTTTAGGGGAAGTTTTTGTATTCTTCAAGAAAACCTACAAAACGAAGTTGCAAGTAGCAATTCCAAAACATAGTTGATATTATCAAGGCTCTCCATCATCTCCGGATTCTTGAATATTTGTTCCTCAAATAAAATTTAACTAGTTAATAGTTCCCTTGCCAAAGTACAAAGCAGTATCCTAGCTGGGCTACATGTGTCTGACAGCCTGGAGTAGTTTGTACTTCAGTAAAAATGCAAAATGTGTCTGAATGTGTCTTGGTTTGAAAGACAAGTGTCTGCTAAGGAAGGCAAGAGCCTCTCTTGAAATGGAAAATGAAAACCCCCTCCTTCCAAATTATTGTAATTTTGAAATTAAGGAGGAGCTCTCAGGCAAAGATATGGGAATAGGAATAACAGTTCCTTATTAGGAAAACTAAAATTAAAATACAGTAATACAAAAAACCAAAACGCTGACAGAGTCCGAATACAACCTGACACCCTGTCAGTCAGGGTGTTGTCCAGTTATATGGTGGCTGCAGTCCTCCTGAAGTGGCAGATGTGGTTCTGCTGAAGAAGGGTGCAGTTTTCCTCTGAAGGTTTTAGTGATGATGTAGAAGGGTCTGCTTTTCCTCTGGGAATCCAGTGGAAAAAGGCTCTTTTGTTGTTCCAAATCTCGTTTTTTTTAATATAGGTAGGAAAGGCTTGGCTCCTCCCCCTGACTGGAGCATCTCACAGTGGGATGATGTAATTTTATCAGTCATGCAGTGGGACTCAATGGCCCATTAACAGAAGATATTTCCCTGGACAAAGGATGGGTCATGGAAAAGATAAAGAAAACCACCCCACCTAGTTTTAACAGCTGGCCCATTAACAGAAGATATCCCCTGGGAATTATGAGGGATGGGTCATGGAAGAGATAAAGATCACTGCCCCACCTGGTTTCAACAGATGGAGATAGAATACATACTGCTGGTTACATCTTGCGTTGCAACCTAGGACAGAATGTCATGGTGATACATGCCTCATTGGTCAATATTGACTCAACTCAGTCATTTTTCGGGGAGTATCTCAGGTGTTCTAAAAGCTTGATTGAAAATCTTATTTGTCATGTAGAAGCATAGAGGAAGAGTCAAAAATTCATGCAAAGAATATAATTTCTTATTTATTCCTGTACATTTGAATAGTAGGATTAACATAGTACTAAATTTGGTAGGATTGTCTGCAAGAAATTATTTTTTTAATGTCATTTCTAAAAGACTAAACTTTCATTTGCCTTCTTAGAGGTATTTGGTCCAGTTTACTAAGGGAAGGAGATTTGTGCAACCATAGCACACGTATTCTGTTAATAGATTTTGAGCACATAGGCTGATTTGGGACAAATTTGATAAAAGAATAGATACTCCTTTAAAGTAATTAAGAACTTCAGATTTTTGTTAAAGAAAATACCCAGGATAAGACTTAAATCTAAGAGAAATGCTACAAGTGTGGCTTCCATCAGTTTGGATGCAAGAGTCAAGTTTCATTTGTTATGACTCTCAGAGACCTGAGGTAAGAAAAGGAAAGCACTGTTATACTGCAGTAACTCCTGACCTCTGAGGGCATGGATGGCACATGAGCAAGCAGAGTCTGAGTTGGCTCCCAAACGACAGCTGAAGTCCAAATGACACCCTGTGTGTCATTTTGTCACCTATGACTGTTTCTTATCTATTTTTCACAAACAGAACTATTTTGCTGAATATCTGTGTATTACTTTTCTGAGTCCTACAGGTATTGTTAAAGTAATAATAGTCTCAAGTTTCAAACTAGAACTTACAGCTCTTATTTTTTTCTTTTTCTGAGAATTTCTGTGCTAACCTCACTTCAAGTTCAGTATCTTTGCCCTGTTTTCTTTATCTCAAGACTCCATAGTGCTTCATTTCCGCTCAATACACCCTATTATTATCCCTGTTTCCAGGATTGCATAAGTGCATAAAATTAGTAAAAACATCCTTTAATTTCTGTCTTCAAATTCTGTGTCTGGCCGACCAATGTAACTTTTCAGCCCAGCTACAGTAAAGTTGTGTGTTGTAGACTCATAATGGGCTGGTAGCAACAGGGGCAACGTGACATCAGAGCCTTAGCAATAAAAGATTGTTGAGCTACATCTTAAAAAGCTTGTTTGATCTCTGAGAGAGGATTCACAGAGAGAAACAGGAATTTCATATGACATTGCAATTGATAGTATTGCATAGGCACTGGCTGAAAACCCTTGTGGCTGAGGACAGCAGAAATGCCATCCTGGTGTTAAAACAGCCAAAGATTAACTTTACATTTTATAAACAAGCAGCATTAAATCACAACAATGCAATGACAATAAAATCCACAGAAAAATACAGGTGAACAGAAGCTGCACAGAATTCTTTAAGGGATCTTGATCATAACATTCTGCATGCCACAGATTTGTAACAAATGTTTTTTTCTGTGCCTGCACCAGACATTTGCAGGGTGATTTCCTTAATTATGCTACTATATTAGTACAAATCTATGTGCAGTAAAAACTATTTTTTCTAAACCTTAAATATCTATCAACACACTGAAGCCCTAAATAATTTGTGGTTTGCAGTTAATTTCATTGTCACAAACAAAAGATGTCAGACTTTTAGTAGTTTTAATAGTTCTCTCTAGTGTCCCACTTCTAGTATATGGCTTCCTTGGGAACCATTAACAGTGAATCAGTCAACTGCTCTGCTTCTGTTTAGACAGGTCGAGTACAGACATTAAACTTCTACAATAAGCAAGGTACCTATGTGAATTTGACAGAATTTTTTTAAATTGTATTTTGACAGTTTCCTAAACCATGGTAAACACTGTGCATATCTTTTACTATAAGCCAGAATTGCCCATCAGGTCAGCCAATCTCCAGAATAAGTGTTTTAAAAGGCCATGTATAAGCCAGTGAAAAACAGCTCATCACTTTGGTGGTTCAAGATAGGGTAATACTTTACTTTTCAGGAAAGAGAAGTATGAGTTACCATGAAGAATATCAAGAAGTGGTATTCTATGAAGCAATGATACTTAGCCTTGTGTTCAGAGCTATTATTATAGAGAGGACTTATTGGCTTCGACAAAAAGTTAATTTTAAAATAAGATAATATTTTAGGAAGTTAACCAAGTGGAATTTACTTACAGGTTTAACATCCCACCTTTCTTCTATCAATATATACTGTGTGGACTAAAGCTGCAACTTTCAGACAAAATGCCCATATCCTGACAAAATATATAAAAAATCCGCCTGTGAAAAATTGGGCATTAGTTATAAACTGCCTCTAGTGGCTTAAACTATAGGACTGCTCTTGTTGTTCAGTAGCAAAGTACTCACTTGGGGAACTTGCATTATTATTTTAGAGCAGTTTCTCAGATGAGTTTTCTATTTCAACAGCTTAGTGAAAACGATTTGTAGGAGCAGCCACATTAATTCACATTGTTACCACCTAATGATCTATAATAGGGGAAGAGATAGTGTTCTCTCAGAATCATATACTAGTCTAATTCTTCTAAAGTACTTTCAATTTGGTATTATTTTGGAGAGGAATAAAATGTACCCACATGATAAACTGATCATTTTAAACATCAACCCCCAGATATTCTTTTGTCCATTAATGCAACATAGCTTCCTCACCATCTAGAAATACAATATTGTGCTGATTTACGTAGATTTTTTAAAATTTTACTGATTTTTACTGTAGCTTGTTAAAATAAGATGTTTTTAAGTTAGGAAGGTTTCTGCAGTGTCTTTACTCAGATATTTATTGTTTTGGTTCATTTTCTTATGAATTTTAGAGAATACCAAGAAAAGGATAACAGATAACATAAATTAAATCCTGTCTGAAGAGGAGTTAAACAACTAAATTAAGCAACTAGAAATTAGGCAGATGCAGAATAGCAATAATTGTGATGACATAATTTTTGAGCTATGCTTTTCTTCTATGATCTATCCCATAAAGATATAGGACACAGCATCTTCAGAGCTTTTTCATTGCAAAAAACCAATCCCAATTTATTTGTTACTCTTTGTGCCTAACTACTTTTTTTTATTTTCATGAGTCATTAAGAAGTCTAACATCTATATGCAGCATATTGCAACTTAATTCCATTTCCTAATTCCCAGTATCTGAAATTGGTGCTAAAAACACCCTGCACCTGATTTCCATGTTTTTATGAAAAGCCAGATCTTAATTAGACTTCATGCTCACCATTTGAAAAACACATTAATTCATTCACCATTTTCAAGGAAACCACCTCTCCAATGCAAATATTATGCTTGATTTCTGATTACTCATTTTGGATTTTTTTATAAGGCATAGTGAGAAAGTGGACATTATGAGACTTTTAAGGAGTACTCTGAAGTAAGTCTTCTTTTTGACTAATGGAGTGGTTAGATGCTATCCTGGCTGTCACCTGGACACAGCCTTAACATAAGGCTGAAGTGAGAGAGAAGGGCTTCAGTTAATGAGGAAAAAAGCTTTAAAAAAAGCCTTTGATTTGCTTTATATTTGCAGTAGTCAAGATCCAGAAGAATTAGAGCTGGCGAGATGGCTGAATAAATGGATGCTTGGGCACAGGAGATAGCCTGGTCTGTGACAGTGCCTCACAGAAATGAGAAAAGACCCATGAGAGATGAAAATCAGCTTTTGCATCAGCAGACCCAGGTGGGACTGCTGTGACTTACAGTGCAGTGAAGGCAGTAGGAATCAGTGACTGACACAGGCCTGATCTTTGTCTCAGAACATTTGGCAGCAGAAAGAAGCTGGGTAGTTTATTTCTGTTTTGGCAGAACTCTTGCTTTTACTACATGAGATGAAAAACATGTACCTCACTTCACAGCAACTCAGAAATAATGTCATTTAGTGTTCTTCTTGGCCACTATATAATAAATTCTAGTTATTCTTAATGCAGCCTATGACTATGGTTGCTGCAATTTCTATGTTGTTTGAGTAACTCTGGTTGGTCTTACCAGCTGTTCTATGAAGGAAATCTGACTTTGTCATATTTCTCTTCCCACAACTGATTTAACATTGGTAGAGTTGACCTGTAACACAGCCCAAAGTACTTTCCAAGCTTGTCTCTGTATATCATCCTATGAGCAGTGAATGTTTTGAGCTGGTGTTCTATTTTTTTGTCTTGCTTGTATCAAAATCTGGCTACCAATTTGCTACATTTTTGAATAGGCCAGTAAGATTTTAATTTCAACTATTGCAGATACACTGACAACCTAGAATTAGTTCTTTTGGTGGTAAAAGCTTACCAAAGCACTTGCCCTTCTTTTTCCTATATCACCTTTAAGCCAAATCTGTTTTTCTAACACCATAGATTTCTCTTATAAAAAGCACTGATACCAAGTGAACAATCTAGGAGGCTTTCCACCCCCAAGTTCTTGCTCCTGACTACCAGGTATTATAATAATCTTCATTCAGTGACTTAACACATGAACCAAAGGTCTCACAGCATGATTCTCAGTGCAAAACCATAATATTTTATACTATTCCATTTTTAATGACAGTATTTCTCTATGGGCCTTTGTCTGAATCTGACCTTTCTCAAAGAATATTAGAAGAATTCATTTAAAATGGGAGCAAGAACCAAAATAACCTGAGCGTCATTATAGTCTGCAAGAAGTGTATCACATACAGTAAAATATTAAATTATAAACTTACCATACGTTGCACACCAACCAAAACATCAAACTGATAATTTTGTACTGGTGTATCTTTGAATAATAAGTGGATTTATTTCTTAAAGGAAGATGGGCAAAGCCTTTTTTCACCAATGTTCATGTATAATAATCTGAAGAACCTGTACTGAGACTTGGAGAATAACACTTCCAAACCTATGACTGCTTTAGGAATTCAGTTCCATCTGTATGCTCTATTAAGGTCTCTTTTCCACAGGTACATCATATATTTTACAATACTAAAGAGGATAACAGTGCAGCATGCAACAAGGGCACATTGCTAATAATCCCATTCCCATTAAATATTTAGAATTCTGTCGTATTTCATAATTGGAACACAGAAGTAACAAATTAGAACAACTCCATGCTGATGAAAATGACTAGTTAAGTATTAAAAGCTGTTAGAGGAAGCCATTGCTTGAAAACAAAATCATCAAAGGTCAAAAAAAGATGTAGTTACAATAATTTCTAATTGTTTTCTCCCCTTGATTTTTTGTTTTCCTGTTGCAGTATTAGGGCAGGAACATAAATTTCTGGATATCCTGGACATATCTGTAATATCAAAAGAAATAATTTCATCTCTCTCATCTATAAAATTGAAATAATACTGCTTACATAGGCTTGGTGCTGTTCTCATGAGGAAGGGAAAACCTTAGTTTGCAGTGATGCCCCTTAAGTTTTGTACTGAGTCAGATCCATATCTTAGCAGCTCTAGTGCTGTTCCAGTTGAAGCAATGGGTACAAGTCTTTGGCTCTGTAGCTGTTACCACATCATGAGATTGAAACTTCTAATGAAAAATTGGAAAGTATGAACAGGGAGAGCTGCAGCCTCAGCAGGTTCCAACAAAGAAAGTATTTGAGATTCCCTCAACTCTCAGAGAGTTTTTAAAGGTTTAGGCAGAGACTCTGACAAGCAGTACAGAGCTACAAAGCTGCATCCACTGTTTGGCAGCACCTGTGTGGGAGAAGGCCAGCAGGGCCTCAAACTTCGGCAGCAATGCCAGGGATTCCTGCTTCCTGTAAGCCACCCAGATTTGTGTTTGCTCTGTGCAGTCAGATCAGAGCAAAGCAGATGGGCTGAGGCTGGTCTCCATGAGTACTGAGTAATACTGGTTATAGCTTTGGATGAAAAAACATTGTCTGTTTTTCTTTTAGGGAAAACATAGATAAAGAAGCACCCACAATTTCACATTATGGATGCTTTGTAGTCATCTTTCCATTGAAAGATCAGTCTTCAGTAATCACGTTTGAACTATTTCCTCAAAAAAGTTACACCAAAATCTGTCATAGTTCATATATGCCTTTATAGGGGTCTTCAAATTAAATGAAAGTTAAACATATCCAAATATAGTAGTTGGATATTCTAAAAGTTTAGAAATATTCTAGCGCTTACATTTTAAATCTTATTACAGAAAATGCATATTTCCAAAGGAAAACACAATTTTTGTTACCAGATATCCAATGGATTTCGCACTGTATTAGCAAGCTGTGGATGATTAACAAGATTATTCTATTCTTTGACTTTAGACTTCTGCCTTCCTCAGTCTGGAATACCAGTGTTTTAAGATGAGTATTTCGTATCTGAACATTAGCAATAGAACAAAAAGCAGTTAAGAACCTTTAAATAAATCACAAATCATACCCAGCATTAAGTTGATATGGTGCAGCACAGAGAGGTCTGCAGGGAGTGACTTACTTAGTACTGTTCATAAAACTTGGTTTTATCATAAGCTTCCTTAGTCTGCATATGTAGATGGTGTGGATTTCTTGAAATTTTGATGGACACATTAAGAGTTTGATTTAGAGTATTTTTCAAAATGTTTACTTGCTTTGCTTAGTAGGAACAGAAACATTTTGAATGTAAGATTCTCTGAATAAGGCTCTAAATTTTACACTCTCAACCAAAAATGCCAATATTCTTAGTCCCTCACGTCATGTAAAGTACCTATTAGATGATGATCCTCAGGGACCACACAAGACATCATCTCCTTAGCAATATCTTCATGTCCCATCAGCTCCTGAGTTGTGTAGGTATTTCAAATATGGACTCTGAGCATTTGTTCTATTGGTTGATTTGGTTATGCCTGTGAATGGCATGTATAATGATGGAAATTTATAAAAGCTTGTGTAAAATAGGAAAAAGCTTTCTGAGAAGCAGGGAATCTCTGGGCTAGCATAGGCAAAACTCCAATAACATGGCCAAGAAACTGCCAATTAGTTGTGGTTGCTAATCAACTGTATGATATTAGTTGTATGCGCTAAAATTAGAACCTTTGCTAGAAAAATACAGGTAAGAAGCAAGAATACATCATGCAGCCTTTTTTCAAAGAAGGTATTTCAAAATATCTGCAAGATGTTATATCTTTCTTTATCACCTGCTCAATGCAAGAAAGAAATGGAGTGTGTCATGCTGGGATTTATAATCTCTGTGGACTGTACCATGGTATCAAAGATTAAGTCAGCTACCATCTGCTTCATTTTATGCAAAATGGATGTGGCCCTTGAACTTCTGGCAGTTTTCTAATTCAATCCTCCACGCAGATTTCTAGCACTCCTGCTTTACAAGATGTCCTATTATTCATCTCAGACAGTAAATTTTACTTGTCAAGGTCAACTATTTGTTGACCAGGTAGACAGTGAGAGAGTGGCAGGGCAGAAAGGCTTCTACTCTTTTCATAGAAGCCCTAAAAGAATGCTCTGAAACAGTGTGTATGTGTACACTTTTCACTATAATGACCCAAATTTAGTCTTTACCACAAGATTTCTGCAAGTGGCACTGAAGTACTTGATTACTAGGTTTTACTCTTTTAAACCTTTTTCTTGAGTACACAAATCCTATTAAAATTAAAGACTAAAGGCTGAGAGAGATGTTAATTCAAGAAGCCTGATGCAAACAAATATTTTAGGAAACTCTACCATGTCATTGAAGTAAACATTTTTATTTTGAGGAAAACTTGCAGAATTTGAGATCTTTTTCAGGGTATCATTCAACTTCAATAACGTAAAAATATAATTTTTCTGAATTGTCAATGCCTGTTAAAAATCTTTGTTCAGTGGTTGGATTTTTTACATTTATCTTCAAGACAGCATTTTATTACATGAGGGTGTAGTAATACTTTGTAGTTACTATTAGAAAGAAACTTGTAATGTTTCTACCTTTAAAGATTCCAGATGTGGTGGAATGCTGTGGCTCTCTGTTCAGAATACACTGCAAATTAACACTGTATTTGTTACATTTCAATTTGTGAAACATTCTATGACATTTGACTTCTTTTTAAAAATTCACTTGTCCTTAGTTTTGAATTTATTAAAAAAACATGGCATATTTTTCCAAAAGTTACACCTGAACTGCCTGTGAAATATTTTCTTTTTAAATTTTAAAATATTGAAACAGGAAATATAGCTTCAAAAAGCCATAATTGTTTTCAAAGTACGTTTTGAAATTTTAGTATTTATTATTAGGAAGGATGGAAATCAAGAATAGCAAGTGTACAAAAGTGAAATTAATTCACCTTTTGAACTCTCAATATATACATATTTAGGATTTGATCCTGGTAGTCCTAAACAGTCTATCAAATCCAGGGACCCATTCATGTCCAGATAAAGGCTGTGATAGCAGGGATTTCTTATCTTCAAAGAAGGAGAGAATTCAGAGTCTCAATAGAAAGAAAACCTCCATACTCCTGATAAGAACTGTAACTGTTTCCTTTGAAGACTGACACTATGAAGGATTCCTGTTCAGAGAAACCTGAGAGATACCTTTAAGTAATAATGTCTCAACTTGGATGTCACACACTGCAAAATGCAGACATTTTGATGAGAGAGCACGCTAGAAATTGAAACTTGCAGGAACTGCAATGGGTATAGTAGGAGACTGAACTAGAGCAGTAGCATCCTGAAAGTGGCAGTCTAAACAGAGCTCCCATGGTTACCAGCATTTTCTATTTGTTGCCATTTCACTCCCCTCAGAGAGACATTTATGTTATAGTGACTACTGATAAAGCAGTCCACAGCACGCCTGCAGTAGTGACTCCTGGTTTGAAGGACTGATGGCTTTTCAGAGATATTCCTAGTTTAGCTCCTTATGATGGATTTTGGCACTATACCAAGAATTTAATTTTGCATTGCATTAAATAAAAATCCAACTAAGCAAAAAGAGCAAAATATTAACTATAGTACAGATAAGGCCCCTCTTCCCTATACAATATCTTGGCAGAGTGTTTATTTTTCAGACTATTATCTTGACCAACAAGAGAAATTCTAAGGCTCAGGTAGGTCCAGGTGCATATTTACTGTCACAACTCTCAAAAGCTGTTAGTCTATTGTCCCTTTGTTAAATGTTAAATCAAAAGTCTGTAAATGCCGTGGGGCATGGAATGTGTGTAAACTGTTTTCAGGACAAGTGAGAGATTATGTGCTTCCTATGTGTTACCTGGTAGATTCTGGAACTGAAAAGGATGCAACAGAAAGCATTTGGAAGTTTTGAAGGAGTCTATGTAATTTTCCTCAAATGTTATTCTCATGCTATCTCGTTCACTTCCAAATTGTGTGGTTTTGATCTTCAATTTTTTCCCCAACTTCCTTCCAAGAAACATTTGAGCCCACAGGATGATTTTGAAGATGTTTGTCTTCAAAACTTACTGAACTTACTTTGAAGGGCAACAAGGCTAGCAAACACAACAGAGAAGTTATTTTTCCCCTATAATGATTTAGCCTTTGATGCATAGACAGATGGTCATGATCTCGTCCTCCTCCACCCATGGATTTTTCTAAAATGACACCCAAGTTTTTCTTGGCAGCAGTTAGAAAGTCTGGCAAACAGCTCACTTCAGCTCCAATTATATTGACCACATTAATGCAGAAGATCAGCAAATGAAATGTTCCATATTCATTTGGAAGAGATGAACTAGAATTTGCAATGAAATAAAATAAACATGAATTAGAAACAAATGCCAGCTACTTACCTTATATCTAAGGATTTCCTGTGGCATGTTTATTTTTACAGAACGAAGACTTCTTAAGGCAGCAGTACTTAATAGAATTAGATTTCTGAGAATGTCTTCATGGACTGAATAAAACTACTTGCTCTGAGTGTTTTAAGGGATATTAGAAAATATTAGAGAATAACACTTTCCCTCCATTCTCCAGGGACATCAACTCTTGAGATGAATGTTTTCTCTAGATTTAATATCAAAGCTTTTCACACTTCTCTGTCCTTGTCACAAACTCTCTGGAGCACAGGAAAAGCAACCAGGAATGTTACTAATTCCCACTCGAAGGCTTCTGGCTGAATACTTTTTCAAGGCAGTACCTATGGTCCAAGATACATTTCTTTAGCAAGGCAAAAATGAGGAAACCATGCTGGCAATTCTTTTTCCACGCAGTTGCAAGTTAACTTCTTGCTGCTACTGTGTACTGTGACAACTGCAGGTTCCCTCCTGCCTGCTTGTAGCTGCTGGGCAGGTTAGTACTTCTCTACCAGTACATGGGCCATCACGAAGAGCTTTACTGTGGCAGCCAAATAACAAGGGCAAGGTATATCTTATGACAGTTATATTGTATTCACCATTTCTTTAGAAGGCACACTAAGTAAAACTGTTTAATACCTGCTATATAAAGAAATCTCATTTATAAAAATCTTATTTGTTAACAAAACTTTAAAGGCTAAAAAGTTACATCAGTGAAGATATCTTGTGATGATAATTTGTTATTCCGCCTAGATCATCTCTGAGTCTGATTAATTGGCATGAATAATATAAAACTAATTGTACTTAAGGTGTTCAGAGGTCCAAACTATCTAAAATAAATTTCTAATTCTTAGATACTAAATTATCAAAACCTTCTGATCATTCTGTTTAGCAGGAAAACTTGTGCTTGTGTAACTATGTTGATAAAAATTGGACCTGGGCACCTGTATACTGATTCCCAGCATTGTATTTACACACACTAAAGCAGTTTTATTAATCAAATCTCTTCTTTCAGGTCTCTGAATATTTTAAGGAAATGTCCAGTATTGAATCACAGACAACAGGATTTGATTTGCCATCTTAAACCTCAAGCACGTCCAGTCCTACTTTTTCATCAATTCTTATCTTTGCCATAAATCACACCCTCCTCTGCTGTAAATATTCATTACACAGCTGCAGCTCCTCCTTTAAGCTTGCTAGCACAGCTGGAGCTGGAGCGTGCAGACCAGATGGCCAGTCACACCCCTACTTCCTATTGTCTGCAAAACACAACAACTATTGCCAGTAATCTCTGCTTCTAGGCCCGTATCTTGTGTGTTTTAACTAACACCACCATTCTTCCCTCAGTTAAAAACTGGCCTGGATCACACATTCAACACCATCATACTCCTTAGGGGTTTTTTCTACTGTTTTATTAGCATCCTCAACTCATTTTTTCCTTTTTTTTAATTAGTAAAGTTTATTTCTAGAATACAAGCTTTTTCACATGTTTCGCCATATTGTACAATGGAAATCTATTGTGCATTAACTTAAATATTTCTCTGCTTCAGCAAAAGAGCAAAAAAGGAAACAGCTTTTTTTCTTTTTTTTTTGCTCCACACTTGACACATCATTTCCACAATAATATATACATAATGAAAGGATATAAATATTAAGAGTGAATTCATGAGGAGTTAGAGAAAACACCAGACTTACAGTAGGAAGCCAGGTCTTGGTATATTAATGCCTCAGTAATGTTATACTGGAAGGACTGGCTAAATACATGCACAGTTTTTATTAAGGCTTTAACATTTGAAATAGACAATACTTACCATTAGTTCCAATGATATTTAAAATTACTGTTTGTTTGTTTGTTTGTTTGTTTGTTTGTTTGTTTGTTTGTTTGTGTCTTCAGGGTTTTTTTTTGTTTGCTTTTTAAAATTACTGTCATCTGAAAGGAGGTTGAAAAGCATAACTAAAATTTTTAAAAACCCAAAAAACAGCAAAAACAACAAAAAATCTGCTCAGCTTGGGAAGTATAACATCAAAATCTCTAGTTTTATTAATCAACCTTTTTAATTGAGTCATTTTGATGTCAAATTCTTTCCTGCACACAGTGATAGCTGTTGTGTCCAGCAGTGGCTGAAAGTAGAGGGAGTTCTGTCTACATCAGAATGGTCATCTGTTAGAAATACTGACTGTGTACTAATACTAAACATGCTGCAGTGCAAACTTGGTAACTGCAGTCAGAGCCAAGAGGGCAGTCAGTGCAACTCCAGAGACCATTCATTAAATGCTTTGTGATGCTGAGACAGCTTGGCCTTATGCTTCTTGAAGCTTCTCTGCACAGAAAAATAATCTGTCATGATTATCATAGAAACTTACATAGGTAGTAGTCCTGTATCAAATGCTGTGTGCCTTTCAGTACAGATTATTAGAAAAATGCAAAAACCCACTGGAAATAACATTTCTGAGATAATCATAGTCTTGCTCAATGTGGGTTGAAATCACAAATTCTTCTGAAACTGGTGCCTCTAGAAGCAATTGATAGATGGGTAACCTTAAATAAAGTGGGCAACAGTGGAAGCCAGTTTGTCAGTTCTTGAAGAGCTAACAGATATCATTAAGAAGATTAAATCCTACAATACAGGAAATATGTCTCTGAATGCATTGCTTCAAAATCAGAAAATATTTTTGCTCAGTGCCTCATCTGTTTCATGTCAAATTTCATTGACTTTGCAAAGTGTATTCAGCCTTGTGAATTGTTCCGTGATGAAATCTGTGTGCAGTATTTGTTCTGTTGTACTGATAAAAGTTCAGGGAGTGGGATCTTCTGTTCTGCAGAATTAAACTATAACATTATGGTGATTCTTAATGTAGTATATCTAAAGAAACAACTCCTTTTAATCTTCACAGAATACATGCATCATGCCTGTAGGAATAATTCATAAAAATAAATCACATTGACACATTCTATGATATCTTGTAAGGCCCTGCAGGGTGGCAGTGGCAGCAGCCACTTTTATTTAGCATGTGTCTGTTCCCCCAAAAGCTTTATGTCCTACTTTTAATTTGGCTTTCTTTACATCATGCTAAACAGTCTCTCAAATGTAGAAAAAACCTCAAAACAAATTATCTGATATTTCATTGCTAGCCTTTCTAAAGGCTGACTGGAGGTCAGAGATATCAGTTCATTCTCTGTGATGAAGTTCCGTATACTATAGAAGTTTTTCATGTGCAGTTTCTCAGCTGATTTGAGGTGTTAACAGAAATGTTAAACCAATTAGTATGAAGAATCATGGGATCACAAGATTACAAGGAAATTCACATTGGAAGGGACCCCAGAAGGACAATGAACCAAATGGTATGTGGGGATAACCAGCTCTCCAGATAAAGCAGAGCTAAATCAGATCAAAAAGGTGGCACTGGGCTGGTGACAAGACCAGTATCATGAGCACCATGAGAGAAATGTAAAAGTTCTATTATTACCTTGTTTCATTGCAGCTCTAGTTCCTTATATACCAAAGTACCACTGGTTATCATTCACTGGTAATCTGAAAAGCAATGCCACTGGAAACGGTTCTTGCCTCAAAAAATCTCTTTAGGCTTCTTAAAACTGTTTTCTTATTGATAAAAATCAAGCCTCTCCCATGGAAAAAGAAATGGAGGTAACTTTTTAGCAAATAAGAGCTGTTTAGGTATTATGTATTCTGTAGTGGAGAGGTGAAAAATATGCTCTGAGAATGTGAAATACAAATAAGTAATAACTCATAGAAAAGAGCTAAGTTTTATTTTATTTATAAGCTACAATTGTCCAAAGAGTTGTAAAGTATACTATGAGAAAAGGTCCTGCTTGTTTGGAGTTGCTCAAGGAAGGGCCTTGTCTCACAGAAGAAGCAGTAAAACATTTTTATTTTTAGATATATATACCTCATGCTATTTTATAATTTCAGTTTAACCACCATAAATGCAATATAAACTTACATAGCTGCAGCATAAAACTAAAAATACCTAACAAACACCACCTCTTCCCAGCAAGCAGGTCTCACTCAAATAATACTCTAGCAGTTTCTCTTTTGTTATTTGACTTAAGGACAGTTTAAAGGCTGTATTGATTTAGAGTTGCAACGTGTTTTACAGCGGTTTTATAATATCAGATAGAAGGTGGAAACATAGAAACTGTTTCCTACTGAAATGAATACATATTTTAAAATGTAATGAGTGAAATTGGGTGAGTGGAATTTCACATAGAAAAAAAAATTAAATTCTACATTAAAAGAATTTAGAAAATAATTTTTCTAAAAATCTAAATTATTTTCTAAATAATTTTTTCTATTACTTTACTAAGTAATAGAAACTTAAGGTATTCTTTAGGTGTTGTACAGGTGTTAGGAAATGCAGGTGATATGTATAAATTCTAATAATACATCTAAAGTCAGTAAGTTTAAAATATATTGGTCATAATGTTTGAAAATATGTTTAAATAAGGTGTAGGACAGAATCTCTGTAAATATTTGTGTATCAAATAGCAATAATGAGGGGGTTTTAGATTAACATTATTAGCTTTTCTAAATGAAGGTAGTATATCCCTAGTGGTAAAATTTATAAATTATCTAAATTTTAGCTTTGTGCACATCTACCCTATAATTCAAAATTAAAATAAAGTCTTATATAGGTATGTAGAATGTTACCCAGTTCTAGTTTTAAATGTCAAATTACTTAAAATCTTTTTTATTATGTGTTTCATTTGAAGATCTTATAGTTTAGTTCTTCTTGGCAAGCCTTAAAGGGAGGTTATTGTTTATTCTTATGTTACATGTGAGGCAACTGAGATAGAGAAAATTAAACTGACCTATGTGAAATTACTTGATTATTGGCTGAGTTGAAAGCCCAGAAAGAAAATCACAGCTTCCCTGAAGAGAAAGCTAAAACTTTGAGATGGTTCAGGAGGGCAAGATTCTGCTGCAAGTATTCTATCTGTGCTGCTAAAATGTTTCCCTTAACATTAAAAATAAGAACAAAGACTGTAATATTTAAAACTGTGAAGTGGAAGGCAGTATTCAAAATTATTTATACAAAAGTAGCCTTTCAGAAACCTTAAACTGAGCCTGACATTGAAAAATTTGCAAACTGTATAGTAATTCTTGCCTCCCAGTGAAAAAAAGTATATTCTGAACTTCAGCTTGGGCTCAGCAACTCCTCAATTTTCAGTTCTGAGCCAGGACCCTGATGGCAATGCAGCTGCTTAGGTCTCTAACCATCACTTCAATCACCGTCAGCAATGGATGTAAAGCTTTGGAATTGCCTTGAGCTATATGATCAATTGAAATTTTTTGTTTGAAAAAGAGGGGATTAATACAAAACAATGTTAGAAGAAAAATCTCATGACTTTGAAATAACCATTTTTCTTAGAGAACATAAAGAAAAATTTCCACATGTAATATGAATTATTTTGATAAGCTGTGACATTTCTGCTGGAAATAGTTTTGAAGAGACTCTGGATAGGCTGTGCTTGGTCCTCCTTTGAAGCCAATTGATGCATATCCATTGACTTCAATCAGAACAGTATTATGGCAAGTACCTTCTGTAACTGCTTTATTCTGGTTTTTGTTTACAGAAGATAGACAGTTGTACTACCAGTTTATCTTTTAGTCTTTCAAATGACTTCAAAATGTATTTTCCAATCTTAATTCAATTTAACAGAGGGTCCAAGATAGTAAATCTCTACAAATTTCATGAACATAAGAATTTGGGTAGAAGACCCTGAGCCCTCCTAAGGCAAATGCAGAGAGACAGTGACCTTTAGCCATTCACCTTGGTCTACCCAACAACAAGAGGCAACAGCTTGCATGTAGCAGCAAACTAACCATGATATCCTGGGCTAATCACAGTATGTTCCATATTATAAAACCTCAACTTTACAACTAAAGATGAGGTGATATAGGGAATGTAAAATGACTGACTAAAAGCTCATATTTTAACTTGGCCCTTACAGCTTTCAGTGGCAATGTATTTACCCTGTATTTGATGGAGAACAATCACAAGTCCTCTCCATCAAGACCTGGATCTCCTTTAATGACTTTCAGTCACCCTCATGGAACATATTCACCCCATTGACAGTAGTAAAAAGTTTCACTACTTGATGACCCCGTTGTCATGATTTCTACAAATAAATCTGCTGAGTAGTTAAAATATTTCAATATGAATCAAATAAATTAATGAAGGATGAGCTCTCAATAGCCACTAAAAACAATAATAAAATGTAGCTTCTAGCTTGAGAAATTACTAATTTTCTTATTGCCAGTAAGGGGAATATGTCAGGTACAGGATTATTCTGGTTGTGCCTGATTCTTACATACTTCCCTGAGTGTCCTGTACTGGTGAATGATTTATGTTTCACATTAGTTTGGAAATTATGCAATACCAGGAGCAGGCACAGGGCCAAACTCATTTCTACTATCCAGAATCCCACTGAATAGTCACTACATTGAGAACATATGAGAGACTAAACTGAAAAGAATAAACACTATACTGGGCTGATTTAAGAAATGAAGCTTCTTTCGGTATAGTTCCAAGTGTAGTTGTATATGTTCTTGGTGTAAAGAGTTCCTACTATTCTTCAAAGTTGTGATTTTCCTCTCTGTTTTGGTCCTCTCTGTTATCCATTAGTTCCCCAAAGTGCATCATCTGATGGTCCATTAGCTGTGTGAAGGACAGAAATTTTTCCCGTCAGTGCCAAGCAGGGAATTAGCGTTGGGTAGGAATCTCGTGCATGAGGGACCCATCTGGGACTGGCTGATGAATGGCTGTAGTCAGACTTCAGTTAAATTCTTTCAAGCAATTTGAGAATGTAAAGAATTATCTATGGGTTATATGGCTTTTGATTACATTAAAGTAATTATTTTCTGGCTCCTGTTAAACTTTGGAGATGAGGAAATGTTCAGAAAGTTCTGTGTAAAACAGATGGATGATTCCACTTCCAGTGGCAGGCAGAATACCAGAATTTTTTCTGCCAGTAGGGAACTGCTTGAAGTTACCTTCCCCTGGCTTTGCATCCCTGGGTTCTTTGGTCACTAACAAGGATTGATCTTAACTATTCTTCAGTAGATGCACTGAGAGTTTCCTGTTTTCCTCTCTTTTAATCCTTGTTTCCATGACATGCATGAATGTGATCTAATTCTGCTTGGTTGAAATTAGCAAGTAAATTTGTGATTTATTAAGAAAACTCATCCATCCCCATGAAGACAGTGTGCAAATGATTTCTCTAGGAAATCAGGCTAAAAGTGTTGATACTCATATTTTATGCTTTCTGCAAATTCTGACTACCTAGCCAACATTCTTCATCATGAGAACTTACTAGTGAAAGATGCTTTCCCCAATGGCTTTCCCCAGTAATGATCCTCCTAGGAGTATTTCAAAACTGTTCACGTTGAACTGTGTGATGTGATAAAAACTGCGTAGTGAAAGGCATGTAGTTCACATAGGATACTTAAAACATTGTATTGCTTCCTCACTGAAAATAAGTCCCCTTTTTAACCTCAGTTATATGGTTCTTTGTTGTAATCTGTGTTTTCTGAGTTTATAAATGAGTTCTCTCAAAATAAAGTTGTTCAAAGTGCTGTAGCTGCACTGTGCCCGTGGTCGCCTCCTGGGAACGGTCGGCATGGCCCTGCTGAGAGCTCCCAAACAGAAAGGTTGAAAAAACACTGAAAAAACCCCAACTTTCTCCAGGGATATCAATCTGCTTTCAATGTAATGAATGCTTTAATTAAACATCTAAACACGTTTCTATTAAGCTTTAGATCATACTGATTTTTAAAGCCACCTTTGAAGACAATGTAATTTAGATTAATTTTATTAAACTTGTGTAAATCTCTGGTGACTACTTACTTCTCTGTAAGTAGCAAAGTACTGTAAAAGCAAGAAAACATTATGTTGCTTTTAGCATAAACTTGTTGATTGCTTTTAGGTAATTTAAGAAATATTTGTTTAAACAAAATGAGTACCCAAGCCAGCTCCTGTGTGAATTTAAATCAGCGTCATTCATTTATTTGAACTGCTTACTTTTTCACTGGTGGCGTTCAGGGTCGTTTTTCGAGCTAGGGGAAGATGAGAAGTGTTCAGGCGCGCATGGCCACGAGCTGCCCCGCGCTCGTACGGAGCCCTCGTGCTGGTGTGGAACTCGCGCGGGGGCGCGGAGTGCCGGGCTTGGGGCGGCAGCAGGGACACGGGAAATCAGCCTCCCCCGGCCGAACGGCTTCGAGTTCTGCTGCCCCCCAGCCCCTCGGTGGTAGCCAGGGCGGCGGGGACGGGACGGGGCAGAGCGGGGCAGGGCAGGGCAGAACGCGGCGCTGATCCGAACGCGGCTCTCGCAGAGGCCCACAGTGCCACATTCGCACCCGGCCTGCCCCGACCTGGGCGGGACGGAACGGGACGGGGCTGGTCTCCCCGGGATTTCGTAACCGGCCCCGGGGAGGGCTCAGCCAGCCCGTCCCGCCCCGGGACCTGCGGCGAGGAGCGGCCCCCGACCCTCCCCCGTGGCCGCTGCTCCCCTCCCCCGGCCGGCGGAAGGACAAATAGTCCTCGCCGCATTGTTCGGCCCCGCACAACTTCGGGCCGCTCCCGGGGCGGCGGGCGGAGGGACGGCCCCGCGGAGGGGCGGCGGGCACGGGCACGGGCATGGTCCCGGTCCCGGTCCCTGCGGTGCCCGGGCAGCAGGCTCGGGGCGCTGGGGCCGGGCTGCGCTCGGCGCGCCCCGGCTCTGCCGCGGGCTGCTGGGGCCCCTGGGGCCGCTGGCGGGGCAGCTCCCGCCGGCCTCGCTCCCGCCGCCCGCCCCCGGGCTCTCTGCTCGCCCTCACGGCTGGCGGGTGGCCCCGGGGTGTCCGGCCCGGTTCTGCTGCTGGGAGCGGGACCAGGAAGAATCATCTCTGATGGGGGCCTCCCGCCGCGATTTCTTCTTTCCGGCGCCTTCTTTTTTTAAGCCTCCTTCCCCCAGACAACTTTTGCAGGAATTCCTCTTGAGAGGAGGTCCCTTACGGCGAGCTAAAGCTTTTACTCCCCCCCTGCTCATCCACAAGCACCTGGAAAGCACTTTGCCAGCGGCAGAAAACGAGTGAAGTGTAGCTGTCAGTGCCCCACAGAAGCGGGTTTTGATTTAACAATGGTCGCTCTGCATATGTTGTTTCTGGTCACCTCATAAGCAGTTCTCTTTGGTGACAGGTTTCACCATTGTAGCCTCCTGCAAATGTTGTAAATTTTTCCGATTGTAGAATATGTTACATAATATATATGTTATATAATTTTAATTACCGCGAGGTAAATATAGCAGGCAGCAAATTCGGTTATCTCTAAGATGGGCTGTACTGATAACAGCAAGCACTACGTAATCATGAGGCTTGGGCATAGGAACACTCTCTTTTGTAGGATACTTTTTCAGTCTGTTTGGTAAGGAAAAGATGTAGGAAGAACAGAATGCCTGTCCAGGAACTTCATCCAAAAGTTTAATGCAGTATAACAAAAATATTTTAATTTTTTATTGGCTCAAGTCAGGTTCCAAGTGAAAGAATAAATCAGTGAGAAAATGGAATTGCTTAGTCCATCCTAGTGCCGGAAACAATGTTGTTTTCTCCTTATTGCTAGTCCAAATGAGCATTGCTCTCTGTACAGTGAAGTTTTCTGGAAGCAGTAGAAAGGATTCAGTGATTTAGGTGAGGGTGGGAATTTGTTGTAAGAAACCAAACAAGAACAACAACAAACTGGAGCAGGGAAGATTTGCTGACTTTTCTCCAGGGCTATGGATTTGCCAAGCAATAGTATTTATCATGAATGAATTGTTGTCTGTGGATGCAAGCTGACCACATACATGTTGATTTAAAGGAGCTGTTCCAGTGAAAACTCCATCCTTGGTCAAGTGCTCTGTTGGGGATCACCCTAGGAGTTCGTACAGTTTGGGTGGTGATGGTGAATTAATTCAGCATCTGTAAATTTAAAAATAAATAAGCCAAAAGGAGACATGCAAGCTTAATGATTCTATTCACACAGGCATGATACATTAAATAGTAATACAGAATACATTTTCTCACATCCCTGAATGCACAACAGCTGTCTGCTGTATCAAATATTTTTCCTTTAAGGAGTGGGTGGAAAGCAATTCATGAAGGCTGTGAAAACTGCGTATGAGTGTGATTATTTTCAGGGAGTTATGCTCCAGTGATTTGGGTTTTATATTCCTCTTAATTTTTTTATTATGTTCTGTATGTAATTCTTCATTTTCATGGTCACGTTGAAGCATGTGGAAGAATGCTGCCACTGCCATCTGGCAAGTAGCAATTCCCTGATTGCTTGGTTGGTCGCTGACCATATTGATGTTGGTAGCTCAGCTGTCAGGGCAGTTACCATAAAGATTTACAGTTGTATTGTGTGTTCTGTCAGCGTCTGGAGTTCACTGATGACTTTGTGTGCAGAGGTTTACCTGCCTATTACTTGTACTACTCCATGTCAGACTGAAGACTTCTCTAAGGGAAGGGTATTCATCTGCAACTCTGATACTTTTCTTGGTAGAAAATTCATTGATCAAAATATTTTTGGGAAAGCATCGGCAGGAATAGAGTCCTGATTGCTGGAATCCTGGCTTGTGATATCACCAGCAAAAATTATTAGTGCCTATGATTGCTCCGGTATTTTCCTTTTATCCGTCTGAACAGTTGTTCCCTTCATAGTGAAGACCTTTTATTTTTAATGAGGTGAAAGAAAAGAAAATGTAGCAGTCACAAAAGGGAGTAGCATTTTAGCCTGCTACATAATATACAGGAAAGGTATAGTTATGTCACAGAAGGATTGGAAGTTTTTGATTTGTGGGTGATTTATGTACTCTACTTGCTGTGTTTGCAAGGAAAGAATCCTATCTAGGAGTTGCAGCAGGAATGAGACTGAAAGTATTTTCTTTGTTACAAACAGGAAACCATTGCACCTGTTTGAGCCAGGTTTCAGACACTGGTTTCTTCAGATCTTTTAACAGGTTTGCAATATGTACTGCTTTGGGTTTGGGTTTTTTCTTTTTAGTGTTGACAACATTGGATTTTGTTTAATTTTCTGTGTATGACTATGACAGAATAAGGGTATGAAGTGCATTTGTAAAAAACTCTCTGCAGTGAACAGGAATAATTTGTAACAAGTGGCAGAGCTACTTGAGCATGGGGTTGGGGATTCTGAGAATAGGTGAAAAGCAGTATTGCATGGACATAGAACATCATACCCTAATGTTTTGAGTGTACACGTTAGTTCTGGGCAGTGTTACATGATAAGGGATTAAAACTTGAAGATTCCAGATCTCACGAATGTGGAAGAATATGTTCAGTACCCAGGAAACATTAGGTTAGTTATGTTTTGAATTTTACTGTAGCAAAGGATGTGATAGTTACTGATCTTTCACAACAATTTTAGTCAAGTTACCTGCAAAAGAATATTCTGAAATTTCTGATTTGGCCAACTCACTAAAATTTTGTGTCCCCCAGCAATCTTCTTTAGGTCAGACTCACAGTGTGTTTTGGGTCAAAGCATACCTTCCTGAGGCCTTGTGTACTTGTTAAATTTGTCTGACTAATTTCTGGAAAGTTCATTTATGTTCTGATAATTTTCCCCTAAGTTCCTTGAAGTTTTTCTGAGAGGGCTGCCAAGGCATGGAGATGTAAAGCAGAATGGCTGCTACAATGTGACTTTTGGCAATGAGCACGTTTACTCAGCATCTGCACGAGAAAGTGACATGTCCTTGTGGAGCAAATAAAACATTTTATGGTATTTTGTGTAACTTTAAACCCTGTGCCATGGATTATGTGGTTATATCATCTTCTACTCAAAGCTTCTAGCTGCAAATAAAAGCCTATAAATCTGAACCTTAAAATCTGATGTCAGAGGGCAAATAAAAAGAATCTATAATTATCTAAATCTGAACAAAAATAACTTATAATTTTAATTCAATTACACATCAGTACAAATAATTGTTAGCATTATTGCTTCCACTTTCTTTACATTTAGCAGGATTTCTAATCAATGCTTATCAGCATTGCAGCTGTACTAACTGGTACTGAGTGCCAGTACTGGTTAAAAAGTAGCGCTTCCAGAGAAACAAATCTTTTCAGTAGGTATATAGGGGATCTTGTAACAAAAATATGTTAAAGAATGTTGCACATGAAACGTATAATGCTCTCTCAATGGGTACTTCCCTCTAAAGTGTATTATTATTTATACTTCAAAGAGAAAAAGTACATACTTAGATCCCTCAGGGGCACGGAGAATGGAAGTCATTGTGTTGGTATTTTAATACAAATTGCTTCCTGCATTTCTAAGTGGCAAATATATGAATATTCATAGAATCACGAGACCAAATGATCATTGAACGCAAGGCATGTAAGGGAGAAAAATGGAGGAGAGTCTCCAGACTCTCCAGTTTGTCTTTGCCTGGGGGTGGTAAGTTTGTGACATCTTCCGAAGGAACGGGAACATTCCTGGTAACAGTCAGGCACTGGGGTAGGAAGAGTTGATTTGGAAGGGAAGGGTGTGTGGCTGGAGAGCCCTCGGTACAGCCTGCTGCTTTCCAGAGCTGGGGGACTGCCAAGCAGCAGCCTGTGAGGGATGCGCGCCCCTCCACCCTGCCGCTCCTCGCTGCGCTTACCGGCTCCCTGGTGCCTTTTAGGTTCTCCGGGCTTTTAGTGTCCTTTTCCATTGTCCTTGTGTTTCGTAAGTACCCTTGCTCCAAAAGAATATGCCAGTAACTGAATAGATTATTGATTTATAATTTTCACTTTCGGAGAGAATGGTAAGTGGCCCTCGGTAGCTGGGGTCAGAAAAGAGCAGGCCCAGCCCCAGGTGGTGGCAAGTAGGTGCCACCTGGGGGCTCTGCAGGCTCGAGAGACGGGTGTGCGACAGAGCACCGGCATCGCACCGGCGCCGCTCCGCTCCGCTCGGTGTCGGGGACTGGCGTGCGCTCGCCTTAGGCCGGCACGCTGGTGTGTGGGGTGGCTTTACAGACACGAAATAAACTTCCCGCAGGACAGGCTGGCAGTGCGGTTTTGTGAGAAGGAGACGGAGCACAAAAGAGTGATTTGTCTGTAGCAGTGGCAGGACCCAAATGAGGGCGCAGGTTCTTTGCGCGGTGCTTCCCATTCCTGCACGGAAGCCGTTGGGCTGGTTCACTTTTAGCATCACCTGTTTCAGAGAGCTGCAGTGTTTATTTGAATGTGTGTTCTTGTAGTAACAGCCATGTTCTTGTGCTTTGACACGTTACGGTTTTAATGGTATGTATTAAGAGGAAGCTTCTAATGAATGCTTAAAATTTATGTAATTTATATGCCATTTTATTTTGAGCAGTAAGACTGTGTATTGATATATTAAAAGTATTCAGGCCTATTTTAGGGTATGTGAATTCAGGATGAGTGCGATAATGAGTTTTGGGGCACGTGCATTGCCGGCAGTGCTGCATGTCGAGGTTTGCTGTCGGTTTGGCTGAGTTGGGGAGCGGTGGGGAGGGGTCTGTTCCTGTGAAGTGCGTGTTTCCCTGAGCGGCCCGAGGGGATTCACTTCTCCCCCGTCTGCTGGGGCGTCCCGGTTCTGCGTTCGGGGGCGAGGCTGTGCCGGGGCGGCTCCCGGGGGCGCCACTTGGTCCCCGCCCGCCTCGGCCGGGAGCGGCGCGGCGCGACAAGGGTTAAGGCGGCGGCGCTCGGCGCGGAGGGATACGGAGCCGGAGCCGTGAACGTGGTGCTGAGGCTCTGTAAGCAAAAAAATGTCCGCCTGAGGGAACCCACAAGTTCCTTCCAGCGGGGGGGGAGCGCTCGGCTCGTCGCCTCCCACCCAGCCCGCGGCCCGCGCGCCGCCGCCGGCCCGGCCCTGGTCACCGGAGCGTACGGGGACAGCGGGTGAGTGCGGGCGGCCGCGAGAAGTTGGGAGAGAGCGGCGGGGGGAAGGAAGCAGCGGCCGGGCGCTCGCAGGGGCAGAGGCGGCGGCGAGGGGACGGGGCCGCTGGGGCGCGGGCGGGAGTGGGGCCGCCAGGGGTGGCGGCGGCGGGACCGCGGGGGAGGCGCAGGCTCCGCTGGGGGACCCAAGGGGCGGCAGCCGGGGCCGGCCGCGCGGGCGGCGGGGCGGGCGTGTGGCGGTCTCCGGGCCGCGGACCGCGGGCAGGAGCGAGTCCCGCGGGCGGCGCTTGGCGGCTGCCCGCGCTCATAAAGGAGCGGGCGGCTCGGAAACTTGCTGGGGCGCGGGGCCGCGGCGGCTCCCCCGCGGCGCCCGCCGGCACAAGGGAAGGCGCGGGCCCCTCCCGTCCCCGCCGCCGCACGCGCATTCCAGGCCCCCCCCGCGCCCGCCGGCGGCGCGCGCGCCCGGTCCCGCGTGCGCGCGTGCGGCGCGCGGGGGCGGCTCCCGGCCCGCCGCGGTCCCGAGCGCGGAGCGGCGGCCGCGGCCCCGGTGGGTGGGTCGGGAGACGGGGGGAGGGGGAGCCGGCACCGGCGGCGGGCGGTAGTGCTGGGGCAGAGATGGCTCTGCTGAGGCTCGGCAGCCCCATTGTTGCGGGGACAGTGAGTCACTTAATCTCTCGCTAATTCTCCGGACCTCGCCGGGCCGCGGCTGTTTATTTGCTTTCGCTTGCCTGAGGGGGACTTAATTCCTGGCGGCGGCCCTTCTGCGGCGTGACCGTGCCTTGCTCGAGGTTGTGGGAGAAGTGGAATGAGGGAGAAGAGGGAGCGTGAGGAAACTTGAAGAGAGTTGGTTAGTTGGGGAAGCTGCTGCTGCCGGTTCCCTCAGCCCGCCCGGCCGAGCGAGGCTCCCCCGGGAGGCTCCACCCCGCCCCGGGGGCGCAGGTACCAGAGGCCCCTGTCCGCCGGGTCCGGGTTCGCGCCGTGAAGTGCTGCATGTACCTCTCTCCCTGTGCCCTAGAAAGGTGATCGGAGGAGCGGAGGAAGATGAATTCCCAGCAGCAGAGGATGGCCGCTATAGGAACTGACAAGGAACTGAGCGACTTGCTGGACTTCAGTGCGGTAGGATATTCTCCGAGGTCTTCTCATGACTTCTTCGTGGTCATGCGAACTGAGGAGCAGGGGCAGCAGCGTGCAGGGCTTGGCTGGGTCTGTCTCAGCCAAGTTGGACACCTGAACTTTGATGTAATGTCTAGACTTCCAGATTTAATACTGTAATACCAGCTGGGTCAATTGGTTTAACTGGTTAAAATCAGGCTGACCCAGTGATGGCATAATCTAATAATTAACGTTGGTTAAGCTGGCGTGTGGCACTGGTACCTTGGCTCTTGGCTTCCCCCCGTATCTTTTTTTTTTTTCTTCTTATTTGAACAAAAGAAAAATTATTGCCCACAAATAGAAGAAGTTATTCATTTATTTTCTTGGCTAAGAAAATTGTAGGTGTTTTCTGTGTGATAATTTTAACATACCAAAAAGGCTCTTGATTTATAAATATAAAACTACTGTCTCTTAAACGCTGTCTTTATGCAGTGACTTTATGCTTGCAGATCAGTAAAAAGTATAATTTGAGTAAAAAAATGTAAATAATATAACTATTTGAAATGATCACAGTAGTAGTAGGTGTCCTTTTAATTTTAAGTTGTGTTCATGTAGAAATGAGTCCTATTAATAAATTGCAAGGAGTACTTCAGCTTATTGGTTTTGTGTGTCTAAACACGCGTCTTACATTCTGTTTGTTTTCAAGCAGAAATTAGAAAAAAATTGTTTCCTATTGACCTTTTTTCTGTTTACATTAATAATTCAGCAAGGCTTTCAGAGCCAACTAAAATATGTCTTTTTTTTTCTTTTTTTTTTTTTTCTTTTCTTTTTCTTGTTTTGCAGATGTTTTCTCCACCTGTAAATAGTGGAAAAACCAGACCAACTACGCTAGGAAGCAGCCAGTTCAGTGGATCAGGTAGGATGCATCTGAGATACATCATGTTCATCTCACTGGCTCTTGATGTTTCAGCGTAGTCTTCGTGTTCTCAGAGTATTGTAATCTTTCATTTGTGCATATTCTCATAAGATATTCAGATCAGTTAGAGATGTGCTGCTTTGATCTTTATAGCACATTTTGCTAACTTTAACCCAGGTTTTCCCCTCTGTCTTAGGCTATTAGCCGCAGTACAGTGAAGTGTTGAGTATCTCCAGCCATACTTACATGGAAGTTGTATATTTGTTATATTAAAAATGAATGACTGTGTTGTTTTTGTTTGAGAAAATCAGACCTAGCTGTTCAATTGATGAACTTCCTAGCCCTTCTGTATGAAGGGAGAAAACTTCTGTAAAATGCCAAATAGTTAAATACTTCTGATTTAGGTTGTTATTCTTAAATGCAGTACTAAAGGAAAATGTGAGTTTAATACCATTTTCTAGTACTGCGTAGCTCTCAAAGATTTGACAACTAGAATTTTCTTGTGTCAAAACTTTATCCTTGTGTCTGGAAAACAAGTAACTGTATTTACATGTTGCATGTCTTTTGTGGCTTCAATGTATTATCACAGGGTCCACCTAACAGCTGTGTCAGAGACCTTTATGCTGAGACTTACAGGAAAAAAGTGCAATTTTTAAACACATGCATTGTATGAATGTCTAAAGGGAGTACTTATTACTTATTACAAAAGAAAAAACAAAGTAAGTTTTTGATGAAACTTCTTCTGTAGGTTCATCGTGTTTGAATACAGTGAAACAATATTTTTGCTCTTAAGGATACAACAAAGTGATGTTTGTATTTTAGTTAATGAAAATAAATGTTTAGAATGCCAGTAGGGAAGTGAAGTAGTGCCTTGAAGTTTTGCAGTAACATCCCGTTGGCTTCTTAGGCTGTCAGGGCTGTTACTTTGAGAGTCCAAATGACACTGCATTTTAGTGACACTTGAGGATTTTTGTTTTTAAAACATCTTAAAACTTCTCCATGGAGTAATTTTTCAAACTTTCCAGAGACTGTCTCTCACATTTAATTTAGTGAAACTATGTAGCAAATGTAGTTGTTACATACATGAAGATGTCTGTTAGGTTTTCTCCTAAAATAAATGACTGGCTTTCTCTTCCTCTTTGAAAGTACACCAATTACTGTCAATTAGAGCAAATAAGTCTCACAATGTAGTTAATATGTAAATATTTAATTTAATATTTAAATTAAAAATAATACAAATATTTACGAGAGTTGTTTCTCTGAAGCTTGTTTTGAAAGACATTCAGGTACCTAAAGCTTAATTGTGGGGAACACAACCTGAGCACCTCATCCCACTTTGTCCTTGCTTTTCCTGAATGAGTAGAATAATCTTCTGTTGAATAATAAAGCTTTCATTTTTACTTTAGGTCTTAGAGCACTGTTAAATAATGTGATATGTCCTATTTGTAAGTAATGCTTTCTTTTCTTCCCTTGGATGTCTTAGAAAAAGAAAGAATGCTAGAATAGCTATTTCTTTAAGAGAAACAGTGTGACTTCTTGAATTTCTTTACCAGTGTGGTGTATCCTCCTATTAATACCAATCCTCAGTACAACACTGCAGCTATCAAACAAGCTACAACCTCAGCTGAGTTCCCCTTGGAATGATAGTAGTATAGTAGTATATATATGGATTTTCATTTAAAACATTTCTTGTTGTAGAGATTTACTGGTTAGTGGGATTATATGCCCTAATTCTGGTAATGTTATGATCTAAGCCTTGACTTAGGGGGATTATTCTGCAGAAGTGAGAGGTGACAAACTTCTTCATTAGTTGTGTTCTGAGACAGCTTTTCTACAACACTTAACACTATGTCAAGATCAGTGATGAAATACAGGCATTTAATTTCTAAGTACTTTGATTTAATTGTCTTGCTATAATTTCAAGTGTTTTGTAACTTTTAGGACAAACAATACTTGAAAGCTTTTTTTTTTAACTGACTAGAGGTCACCTTTTAAAGAGAAACATGAAAAGAGGAGGTATTTATTCCTTTGTGCTATCTAGGACTGAAAATCACGCTATGTGCAGATTCCTGAAAAGTACTTCTTTTTTTTCTTTGGGTGTTGCTGCCTCTTACACAGATTTTCAGTGGTTTTGATGGAATTAGAGAAGTGAGCTTAACGGGAAAAGTACTAAAGCAAGCTACAAGTTTTATTTTTGTGATATTTTTAGAAGCATAATCAAGTAAAGTGGTTTCTTTTTCTTAGTTGGAGTAAGACTGTGCTCATTGTTTTTTATTTTAGAGCCTCCTCTTTCTCATTTAAACTTAAAATAAACATCTATAAACACCTACCCTCCCCCTCCAACCTGTCAGTGATTTGAGATTCAGCCTAATGGCACCCATTAAGTAGGTGAAGATCAATTGTATGCCTACATGGCTCTTAAGACTGTATATTTCTGGGAAATCTGATTTAGAAGGAAGGAATGCTCATGATGCTTTTCTTTACCATCCCCAGGTCCCTAGAGTAAAAGGTCAAATTAGTTGCTGTTAAAGAATGGTTAAGTGTTGTTTGTTTTTCAGGTGTGGCTTTGTGAAGTGTTGGAAATACTGGGGTGTAAGTTATTAATTCTGATGTAACAAGCTTGATTTGCTATAATTCTGCAAGACTTCTGTTGATTGTATTTTATAGTAGTTGGGTTGCATGAATAAAACAGCTAATACAACTGATCTATAATTCGTAAGAAATTACTGTCTTGAATTAACAGTTGAACACTGTTTTGATTAAAAGATAGCTGGGGCAGGCTTGCTTTCTACAGGTCCATCAGTTATGAATGAAAGCTGTAGATAAAATAAGTGAACTAATCTGATATATTGTAGTATATTACGACAGTAAGTCATGTAAGCTGCTGATAAAGTCAAATAACTTGGTCAGACTACTGGTGAAAATAAACGTATTGGAAAAAGTAACCTGATACGTAAGCCAGTGAGTTAAGCTACAAAATATTCCTTGTCATACCTGCTGTACTTAATTCTTTTTTAAAACAGAACTTGTCATTCTTTTTTCCTCCAAAACCAACTTCTGAAGATGAAGCCATGTCTCTCATAGAAACTGTAGTGGAAGGTGGCAAAGGCCAGAGATTTGTTCAATTCAATGGGGTTTTAAATCAGGCTTTTTTTTCAGATTTTAGTTAAAATAAAAATTTTCTGTTGCTATTATGGCTAATGGTAGTGTTTGTGATTTACAGTGACATTTTGCTTGTTTTGCCTTTGCCTAAGCTACAACACATATGCCAATACAAACGTGAATGGTTTCGGATTTTGCCCAACATGCTTTATTTATTATAGTAATTCCATTAACAACCAGTCACAATATGCACGTGCCCACGATAGGCAATGGTAGTGCAATTTTCCTATGGTTTTTAGTAGATTAGATCTCAATCTCAGTTTTTCCTGATAAACTGAAATTTTTAAAATCTCGGGTTTGGTACCCTAAAATAAATTACTTTATTTCTTTTGTCTTTTGCAAAGAAGAGTAAATCTGAGACACTGTTTTTCTGTGGCCTACCATTTTCAATTAGGTACCTTTTTCAGTGTACTAATAGCATTATTCATTATTTTTTCATGTGGCTGTGTGCATGCATGTGTGAGGCATCAGTCAAAGAGACAAAGTAAGATAATGTGGATGTATAGAGAAGAGGGATAGGAGTTTCAAGTAAGAGGTACAGTTTAAGAGCTAAATTGTCAAAATGTAACACCTCTCTTGCCTGTAAGATTGTTCTGAAGTTCATAAAAATAAGCACATTTGGATACGAACAGCTTTGGGCACAAATCTTGTGTGTACCCAGATGTTCCTTATATATGCAAAGACTTCTGAATGTATCCGTGTAGGTATTTGTTTGTATTGGTTTGGACCCTTTTATACAAATTCAAGAGGCTGGCTGTCCTTTGCACTTGTCTCTGCTAATGTATTGAGTTTGTATGGGGCGCATTGGTTTGGGATAGGCCACTAATTAGTGACTTGATGCAAAGACCATTTAAGTTGATAGCCTGCCATTAACCTGAGTGTCCCTAAATTAGGGCCATGTGTTTTGAGCATGGCAATTCTTGAGCAGGTGTATTAAGTTAGGAACAGTGTTTCCAAAATTAACAAAACCTGACTTTGAAAAGGAAATAAGAGTTCACAGGATTGACAATTTTCCATCAGCAGTTCCATGTAAAAGAAACAAAAAAACCCAAATAAAAGAAAGCATTTGGGAGGGTTACCTGGATGAGCAATGGTTTAGATACTCTGTTCATTGATCTATGCAATTGCTGAAAAGGCATTCTTATTGTGTGCTAAATGCTGGAAATCATTAGGTCAGGCAGCAGTGTAGCTTGTTTAGTATTTTTAATTTTTTAATGTCTAATTTGTCCTCTAGCTTATATAAGTGAACCAGCAGACTTGGTAACCTGGTATTTTGTCTTTGGTCTGAGGGGTGCTAAATCGTGTCCCCTTCTGAAGAGCCTTAGGGGAGTTGAAGAATCCTTGTGCTTGAAAGCAGAAGGGTGTCTGTGGCTTCTTTACCTTCTATTTTTTTGAAATCAATTATCAATTTGAAATCATCAATTACTCTTCAAATGGGCCACATGCAAGGAGATGAAGATTTCAATCTGGTTCCCTTACCTGTTGCATTTAGAAGGTAAAGCAGAACTGGTAAATTCATGACACTGCAGCTTGTCTGTTGGCAGCCCCTGTCTCACTGTTGCTGTCTCATTTCCTCCTTCCATTCTTTGCCTATGGCAAGATAAATTACCAGGCACTTCATGAAAAGTCTTGAAAAGTATAGCATATATTCCTGTGTAATACAGCTTCCATACTCCTATTTAAGAAAGAGAAGGAGAAAAAATGTTGGACAAATAGAGAGAACTGACAACCCAGCTTTAAAGTAATATATTGCTTTAAAGGTGTTGGTCATCATACGGGTATTGATATTTTGGGAATTGAGGAAAAAGGGAGAGTTACTAAAACACCTCAGTATTCTGAGTCTAGTTTGATGAGCAGATAAATAGGTGTTAGTCCATTTTTCATTGCTGTTGACTTTGATTTTGATAGATGAACCTCATGACACTTGGTCAGATTGCTGTTTTCTAAAAAGAAGATCTAAGAATTTGTAACAGTGCTGGCCTGTCTTCTGTTTAGAGATACATTTGACAGCAATAATAAGGGAAACTGGCTTTTCCTGTGTTGGCATGTAGAAAGCATTCTTTCAAAAAGTTCATCCTGTATTTCCAGCAACATTTTCCTTAGATGCGAGTGGCAGTGTGGTCGCTATGTTAGAGGCACAGCATCCAACCTCCAATCCCCATATAAATGTTACTGATTTGGGATGCAAGGAAGATTTTTGCAATGTTATTTCTGGATGGCTTCAGAAGGTGTGGGATTGCAGTAGTGCCTTGTCCTTTCCTGGAGTGGTTCTACCTGGGCTGGGGTACCTTCCACCATCAGCCTCTCCTCAACCAGGAACTATGTTCTGCCGAATTTTTCTGTTCTACTGTAAGTGATGAAGAGTCTTCAGATGCTTTGGAGAGTGGTCTTAATGGCTTGTGGAAGGAGTATGATTTGAAATTTTGTATTTATCCAGAAAGCAGATTTGATAGAAATGCAAATGTGAGGACTAAAGGTTTGGGTGAAGAAGAGAAAAAGGAGTATGACTGGAATTCTTATGTATTTGTATGTACTTTCTTGTCAGCTGAGCTTGTAATCTCTCCCTGTAAAACTTAACGTCTGCAGCTTTTGCTAAGTTTCAGCTTTTTTGGGGTTTATTTATGGTCTCTTTTTTTGATCTTTAGCAAAGGAATTTCATGTTAAAAGCTTATCATTCATACATGCTTGCCAAAGTTTCCCTTCCCCTCGCTTCTTTCCAGCTGTCACACAAAGAGGATTTAACCCCTTAGTTGTTTTGCTATCAAGTTGCTGTGACAGCTGTTTGCCTCAGGTAAATCTACTTTATCCATAGCTGAGCCTGCAGAAACCATTATATGAGTTTATGTTAATCTACCCTATACTCTACTATTAACTTGGTAAACTGTATTTTCCTGAAATTGCTAAAGATACAGTGTAATTTTTTCATGATTGAACATTGTGTGTATTTATGAAGAGAAGGTTGTTTAAGGCAGTAATATAATACCATACCACTTACTAAGACAGATGTTAGTGAAGAGTGTTTCTAAAATGGGAAGCTGCACATAAACTGAAATAGTTTGCTAGGCTTCTTGAACTGACCTCTCTTGACCATGGAGATGCAGTTTTTTGTTGCTCTATTATGGAAGGTTTTATGCGTTCAGGGAAATAGCACTGAGCATTTTCAGAATCAAATAAAATTTATTAAAGTACCCATGGAGCCAGATGTGATCAATAGGATATCATAAATAAGTCTTCTATCTTAAATTTACTTGGAAATAAATACTAATTTTCATACTTGAAAATTCAGTTTCAATAAATGACCTCATGAAATAAAGTATCTTCTCTAAAAACCTTTTTTTACTGCCATTATCTAGTTCAATGTGTGAGCACTTCTTCAGAAATATATAACAAAACTTAATTGGTTTTGTACATCCTCCTGTGAGGAGGTTGCTAGATTTTAAATAAGGAAATAAGCAAAGGCAGTATTTTCTTTTGCATATGAATTATTTGGAGATTGTTACTGAATATGGATAACTAGTTTTAAGTAGTGTATTTACCTTCATAACTTTTGGCTATTAAACATTATATGAAAAGGGGGAAAATATTATTTCAATTAAAAATTATCATTCTAAGGATAGGAATTTTATGTTAATATCTGAGGATTTTTTTTCCCCTGTCTTAAATTTTAATGGGCACTCCTGTATTTTGTTGGTTTTATTTGCTTTGTGATTATTTTAAATTGATCTGAAAATTTAGAAGCCTCCAGTTCTTTTGTATACCTCAACCTGATGATTAGGAGGCACATTGTGGTACTTGATGGACTTTTTAAATACTACAATGCATTATTTGCTAGTGTTTGTAGGGGTCAAGTTGTTTGTTTTTTATTTTTTTCTATTATGAGTCTAAGATGAGATAATGATATTTTTTTTTAAATGTCTTGAATGAATGCCTTGTTTTTTCATCTGTAAAACAAAACTGTGTTTGTAAACACAACATTCAAAAACATAAAGGACGCACTTCTTTGGTGAAGATGTTAACTGAATACCAAGAATGATCAGAAAAAGTAGCTTTTGTTATATTTATAATATCTCACTGTTTTCAGAGGATAATCAGGCTAAAAAGCACCCAATCAATCTTCAGGACTTTGTTAGATTCTTGTATGGTAGAGATGTGGGGTGTTTTTTTTTTGTTTGTTTGCTTGGTTTTTGTTGTTTTTTTTTTTAAGTAAAGGGCTGAAATTGCTTTAAAATGCATAAACTTCAGAAACTGCAGAAAAATCTTGCTTGACCACACCAAAATAATTGTTGCTAGTGTGTTAAAGTAGTGTTTGGAATGGGGTTGTAAAAAAGACTTGACTAAAAGTGTTTACTTTGTAGCCCTGACAAATGCTCTCTGTGAATGGTAGTAAAAACTTAGCGTAATACTAAGTAAAGTTTATCTTGGACACACAAGTTGTACACTCATATTTGGCCTATGCAATTGCTTTTAAAAGATGGTTAAAAAGTGTACATTGTTATGGTACCAATTTATTGCTAAGTGAAAAATAGGTAGTTTGGGTTTGTTTTTTTTTACATAGAACTGACAATTTTTTATTTATTTTTTCTGAAGTAACTTTTGTTTATTGGAGTGGATTTCTTGTTCCTGATCTTCTATATTGATATAGGTTGCCTGTATTATTTTATGTAAGGATGTGAGGCATTTGTTACACTTTTCAAGTTTGCTTTGTTTTGGTAGCAGATTTTGTTTTTTTTCTTTGCTAGTTGTAGTTACAGAGATGATGGTGTCTCCATGTCTTGGTCAGGTTGTTGTGTGGATTTCAAGTAAGAAGTTGAACCACTTGCTTTCTACTTTGTTTTTCATGAACAAAACTGTAGGATGCATTTTGTATTTAGCTTGTCTCTGGAAGAGATCTTTGCTGTTGCTGAAGCAGTGGTAACAGCAAAACTTATGTTAGGCTGGGCTGGAGTTTTATGTTGAAGTGTGCTCTGAGCCACGTTTTGTGGAAGCTGTATTTTAAATGGTGTATTCTTTTCCTTCCTTTTAAATATAAAGATGAGTAGGCTAAACTAATTTAGTAAAACATACCTAGTTAATCAAAATCCAAATTTGGCCATTTCTAGTTGTGTACATTTTGCAGGTAAAATGCAAGTGAATATCAGACCATAAATGTGCATATTCTGTGTATTAAATTGAGTTTAAAATGTATTTTACCCTTAATTCAGTATAAACAAAATCCAGAGGTATTTTTAATCTTCTGTAGGAGAATAGAATTCACTGTGTATATTTTTATTTTTTGTTTACTTGAATGCATGATACTATTGTCTTGGTGTTATCCCAAGAGCTATTGTGGCTACCCTATGAAATGATTAAGTCAGACAGCTTTGCTTGTAGGACAAACATTTTTTCATTTGTGGTGTTTTGACCATTTCCAATGCGACACCTATCCTGTTCCAGTTCTTTATGCAGCGACTTCATGAGTCATAATCCTTGCACAAGGAACACAGCTTAAAATAATCACTCATTGTTTCTTTGCAATTGTATTCACTGCCCATTGCAAATAAATAAGAGCAGAAACTACAATATCATTTAATCCTTTACTGTTTGCTTTTGACGTGCAAAGTATTCTCTTGTAATGGAGAAGTAATCCATAAGGAGGGTAGCTGCTCTTTCATCTTCCTGGATGCTAAATGAAGCCAAGGCTTTTATGAAGAGATGGTGATTTAATGAAGATGACCGAGTTTTGGAGTAATGAAAAGCTTTTGTGTATTTCTAAAAATGATGTCTGGTGCTTACTACTGTAGAGCTCAAATGGCTGAATTCTGTAGTATGTCTTTGCAAGATTAGTGCTTGTGATGCTTAGATGCAAGGGGATTGAATGGAATAATAATGCAAAATTTTTTTCCTTAGCTGGATTTTGTAAAACAAATGCACATTTCTGCCAATTAGTGTATAAATGCATGCCATGTCTGGCATGTGTTCTCTGCTCTGTGTTATACTTTTATTTTGGTAACCTTGAGGATATCTCTGATATCGTATTCCCATGCCAGAGGACAGTAATAAGCACACAAAAAAAAATGGAGCATAAACTTTTCCATTATTACTTATATCAGGAATATATGAATTAGATACTTAGGAGTATTTGTACAGTGTTGAATTTAAAAGCTCTGCAAGTAAAAAACTTCCCCCAAAAATACCTAAACAGAACCAAAACAACAACATGAAAAAATACAAACCAAAAAAACTCAGTACAAAAGCCTAAAAGAACCTCCCAAAAATGCAAACCCCAATAAAACACCCCCCCATATCTCTTCCTCTTTCAACTGTTAATTTTATTAGTTTATTTGCAATATTTTTTTAATGATCTGCAATATTACTACTTGCAAAGCAAGTTGGATAATGCCTAATGCTTCAAAATGAAGAAAAGAGGGGCTTTAAAGAGTGCAAAACCATATCTTCTCTAGCACATACACCAAAGTCTTACCTGGCCTTCTGGATGGAAGTGCTGGACAGTACAACAAGAAGCAATCTTAAAAGGGGCTAAATTATTTTGGACATAGTCAGAAACATAGAGAATGCAGCATGTTATGGTCTTCATTGTGTACAGGAAAAATAGACCTGATCATCTGGGGTGAATGAATTTAGGCAGGGCTTTGTCTGTAACTATTACATTAGTTTTTGAAAACTAATGTAATAAAAGTGCAGAAATGGGTAAATTACTCGTGTTTCCTTCTGGTGGCTTTTAGTGGCTTGAATTGCTGCCTGGTCCCTATGTAGAAGTATGGAAATTCTTACAAGAGTGATGTATAGGGGATGCATAGAACTCAGCATGTTTGGTGATTAAATCTCAGGATGGCAAAGGTGTTTTTGTGAATACACTTCTGGGTAGAAGGTGAAGCATTATAAGAGATTTTTTGGGGATTTTTGTAGAGTGATATAGTAAAACCAGAGTTTGTGGCCTCAAACACACTTTCGAGATACTTGTTGAATACTGAATAGTAGTTTCAATAATTTGCTTCTTTGCTATGTACTAACCCTTCCATTTTCCTTTATCCTCATCAGGGGAAATTTTGATCAGAAAAGGGGCAAATGCCTGAATATAGGAAATTATGTGTAATGCAGTTTGTATTCTATGCTAATGATAATATGCATTTTGGCCTTTGAGTAGTCTAAATTTGTTTAATAAGGTGAATGGTATTTTTTCTCCCAGTCACAGCAGGGAACCTGAGTTCCCTGTGAACTATCACAAACCCCCCTGCTTTGGAGCTTGCATTTCTGCAAGTGCTAACTGGCATGTGTGTGACAGTGCCACTTGTGCTGCAGTGAGACTCCGGCGGAGTTTGGCCATCTCTCATGAGCGTGTCACAGGTTGTCTTGGAATTGGATCCTGGAGAACATGCTGTTGCCATAGCAATGAAAGTCCTTCTGAAGGCAGGATTCCTGGCACAGCTCTTGCATCTCCTGAAGTGCTTGGTGCATTGATCTGCAAGTACCTTGTCAGTATTAGCACATAGCTGGAGTAAAAAGAGCAGGAAGCAGAGATTTCCTTTCCTCATTACTTGTTTTTTTGGTTGGTTGAACCCAATGTTCATAATGCTACAAATTTTTAAAATCTTACTCTGTGAACTTTTTGTGTATTTAACATACTTGGCCTGAATGCACTTAGAGATTGAATGGTTCTAACAGCTAACCACTGTTTATTGCAAAAGTATCACTTTCTGAGTTTCCCACAGTACTTGTCCCTTCTTGTTCCTGGAAGAAATATTTTATGAGGATTTCCTCTGTAATTTTGAGTAGTGCAAAACAGGAAAATACATTGCTTCATTCATCAAGCTTTTCTCATTCATGTTTTTGTTTTCTATAAGTAAAATCGTTGTCTTGTTACCATATTATTTATAAATGTGACACTCATGAGGGAAAATCACTTACAGAGAGGTAAAGTTCTGTATTTATTTGGGGAACATACCTTACATAGGATGCCTTTTTCAGCAAACTCGGCTATATCTCTGTACATAAATGCTTCCTCCTCAGACTGTAATTACCAAATGTTAATTGTTTTCAAATTAAGAAAAGGATATTAATTTTTTGTGTCACATCAGATAATATAGTTCTTAGGGGTTTTTTATATGTGAAGTTTTTCATCAAGATGAAATGTGGGAAATCAGAGTCAATTTTTAGAGCAGAGGCACTCTAGGCAGCTATAATATCCATTTCTATGTGTGCTGTCAGGATGGAGTTGCGTAATTTTTTGCTTATTTAAGAAGATAAAAATATTTTTAATCTGAAGAACTAGAAAAAAATTGGATTTCTTTTTTAAGTTTGGAGACAATGTGATTAACACTACAGCATATTCTTTTATGGGACTTCCATGTGTAAATATTGTTTTTTTACTGAAAGAGCCTCCAGATGAGATGAGTTCTGAAGTTATCCATATAGCTTGCTCCTTCTTTACATCTGTTTATGTAACATAATCTTTAGCTCTATCACTTTCTCTGAAATAGATAAAAGTGAGAATTAAGCAAACACTTAATTCTTCTTTCTCCTTCCTAGTGAAATTAAAGAAGAATGAAATAATGAATACTTTATTTGTACTTGAAAAGAACTTTCTGCCTGCTGCAGCAGATGTGTGCATGTGCCATGCTAGAGATCCTTAGCTTGGGTGTTGTTTTTGTGTCCCTGCCTGCCCTTGCCCCTTTCCAGAGCAGGAAGCAGCATAGCTCCAGGTTGGCTTGGCCTTGGGAAGCGTTGCTGAGCTGCTGCTCTAAGCAGTTCAGACAGGACTTGTTACTTACAGTTTCTACATGTGTTGGTCTAAACTGCATAGACAAGTTGTGGTGTGAGTGGCCTTGGCGTGGGGACCAGATCCTCTACCAAGGAGAGGTCACACTGATCTCAAGGACAGTAAGGGAGTCAGACTCTGCAAGGTGTCTGCTTGTTGTTGTTTTCCCCTTTTAAGCAAATTTAATGCTGCCTCAGCGGACGTGTGTCCTACAGCTCTGCAGCTATCCTGGGGAAGGAACACAGCATTAATAACCCAAGTATCCTCTGACTGCTGTGCCAGTTGGTCTCATGTCACGTTTGGGAATAAAAGGTCTTTCACAGCTCCAACAAATGTTCTATTTGTGTCCTTTTAGCCTTTGAGTCAGTACCGATTGAGTAGGCACTGTTTTTGGGATTGTGGCAGTAGGGTCACTGACATACATTGAGATAAGCTCATTGTGTTCTGAATATGTAAGTGTGTATAAGTACTGGCCTGATTTTGTCAGGCTTCACAAAGATAGCAATTTAAATGAATTTAGTATGAGAAGAAGATAAATACCTATCTTTTAAAATTCTGATTCTGAAATAATTTTATACTTGCATGGCTGAGCCTTAAATAGAAGGCACAGATCATTTAATTCATATAACAAGCTTCCATATTGAAATATTAAATGCTTTTCAATAATCTGTGGTTTTATAATTTATGCTATTGTTTTATTGGATCTGTTAAATAATAGGAACATGGAATACTGAGTAATGAACAAAATACATAATTCTTGAAATGTGATTTTTGTTTTATCTGACTCAATTAATATCTAAAAAATTATCAGGAATAGCAAAGTCCTGGGAAATACTATAATTCACTTTCTACTTAGTGCTGTTATTTTTGTAAAATTGAAAATTTTTGCAAGAAGTTAAAGCAGGCTTTTTATCTCCATTAAAAGCTTTTGTTAAGATTGTATCATTGCTTAGTGAAGCGAAGATATTCTTGTTTTAAAGGACGTGGCAAAGAGGTAAAATTTCTGTTCCTGTTTAGCTACATCATTGAGGAACTGCCTTTTTTCCTTTTTTATTTTCTGGTTTCCTCAGCTCTAAAATGAGGGCTGGTGTTTACACTGTAGAACAGACAAGAAGTGTTTTTGAACTTGCTCAGTTCATGTGAATGGGTTAATATCAATAACCTCATATGACCTAAGCGGAGTTAAATTAGATTGCACTGTTTTCAGTGTCAATATTCACTCCCTACTTTTGTATTTAGCTTGATGTCTCTGCTTGTTTAATTCAATCTTTTACTTATGTTGGAGTTTTGGGGTTTTTCTTCTTCAATTGTGGCTGTGTCTACTATACAGCTTCTTAAATGTAGACTCTGTTATTTTAAAATATGGAAATGCAAATTTCAGTCTGGGACTTGTATCAGCATTATAGGAACTGTTTCAGCACACCTTCACAGATTACATATGCATCTCATTTCTGTAAATTTTATTTGAATCTTTTCCAAATAAGAAAACACAGATACATTTGCCTAAATTTCCAGTCTAAAAAGGTTTCCTGATACATAAACAGAAAACAACCCTGTCCGTAGCTATCCTTTGTATTTAATGGATTAAATTCACTTTGACAGCTGGATATATGTACCAGTGTCTAGCCTATGGCCATGATCTAATAATCATGGATATGGTAACAAGTCGTCTAAAACGATTCAGTAATCAAGTGGGGTTTTTGACAAAACCTACTCTGACTGAAACAAGAGATGAGGCTGTGTTAAACGTGGCTGCATTTGCTACTGTATCTGTGTTCTGAGTACTTAAAAATATCATTTGGCTAGTTGTAGACAGAACCTGTACTCCAACAGCAATGGAAAAGCTAATTGTGCTACAACAGAGTATGTCTTTAAAGTTAGGAAACAGATTTGATTTAACCTAATGATTATGAAGAACTTAGTTTCAAAACAATAATTTCTACTTCCCCTGAAGTGCTTTTTAACTTGTTTACTTCTTCTGTCATAAAAAATGGTAGTATATCATTAAATGGAGCCTTTTGTGAAATAGATGATTTTTATATCATAATTCTGGTATGTGAGGCTAAGTTTAAGAAGAACGGATAAGTAAATAATGTCAAAAGGGAAGACTTCAAGCACTACAGATATTTTGAAAACAAATACTTCACGTATTAACAGTGTGCTTTGGTCTCAGTTCCATTTGATTAGTGAAACCTATTTTGTAAGTAAATATTATTTAAGAGACAAAGTGTCTTGGCCCTCAAACAATTCTTTGAAACTCAAAATCCAACTACCACGTTTTGTCAAACTAGCCTGTTGTGATTCTTGTCTTATATTTGGTTCTAGCTTTTTTGGGGGGGAAAAAAGCTGCTTTACATGAAAATCAACCAGGTTGGGATAAAAGTAAGTGATCCAAATATTGTAGCTTTGTTATCCCTTCTTATTTTAAATGGAATTCCTGTTATAGCTAGTGGAAACAATATTTTAGAAAACTTTGAAAGGGGAGAGACCAGAAATGAATTTAAGAAATAAATTTTTCTTTAGGAAGGTGAACTAACTGTTGACTGCAATTTATAGATTACATTTCAGCAGCTTCTGAATGTGATACTTATTGTGAGGGTTTGTTTTTTTGTTTCTGTTTTGTTTTTTGTGTTTTGGGATTTTTTTTGGAAATTTCCCATCTCTTTGTAATTCAAGAGATTTGAGGTACTTATTTTAAACTTCACAGCAGCTTTTATGAGAAGTAGGATGTTTACATTGAAGCAAGTATTTAGGGAGACACAGAAATCTGGGGAAATCAGGAAGCAGAGATGGACAAAATGCCCAAGGACGATTTGGTAACTTTCTCATTCATTGCTGTTCCTGGTGGTGAGATTGTAATTTTTATTTTGTTTTATGGAGATGTCATGAACAAGAAGAGAAAGTGGACAGAGAAAAAGAAAGTGTGTGCACATAAATATTAAGAATAGTGACTGTGCTCTGGAGTACAGTTTGATTCACTTTTACTGTAAGGATATTCTTAAAGAATGCCTCAAGATTGTTGCAACCACCTTTGAACAGTTTTAAATATTTTCTTTTGAAAAATCACTTGTCTTAAAGTTTCTTTTCACACACAGGTGTGTACATTTCTGGAAATGTACAACTGAAAATGTAAGTTGGAGGCACAGCAGAGTCTGCAATCACCCCTGAACCAGTGACAGATTTAGTGTTTTGAGACTTTGCATTCCCATGTGGCTGGGAATAGGCTTTTGAATTGTTTTTAGCCTGCTTTTTCCTCTGAAACTCCATGATGGATTAAATTTGAATGCTGACAAATTAAAACAAAAGAAGATAATTTTTGTTTCCAGTCCTTTTGGAAATGATCTTTGAAATATACAATATATAGAACTAATTGGCATGTATCTGGACTGATACTATTGCAAATTATATTATTATTTCTTCGTAGGACGTTTGTTGCTCTTATTCAGATAAAAGTTAGGGCTATAGGGAAGGACTTGATTTCTCAGCAGTCTGTTAGCTTCTTTGGAAATACAGGCCACTATTATGATGAAATAGAATTTTGATATCTGTACCTCTTTTGTGAAGACTTGCCTTTGTTGGTTTCCTTTATGCATTTTCTGTTTTCCTTTAAAAAAAGCAGAGCTAATAACCACCTTAATGTAAAGCATTCTTACATGTGTGAAGTTCCATGTTGTGTTCTATAGCAGCAGTAGTAATGAACATGGTGCTAATAATGCAAATGATGCAGGTTTGATTCCCATACAGCCATTCACTGAAGAGTTGGGCTTGATAATCCTTTTGGGTCCCTTCCAACTCAGAATATTCTGTAATTCTGTGAAAAAGCACTAGAACTATCTGGTGTTCTATTTCTGTCAGCACGGAATATCTGGCTATCTTTCTGAATTCTTTATTAATTTTCTCTTGGACCATAAGGAATAGGCGGAGTATGTTCAGTTAGTACTTTCTTTGTTAGTTTTCCCATATTTTAGATAATTTGCATTTCTCTCAGTTCAGTTGTAGATGTAGCTTTCAATCAGGTCAGTGATATTAGCTGTGCTGTAAGTCAAGAGCTAATATACCTGGTTTACTTGGGGGAGTTGATTTGAGTCCTGTATAAACTGCAGAGGAAATACTGATATTGTAAAGTTCCTGCAAGACTAAGTATTTTATACCTAGTGTAATAATGTTGTGTTATTACATTTATTATTACTATTGAAATGTAGTTTGGATGCTGGCTTAATATCCTGTTCTATTGAAGCCACTTGCATGCTGGTAGTTTTTACTCTTCACTTGGTATATAGATTCACACAGTCTCAGACATTTTGGGACTATTGTTGTGAATTCTAGTTATCTCTGTGCTGTAACTTTTTCCTTTCAGGATTTCTGTAAAGGGTATCAGTGAACAGAAGTTATTGGCATAATGGCTCCAATTGTGAAAATAAATCTTCTGTTGCTGTCCCACAGTGAACAAGCCTTTGCTTAAGTGGCCTGTCTGGTTTTCTTCCTGCCTGTGAGTGACAGGAGTCAAGCTGGCTGGGAGCCATTTGTGCATACAGCCAGCACTTGCACATGTGGTGGGGTTTGGTTGTGGTTTATGTTCTGCAGTGAAATTCATTCTGTGCTTACTGCCAGCCTGTGCTGGAGAGCAGAAAGAGGCTGTTAGAGTTTGTCTGTTTGGAGGGAAGGAGCTCAACCAGGGTGCTAAGGTCTTCTGGGGTGTGGGAACTCAGGTTCAGAAGCTGTTATCTGCCTATCCATAACTCTGTTGTAATAGCTTGGGGCTATGCCAGCCATTTGGAAGTTGTTTCTGACCTTTTTGTGTTTGTTAAGCAGTTACTCACTCCTTTACAAGATTATTTGTAGGGAAGTAGATGTCCAAAACAGGTATGCTTTCATAGCTTGTAAATCTGTTGGTTTTGGATGTGAATGTGGCCTGACAGTGGACATGCCTTGCAGAGGAGGGAGCTGGCTCTGCACTCCAAGTACACTTCTCAATATGCCTCTTACTTACTACTTCAGGCTGGAGATCTGTTTTGATATGGCTGTTAAAGTGTTTCTGTTCTCACACATTTTGGCCTTTTTTTATTTGGCTTTTCTAATTTGACTTTCTCTTTGGGCATTTTGGTGACTTGTCTTAGCACTTTCCTCTTGTTCTTAGTATTACAGTTAGAGAAAGTAGTCCTGAGAAGGGTTATATGCTCATTTGTTTCAAATAAAATGTGATGATATTGCATCCTTAAAAAATGTTTCCTGTAATATGTGTCTGGAGCTGAGAATGGAAAACTTTTGAAGTAAATGTCACAGAAACACAGGGTGCACTGCAGGGAAGGAAGTGCAGATATTAAGAAGTAGAGGCTGGATATGCCTGCATCTCTGTGAATGTGAATTCCCTTTCCTATTGCCAGTGCTGACAGTGCAGGTACTGACAGGTGGTCAGTTGCTTCATATTATTAAAAAGCAACAGCAACAACCCCTCCATTTTTCGTTGCATCTTCTGATTCAGCTGGATATGTTTGGATGTCTTTTATTAAGTCTGTCTTCTTTAGGAATGGCAAATTAAGATGTCTGCTTTTTGGTTTTATATTGTGGCTTGTAACCAAGTTAGTTTTTGAGGGGAAAAAATCCTCTTTCAGAAATGAGCTCTACTTAAAACTCTGCTTTTATTATTATTTTATTATTAGAAAGAGGCACGTGGCTGTAGGCTTATGTCTACTCAGAGGCTTGCATGTGTTTTGATTCAAATTCAAATAATTAATATTTCTTTTCAGAATTTACTTCCTTGTAACAAACAGAAAAAAAAATTTAGGTGCTTCAGTTAACAGAAGGGATTTGTTTTTTTAAAAATTATTTTTAGTAAATGATGGAAAGAATGGGTGACTGGCTTGTGTAAGAGTATCCTTATTTTAGTTCTTCCTCCTCAGCACACTCTATGCATTGTGCATGCACAATGAGCTCCTGATAACTCTTAGATATAAAATGGAATTTTATAAAGAAATAAAAACCTTGACTCGTATTGATTTAACTGAGGTTTGGATTGGACAGACAACCAGGTATGAATTTAAAGGATGTTGACTTCTACATTTTATACTTGAATTTTTTTTTCCCTTAATCCTGGGAATAGCTCATGGTGACATACTAAGGAATGTGGTATATTGGATGCTGAAGTACCACTATACAATTATTTTAATGCAAATTTAGTTACAGAATCTAGCAAAGGTGATAAGGTAAGTAGGATATTGGTAGAATAGTTTATATGCTGTTCATCACTGCTATTAACAAATCTTTAGGTAAATTTCTGTCATTAGTGGTCTAGGGCTGTAGGAGTGTTTTCTGAAGGCATACAGATGATATAAGACTGTCTCTGTGTGGTGGACATGGGTGCTCAAAACTGCAAAGGTGAGGAAACAAAACCAAGTTTACCTGATGCTATTTGATTCACTGTAGTACTTATTTCTGTGTCCTGGTAGAGGGCAGATGTGACTGGAGAGCAGGGGTGATGGGTTTTGATTTCCTGACTATTTTTATTCGTGAATTAATGGTTATAGCTCTTGATATTTATTCAGTCTGCCAGCTTGCTTTTCCCATGGAAGATCATAATATCCCTTTTTTCTGCATTTGAAAAAGAAGCTGTTGTGTACTGAGTTAAATGTACATGTATTTTTACTTATTTCTCTAAGAGTGTTGAACAACAGTTTAAATTTTCCAACCATGTGCCATTACTGTAAATATACTGTTATTTTAAGAAGTGAGATTTGCAGGAAGGAATAACATACTAGGTAAACCCTGTATTATCTGCCTTATAACTGTTACATGGATCATAGAAACTAGAACACTACTACCCTAAAACTAGCCACTGGGAACATGGCTGCTTTATAATCAGTGTGAAATTTTCAACCACATCAAAAATAGACCATTCTGTTGGTGTTTTAGATACTAAGCTTTGTCACAATACCTTCATTATGAGCTTAGGTTGGTCTTCCGGCTCGTATGTAGTCATCAGGCTTTACATGTCATTTATAGAAAATGCTTATGAGCACCCTTTACTGTACTGTAATCTTATTAAGCCAAGTTGCTGATGTTTTGCGTTAGGTTTGTGCTTTGCATCCCTTCATGCTGAAGGATACGGTTGATCTTCAATACAGCCTTGACTATTCCAAATTCAGCAAAAAAAAATTAGTTTTATGAGTATTGTGAATGTATACTGGTATTACATTTGTCTGTGTGCTAAAAAAAGCAGTAGCTCTGCTTTGTTATTACAGTTCTTTAGCATTTGGCACTAAATTCTATTTACTTTTTAGCCAAATATTTTGGGAAATGTTTCATTTCCATCTAAAAATGTTTTATGCATAATATCAATATATGTTCTTCAGAGGTGCAAACCAAGTAGTTGAGTGATTTCCATTAGAATGCTTTTCACTGAAATCCGTGAGACTTTTCTGTAAATCCTTAACACTTCTTGACATTGCTACCTCAAGGCGCAGAGCCAGCATGTGCAGTCTCAAGGGAGCAGACCCAAGCACCAATGCCAGACTGCTTGCTCGAGGAGGCATTTTGCTCAAATCCTTAGGGGAATGTTGACCTTCTCCTTCTCAAAAAAGTGGCACCTGCTGGCTAAGCAGGATGGGCTTTGAGGGAATTTGGAAGAGGATGATTTGGTCTTGGTAGGCTGTGAGACAGAACTTGGGTCAGGGCTAAAGAAAGAAGTACTTGGCTTGAGAAGTGGATGGATAGAAAACAAAGAGAAATTGAGATTCTCGTTAGAGAAACTGTTTTGATCCATATCTGATGCTCTTTATCCAGGTCTTTGCATTCACTCATAATATGATTTTCCTTGGTGTTCACTGTTTCTCAGTTATTTGGATTGTGCTTCAAAATGTGCAGAATTACTGCCTCAAATAAGTGGTGTTAATTAAAATAAAACAAATTAAAACAAAAATTCAAGCAAAATGTTTGCTTGGTAGTTTTGAAATAATTATGTTCTTACAGATCAGGCTAATCCTGAGGGATCTCAACAGTCCTCCAGGTTCTTAATTTTTAGTTTGGTAGAATGACAACAGACCAAGGAGAAACTCTTGTTTTCTATTTGCAAGGTCAATACATAAAATGCTATTCACAGCTTTTTAATCTCATTTTGTAGTTTTATGGTCTGTGTATTTAATGAAAAGTAATATATTTGGTAGGGAGCAATGAGATTTCGTGCTGTTATTTGCAGAAGATGGCTAATACAATACAAACTCAGTGTTTGTCTCCTTTGTTAGCTTTACATAGACTTAATCACAGCAATTGTGAAGTTTTGAGCTGAGACTTAAATGCACAGAATTGTGTTTAAGGAGAGGTTTTTTTCCCTTCACTAAAATAAGAACAACAAAAACTTTAATCTTTAGATACAAGAAAGTGGGCAGGGTTGAGAGGAAAAGAAGTATAATTTGTATTATATCTAAGTCCAAATCGGCATTTTTAACAAAAATAAGCTATTGAGTTATTGACTGTTAAATTCTAGACTGCATTTAGTAGGGTAAATTGCTTATAATTCTGGAAGCACTGATCCTGATAGCAAAGGGTGATAATTAGTTTCTAATACGGACAGAATTGCTGTTATTAGCTGTGCTCCACATGTTTGCTTCCCCTGTGGCATTCCTTGAGGTGCAGCAGATGGATGAACCAGGGGCAGAGGTAATGTGTGCCATGATCGGCTGCTGCTTTCCCCTGGGGATACTTCTGGAATGCTGATCTCTTCTTTTTCCTTTTTTTTCCCCCTTCCTCTTTTCTTTTTCAGCAACTTTGCTGAGATGTATCAGAATTAATTTATGGTATTACTCCTTTATAATCCATTAATCCAAGCATTTAATACCAATATGTTAATGTGTTAGAAAAGGATGGGCTGTTTGTGTGCTGGTATCTTAAATCTTACAAAGTCAATATATGCTTAAATACTTTTCTCCATTCTGTGAGGTTGTGTCATTAATAGTCAGATGTTGCCTGATCCTGTTATCTAATCTTTTGAAGCATAGTCATGTTGAGAAATGGAGCCTGCTATTGAAAAGGATAGTCCTTTTCCTTTAAACCTAGCCAAGTAATATCTACTCTCATTTTCTTTTCTTTCTGTTCTTGATTAAAATGCAGGCAATAGTTTGTGTGTGGGCTTTTGTATTTGAGTTTTTTAAATGTTAATTTATTTATTTTTTAAAACCAGATCTATTTGAGGTAGTAACGGAGATTACCTTACTTTTTTGTAATCCAAAAAATGTAGCCTTGCTTAGGTGAGCACAAGGAATCTGCCTTTGCAGTGCTGCAGGTGGGAGGAAGGCCTGCACTGGAGCAGCAGCTCCCTGCTGCTGTCACAGCTCCAGCTGGGAGAGCCAGGGAGCCCTGGCCACTCTGAGGGGCAAGGGACAGCACATATTGGTTATTAGGAAATACTTTCCTTGATGCTTTTCAAATGTTTTCATTTTGTTTATATATGTCTCTTCTTTTTCCTTGTCCTTCACTTATCTATTCTCCCTCCCAGCCCGTCTGACTTGCTGTTGGGACTTTGCTGGAATTCAGAGTATTTTCAGAGAAATTAGTGATTATTTTAAAGTAAGTGTCTTTGAAGGTGAGGCTTGATGGTTAGCTGCAAGTTTGCCACCAGGGACATAAGATTTGCTGAAACTGTCTGGATCATATTTTTGTGAATTTTTGCTTTGTAAGAGCAGAAGAAAAAATACCTTCCTCTGCATTTTAAAGATGACGTGCAAATGTCAAAGACTTTTTTTTCTTTTAATATTTTGTTTGGTTTTTTTAACTGGTGTCTTGATTTGCAATGCCTGAAGGAAACTTCTATAAATATATTTTTTAATGTATGTTCGAGTGTATATATATATAGGTATATATTTGTTTTCTTGGCTGTGGAACCATTTAATTGTATTTTCTTGTCTTCTTTTGCTATCACATATTACAGATGTGGGTATGCAGTGTAAATCTATTGACAAGGAAGTTGCACCTTCTGTTTGAGGTTTGCAAGTTTCTAGCACAGTGGCTCCAAGTATTTTTTGTTTGCAGACTTAGAGAGGACATCCTTTATAAGACAGGATTTCAAGTGAGTTTTTTAATAAATGCTAATCCACTTAAGGCTTTCAGAAATGTCTGGGTACTTGAGTGCTTCTTAAAATTAGGTGAAATTGTAAGAGGACAATGTCTGTCGCTGAATCCAGTGGCTCTGGCAGTGATAGTGGAAGATTGTTTGTCAACTATGGCAGTGTTTTCACCAAACTCTGGTACACAATTTAGTGTAGTGTGTAACTGGGCATGTAAATGTGTGGATGCTGCTGTTGTTGGTACTACTGATGGTGTGCAGTCATTTAAAAAGTTTTGCTCTGAAGTGCTTTGTTACTCTGTTATTTGATAGGCTCGCTCTGAATCTGGACAGTGTGAGATATTTAATATTCTGGTCATGCACTCAAGTAATTCCTTCACACTTAGGCTGCTTAAATAGGCTGAAGAGAGCAGAGCTCCTTGGTGCAGGCAGTTCTGCTGCTGGATTTCTCAAAGGTCGTGTTATTCAAAGACCTTTTTGCTTGCTTTGTCTGCATACTTGGATAACATGAGCATTCTGGATTAGAAGATGGATTCCTTGTTTTTAATGCTAAAAGTTGGGAACAGCCAAGACTATGACTTGTCAGAAGGAGGCTCCTAAACCAGGAGGCCTTGTCAGATGCAGCCACTGGCCATTGCTGCCAGGCTCTGCCTCAGCAGTGATTGCCTGGAGATGGGATTGTTTGTACAATTCACAGCCAGAGCCAAATACTAGAATTGGAAGTGTATTGAGAAGGATGGAAACTTGGAGAACCTTGGACAAAAACTATTTCCCAAAGGGAAGGATTGGCAATCAGAAAATAAATAATCATCTGTAGCATGTCCTGAAGACCAAATGGTAAGAAAACATAAGAGAATAAGGTTAAAGTATTTAAAAACAGTAAGTTAGTGAAACAGAGTTTTGTTTAAATCCTCTCTGTTCATATTAACCCATTTCAAGCAGGGGAACCTTCTCATTCATGGTGTTATGTCTGACTGTTTTTTTGAAAACTCCTTTGAATTGCCTTGGTTTTATTGCTGGAGGCTCATTACACACACACACACACACACACACACACACATATATACACACACACTTTAAATTTTTTTCCCATGAAAAAGACTAACTCCTTTTTTCAAGCCTTTCCTTTTTAGTTTTACAACTCGAAGTTGAGTTGCCTCTCTCTTCATTCAAGGAGCAACCTCACCCGAAATGCCTGGGACAGCACAGAAGAATTACATGCAGCCAAAAGAAACAAATGAGAGATTTCTCTGTAGCAGGTGGTTTTTTTTTTTTTTGCTTTCCTGCTGAAATCAACAGGAAATTTAGAATGAAACCTGGTATCTTGCCACACACTCAGAGAAAAAAAAATGCAATGATCAGAATTCTTATGGCTCTTTTCACCTTATAGCATAATAATAAAACAAGTATTCTTTTATATCTAATGCATTTTCATGATCTAGCAAAATATATTTGAGTTGTTGTACAGTATTTAAAAATTTTTAACTATATGAACATATATTTCTCAGTTTTCCAGAAAGACCCTTTACTATACCATATTCATTTTATGATATGAAAATTCTTCACTCTGGGAAGGAATTTTGCCATTTGATATACTATGGAAATCTTTTAATGTAAATTTAAAAGTTGCCTTTGCCATCCATCTATGTATTAATTTTCCTATTTAATTCTGTAGAAATTCTTGGTATTAAATTCATGAAATATTTAATCATAGTGTTGGCTCTATTCTGCCTTAGGAAACTGGTTTTATTCAAGTGTTACTTCTGTGATGAACCAGTTCAGGAATTTTGTTTTCATCTTCTTTCACATTGTATTAATCAGAGCAAAAGTATTTCCATGCTATTTGTTGAACAGGACAGAGGATACATGCATGCTTGTAGATGCATTGGATTATCATTATTCAACACACATAGTATCAAGTTTCTGCTAAACAGAGAGTTTGACAATTTGTTACATTTTTACATTTGTTACATTTTTACCCATACACTTTTAGAATGCTGACCTCTACAGGTGGTTAATTCTTCTTCAAGCTGTTGGTAACTTTGAATGGCTTCAGTTACTTTGAAAAGAGAACAAAATAAATCCTACAGAGAAATTTTTCCTTTCTATAGAGGCTGACTACATCTAGGGACAAAGGAAAAGTTGATAAAAACCTCCCTAGAGCAGTTAGCTCTTATTTCCCTTTTTCTCTCCTCATTAGCATGTTGTCTTCCACCCCCAATAACATTTAGGTACTGTACCCATATTCACAATCACTAACTTCAGACAGTGTTCCATCATTTACGAGTGTTCATGAAGTTGATTTTGGGACTTACTACACTTTTTTGGGTTGAAATATAGACTATTTGTGGAAACATGTATCATAGATCATAAAAGATGATCCTATGTAGCTTATCCATTCTTTTTATGTTAGTATACTCAATGCTTTGAGGTTGAAGTATTTTTGCCTGCGTTTTAGTTGCTTGATGTGATTTAGATTCATTTTGGGGCTCTCAACTGCCTGTAGCAAGGTGCTGTGATTGAGCTAATCAGCCCTGCTATGAACTGCCTGTGGTCTGGAAGCTTAACAGCCTTAAGATTGCAGCAGTTACAGACTTCTAATTTTGGATCTGTTTTAAAAAAAGCTTTGAGTGGATTTTCTTGTGTGAAAGATGGCATACACATAATAATGACGCTGTTGTAATTCTAGTGTGTATTTTTCTTAGACTAATATTAAGATTGATAGATCTTTTTAAAATACAGATGTTTCCTTTTCTAATTTCTATATTTTCTGTTTAGCAGAAAATTTCTTGTGATGTAAAAAAGAAGTTGTAAACTTTGTGTTAGAATGAGATTTGGGTGTGGAGGAGATGTAATTGACTCTCAGTAGAAAAAATGTTCAGTACGACACTAGATCAATACAGGCACCACAGCAGATTCTTCTATTACTTCTCTGTAAGTAGCATTATAGATGGCATTACTCTGGATTAAATCAAGTACAGCAAGTACAGAATTTTGATTTCAACTGTGCTTCATTTCATTCTTAATAGAAAATATGATGAAGTGGCTTAGCTTCATCTGTATTTTTGCACTCTCTTATAAACTGCTAGACTCTGATTTTACAATGAAAGAGTTAAGAATCCATATTCAATTGAAATTCTGTAGGAATAGGGTGTATTAGATTTTAAGACTTCTTGAAAACCTAATTAATCCCTGGATGACTTAGAGGCTTCACAGTTCTTAAGAGGTTCCACCATGTGTGAAGTTCTTGTTCACATTGAACTTTTTTTAATAAAAGCAGGTATTGATTACTTTTCTGTGCTCTTCTTACTCTGTTATTTGTGCTCGTTTTAGTGTAATAATTCATAGGATTTTTGTTTTAGTTTTTTTCTCTTGTTTGTCCCATAATGCACTCAACATTAAAATAATGATTACTCTGAGTCCTTTAGAAGAATAAAAACTAAAGAGATCTTAGGGGCTAAAATGTGTACAATGTTCTAGTTTCTTGATAATTGTTTAAGAATATATATCTTCCTCAGAACAATTCTACTCTGATGTTTAAAAATACATCAGTAAACTTTAAAGTCTAGAAGGAAGTGGCTTCAGGTGTATTCTTTATTTGTTTTTTCTTTAAAAAGGCAAGAAATAAAATTTGAATATAAATTTATTCCTGAAAGTATATTTGATTATGTAGTTTGTAATATACACAGAGTATTTTTTAAAGGTCAAATTACACATATACACCTGAGTGATGCACATGTTTATTTCCTTTGTGTGACCTTTTAAATAGAAGTTTTACCTATTAAGTAAATGGAGTAGAACAAAATTGCTGCTGGAGCTCTTGTACTTGAATTTTTACATGTTTGACATGATTCCTGCCAGGTGCTTTAAAATGTGTTTGTTTAATTCACTGGGCTTTCACATCACTTGCGGAAATTCGGTCAAGAGCTTGTGTTGGTTTGGCTGCCAGGGAAACCCTGTGTGTGTCTGTGGAATGGGCACAAAGGGACACAAATGTCATCTTGTTTGGCTTTCAGTTATGTGAGCCTATCACCTCTGAGTCCAGGTGAAGAGTGTTAAAGTATGAATTCACTTCAGTTTGCAGGAATTTCTTAATTTTCTTAAAAGTATATAGGCCAGCCTTGTCCAAAGGAATAAGTTTTGCATTTTTAGTTCACGTGAACATATGTTGTAGAGCTGTATGTGATGTTTATTCTGAGACGCCCTATTACATGTGTGAATCTTCAGATCTTCAGAATGCTCTTGTGCATCTGGGAATGGAGGGTTGGTATTTTCTTCTGAATCTTCATCAGTAATGCTTCCCTTAAAAACTGGAATGTGAAAACATGTGATGCCTTATTACCCTTTCACAAAGTGTGATTGCAAAATACTTAAATTACAGTGTCTTGAAGAGTAGTAATAGTCTTTGTGACTGGAATATAAGAAATTCTTTCCCAAATACCAAGTCATGGCTTTCCTTTTGGAAAAGGCAGAATGGGAAGAGTCTGTCCTGTGTAAAAAGTTGATAACTTTTTTTATTAATATACCCTTATAAATGGTAACATTTTTATTTTTAATGGTTGAACAAATCCGGGCACATTTACAAATTTCATTGTATTGGAGTGTTGCAGTATGAACTATAAAAATACAAAATGAAACAAAGTCTGAAAGCTGTTGTCAGAGCTAAAAGCATCTATATAGAGAACTGAATACAGGATCTAAGACAAACAAAGTTGCTACCCAGAGAGGCAATATGGATAAATTGACTTGTTTTGGCAATCCTTAAGATTCTAAAATGAAAAAGAGAAAATGGGGATATCATAATTTTAGACACAACTTATTTGGCACATGGAACCCAAGGCTCATTTTGGCTAAATTTCAAGATGTACTTTGAAATTTTTAAATAAATATTCTTACCTTTTTTTTTTTCCTTTTTTTTTTTTCTTTTTAATTACCAAAGAAACAGAGGGAATGAAAATGATTTGGTTTAGTTGACATTTACTTTGACGTAATTTACTCTTCTTCTGACTTTTGGCTAAAGTTCTAGTACATGAACAATAAAATATATGTGGGAGTTTTCTGGCAGTGTTGAACTTCCTGGTAATCTTGTTCTACCCTAACATGGAGCAGATTCAATATTTTAAAAATGAGATTATTGGTGTTTAATGTAATTAAAACATGCATTTATTCAGTTATTTTTTTTTCACATACTGGCATAGTACCTACCAATGGTTCAATAAAGTCAGTAGTCCCAAAGTAGACTGCAGGATTTTATGCATCACCACATGTGATGGCTGGGCTTTTTCTTTATTCTTTTTCCCTGAAAAAATTACTGACTTTTTTTTCCTTTCTTATTAAATACAGCCAGTCTGTGAGGTAGTCAATTCTTCAGAAGTGATGGGTTGGCTTCCCTGGCCCTTCACACACCCCTGACTTTGGCTTTCTCTGATTCTCATGCTCTTTCTTTCCCTTCTGCCAGCACTGGTGCTGTTCTGTCCCAGCAGTGAATTACTTCTGTGAGCAAGTCTGTCCAGAAAGCAGGGAGGATTTGTTATTTTTATGGGTCTGTTCTCTACCAGTTTCTTTCTGAGTGGGTTTTCTGCAGGTCCCTACAAGCCCTGGTGCTAGTTGAGGGAAGGAGATGTGATCTGGGCTGTGGGCAGTGGGGACAGGGAAGTGTTAAGGGAAGCAGGATGGCCTCCTTTGGGTGGCAGCCAGCCCTTAGCTGCTGGGAAGATAGGCTGTGTTTGCATACACAAACCTTGACTCCTGAGCTGTTGTTTGGCAGAGGCTCCTGCACCAGAATCCCTTGCTGGAGTTGGGAAGTGCTGTTGCCTGTGTGCAGGCTCACCTTGCAGAGGTTTTGTGGGGCTGTTACCTGCAGGTTGGCTGACAGGATGGGTCTGTTGGGCACTGTGCTGGTGGGGACCAGCAGTGCTGGGACTTCAAGGGATTCTAGAATCCTTCCACTTCTTATTCTTGCTCACCTGTAATATTAAAATTAGAGTATTTGTCCTATTTTTAATGTAAAATCATTCACTGCAGCATTCTGCTTAAATATCCCTAGAAATTGGTTCCTAAAACTAAGGTGTAGTTTTTTAGGAATGACATTATGACACTATTTCGTGCTTTTGTAAAAGGAGATTTTTAAAACATACTGGGAGGAGGAATTAAAGAAAAATAATTAGTTATTGATTGCTACTTGCTTTTTGACTACTTAAGTAAATGTTTTAAAGTCTTTAATACCATATTATTATTGTAAGAAGGATAATTACTAGGTAAGGGTACTTTTTTCCTACAGAAATACTGTCTACCATATTTTATTGGCTTTCAGCATTTTCTAGCTATAACCTACAGAACTGCTGTAACAGCATACTTGGAGAAACAGCAACAGCAAATTTATTTTGTATTCAAAATGCAACTTGTCCTCATTTTAAAAAAAGCAACAAAGGCATGACTGCACTTTAACAGCAACAGGTATGTTTGTTCTGGCTGTTACAGTATGAAGGCGATTTAAAATGGAGATACTTGACTATAAATTCCAATTTTAACTTTTTTATCGAAGTTCTGCTTCTGAAGTCTGCATGGTTCCTTAAGTGCATTTTATTAAGAGTGTTTTAACTCATGTAACACTTGTTACAAGAAAAGCATTGAAAACTTAGAGTTCTATAAAAAGTGTGATATTTAGGATTTAAGCCAAGGAGATATGTTATGCAGTTAAACCAGACTATGAGGTATTAAATGAAAAGCTAGAAGAAGAAGAAATAAAAGGAAGTTCAGTAAAGTCTTCAAACAGGAAAAAAAGTCTTTGGTTAAGAAATAAAGTTGGAGAAATCTCAACACCTTCACTAGCAGATGAAGATATTTCTGGATTCACTTCTACCAGAGCCAGACTCTGTCAGATTTAGTAGTTATTTTCTAGAATAGAAAAGTAAATTGGATTTTTTTTTTCTTAGTGGATACTATGTTAAGTTATTTTCACAATAGTTGCGTGGTTCTGCTAAACTAGCAAAATAAAATTATTTTAATTATTCTTTAGCATTTGAAGACCACAATGCTGAACACAGAGTCTTGGCTACTCTGGAAGTTGTTACTTCTGTGCTGCTGGTGCTCTGAAGGTGTAGTTTTGTTCTTTAAGGGTAGTCTGTCCAGACTTAAAGCTCTAACGACGTGGATATGCTACCAGAAGAATGTTAAAATGTGCAGTGTCCTGAAGTGCAGCAGAAGTCAGTAGACCAGCTGATACCTTTAGGTGATGAAGGGAAAGACCAGTAAATACAGATATCATGCAGCTGCCATGAGCTGAATGTATTAGTTCAAGGGGAAGAACAGCCTTTCTTTTAAACAAAGGGAAAGAGTGGTAAGAAAAAAAGTGAATATTTTTGGGGCTGGAAGGGGAACCAGGCTCCCTTAGATATTCCAGGTGCTGCAGTGCTGCTGTGTGTTAGCACAAGGCCCATTAAGGTCAGTTCCCACCCCTTCCACCTTGTTTGTTGATGTAGGAGGCTGAGCTGTATCAGATCAGCTTTCCAGCACTGTGGGCACACTGACACTTGCTACCACTCACATTAAAGGTGCTGTCAGCACCAAGCCTGCCTGCCCCAGGAGGCAGCTAACAGCCCAGGCAGCAGGGGCCTTGATTCAGCAAATATTTGGGCAGATATAAGGATACCCGGCACATTTAAAAACAGATTTCTCTCTTTTGTCAGAGAACATAATTTTTTCTTAATTTGAGAATGAGATCTAACAATACCAGTAAAATCTCTGTCTAAGAAGCTGTTGGAAGAAATGTCAGTGTTGAGAAAATAAAAGTTTCTTTGGGTATTTTGTTAATTTTTTTTTCTAAAGGTTTTTTTTTTAAGGTGTCTCAAGGCCCTGCTAGCAGCACAGGCTGTGCCAGATCTCCGTTTGTTCAGACTGCATTTTGGCTTTGACTTTTGGAAGTAATGGAATTATTGAGAACTGTTGGTTTTGGACCTCTGCAGAAGGAGAACATCTGGCAAGAGCTGCACTAAATTCCAGCTTGCTTATGGAGGGGGAAGCACTTGTTGGTACAAAGTGCATATTGGAAAAAGTAGTCCTTGACACTGCAGACTTATGCTAACTTCCATCAGCTCAAATTATCAGTCATATAAACGCAAATAGAGATGCTTCTAAAATTTTTTAATAGTTTAAGCCTTGTTTCCTCCATGCCTAAAATAATAGAAGAAAACACATTTGCCCTAGGCTGCTCTTTTACTGAGGGAAGAAGTACTGCTACCTGTCCCTTGGACAAACCAGAAGGCACTTCATTTTGCTGCAGGACAATTAGTGTAGCCCTAATCTCTGCTTTCTTGATTGAAGATGAAGAAATATGGAGTATTTTTTCTTGATTTTTGGCAAAAGAGGAGAGAAATGAGTGAGCCAGGTTTTAGTAAGTCAACGTTGGCTATATTTATTGTTTTTTTCCACATCTAACTTAGAGCTACCTGTCCTACCACAGCTCTGGCTTAGGTGAGCAGATGTGCCGTGCTTGCACTTATCCATTAAGCATTTCTCTCTGTTTAAATACTGAGCAGATAAACTTTGTTTTAGAGTTAGAGGGGGGTGTGTAATGCTGAAATTGCCATACAATTGACACTTCCCTCTAGCTGTATTGAAAGAAACAGAATTCTCTCATGAGGAACTTAAATTCACATAACCCTGATGTGTAATTTCTGTTTTGCTTAGTAATGAGAGTTAATTCCTACAGCTGACTTAGATGTGCTCTCTAGAATAAGAAAGAGTAAGATATCATCTCATTGAGGATGTGCCTGTTTAGAGGAAAACTTTAAAACCTTTTGGACTTCCTAGTATTCTACATACTTTTTTTTTTTTTTTTTTAAATCTAAGATGTTGGTGTATTGTTGTTTTAAAGTGAGAGGCTGAGATGCCATGTTGCTGCTGCTGCTAATAGACTTTAGATTTCAGTATTGTAGGGTTGCCAAAAATCAGATACAGAGACACTGTGTACCTTGGCAAAGTGTAGGTTTTCTTCCACATGCTTTTTGAAATGGCTTCATCTAGATCTTCTCAAGCTCAGACTTAGACTTCTGTGATCTTGACAGTGTAACTTTAAGTGTCTTTGTTTCCAGTCACATTATTGTAAACGTGGAGTTACACTGACATTTTCTTGGCTATTCGGTATAGTATATTTGCTGTGAAACTTAAGGCTCAAAATTCTACCTCACTAAATTCCAAGGTTTTTTTCTGATGCTTGATTTCTCCACTGGTTCACCTTGATGAACATGGAAAGTCAAAATACATGCTGTTTCTCAAAAACTTTTTTTTCCTCACTCTGCTTGATAAAGTTAGAGAGTTTATTTTCCCTTGAAAGATCTTAGTATTAAGGTATTAATGATCTTCTAAATATCAACAAAGTAATTTAAATTTGTTGCAATTGGGTTATCTTAATTGTATTTGTATAAAGATAAATGACAATCATCAACACCATGAAAGGATAATGACTTCAGGCTGATCTTGGAATTTGTTTTCAAGAGGGTCAAAATTTGCTGGACACCTTGTGATACAGTAAATGATTACAAATACTTTTTCTTAACGTTTTTAGACATGTTCTTAGGGAAGCTGTCACATTTGCCATGTTTCCTTTGCTCATGAGAGTTAACACCTCAGTTACACACTGTGTAGCTCAGATTAATTGTGTTCTGGTGCCTGAATTGGCAGTTTTCTGTACAATTGTGTTGTAATACAATTGGTAACGGTAGCTGTTGCCTGTGAGGCTGTTTTAGAATATTTTTGGCCTGGTGTGTGCAGTCTTGTGACACTGGCCTTGATTTGGTGTCTCTGTATAAATATATATGTATATAAATATGTATTTTAAAGTGTGTGGTTATATAAACCACTTGAGTCATAACTGAAGTAACCACAGGAAAATTTGCCAGTAGAAAGGATTATTATGATAGCTGGTTTTGTGGGGCTGAGACTTGCATTGTTAGAGCTGTTCAGCCTGATACTTCATGGCTCAGCACAGAGAGGGGGATAAGCAGTGTGATGCAATTTAATAGCAGTTTAACTGTGTGTGTTTGCGTGTGAATAAAAGCTCTGGGTTGTACTCCTGCTAAAGGCTTGATCTCTAAGCTGGTGTACTTTTTTCACATTTGTAACCAGGGAGACTTCAAAATATATTCTGTGGGCATGCATGTAAATATTATTTGTATACAGGATAATTTATGAGTATTAGCATTTTAATTTTTTTTTTAATTAATCTTAAATTGGATCAAAGAATAGTATTAAAACTTGTGTGAATGTAGGGAATTTTGGGGGGAGGTATGTGAAGAATAGCTTTACTGTGTAGTGCTCTGAGCACCTCAGTGGATTTATAAGAAAATTCCTTTTTTTAATAGTTTAAATGCTAGTTTTTATAGTTTTTGTCATTAACTTATGCTTGAACTGCCTTAATAATTATACACAGCTAAAAAATGGTTGTTATGTACAGTATTATAAATATGCTGCTCTCTCTGAACAGTACCTGATGTACTTTTTCTGGCAATATGCATATAGCAATGTGCAGTTTTCTGGTTTAGTACAGTTTGTGTGGGAAATGCCAGTTCTAGTTTTATTTTGAGTGGGTTGTATTGTATTTGAAGTGTCCAGGTCATGCCAGGTCACTTGGTGTGTTTGGTGACATGATTTGGAGTCTAGGAAGCAGAGAATAGGAGGAAAGAGAAGCAGGTAATGCCTGACATTTCTGTAAGGGCACTGCTCTTACAGGAATTAATAACCCAAGGTTGTTCTTAGGGAATACATAGGTCTTATTGCAAGAAATGAATAGGATTATTTGTGAAATGAAGTTAAAAGTAGTAATTGCCTTTTTTAAATTAGCAAATTGTATTTCGGTAATGAGTTGAAAGAAATCTAAACTATACTTGATAGTTATACAGGAACTGTATTTACCAGTACTGAATTTTTATGCTAATAGAGATTTTTAAAATAAATTCAAGCTTTTCTTCAGTTTTTCTGAACTAGTATGGCTTTTTTCCCACTTTCTTTTGAATTTATACAGAGTCTTTTGTTACTTTACAAAACATTCTTCAAGCATACACCCCGAAGTTTTATTCTGTCTGGAGAAAATACTGTTCTTGCAAATAATTTTCTATATGATACTATAGGTTTTAAACAGTTTTGCATATAGGGAGAGTTCAATTTGCTGATATATTAAGTTACAACTAATTTTTAGTATTTGCCAATGACAATATTTGTCTAAGTTTTGGTTATTGCCAAGGTAGCTTGTGTACTTGCTGTACATGCCTCAAATTTGAATAATTTTGTTCTTCTGAAGTTTTAATTGTGCTTACCTGTTCTATAGATAGAAATTAGTTTTGTATACTGTATCTTCTGACTATCATTCAAATAATTTTTGCAATGACTGGCATAGTGGATATTTATTCTTTGCTATGTCAGGTAATCATGCTCTGGGAATCTCCAGAATAAACACTGTTTCAAAAATGAAAATTAACTTATTTACTACTATTAATAATCACTGTTGATATTTCAAACAGATCTTACAAACTGATCTTTGCAGAGATTAATATTCAATGGAAGCCAGTGTTTTATGGCTACTAATTGAGGTAACCAGTGTCCCCTCAGAGGGCCTTCAGTCCCTGCAGGGCTTCCTTGCACTTTTAAATCCCTGCCATTAGAGGCTGGTGGTTAACAATCTCAACTCACATGGTTATGAACCTGGCTGGGCAGGTGGGGAAAGGTATGAAAACTAATAGGTAAGCCCAGGAGAAATCTTATTTTTACACTGCAATGGATTAAGAGTTCAGTCTGTGACACCACATCTCAATGCTGTGAGCGGCATTGTGCAATTTAATAATATTATCTTGGGAAGTTTCCTGAACTAATTGTAAAGTCTAGAGTTGGTACCAGATGACAGACTCAAGATGGTGTTTCTGTGACATATCTATAGCTCTTCCATTCATTTTCTCTGGAGCAGAGGTCCAAAAAAGGATACTGCTCTGCTGATCCCACTGGTGCCTCTAGTAAGCAATTCTGTTACTGGTGGGGAGCTTTGCTTTCTGATCTTGAGGGATGGGGGCAAGTTGGTATCTGTATGCTGGTAGGCAATTAGTATCTCCTCTAATGAACAGTATGCATTATGATTTGAAATTTTTTTTGCCCTCCATGCTTGCACTTCTCCTTGCTTTTCCTTTATTGTGGAAGGTGAATGGAGAGAAAGTTCTCTGCTTATGTAGTTTTAAATGAAAGTGGTTTGTCTTTTACCTGATTATAATGTTGCATCTGAATTGATCCCAATGGCGCTAAAGTGATCTTAGACTATTGATAGGTTGCCTGCCTTTCATTTCTCTTCTCAATTTGATTAATGCTCTCAGCTTTGGATATTTTAAGCCTACCACCTTGTATCTATTGTCAAATCTGCTTTTGGTTTTGAGTGTCAGTCTGGTCCTCTTGTCATCTCGTCTGTGTTTCTCCCACTCCCTGAGTAATGAACATGTGGAACTTTATCTTTTCTTCATTTATTTATTTATTTATCTTACTTGTGAATTCTGAGTTCTTTGTTAGAATATAAATGGTTTTATTATGTTATTGAAAATATTACATCTAGTATAAAAAGAGAAATAGTTTAATTGGAAACAACACAAAGAGGCTGAGAACTAATCTTAACCTATTGAAAGTTAAAATATTTGAGAATAGCATTTCTCCATCATATACTATTAATCTTTTCATCCCCTTATTAGAAAGTCTAGACCTAAAATATAATTTTGGGTAATAGTTGGAATCATACTTCACAATAGAGTTTTGCAATATATGGCCTAATGGTAGATTGATTTGTTTGTGTGTCTGACATGCAAAACACAATCAGCAGTGTTATGGTTTGTGCTGTAGGTTTTTTTGTAATTGATTTCAGATGTTGAATCTTATCTGAAGGAATATCATTACTCTGAAGCAAAATTGGATAAAGAAGCTATAAAAGATAGAAACTCATACCTTGAGTACCTAGTATAACAATCTACAATGTGATTTTTTTTTTTTGTCAAATCATTTATTTGATCAACATCATAGCAGATGGTAACCCTATAAAGTATATTATCGTGTTTACACGAACATTAGAGCCTGTGTCTCTTGAAATAAGTTTTAAATATAGTCTTCTTTGTCTTATGCCAGCAAGAACAACCTTCATTTCAATTTGATTGCAAGATCAAATTTTTTTTTATTAGATGAATGTTTGGATCTGTTTCTTCAGCATGAACACATATGTTGAAATAATGAGGCAGCACATTTCTTCAGGTTTTCTTCTAGAATAGCTTAAAATTTCACAGTAGCATCATAAAAGTGATGTTAAGCAAGGCCTATTTAGAATCTGATGCATAAACCAGAAAGCATCCTCATGGCTTGGCCATGTCTCCCCGAGGTGAGTGAGGAGCACGCAGCCTTTCCTGCAGGCTGGCCAAGGTCAGGAGTGTCCTGGCTGGGACAGCAGCACTGAGTGCTGTGGAGGTGCCCTGTGAGCCAGCCCAGCCCCAGCCTGCCAGCTGAGGCTGCTCAAACAAACATGACACACAGAGAATTACTCCCTGATTAAACTGCAGCGTATGTGCTACAGAATTAGTCAGTTTTGATTGAGAACTATGAAGTCAGGAGTCATTTCAATTACATGCTGCCCTCAATGTCTACTAAAAAAAAGGAAGTGGGGGTAGAACCTTGTTATACTCCTGTCTGCCTGAGTGCATATGTCTGTGTTACTGGGCCTTTGTAACAACACAGTTCAATTTCCACCTTTTTTGCTTTACCTTCAGAGGCTGAGATACTGCAGCCTTGCCCTGCACATTTTTCAGTGCGCTGCTAACTGTCACAGCTTTCCTGTGCCCTTTAACATCCATGATGAATTAATGCATACTGGAGCTGGTCACTGCATTTCCTTGTGGAAGGTGTACAAAGGTGATGATCCCCCTAGTTCCTCTGTTCTCTATTGTGTTTCCCAGGAAAATGCTAGAACTCTTTTCATGACACTTCTGCTTTGAGACTTTATTGTATTTATTACCATAGATGACTCCCATGTTCTTTCTTACCGAGTGTTCCCCACTTCAGGGGTTTTTCACTGAAAAGTGAATCTGATGGTCTTGGCTCAGTCAATTACTTTTGGCTGTGTTAAGGTGTGCATTGTTTGTGCCCATCTTGCTAGAAGTGGTCTAGGTTTTTTTCACATCCAACATTTGTGTGGTTTTTACCCGTCGTCCATGGAAAACACTTTACTGTAGAAAGCAGAACAGATTCCTTGAGCACCATGGTAAACACACACCTGATTTCCTGGTTGAGTATTGCTGGCTACCTGGGGCAGCACTTGTTTGGTGTCTCATGTTAATGGAGACTAAGGGCAGCAGGGGTATCATTCCAAATCAAATCCAGGTCAGAGTGCTGCTGTTCTGTGTGCAATATATGATGCCTTTTTTCTTGTAGCCTTCACAGAGCATCTAAAGTGTGAAAGCATCTTCCTTGTGTGAAAATTTTGTGTAAGAGATAGGTCTACATGTAAGCCTGTTTGGGGCTTGTAAGAATAAAAAATGCTGCATGAAAAGGAGGAAAAAGACACCTGGCAGGAAGAAGGAAGTTTACTATTCTAGCTAACTGTACTGAGCTTTTTTAGAAAAAAAGAATTCTGGGAGCTAGTCAGAAATTAGTTTTCTTCCCTATATGAAACAGTTACATTTTAGTTTAGAGCAGTTTCTTTAAACAGTTTATTTGCATAATTTAAATTATAGAATTAAAATACTAGAATTTTTAGCTGTACATGTGCTGATTAAGCAGAGCCTTAAGTCCTTATGTCCCACTGACTCAATTTTTAAATGAGTAGCATGTTTTACTGATTAGCATCTGAATGCTTTATGCATAACCATTATCTAGTGACATATTTCCTGATATGGGTTGATATAACCTACTCTATCTTAAACTTCCCCAAGGACTTTGTCTTGCAGTCAGATATTTTTTCTCCCCCCACATACGTCTCTTTTGAAACTAAGGCAATGGAAGACTTGTTATGATAATGACTGGATTACTAGCACTGTTGTTTCTGGCAGAAAAGAGTCAATTGTGCCAAAAGATTACTTTTGCCTTTGTCAGTGCCAGCCACGACTCTTTACTCAGCTCCTGGACCAGATACAATGAAAAAACAACAATGCTGTCAGCTGCAAAACACAGCAAACTTCCCCAAACTGCTGGCTCAATATAGTCGTGGTTTTGCATTTTCAAAGAGTGTTCTTCAACCTTGAGGATCTTTCCTGCAGCACACAAAAAGTGTCTGTAGTTTTATTTGAGTGATTTACTGTACTTTCAGTTTAACGTTCCTTTCTGCAGGCTTTGTCAAAACATTATTTTATAGCTTCATAAAGCACATTTCTTAAGGAAATAATGATTAGAATAGTAATAACCCATAGGTAGTTATTTACAGTATTAGCTTATATTTGATTTTGCAGTATGGCCATATGAGAAATATGCATGAAAATTTTATAGATGCATAATATGCATAAAATTTTAAAATGTTAAGTTAAAGTTTAGAGATGATTGTATAGAGAAGCTTACATTTTACTCTTATTTATGTATTGGGACACTTAGTTCTTATTTATAAATTATGATATTATAGAAGTTCATACATAGTTTACAATATATATCACATAAAGAATTTATGCTTTATATCAAAGTTCTTTATGAGAAAAGTTCGTGTCACAGGGAAGTAATGAGTTGCATTTTGCAGGCCAGAGAGTTTTGAAGCCTGCAGTTTGAGATGGAAGTGTTCCACAGGTGACAAAAAATTGTCCTGTGAAGCACATAATCAGGAACCTAATGGTTAGAATGGTAGCAGCAGCCCTATCCTATATGAAGGAATTAGCTATAGGATTTCAGGTGCTTTTGCAATTAGCTGTTTTTGGAATGTGGTTTAGAGGTGGTTTTACCAATGAAATTTGGATAGAAATTGGATAATACATGGGATATATATTCTGATACAGCATTTAAAGATCTCCCTATCTTTTCCTTCCCCTTTCTCTTGTGAACTGTAACCTGGATTTGCATAAAGGGAACTGATTCTAAAAGAACCGTTACAGGCTGTAAAAAATATTACTGTTTCAGTAGGGCAGAGACCATGATTCTTTGTGGGTTTTTTAAGCCATTGAAATATTACCAGTCTGTCTTGCCTTTTTTCCCCATTATGCTAAAATATCTTGCGTGTCACATAAAGGCCAAGTAGGGGAAATAATTTTGCACATTTTACAATACTTAAGCAAGACACAAGAGCAAAGAGTAGCTAACAAGTATGTGTTTCACAGTATGTGCTGCAATATTTCAGTGCTTGCTCGAGATGCAGATAAATCAGGCTGCTCACATCATTGTGCTTGTTTTGTTACTCATGCTCATTTCCTATGGATTGGGTTGGGCAGACAGCAGATTGGCAAATTCCTTGGCTTTTTATGCTCCTGTTTTCAGCCGCTGCAGGTGTCCAAATGAACAGGTTCCTCTGTAGCCAGCTTAATTAATAAGGAAGCTGTTAATCTGAAGTTTTGCTTCAGAAACATTAAGTATATGAAAGCAGATGAATTCACTTAAAGTGTATGGAAGTGGATGAATATTTTTTCAGGTTGCATCAGAGAACATTGTTTTTGCTATCATTTCTTATAGGTTTGTATTTTTATTTCTAGGTATGGATGAGCGAACAGGTGCCACATCCTGGGGAACAAGCGGTCAGCCAAGTCCTTCATATGAATCTTCAAGGGTAAGATACTCATGTAATAATTCATAATGAAAGTTTATGGGAATGTACAGCATAAATCAGCAGATGATTTGGCTAAGTTTTTGAGGGGAAACTCCTTTAAATATGCAGATTAGCCTCTTTTAGAGGTTTTAATGACTTTGAGGAGCTACAGCAGCAGTTTAGATTTCTAAGACTAAAAAACATATAGGCTGAGAATTCATGGAAGTAAACCATAGGTAACTGTATGCTTGATTGATGAGCATGTATTTTATTAACATATAATCAGAAAATGAAAGTGGAAGTTGTGTTACTTAGGAGCAGATTTATTGGCAAAGTGTAGGGAGCACTTGCCTCCCTGTTAGCATTAACCAGCTATTGTGTGTGCTGTGTCATGATATTGAAGAAAGGCTTTTCTTTTTGAATATTTTCCTCCTGTTCTTGTTCCAGCTTCATCCACTTATTGAGCTGAAGGTTCTTGATAGTATCTGATATCCTAAAATAACATGACCCTCTTCAAACTCAACTCAATGGTCAAAGCAAGCTTCCCCCTAGTTATTACATGCCCTTTCATCTACTCTGTTTTCTTTTCATGAATATTTACTCCCTAAATGGACATTGAGCTAAGTACCTATTCTAGATATACACAGCATACCTGATGTTCTGATTTTAGTGCCTTTGAGTCAGAGACCTGTATTAGCATTTGCACCTTTGCATCTTTCATGTGCTGTGGAATGAAATGGGTAGGCTGCAAGACCTTGTTCAGCTCACTGGGTGTTATTATGGCTTCTGCCTTACTTTGGAAGACAGCAGTAGAAAGTTTTCTCATGAAGTCCTGATTTTTCCCTTGATCATTAGTAAATAAATTATAATAAAAATATAAATACTTTGTGTTGAGGAAATATTTCTGTGCAACATGAAAATTAGGCATTCTTTTAAAAATTTCCAGCATAACTTGGGGCATTCATTTTCACAGGAAAACTTCATTCCTTTTCTCCCCAGAAAAGTGAACACTAGAAATGTGTATTCTCTGTATATAGAATTGGTAAGGATTAATTAAAATTAATTTGTCCTGTGGCTGGTATTTTCTGAAAAAAAGTAGAACATGGAAATTTCTCTTCTGAATTCACTGAAAAAGCAGTGGACTTGGTTTGCCAGTTTAAATCAAGCTTACATGCATGAATTTTGTTTATGCTGTATGATCTTTAGCTTTTGATTTTCTTTTAACTGACAAGGCAAATTACTGATTCAGGATTTTTAATAACGATAACTTCTGTCTACTCTTATGTGTTCTGCTAGACCAGATGTCTCTGAGAAAGAGCTAAAATGAGTGTGTGGATCTGTATTGTGAGAGTATGTATTGGTTTCTCAGGAGGCTGGGCAAATCATACACAGTATTTTGCATTTCTAGGTTATTCCTTGTGTTGATTAACGCAGAGTTTGAGTAAGATGTAATTGTCTTACATGTTCAACTTTCTAATCCAGTACTTTACCCCATTATTTCAATATAGAATGTTATTCTTGTCCTAATTGTTCTTACTACTTCTTTGTCTGTTTACAGGAAAATGGCAGTCTTCATGGAAAAAGCTCAGACCTTTCCACAGACATAGAAAAGTTGAAATCTCAAGAGGTACCACTTATTCTTTTTATATTGTGTGTGATTTTAATTTTTTTTTTAAAGTCCATTGCCTACTACTGGAGTTTTCTGTTAAAGGTCACAACATAGTGTCCAAATAATTAATAATTTAAAGTGTTGGCTCACTGTTGGCTAAAATTTCCAAAGACATGGAAAGATAAGCACTTTTCAAGTGAATAGAATTGGAATTTGATGGTAATTTAATGCATACCTGTTGAAGGCTAATGAAAAAAGATGGTAGAATACTGGCTAAAGGATATTTTTCTTTCCCAAATCCTGCTGAAGGTCTGTTCAGTTCAGTATAAATGGTCTGACTGTGGCCAGCAATGATGCATAAGGTAAGAGTGTAAGTATAGGGCAAATATTTTGTCACCTTTACTGTGTACTCTCCTGGCAAAACCCCAGCTCTTGGCTTAGATTTCCTGGACAGAGCCAACCTTTTGGACATAGTTCTTGTAGCTATTGATGGGCTTGCTCTCTGCTGTTTGTGAATTTTTCTGGCTTTGGTTACAGTTTTGGCAACAATTACAAGGATTTTGTTCTAAAACTTATGGATTTTTTTTGTCTTACATGTGCCTCTCAGTGATGTAACTGATTTCTACCATGTTCCAGTGTTCCAAATAGTCACTGATGTACTTCATAATTTTTATTCCTTTCCCTGCAAACACCTTTATTTTATGTGCCACTTTTATGTTCAACCAAGCTGAAGTATTGTAATCCATTGCTGTCTGCTTTTGTATAGTAACTGCTTCTAATCTGTGGTTAGTTCTTGATGCAGTTTCCTGAATTTTTCTTCTTCTTCTGTATGACTTCAGAGTTAGGGTGATTATGACTACATGCACTAGTGAAGAGCAGGGTATGCCATAAGTTTCTGCCTCACATAATGATAGATTCATTCTCTGTTCTTTTCTTGCTTGTTGCTAAGTTGTGCATTTTTGGATTGCCACTGGGCTGTGAAGTGATACTGTTTTAAAAACTGTGTAGTAAAGTAATATTTTCTTGTATATTGCACCATAGTTACCACATTGTTATGGCATTAAGCTATTTTTGAGCATGTTCATTTTTGTATTTTACACCAAATTTTATCACCTCTTACATTACCAATTTCATGGAGAACTTGCTTTGCAACTCTGCACTAAGTTTTAGTTAGGATTATTTTTAAAAAGTTTGGCTATCAGCAAACTTTACTGTATTTGTTTACCCACTCTTTGATTTATTCATGGAATTATTGAAGAATGTTGGTATGGGTATGGTTTTTTTGGGCATGGAGGAAAACATATTGGTAACTTCTTTTCACTGTGAAAATGGGAGGTATGTTCCTGTGCTTGGGATTGGGTGTTTGTCATGTCTTTTAATCTTTTCATCAGTAATTAATTCAGACAAGAACTTTCTCTCATATATAATAGCAGTTTATTTTATTTTAAGAGTGTCTGGCAATATCTTATTGAAAGCTAAACCATTCTCACTTCAGGAGTGTTTTGAAGTAACATTAAAGGCTAGGAATCAGCAGGCTTGAGAACCTCACATAGGGACCTTGTCTTTTCATTACCTAATGGTAAATAGTGTTCTAACACTGAAAGAACAGCAGCTATTTATGTTTTAATTTGCTGTGATCATCTTAGATTTGTGAAAAGGTACAAATTGAGACATTAGTGGCTTCTGTGTGCAAAATCTCTTTTGCATAGGCTGTTTTGTTAGAAAAATGAATAATATGAAAAGATACCTATTAAGTGGTGTGAAGAAAAAAGTAGGAAAGCTTTGTTGTTTATAGGAGTAATTCAGGAATGGTAGTTAGCAGTCACTGAAGTTCTGTGATGTGCTGAGGACCTCCTTTATTCTTCAATGGTTGTACTGAAGTCCATATACAATATCAAGTTTGTCTCTTGTGGGGCTTGTTTTTCTTCCTAGTCTCCAATCTTGTTTTACTTTTGTATGTGGAGCAGTGGTGGTTTTTCAATGAATGTATTTGGCTGATGATATTCTCTCCCTTATATGAGTGATAAAGAGCTACAGGTGTTTTTGAATGTGATCACAATGCCTTGCACTAGAAGAGGAGCTCTTAGTGTGTTTTGCAGAGGATGGTAAAGCTGCTTTTTGAAAGTCTTGCTCTCCTAAGCTGTTTGAAGCAAATTCTGAGATACTTGACTCAAGTACCATGACTTCTGCACAATAATTTATTGCCCTACAGAACTTGAAAGTGTTGTCTTCTTGTTGTGAGATAATACTGAACTTTTTAGCTTTCCTGCTGTATTTGCAAGTTGTAATTTATAATGTAGCAGCAAATTGGTATAATCACTTTTTTGGGAGTAAGCATTCTATTGTAATTAAACATTTTTTGGTTATAGTTGTTGTTGTGGTGTGGCTAATGGCTGCTGTTTGATGTAGAATAATGCTCTGCAAGGTTGTCTTCCATTGTTTCAATTTTGTTGTAACATAAAAGGAGCAATAAAAGGAGCAAGTCAGTTTTTGATCTGTTCAGATTGCTGTCTCCAAACAAGCATATCTGAAATGTTTTTCATAAGACATTTCCTTGATGGATTTCCATTTTATATATACACACACATAATAATTAGAACTGTTAAAAATTTAGCATTAATTAGCTGAGGCATTTTTCTTCCAAAATCTAAACTGCGGGTGTTTCAAATAATTTGCAATATCACATTTCACTAAAAGCTGTGAGTGTACATTTTGACCTGATTTAACATGAATCTAGCTTCAGTACTGAGGACACAGTTTATCCTCCTGTTCCTTTACATAACTCTATGTATTTAATTGAAGCCAGAGTGGCTTCAGTGAAGAACACGGCACTGTTAGTTTAGATAGTTTTATAGCATCAGGCAACGGGTTGTTCCCTCTACTGTATGTAAAATGCTCAGGCATAAATTAGAATCTGAAATACTTTATGCCCAAACAATACTCTCCTCACCCCAAGTAGTGCTTTTAATTTGCAAAGAAGTCAAAAAATAGTAATGAGGTAGCAGGTTTTGAAATAGTATTTTATACCTCTTAATCTCAGGTACATAACAAGAAGGGAAGCTGTTAAATAGCAAAACAAGACAGGAGGGACACAGAAACACAGTAAGTGTTATCAAGTCTGTTGTATTTGTGTCCTTTTTGTCCTCTTGATTTTTTTATTTTTTCTTTTTAATACAGGGGAGGGAGATTGTTTGGTGTTTCTGCTGCTGGTTATTTGCTGATGTATTCTACAAGGTAGCAGATGACTCACTGTGGAATTAAAGCCCAAATTAAATATTCCATATTCAGTGCTCAGGACACTTGCAAATCCAGCCTACTTTATAATTTGATTCATGAGCAGCATTTTTCAAAGCAAGTTCTGTTTTTAAAATTCTGAATGCTTTAGTCAGGTTTTCACGTATTTTCTTTAAGCATTTGTTATTAGTCTGTTGGCTACACTTGTATCATTTTGTCTCCTGGTTTATAGCTTAGATAAGAGCTAGAAAAATCTGGTTTCCATCATATGAATTTTTCATTTCAGCTATATTGGAGAAGCGGATCTTTTGGTTGTGGTTTTTATTTTGTTTTTATTGCAACTACCTACCACACTGAAATTAGCATTGAAGTCTGTCCACAAATTAGTTTTCCATGTGGCCAGGGAATTGTCCCGTTGCATATCATGTTGATATTTGTCTCACAGGAGTTTAGAGAGGTGTAACTGGCTATTGGGTTTAGCTGTTTAAAATCACATTTGTCACTCAGTAACTTAACTTCTTGGAAGTAGATTTAGAGCTGGAGAAAATTATGTTTATTAAAAAATAAATAACATTAGAAATAAATTTGAAAAAAGAAACTGTGTTTTTGATTGTTCTCTATTCCTGCACACATGGTTTTCATGTGTTTCAAGTTGTTATGAGAAAGGAAACTAATGAATAGTTTTAGAACTCTGATACAAAGCATGTTACTCACAGTGACACTTAGACGATATTTGTGAAAGCTGCCTTGACTTTTCCCAATAATATGTGAAATCTGGGGTAAGGATACCTGCTTTTGCCCCACCACATAGCAGGTGACCAAATAACACCAAAAGTTTCATTTCTGTCTTTAGGATATTGTAGTTGAATGTTAACACTTGCTGATGTCTATAGAGAGGGAATTGTTCCTTATTTCTGGTGCAATTGGATGGTGTCCATCAGCAAACTGCATTTATTCCTCTGTTTGAGGAGTATTGTACAAGTTCAGGGATATGGGTTGAAGTACTGGCTGTTCTCAGGGGGCTGGGAGGTGGCAGACATGGAGCCTGCAGAGGGAGATGTGTTTGTTTCCTGGCACATGAGACAGGTCTCAGCTTGGTACTTTGGCTTTTGGATTGTAGCAGGCAAATAACAGCAACATGGAGGAAACAGTGTAAGGAGTGTGGGGAGACTCCCATCATCATCCATCTGCTCCAGACTTTGTAAGATGATTTTGATCATTGCTTGGAAACAACATTGTTCCCACTAATAGTTTTCTGCAAGATTGTTCATGATTTAAGTGCAGTTATGGCCATGACCTGTAACAATGTGATGTTTCTTGATGTTCTGTTAAGATCAATGAATATAGTGTAAGTGACCCTCAAGGCAAAAAGGAAGAGTACTCTTATCTGGAGTTATTTTTAGCTTGCCTTAATTTTTGCAACGTTCTTCCTGATCTGTATGTTCAGTAGACCAAGCCAGGTTTTTGGCTCTCTAGTCTTTTCTCTAGGAGCCATTGACCGATGCATAGATTAAATTACTAAAAAATACTCTTATTTTTCTTTTTTTAATTTTTAATTTTCCTTTGTATTTCTTTTTAGAGACTGAGTATTTCTGGAAGCGTTCACGGTCATATAATCCCTAATCTTTAAAATTCACTAGTTCATGTTGGTATGGCTGTTGTGCAGAGCCTCCTGTCTAACCTTCAGTCGGTGACTCAGCACAGTGTTCCTGGGTGAAGTCAGTCTCTATGGTCTGTCCGTCTGTCTCTCACCGCCTCTGCATCTCGCTTTCCTTCCTCACTTCCCCCCACCCTCCTTGTGCTTTTTCCCTTCTTGTTTGTCTTTAGAAATTTCAGATTAGTTTGGAGAGCCAGATAATCCAAAATAAAGTGGATTTTAGCAGTAGCTTCACTCGTTCATTTACACATTAGTCATTTGGATGACTGTTGCCTGATTCATAAGTTCATTGCCAAATTTAGCTTGCAAGGGGCCTCAGTATTCCTGAGCTTTAAACAATTAATATTTGTTATTTAAAGTCAGCCAAACTATAAAACTCAAGGAATTGAAAGCAGCATTCATTAAGTTTAATCTTTTGGTCTGCAGCCACGTCAAACTGTGAACTCAACCATTCATTTTAGCGGAATTTTAATGTCTTAAGTTTAAAGGCAGTAATTGAGCTATATTGTAAATTGCTAAAATGCAAATACGTGCTTAGTGATCTGGCAGCTTGGTTACGAGCCTTAGATTTTGGTCTGTTCCCAGGGACTTGTGTAGGAGAGGGCTTGGGGCTAAGGGAGGAGAAACAAACAAAACCCCTGTTATCTCTAGTGGACTAGAGCAAATGAAATGCTGTGGAGTAGTAAATTGTACAGGGAGGACAGCTCAATGAATTGAGTATGAATTCAATAAATACATAGGAAAATGGTGTGCCAAGGAGTGACAGTGCCTTCTTCATTTTTCACATTTTACCCTGAAGTGGAAACAAAATGTTGTGTCTATTTGAAAACAAAACCAAAAACCCCACAACTTGAGTTAGTGTCAGGAGTACAATTTTGCTTAGGCATGGACAAATGCTGGTGTGACTTCAGAAAATAATTGCTAAGGGACAATAGTTTTATGTTTTTGAAAGGGAAGTAAATGGGAGAGGATTAATCCCACAGAAAACCTGGAAGCAGTGCAAGGAAAAAAACGTAGGGACAGTGAACTGGGAAAGGTTTTTGATTTCTTCTTAGGTGAGTTCTGTAATTAACTTTAACCAAAATGACACAACTTTAACGGTCATTGGAAGATACTGAGTTTTAGGAGGTTAATTACCACTTTGTAAAATGGGGCATAGACTCATTGTGTCAGGCCTTCTTTCATGATTTGGTAGGATTAAACATGCCTAGTAAGGAATGTGTTTACTCTGGGTGTATGGGTTGGGGATTTTTTTTCATTTTGTCTTCTGAGTCTTCTAGAATAATACATTATATACGATATTTTTCAGGTGTCCTGTGTACAAGTATTTATGATTTTGTGATATAGTGTCAGATTTTTAATTGATTTGGCTGTGTTAGCACCCTTGTGCTTGGAAAATCCTGATACCAATAGAACCTAAATCACTTGGACACTTGCTGCATCTTACCCAGAAGTGGTAGGAATGAATATTGTAATTGTGGAATTTTAAAATTTATTTATTGGAATGATTAGAGAGCGTAACTCTAATGCAGTGAAATTCCTCAAAACAAATACAGTTAGGGCATTCAATGTTGAGAGTGCCTTTACTACTCAGTTAAATTGCTGCACTAATTAGTAGTAGTCTTTCTGCTGCATTCCATAGCAGGTATTGTTAGTAGACAATACTTGTTGCTTTAATTTGTTGATGTATCTGACTTGGTCTTTCTCATCACAAACATTCAGTTAGACTGAAATCCAGGGAGAGGCCTGTGCAAAGTGAACAGTAAACAACATTACAAAATGCTGTAAGGGAACAGTTAACCCAAATTGCACTTTATTTGGGCTATAACAGTACAAAAAGAAGTTTTTTCTTCCTTTGGGAAAGTGAAAACTTGCTTGCTTTTGTGATAGCTATGTAAGAGGTTGGAACAAGCAAGACAGTTTTGAGTTTACAGCTATGTCATCTAATTATATTCAAAATCAGTTTGCTTTCTGCAAACAGAAAAATGCCCTGAGCTATCTGCAGAACAGAGCGCTTAGAAAAGGAAATAAATTTGTCCAGTAACTCCTATTTTGTAGACTTCTTGCCAGTTATTTGCTAAACACTCCAGCTGTGCACACGGGTGTATGCTAATCCATTGGTAGGTTTGTTGAGGAGCCACAGAGGCAGAAGTGGGGATATCTATTCAGCATGGAATGTTTCTTTCCAGCCTATGTTAAACATGCCTGCAGGTAACAGGAGGTAGAAATGCTCCCAAGGGCTTTGGAAGCCCAGTGGTGGTCCAAAGAATGACATCACCAACCAAAATACGTACCATCAAATAGCTCTTCCCAGGAAGGGAGAGGAACTTTTGGCATGACTGATTCGCTCCTTTTTCTGCTTGGAGTCTGTGTCAATCCAGCTATGTTTAAGGGAGCTTCAGTAGATTAGTCTTCAAAATTGGCAGGAACTGATATTTCCTGCCTTTCTCAGAAAGGAAGAATGAAATTTGGCAGTATGTATTATTGAGTCCTGCTTAAAACATGGATTTGAAAAGAGGCTCTGATAGAATTTTGTATAAATCCCTCCCCGCCATCTTCTGCTGCTTTTGCCAAGAGGGATGAGTTCATTTGCTGGCCAATTGTGTTTTCTCTTCATAACTCAGTCACACAAGTGGGATGTGTCTTAAAAACCACTATCCTTCATTGGCATTCCAGATTTTTTTAAGGCTCTCAATTGTGTTCTTCTTTGAGCAATAAGCATATTTTGTCAATTTGCACTATTGTATTTGTTAAATACATTTTTGGAGCTTTGGTTGTATGACTAGAAGCTTCCAGTAGCTTTTCAGAAGCTACTGGAAGCTTCAGAAATTTTGTCTGTGATTGGTTTCAACTCTTCCCAGTAGCAGTATTTTACTGTTTACTTTGTAGTACAGATGCAAAAATGAGGAATGGTATCAGGGATGCAATTTTATTTGAAGTACAGCTTAAATGTGAGGAATGCTCTGAAAAAACTCTGTGTAATTTAAATCACTGTCCTTAGAGCTCTTCTGATTTTTCTTAATTTGCTTTTGTCAAGTGCAAAAGTTGTTAAATCAAAACTGCATGTGTTTATGGTTATTTTATGTTAATTTAAGTGTGGTTGAGTTATATGTAGGAAAGAGCCCAGGGTTTCTAATCCCAAACAAAACTCTGCAGCCTGAGTTGATAATCCCTGACTGAACACTGAGACTCTGAATAACTGTGTCAGGCATGGTGGCCAAGGTGAAAGCTCTTTACATTGTTACGCTGCAGGTGGAGGCATAGGTTGCAATTCACAAAAATGTGAATTAGTGGCAAATTGTATCAGTGGCCTGATACAATTAATTGTAGGAATTGCATTAAAATCCAAAAAATACCAATCTACTTAAAGGGCTTGTGAATCCCTTAGGATATTCTCACCCTGTATACCAAATGTTTTGTTTTCAATAGCTTTGGTGTTGTGAAGGATAACCCTGAGCATTTTCCATGAAGTAGTTGATTTGTCTGGTAGTGTAGAAATACAACTTGGATGCTGTGGTGATTGGTTGCAAGTGCATTTTGGGAAACTGAAAGGGTAAATGAAAAGAACATGATGTCAAGCATTCTTTGAAGGAATTTTGATGATAGAAGGAAGAACATTCCATTTCCTGTAAACCATCCACCCAGTTCTCCAATTCCTCTGTTTTGTGAGGGAGAAATGCAGTGTTGACATGGGAGGACCATTAAGAATCCTGTGCACTAGGTAGATTGTGGTGCATGATGTGCAACTGTATATGAAATGAGTCTTACCGGTGTTGTATTTTCAATAATTATCTTATTTACTCTGCAAATAAAGATGTCTTAAAGATTTCGGTTTCTGGGCCTTGTTTGGGTACCACTTGCTGAATGTCTGAGATATGGATCCTCTGTTATCAGTGATGGTGTCCTTTATAGTTTCTTTCTTTTAAAATAAACTATAGCTAAAGTCTTAGGGAAAAAGGTTTTAAAAAACCACCACGATAAGGAGTAAAAGCAGAGACACAAGAAAGCTACCTACTTAGGAGCTTTGTTTCTGGTCATGTATTTGCAAATTTTTGTTTCTTTATTCAGCAGATTTGATTTCTTTCTTGTTTCACTTCAGCATAAAAATAAACCACATGTGGTGACCTTAGCTAGGAGCCACTCCATTTCCTCAGCAGCTGCTGTTCCACGCTGCTTGTCTGACAGACGGGGCTAGGTCATGGTTTCCAGAGGACACCCTTGTGGTCATAACCAAGTTGTAAATGTCACTAAGATGGTTTCTGAATGCCTATCACGAGTGTATCGCCGATTCTGAAGCAGATAAAGTCAGCCAAAGATTCAGTGGGTCTCTGGAATGCTGCTGTGCAGCGAGCAGCAGCAGGAGTGTGCCATGCATCCAGAGGCAGCAGCAGTGCTGTGACAGCTCTCAGTGAGCAGCCCTTTGGTGGAACTGACAGCACGCCTGCAAAGATAGGGAGGCCTGTTTCAGCCCCATTAATGTTGTCTTCTATGTGAGCCTGCGGTCTGGAGAGATGATAAATGTTCAGTGATTGATGATTTTATAGTCCCAGGGCACTTGGGATGGTTTCTGGTAGCTGTGAACAATTTTCCCTCCTCCCCTAATTAGGCCTGAGCTTTAGGTTTCTCAATGAGAAGTGACTAGGTGTGAATTGTAAGATAAGGTTTGCGCAATGTTTTTCAAAACTTTGGCTACAAAGGAAGTACAATTTTGAGTGCCAGCTCTTTGATGTTTTGGTACAGAATAAGTGATTCAGTGTGCATTTGGTAAGTCTGAAGGGCAAATGGCACATTCATACCTTTATACAGAAAAGCTGATGGGATTTCCAAATGTCTCAAGGAGAGATTTACATAATTGGGTTAATTAAAGAATATGTACATCCAAGGACTTCTTTATTTTCCATCTCCTCTGCCTTTGGTGTAAGCTTTCAATAAGCCAGTGTTTCCTGACTGTAAAAGGGTTGATCCAAGTCTGGTAAGCTGGGTGTGCTAATGGTAGAAAAATACATAAAAGTATTTCCATTTCAGTGCTCGTTTACAAATTAGATGACAAAGTTGTTTATTTAATCACTATATGGAAGTAAACCTTTTGTCAGTGAGCTTTGCTGGTTAGTAATGTGATAGTGTCAAAATGCCTATTAATGTGTAACATTAATAGCAGGCTGCAAGAAGAAATGGAATTTGTTCTTCTCATCTGCACCAACATTTTTTCTTAACATCACTGGCTCTTCCTGAACTTTTTACTGTTTTTTATTAATACAGACGGAAAGCTTAGGATAAAAAATCAGTTGCAAGTTCTTCAGACTAATTTTACTCTCTGTGGCAAGTGACTTAACATTAAGAGGATTCAAATATCAAAATATCTCTGTATTATTCAATTTTTAGAAATCTTGTCCATGAGGACACAGCTTATTAAGAAACTATGTGGTTTCTTTTTGATGGGAAGAAAGTAATATGTGGGCAGAGAGTAATTTCTGTGAAATAGACCTGAAAGCCAACTTTTGTGATTAATGACCAATTGTGACTTTGCACATTTAATTAGGAAAGTGTCATTACACTCAATTAGCAGGGCTGCCAAATAATCTGTTTAATACTCTGGTCTTTTTTTCTCTAGGGTTTTGCAGACAGTCCTCATTACAGTGATCACTTGAATGACAGTCGATTAGGGCCTCATGAAGGATTGTCCCCGACACCTTTCATGAACTCCAATCTGATGGGTAAGTAGGTAATTCTTTACGAGTATCCCCTCAAAGCCTCTTTGGTCAGAAAGAGACATTTTTCATTCCCTTGTCTAGGCCTGACATGTCAAGCATCTGGAAGTTGCTCTGTTTCTTACAGCAACACTGACTTTCCTATTCAAATCTTTTTATGTTGGGTGAGTTCCTCATAAAGGCCATTATCTAGGACTTTTTAGAAGAAGGAAATACCAAGATTTTCTTAAGTTGATCTAGAAAGCTTATATGATTTGATTTGATGTAAATTCTAAGTTATTTTCAAGATTATTTTTCCTTAGTTTTGTTTGGGAAGACATTTATAGCAGTTTTTTATTTGTACATTGAAAATTTTTTTTCCTAACATTTAGTTCTTGAACTACCTACCAATTTACAGTAGGCTTCTCTTCAGGTAATAATTTGAGGATTTGCTGCTTTTTTTTTATTTCCTAATTTCTTTGATATTTGTTGTATTAGAAACTGTCACTCTTAAGAAATAAATGGAAACTCCTGTTTTCAGAGCTATTTAATATTTTTTGCTTTTGAAACTGGAAAAAAAGCAAGGAAAGGGTGATGTATTTTATTGTGGACTTAGGTATTGAAATCTTTTTTTCATTGCCTGCATTTTGTGTTACCTGAAATACATTAATGTGCTGATAGTATTGGTTGAAAAATCTCCTTTTGTGTGTTCCGGTTGGGAACAAAAAACTGTTGATTTCAAAATATTTAATTTGGCAATACATGGTCTTGGGACCGTTTTTTGATTTTTTTTTTTTTTTTTTTTTTTTTTTTTTTTTTTTTTTTTTTTTTTTTTGGGACCATTTTGTTTTTTAGGATGACTGAATATTTGTTCTGAATTTGTACATTTCACATTGTTTCACTTCTATATTCCCCATCTTGTAGACATGACCTATTTTGTGATCTCAGTATTGTCCTTTTAAGACATAGCCATGGTAATCTAAGTGGATTACCTAAATCCAAATCCTGGTGGTCTGCAATTTCTTTTGGAAATCTTTCTACTTTGCTCAGTCTTTGTTTACTACTTTAATTTTCTCTGAAACAGAGACAGACGAAGCTCAGCTATTGCTGAAAACAGAATTTTGTTTAAACTTCATATAAGAAGCTGAAAACAGGCTATTTTAAAATGCCCATCTCTGTAGACTTTGATTAGAGAGAGGACATGTCAATTAATCAATGCTTTCTATTTGAAGACAGCAAAGCTAAAATGTAGCAGTTATTTTGATAAAGCAAAGTAGACTTTCCCCAAGTACTCTTTCAAACGTGTTGTCTTTTTTCTTTTTTAGCAGAAAGCTAAAAAGATAAGTTACTTCAATTGCTTTTCCAGTATTTTGATCAGTAGCATGTATGGAATGTCTTTAGGCTTTGTAGCTGATACTGATTTTACAAAAATATATAGCAAAGTTTGATTTTTTTTTTTTTTTTAATTTCTATTACCAAAGACAAATTGATTGCTTATGTTTTTAATTTATGGCATCTAATTTCTAAACAATATATGCCAAATAATTGGTGCAACTATATCTTCTTGTCTTTTCATTTTTATTGAACAGATTATTCTATTAGACATAATAAAATCACATCATTAATACAGATTTGAGAAGAAGCCTCCATTTAGATGGTTTTGTAGACAGGATTAACAAATTGCAAGATATATATGTGTCAGTCACCCAGAGCAGCTAAAAACTGAAATAGTTTTGTAGAGCTTTGTGGCTAATAGTTCTTAGGGATTTTATTTCCTTCTATATGCAGCCAAGAATTACAGAAAGCTTTCAGTATATATCTTTAAGATACGTTCACATCAAAACTCTAAAAGTATGCCTTTAAAAGTATTCCACTTATGGTTTTTGACTTGTCATAACAAAAAATTTTGTTCGTTTTACTTATGTTAGTGTTAGGATACAGCTTTTATATTATACCTTCACATCCTTAATTTTTGCATTGTATTTTATTTGATGGTGAAATTTTGGAGAGAGGAATGATAAAAGCTACATGAAAAAATAATAGAGTAGTACTTTTCTGTGTGGTACTACTACCTGTGTTTATAGTTTCTTTATCTATTATTGAAAAGAAAAATGATAATTCTTCTGAAGTTTTTTTTAGACAAAAAGATGTTATACAGTTTTTTTTAATGTCAAATTGTGTTCCCATAAACAGAATGAGCACATTTATTTTATTAGCTAATGTAGACATACAATATTTAAGGTGTCAGTTCATTATTTTGTGACCTTTGGGGTTTAAAAGGAGATGGAGGAAGGATAAGAACATTGAACGTGATGAGCTTATAGGAAATATCTCACTAGCTAATAGCAGTGATTGAGCATCTGGGGTTCCACAACCAAGATCTAAGAAATACATCCCTTCCTAAAATTTTATCATGACTGAAATACATTTCTGAAATAGTTAAAAACTATTAAAAAAGAAGAAGAGAGAGCAACAACATATTTCACCATTGCTGTCAACACTTAAGAGTACCATTAAAAGAAAGAATTGTGTGTCAAGGGGATGTTGTTGTTTTGTGTATTATGTTCAACCGTAAGCATATTTGCCTGAAGAGATAGCGGATTATAAAGTGCCACTGTCTTTCATGATGGAGCTCTCAAACATTTTAATGATCTTGTACATTGCAAAAGAGAGAAATTTTGTCTAACAAGAGTTGATAATGATTCAATAATGAACAATTTACCACAGAAAGATGCATTTCCATATTCATTTAGATATTTTTTGAAGTGTTTTGCAGAGGAAGTAAAGCTATTATGCTGGATTGGTTAGTGTTCCTCACTAATGAATTCCAGAATTATCGTGTTGATTTGGTAGTATAAAAAAAGAAGGCCGTTACTTATATTTTGAGTGAAACCACTGCATCGTCTTGGGACCAGCATAGTCTGTTGGTATCCATAGAGATATGTAGAAAATCAGGCTAAGATATATTGGTGGTATTGTAGCTCCATTTAGACTTGATAATCTTTGCTTATTCAACACTTCTCTTTTAATTACATTCTAGAAAACTATTCACAAGGATATGAGATTCTTTTCTCTGTAATTATGCCGCCTTTTAGTACTCTGCACTTGCAAGGAGAGGTCAGTTTTTGCTAGGACCCTTCAAGCATGTGGTATTGTGTTGTCTGTTTTACTGTTCCATGGACTTTATTCTCCTGAGCTTTTTTACTACTACTTACTGGGAAGAAAGAAAGCAGATTATTCTTGAATATAGCTTAAAGGGGTTTTTGTTGGTCTGTCTTGAAAATTTGAAGTGGGTGAATTACTTTCTTTTGTGTGCCTGTCTTTCTACAAGAGGTAGGAAGGATAACAGCCAAACTTTTGTGCTCCATGTTCATCATCTGTGTGCTGCACAAGGTGGCATATGACAAGAAGTCATTAAAAAATTTAGTCAATAGTGAGTGAGAAGACAGTGGTTGAATATTAGCTTGCTATGTTGAAATCAGTCCGTTGAAGTAGGAAGTGAGATCATTCTTTAAAGTTTTCTTTCTAATGTATTTCATTGTTTTCTCATTATTTCATTAGCAAGTTGCTTTAAAGTTTAATTGGGTTACGTTTTAGAGGTCTAGGTGTTTCTGAACTAGCTTCTTTTACTGTTTATAATGTGAATATAAAGGTTATCTGATTCTTCTGTTTGAAATAAATTTGTGAAAGAGCCAAAGGTAGTACTGGTAAAGGGAAGCAGAGTAATTAATAAGTGTTGGGGTTTTTGCAATGTAACTTTTTTTTCCTATTGGTTATACTTGATGCACTTGGGGCACTTGGGTGTTTTGTCATCAACCATCACAAAACAGGGTTTCTGACTAAATTACATCTATGTACACCATTAATTTTACCTTTTCTTACTGTTTAGCAGTCTTGTTCCAGTGTAGCAGGGGTTAATAGGTTATGTGTTGGGTAGAAACTACCATGTGAAGGGTGGCAGGAGCAGAGAGGTGCTTCATGGGTAAAAGCCAAGTCTTAAGAATTTTCAAAATCTTAGGGTTACTGTGAAACTCACAATGGATTTTATGTATTAATCATATGAATGAGATCAATATCTGGGTTGGGATGCCTTCTGTTTTTAGAGTTACTGTTCATTTAATTGACTTGATTTCCTGATTGTACAGGTTTCTAAGAATGGCTGGGCTTCTGCCAGTGCATCTTTCAAACTGAAATAGCTGTCTTAATTTTTATTGTGAAATCTATTATTTGACTTGTAATTTAAGCACTCCAGTTGGCTTGGATAAGAGTAGGTACTTTTAAAGGTGAACATTGGAGGTGCATTTTTTGAAGTGACATGGTAAGTAGCTGAAGTTTCTGTAAGAGTTCCAGTACTGATATAGTTCCTGGACAGCTGATGTAATCCTTTAAAACCATAATTTGTGAAAGGTTATTCTCAGTAAAAGGAGAGGCTTTTGAACTTTTAAAATACAATTAAAAGGCAGCATGCATCTGAATTGGTACTCAGTTAAGAATCTAACTAATCTTCAGGAAAATTGCTAGTTTTCTTCATCAGTAACCCTTCAATAAAAGAATTTTGGAACTCAAGAGAGATCTTGTTATCAAATGACTTTATAATGGTGAAGGCAATAATAGGAAACCAGCAAGGGTAAATAGTTATTAAAATAGCACACATTAAGAATGATGCCATTATAGTTTTTGCTAGGAATCTTGTCTTAATTACCTTTTAGGAAGGGAGAGGGCAGATGCAAGTAGGGAGTTGGCAGACCCTCTATTTGTCCAAAATAATAGTTAGGTTTCCTTGAATTGCTTTCTATAGTCATTAATATTTCAACACATGAAAAAAACCCAGGCATCACAATGGAAATTATCTCCAGAGATATGAGTAATAGCAAGATTGATCTGAAATAATTTATATGCAGTTACATTGTTATTAACTTGGAGAATGGTGGGGACAGAGTATTTTATATCCTTTGGAGAAATCATTAGGAAGAAAGAGGAAAATGTTAAAAGAAGAAAATGACAAAACAGTGACATAAAAGATTATCACAAGTGCTTTAGTCCATCTCATTTTACAGGGCAGTAAGTTGAAAGAAAATTGTGAAAGGCCACCTGATAAGCTTTACATTCTGCATAGTTATCTGTCAAATATTACTGAGTTTAGAAAAACTTAAAAGCCATGAGTATAGGATTATCCACAGTTACAATAAATATTTAGAGGCATTGGTACTGAGTCCCCCACAAGCCATAGACTTCCCATGCTGAAAAAGTTCCTTAACATTCACTGTGCATAACTGTATTGTGCAGTTTCACAGTATTATGTTTACATTTCATTTAATTACTTACTGTTTTGATTATTAAAATTAAAAATACTGAGATGCTGGCTCACCTCTATGTAATGCATCACAGCTACCTTTCACTAAGTGTTGCCATTGCTACACCCCAGTAAAGATTCTTGTCTTCTGGCTTCTGATAGGCTTATGTTTTTTTAATAATTGGCATTTTCCAAATCATTGCATATAATGAATCTGGAAAATGAAAGATTTCCATTTAAGCCCCCCTTCTAAGATTGTTTCTTTTCCTTTCGGGGCATGTCTCTCTGTTGAATTGATGCTGGTTTATATGATACAGATTGGCTAAAAGCCTATTGTGACTTTCATAGTATTTTGGGTTTTATAATGCAATTTCAAACCCAGAGTAACATTTTAAGTTAAATTTAATTAATTTCTTCCTCTCTTCCAGATAATTATTTGAATAATTTATTTTGCATATGAATATATAAAACCACCATAAATAAATTGAGGTTCCGTTTTGTTTGTTTGTTTCTGTTTTGAATGCTAGCACTCCTTTTGTTCTGGAGTGTTTGTGCATCTGGCTGTGTTGGGCAGAGGCAGCTCTCAGACCTGGGCTCTGACACACTGGTTACTGCCAGCACACAGGTTCTGCTCTGTGGACTGAAGCTTTCTAGAGTTGCAGTGTTTTCTATCTGTTCATACAGTTTCAGATTTATCTTTTATTTTTTTCCCCAGGTATTACATTAAATAAATTCCACTCACACCGAAGAATTGCTCTCATCTGCTCTTAATTTTCCTTTTGTGAAAGCTAATGGGTTTCTGGGAAATTAAATTACACAGTCATTTAGTGAAAGTGCTAAGTGCAGGGCATTTTTACCCTTGGGTTTTTGCTCACAAGAGCGTGTGTTAAGCTTAGTTTTCCCTTCTGTTTACGGTAATATTTCAATCAAATAGCTTTTCCAACATTTCTTTACCTACAGTAATACATGGAGGCTTTCGGCACACGCGGCGGGGGGCTCGTGTCCTTTGCACGTTCCGCTGTAGCAGGTGTCTGCCTGTGCTCTCTGCCCCTTGAGACTTTGATCTGTCTCCTGGTGAGCAGCTGTGGCAGAGGGGCCCTGGCAGCGCTCCTCAGGTGGTGCTCAGGTGTGGCTGAGCCAGGTAGGTGTGTGGGCACAGCTGCCTGCCCCTCTGCTGCCTTGGGCAGCTCGGGGCACAGGGAGGTGAGCAGGGGTGAGCAGGGGAGCAGGTGCACCGTGGGCAGCTTCCCCCCTCCCCTCCCTGATCCACTCCCTGCAGGGGTGTGCTGGAGTGCTGAGGCTCGTCATCCTCAACCATTCTGGAGCACTGTACACCTTTAGACAATTTTTGTATCTCTGGATCAGCGTTGGTGACTTGTTGGCAGGCTTAGCCTGCAGTGCTGTGGTTCAAGGAAGAAACCAGAAAGGTTTTCTTTTTGTCAAGTAAGTGAGTGAATAAATTTGTTCTTGAAAACCCATCAAGCTGTACCATTAAACATTGTGCTAGGAAGAGGTGATGGTTCCTTTTCACTGGATACTATCGGTGCCACAGGTATCTTACAATCCACAGTGTGTCCCACAAGCAGAATTGCAGCTCTGGTGGTCCATGGACAGTGGTGGTGTTTGCACTGTGCAGTAATGGGAGGGAAAAATGGGACATAGTGCTAATTGTGTTGGAAGAAGATGAAATGTTGCCTGCTTCAAAATGGTCTCACATTTGAACCCAGATTTTTTGTCATACTCAGTACTTTTCAATTGCCAGTCTGGGAATAAATATGCAAAGTCTGTGGCTTTTACATTTTGAAATATTCTGATAAAATTTGTTCTGCCAAGCTTGGGTTTTAGTTAATGTAGTCTGATACATTTGAGTGTTGATTTATTCACAGTGTACTCTGCCTCTGAAAAGGGGAATAAATAGTAATCTGATGAAATTTTTAAGTCTTGTATTTCCTCTTTGTTATAACATGTCAGTTTAGCTGCTGCAGGGTATGTTTATCTGTTACAAGGCTCATCAGTGCATGAAATGCTGAAAGGGCATATTTCTCTCCTGTGGTTACTGCCATCCCTGGGCACTTGTAGATGTGTTCCAGTGGATGGGATCAGCTGGGTGAAGCTGTAGGATTTTAAATTTGAGTCTGTCTGAAGGCGCCAAGCTCCCTTCTAGGGAGGAGGGGTGATTCTTCCCATACTGGTGATGTAACTTCCCCATGAGGCAATTGCTTAGGGATCTACATAATAACTATTATCCTGTTCAAATAGGAGGCTGTAGAAAGCTCACTGGTGATTAAAAGATAATTTTGTAATTTTTCATGGCTTGTCTTTGTTTTGTAATAAAGATGTTTGCTTATCACCAGGTGCATAAAAATCACTTATTTAATCTCTATTTCATTCCATTATTTTTTTTTTTCATTCTTGCATTGCATATAGCTGTAGCCTGTGAGTTGCTAGCAGTCCAGTTTTTAATAAATGTAGCAGCCTGTATCCAGTGATTAAATTCTGAACTGATCAACCAAAATGTTCTAACTAGGCTGCTCATGCCAAAACAAGTGGCTTTTGTGATTTGGGGCATTATAGTATTTGAATTAATATGATTTGAAGTTGCTAATAGTTTTCTTTACAGATCAGGTTTTAGTGAGCCAAATGTTTTCTGCTGCTGGAAACCTGACTTTGTTTAGATAACAGACATCTCAGAGGGGAAAACAAACCAGATGAAAATAAAAGATGTAGTTTTATTTTTCACGTGCATGGGTCTGTTGGACCTCTAATACTCTGATTTTTATAAGTTGCCAGAGCAGCTGGTGCAATTTCCATAGACCTGTAAGATGCTGTAGGTGTATAGTGCTTCAGCTACATAATAGATGAATGGGACAAGTATCATCAAAAGAAAACAAAATTTTTACATTTGAATTTGATGATAACATCTGGATGCTTTCACTTCAATCTTTTACCCAAGTTTTGTTTCGGAAAAGTGGATGAAAGAATTTAATGTAATAGAAATGTGCAAAGACCAGAGGAACAGCAACTCAGTCTCTTAAGAGATGGCTGTATCTTGCTTTATTTGCAAGCCTGTCTTGGTTGCTGGCTTTTAATGTTTTTTCCTGGAGCCTGTCAGCATTGTAACTTTCACAGAGGTGAAAGCAGCTTCTGTCAATCTGTGTGTAAATTGGCAAGTCAGATGAAAATTCTGTAGAGTTATTTCCTTGGTGTCCCCATGGAGAAATAGCGTGTGTGGCAGTTTCACCAGGATGGCATTTGGTGGAGGGAAGGTGCTGTGTGCTTGGGGTTTTTTTTGGAAGGTGCTCACACACGGGTCATCCATCTAAAGATGTTACACGAGGGAGAGTTGATGCGTAGTTTTATGTGACAATGTGTTACATATGGGATTAAAGAAACACTATTTGGGTTTACCGATCCTGATTCTTTAAAAGAAGGCAATAGCTCTAAATTGAGAAATAAAAAAGATTTGTTGAAGTGGGAATGAGGAAGAAGCACAGTGATTACTATTGAGATTAGTTGGTTGATTTAAAAGTTTTTTGTAAAACTGGCAAAGTCTGGCTGTGAGACTTAAAAGTGGTAGGATACCAAATGCAATAAAATATATAATGTGTAATGTACAATGTGTAAATTCAAATTGGAATTGTACAGACCATGGGCAGAACTAGTGCGATCATCACAATAACTGCAGTGAAATTTTAATTTACTTCCCATTTTAATAGGGACCTCTAAAACAATCCTGGCCTTTTGGATACGAGCAATACAAATAAGGCATCTTGCACTGTCTTTCTCTTATACAATGGGACATAGCATAAGTCTGGAGAATAATGTGTGACTTGTTCACAGTCTTGTAAACTTCAAGGCAGATCCCTGGGGTCTGTGTTGAATACCTAAGTGCATGACTATATCATAAATAAACTTGTATCATGTTTGAAAAATGTTCTGCAGTGGTAGGAAGGTGTGTACTTGTATCAGGATTCTGCAGTTTGAAGTATGTTTGTTCCATGGTAGGAGCAAAGAGAAGTTGTCTTCCTATTTTGATGTGATAAATAATACTTCTGTTTCTGACTGAATTAATTTCTTTCCTATTACATCATCTATTTGTTTCACATATTGCTGGTCCATTACAAGCTGTCACCTCAAATTTAATTTATTTATATATTTATTTGAAGCCTTGAGGTACTTCTCAACTTAAACGGATTGATCTGCTAGAGTCAAGATTTACAAAAATAAACTCCTTACAGAACCATATTTCTTAAATTATGTCTTACCTGTTTTAAAAGTTGCATTGCATTATAAAATACTGTAGAGAATTTTCTGATCATGTAATTCTAACTCCAGACAATTTTGCAGAAGTATAGTGAGCTATACTAAAGAAAACATTTTGGCACACCTTAATATTATACCTATCAGTCAAAAAAACTTCTCCCCCATATTTATAAGTTCGTTTTGCTGTAATTTTAGAGGAGTTTTCATTTCCTTATGGATGTGCTTTATTGTTATATAGTTTCAAGTTTGAAAGGTACTAGAATTGGTACAGATATGCTAGATCACAAACTTAAGCTCTTGCTTATTTTCCAGGATACAGTTTTTACTTTATGTTTAGAGAAATATAATCCTTTCTCCTGGCATGAATGAGATATTTTTTCTCAATGATAGGTGAGGTGTTGGGTTTTTTTTTTGGCAGTGCTGTGTTCTGTGGTGAAGGATTGGCTAATATATTTCACCATCACTGAAAAAATTTTTCTTTATCTTCTGGGATTGATATTTTTAAGCTTAAGATAAATGTCACTAGCATTAGTAGCATTTAAAAATTATTTTAGATATAACAAAGCTGAGAAACCTGCATGGCTTTTTTTTTGGTGTGTCTGAATCTCTTCACTTTGCTGGGTGCTTTGTGTTGAGCTGTGGGAGCACGGCCTGAAGTCCCTTGTTCATGCGATGCTCGCTTCACCTTGCACCGCTACGCTGTTCTTGCCCAGCATCGTGGGGGCTTGAGGGTTATTTTGTTTTGTTTGATTACAGAGTGGTGGGAGGAGGAGCCATGATTGCCTTGTCTTTCTGAGACTTGGCTGCATTTTTAAAATTTTTTTGTTCACTGCTTTTATTCATCAGTGACAATTTATAAACAGTGCATGTTTCACAATGATTTCAGCCTTGAGTGCCAAACAACTGTATGATTTTGTTCCTTTGTTTGACAGCTATCTGGCACTCAGCCCTGGGCACAATTATAACAAATAGTTTTGTCCAGTGTACTTGTATGTTCTGTATTTCAATTACATTTTTGCTATTACATTAGAAATGTATCTTCCTAGAAATGTGGTTCAAAAGGTACATGGTTAAAAAAACAAAACAAACCCTTTTAAAATCTGATAAAGGAATTGAGTATAAATTTGTTCCATCAGTATTTTGTAGTTGGGGCGGGCAGCAGGGTAAACAAAGAGGGGCCAGTAGAAAAATACTGCTGGGTTTAGTTGGTTCAGTTGCACAGTTACAAACTATGAAAAAGAATATAGTTTGTTGGCAGGAGGAAAAAGCCCATGTGTTTCTCCAGTTGGTAGCCATTTTATCTAGCATAGTTTGTGTATGCATAGACAACAAACCGTGGGCTTTCAGCTATTTATTTAGAACCAAGTAAAGCTCAATAGTACTTTTTAAATACAGAGTATTTTCTGTATTGATTTCTCATTTTATTTAATTTAGAGCCCAAATGTCTTGAACTCATGGTACTGCATTTACTTGGCTTGGTTGACATTCTGCAATATGAAGGAGGAACGCTTCCCTGTTACTGTGTGCCTTGGAGTTTGTTTTGTGTGCCTCCCCCTCTCCCCCCAGCTCAGACACAGCTTGGTCTCATGATAGAGACATAGTGCAAATGCCAGTAAACCAATGTGAAATAAAACACCAAATGGAAAGACAGTGATTCATCAGAAGAAAATGTTATCCAGGCCCCAGTAACTTTTTTTTCTTTTAACCTGTGTTCTCGAGCATTGTTATTCCCATGATAATCAGTTTCAGCACTGTTGTTGAAATGAAAGATTTGTTTTTAAAGTTGCCACTGCCCTTCTACTGATCTTTTCTACTTTCTGGGTGATACTTTTATGCTGCTTTCTGTTTGTTAATGCAATGCAGTTGTGTCATTGGTCTAGTTTATTTTCTTCAAAAAATGCTGAAGCCTGAGACATAGGAAATAATGTAAACTTTAATTTGCACTAAAATCATTAATAGAATCATCTGTCCTCAAATCTGTGGAGTATAATTTTACTGCAGTCTTACTTTGTGGTTAAACTCATATTTTTGTCCCTTGAATGCACCCATCTGTATCAGTACACTGTTCCACCTGAGCACTTTCATGGGGCTTGTGCTCAGCTGCACTTTGGGATTTTTCCTGTCTTTACCTGGTTTGTCTGTCTGTCTTGGTCTGTTGACTTGCTTTGGCTGTCTTAACAAAATACCATTTTTATGTGGTTTTGTGCAGTTGTGTTGCTCTTTGTTTCGTCTTAAATATAAAGAAAAGGTAAATTCTAAAGCTGCTTATGCTCTGTTACTTGCCACATGGTACATACTTGGCTATAATGCCTGACTGTTGAAGTCCAGACCATATAATTTTTTTACATTCTCTCTGGGTTTTTGTGGTTGTTTCTCTGAACACCTGTTAGAGGCTAGTGCTATTGGTGGGACACCATGGTAGAGGAATCTTTCTCCAGCATGGGTCTTTTTGTTTGTGAGATATTTGTATACTCAAAATTGGCATCTACTAAGAGGTCTTTAAGTGCAGATTATAAACAGGCACGCTGTGCAGTAGTGTAAATTTTCCCCTTCACAGGACAGATTATTGGGCAATAGATTTGGAAGATGAAATTCATCTTGCATTCATATTGCAATGAGGTATAGTAATGCATTCACCTATACTCTGTTAGAAATGCTAGAAGTTGTGGTGAATGGACAAGAGAATAATAAAAAACAACATAGAAAATACATTTTAAAATGGAAAAATAATAATTTATTGATGGCCAACTTATAAAGGACATCAAAGCAGGACTAAGGCTTAGTTACATTGGAGGAAGGAATATGAGCCAGATGATAAAATTAGGTATAAAATAGTTGGAATGCAAAATTTGTAAAAATTTGTTTATTTCTGTGTTAGGTCAACAGCATGGCTTAAAGGGGAACTTTGCCGTTTGCCACTACAGAAAGCAGGTTCACATGCATGTTTTTAGTGCCCAATATTTTTTTATTTGAAACATGTCCTTTTTACTGAAGCTTCTGAGATGTGTATGGATGTTTTTCAGAATGCTTGATCCCTTGTAGCATGTACCATGCTGCTCAAGGCAAGAATCTTTAGATGTCACAGTCGTCTTGCCACACATGATGAATCACTTTGCCTAAAGATTTTCTGCTCACAAAGCCTCTGGGGTGACTCTGTCTCCCTAAGGATGTTCAGTTCAACTGGCCATCTGAGCTAACTGTGCTGTGACCAGTTTGTAAAGTACTAAATCTAAACTTTTTTTGCTTTTTATTTCTGTCTGTACATAATAAAAGGGGTCATATGCAGAGAAGTAGTTAAGCATTGCCTTGAACTTGTTTTGTTTGAATTCATTTTTTTTTTAATAAATATGAATAAATGCATGAGAATCATGTCAAGAGATTGTAACTGCAGGATACAGTCCAAAACGTGTTTTCCTAGTTTTTTTTGTTGTTGTTGTTGTTGTTGTTTTTTTTTTTTTTTTTTTTTTTTTTTTTTTTTTTTTTAATATTGCCAATAAACCAGTGTGTGTAATGAGTTTCATGGCTTTCCTGGATGTATTCCTCTTTGGGTATGTTCCTTGGTTGTACTGGCCTGTGAGACAGGATTAGTGGCAGCTGGTAATAAAACCTGAAGTGTCAAGATACTGAACGGATATCTGATTGACTCTTTCCTTTCAGAGGTCCATAAATTTGCTCTGGGGAGCCTGGGGAGACCACTTCAATAAGAATGTTTAAAATATATATGTTTTAAATGTTTTTTAGGATTCGAAAAGCAATTCATGCTTTTTAAATAGTTCAAAATTTGTGGTAGGCTAACTTAAATTCATAACTGGTTGTTCGTTTTTCATATTCAGTGGGCTAATGCAACATGCATCGAACACTTTGTTGTGACAAAACTGTAGGAGTAATATATCAACAATGAGACATAGGAAGTGACAAATTACAAGTAAATTTTATTTTTAGTTTTCTTTAAAAAATATTATTAATTATTTATATTCTTGCCCTTTTTGCCTTTGGTGTCTTTATGATAATATGTATTCCTGTGTTCTTCCCTTCCTGTGTGATCAGTGGAGTCCCTAACTCCCTTTGTAGCCTGTTCAAGGTCTGCTGTTGTGAGGAGGAGGACGTGGCCCTTCGCCTGCTCTACTCCTTCCCCCTGAGAAAATTCATGAGCAGACCTCAGCAGTGATTTTAAAAAGGAATGACAATGTAACTACCAACTACTAGATGCCATACTTCTTCTTTTGCAGTTGTACAAAGAACCACCTTTTCTAACTTATGCCTCCTTTCTGTCCTGTTGACCCTTTTCAAATATTTGCTTAAATAAGCATTGATGGGAGAACATTTATTTTCTTTTTTGGAGGAAAATATAAATTAAAAAAAATTCTACAGACTTTGCTTTTCTCCCCTGTGGATATTGATTTAAAAAAAATAAAAAATATTTAAATAACTATCCATCTTGCAGAAGTTATTTTCACTATCAAGAACATCCTTTATATACAAAATAACTCTGAGCAGTGTCTGTGTTCTTTCTATCATAACTTAGAAATCCTTTTTATTGAAAATGTAAAAGATAGCAACTCTTTAATAACCAACTCAGTAACTACTGAAAAAAGTGCCCAAGATATTTCTCATAGCTTTTTTTAAAAAAAGTGGAAACAAATGTACCCTCAGCCTCCATGTTATTCCAATACTTTGCAAGGAAATTTTACTGAAATAAGATAAATTCTAGGTCCTTGTCCTGATTCTTTTTTTCTCATTAAAGATTTTGGTTTTGTTAGCTTCTTTACATTTGCAGCTCTTCAATAGATGCAGTCTGTGTCACATTGAAAAAATTGTATTGGAATGAATGTCTTATTTAATACCTGAAAGTATAGCATGATTAGTTAGAAAAATGCTTATTTGGAAGTCAAAGCCAGCTATGCTTGCCCAAGGTTTAATATTCTTTTTTATGATGAATCCAGCTGTGAAGCCTGAATGGAAATCAGACAGCTTGACGCTAACAGCTGATCATAATGAGTCCAGTTAGGCAAAACACAAAATGAATCATTTTTGTTGACCCTGGATAAAGCTGAGTAACGTCAGTATCGCTGATTAGATAGAAGGGAGCACTTAGGCAGGATCCAAACTTTAAAGATTCAATGTAGCTCGGTTTGAATGTTTCTGTAGTAGTTAAAATTTTTAACAGCACAGAAGATTTTCTTTGGATTTGAATGCTTATAAGAATTGCTTTAATGGAGGGAAGTATATTTGTAATTTGACCTGTGCTTTTTTTTTTTAAGTTTCATTCATTGAATGAATTTCTTAAGCTTCTTTTAATATTGGGCAAATGTATGTTTCTTCTTAGGGTAGCATTTGCATTGCCTCCCTGTCTTTAACCATTTTCACTCAAAAAATTGCACAACCCCTTCAGTCTTAGCTATCAACTGTCATAAGCTTCAACACATTCTTGCTTATGTTTATTGTAAATATTAATTATGCTTTATTTTTCATACTGTGACTAGTTCTTACAGAACTCCATTTCAGGATACTGCACTGATGAGGTTATTTTGTTTTTTTTAAAACCATTTTGTTCATTAACTTCTAGCTTCTCTTTCCAAACAGTGATGCTTGTCTAATTTTTAGTGAATGAATTAATCAAAGCTATTTTTTGAAAGATAAATTTGCTAATTTATACATTATATACTTGTGAATTATATATAATGTTATATTTATAACTTTGCTTCTTTATATTTTGGGGATAAGAATTGTAATATAAGCAAATCTTCAATGGAGTCCTTTGCTATAGAAAATGCTTCAGGGGTTATGTACTGTCTTCTTTATGGATGAAAATTTGTGTTACTGTTGTCATGATTCCTTCAATGATTTCAACAAACTGATTAAAATCTGTTAATGTTCATCTTGATGTCCTTATAACCTATATAATTTATATAGCAATTAGATCCCTGATACTTGCGCCGTGCACTTTTTAAATACTCTTCTCAGAAGTCCACTAAAATGTATGTCTGGTGCACTTCATCCTGTCTTTGTGGAAATCCCCTGCTCACAAGCAGTGCCACCTTTTACCATCTTGGAATACCATTTCTTTTTAAGTTTCTTTGATAAATCTTAATCCTATTGTGCTCTAGTTCCCATGTGTTGAGCTGAGCCTTTTTAAGGTGTAATTATGTCACAAGCAAAGGCAAGCAAGTGGTTTTGTCTGAGCAATAGAAGAGGTTTAGTGGCTCTTTCATGCTGCCCACCAGAGTTCCCTGGTTTTTTGGCTTCACTCAGACAGAATTTTAGCACATGGAGGGAAGAGAGATGCTCAGATGGACCTGGAGACATGAGCTGTCTCCTTGTTTTTCATCTTGCTTAGTGTTTCCAGGTAAGTGTAAGATTCACTGAGGCACTTTGATTTTGGACAAGATTCTTTGTCAAACTCCTCCCAGCACTTTCCATTGGGAATGTCACCAGCTGTTAGTTTTTTGGCTCTTAAGAGATGTCAAGTCTGTAGCATAGCCATCAACTTGCCCTGTGTTGCATATGAAATGTAGTGAATATTAGTACTTAATTCATTATATGACATTTTCATTTCTTTTCAAGAGCTTTCAAAATAAAAGAAGCTGAATTTAATCTAAAAAATAGGTCTTATTAAAGGAGAAATTCTGATTTTAACATTATAGGTTCCCCAAACACTGCAGTGATTAGCATTTTGTAAGTGCCCAGAATAGAACCAGTCATCAGGCCCTTAATTTAATAATTTATTGATTAATGATTTTTGTATTCTAATGAGGGAGAACACTTCCTCTGCTGCTGGTCAACATAATTCTGCAAAAGGATGTGAATATTCCTTTGCTAGTATTCATGTTTGTTCTTTAACCCTTCCATGCTCTTCTGTCTTAGCACCAAGTGTTCTTTTTTATTGGTTACAGGGCTTGGATTTGGCTCTGTGGTTCTGTGAATCATATCCAGACTCTGAATTGTTAGCAAGATATGGATACTTCTGTGCATTTCCTTGAGATCTTTGAAATAGGGAAGGGAGGAAGTCAAGGAAAGAAGATTAGAAGGCCTGCAGCACTACAAATCACCAAGTTACCTAGATGCTAACTATAAAAGAGCGTACTTTTTGCTTCTGACATTATTTCCCCCCACCTCCTTGTATTAATGAATTCAATTATGCTGTAGTTCCTTTGTATAGCCTCCCAGATAGGCTAGGAGGAATTGCCATCGTCCTAAAGCAACACGTAGTGCTTCAGAGTGCAACCTAAGAACTGTACTCTTATCAGGCCTACGTACTTATTTTTCCAAGTTCTCAGCTATTTATGCCCAAAAGCAAAACTGAGTTGGTTCAGTAGGTGCTACATTTGCTTAATTTTTGACTGTAAAATTTAGAGGTGTCTGCTCTTCATATAATCAGTTTAAGAAATATTTAAGTCAAACTAAGCTCTTTGCTTTGATGCCAAATGGTGGAGCCCTACCTACCTGGCACTTACAGCATTCTAAACATTATAGGTGTGTATTAGTATTTTGTTTAGTCTTTTACTTTTCAGTTGCAACTAATTTGACTTTTGGCCCCAAGGCGTAATGTAATTCTAAGAGAAGATGTACTCCTTATCACATTTGTTTCCCAAGTATCTTTTTAATAGTCCAAATACTTAACAGTATAGTGTGATATGCTCTGGCAAAAATGTCACCATATCCTTATGTCTGTAATGTTTATTGTGCTCCTGAGTCATCAATAACACAAACATAAATTAACATTTGTAGTTGACCTTTTCGCAAGCTAGTCAAAAGCAGCTAGTGCTCTGATCCAAGTCTTGGTGTGTTGGGATCACATCGCATTGTGTACTTTATCTGCTTATTTTAAATTTAATCTGTGATACTTGGCCTAAATTATTAAAAGAAGTACAATTTTTTATTTCCCTGAGAGCGTTGGTAAGCACAACAGTAATTTTTAAAATAGTTTTCCTTTTTTTGTTGTTGTTGCCGGTGCTCCTGTTTGTTTCAGAATTTTGTCTTGCATATCACCAGGTCCAGCAGCACATTCTTTCATTGATTTTTCATCCTGCTTTGTCCTTTATCTCGGCTTGCTTGCTGTTGTTCAAGGGTCGCTCGGTGAAAGGTGCGAGCGTTGTGCGGAGTTTATTTTGGCAAAATGAATAATGTTGCCATTGATCTGGGTCTGAGCCGACTCCTTCCTCGGGCAGAAGTTCTCAGCTTCAGGTTGTTTCCTTCTTGCAAGCTCTGCTCGAATTGCAGCGTGGAGCCGGTGGTTCAGCTCTACCCGGCACTCTATTAATATGCACAACATGACCGGTTTCGGGGGAAGGTTATTAGAATGCTGGTTTGTATCCTCCAGTGAATGAAATGATGTGTGATTATGAAGTCATCAGGCATGGACCAGTAAGGCTCGAGAGAGCCTCCCCCCCAGGTCCTGGGGGTGCCATTGATTGGTGACCATGTGTTTGTGCCCGATAGACTGTGAAATGGTGTGTTGCTACACGGCTGTGTTGCACCTGCGCCCCACCGAGGTGATTGATTGGTTTGGTCATGTGGAATGTTCCCATCTGGTCTGCAGTAATGTGTTTTTTTTGTTAGGGTTTTTTTTTTCCTTCCTTCCTCTTCTCTCCCATTTCCCCTTCATCCGCAAGCTGCGAGTGCTGGCTGGGGAGTCAGAGCAGGCAGCCGCGAAAGGCAGCGCTCAGCTTCGCCTCGTGAACAAAGTGGGGCTGCTTCAAGCACTGCTCTCATCCTGCTCAGAGATCAGATAGTCTGGGAGGGGATCATGAGCAGCTTTTCTAAAAAAATCAAACCGGAGGAGGGACGGGATATAACAACCGAACCCCAAAACTTACGTGTCGCTGCAGATTTCTTACTGATTTTACAAAAGCGCTCTGCTATTGTAATTAGATTACCCAAGTAGCAGTGCATGTGGAAGATCTTATTTAACCTCAGGAAAGTAGTAGTTTATTTATTGAAAACTACTGATGTTGCACTTTAAATGCCAAGAAATTATTTTAGTTCCTTTAAAAAAAATTCTATGGTTACATTGGGCGGTCTTGTTTGATATTTCTTAATCTCACTCCTTTTTCATAATTGATCTATTCATTCCACTTAATGACTAATTACATATCAGAGCACATCATCAGCAGCATTCATCATTGTAGAATGTAATAATCAATGACATTTCAACAAAGGAAAAAATAAATATGCAAATAAGGACTCATTAACATTTGCATGAGCTGTTTGAATAATCACGTTGCTGACAAGGCTGTAATTAACAGAAATTGATGCTGAGTTCAGTATTTGATAGTGTGTTTTCTCAGCGTTTTATTGTTGTCACTGCGGGGGCTGGAATGAAGTTCTGCTCTACTTGTACCTTGACTTAGGCTTGATGTGATGGGTTGTGCCAGGTAGCAGAGGCTTCTGGGAGTCCTTAATTCATCTGTGACCTACACTTAATGCATAGAAAGATATTTACTTAAATTGCCATATTGCTAATGAAGGATTGTTAAATTCTTGATAATTGTATAACAACTGAAGGCAAACCTTCTTTCCAAAGTCGAGAAAACTAAAAATTATTCTTTTTTTTTTTAATTAATAATTTTTTGCATGAGTCAGACATTTTGAAACTCTAGAATATATTATTTGCATTGAAAATGAGGTATTGATGTAGGGTTTTTTGGGTTTTTTGTCTCTTCTTATCTGGCACACTGTATCAGTGTCAGGAGTCTTGAGCTTTATTGTAATTGAAAATCACTTGCTAAGGAAAATGTTGTGTGATTATGAAACGTACAGTCTCTGTCTCTTCCCCTCCTTTTTTATTACTGCAACTTCACTGCCTCCTCCCTCTTTTTTTTTTTTTTTTTTTTTTTTTTTTTCCCTCTCCTTTTTTTTTTTCCTCCCCCTGAAGCTTCCTCTTTTTGTCATGGATATCAACTGAAATGCACAAAACACAATAAAGCTGTTTATGTCAGTTTTTTTGGATGACTGTAAGTGCTGATTATAACAAGTTTAAGGAATTTCCTTTGTTGAGTGTGTACCCACGCCATATGGCTCAACATGGAACATTAACTTGACAGGGATAATGGATTGTGGTATATGGAGACAATTTTGCCTGCAGCTTCACTATAACTCATTCTGGTTGGGGATCACAAGTTTATAATATAGGATGCAGCAAACATCCAGATGGATTTACTTTACATAAAAGAGTTGCGTTTCTTTTTATTTCCTGCCTGTAATTGGAAAAAAAAAAAAAAAAAAAAAAAAGACTTTTAAAAAAAGAATTAAAAAGTAGTAAAGAATGGGTCTTATTCAGGGAAGAAAAATCTTAGCATGTATGTAGCTGAAGTGTTTTGGATACACTGAAATGTGCATAGGTATAGTGTTGTTACTTATACACACAAGCACACAGCTGTGGAAATAATATCTCAAGTGCTCTCACTTTTCAGAATATTTCAGTATAGCTCCAGTTCTAGGAATAGATAATGTTCTAGGATAGTGTGAAAAAAGTTATTTAAAACATGTCTCTGATTTTTGCTTAAAGGCTGTTTTTGTCATGAGCAAAGTGACCCCTTAATTAGCATTCTGGTGCTTTGGTAATGCTCTGAGAGTATCCTGTTTTCTGTTAGGAAAACAATAATCCTTCTAAGCTTTTTGTGATACATGCAAAGAAAATAGTGCAGAATTTTACTTCTATGTTTACCTGATATTATAGGAAGTGTCTGAATGTCTTACAAATATAACAAAAGTCAGTATAAATCTAATGTGTGCTACGATCTGCATGCCCAAGGTAAGTCCTAATTTTACAAATACTTCTGCATCTAAGAGACTTTAAGCACACATAATCCTGTTAAGCACGTATGTAGTTGTTTGAAGGATCAGGGTCGTAAATCCATATTTAGGATTTCAAATAGATCTACATGACATGGCTTCAGCATTCCTGTGCACTTCTGATTGAGTTATCCTTCAAATAAAATTGGGCACTTTGCTATCTGAAAAGCAGACATCTTTTAGCTATCAGTTTTGGAGATGCTTTTAAAACACTATTTTTTGAGACTCTGAATTTTGACCTTCTGTATCCAATATAGCTGCTGTATTTTTTTTTTAACTACTTTAACATGGATAAGAATTTATTAATGTTTTTCAATTATCTCTTGAAAAAGGTAAGTACCTGAGCAGATGGACAAGACATGGTTCATGGTTGGGCAAGAGAGATGCTGGTAGTGATTATAATAGATATTGTTTGTCCAGTCTTCCTTCCCTGTTACTGTCTTAATAGGTTGATACTGCAATTTAGCATCTTTAGACATTATCCAAAGTTTCAGAAAGTAAACAATTATAAAGAATCTGCATTTGAGAAGAGATCAATAAAAAGGATAACTAACTATTGACTTATGAAGAATCTGTGTTAGCTTAAGATGTGGGGTTTCTTTCAGGTTTTCATGCTGCAAATTATACTTGAAAAAGCTTCTCCAAGTTCATTCATCTTCCTCCTGTGTGCCTGGCTGTGTGTGTGATAATCACAAACAGGTGGGATTTTACTGTGGACTTAGACATAGTTACTCGTATTGTTCTTATGAAGACCCTTATTTTCTATTGCCACTACAGCTACAGAAAGACAGTCTCAGGAAAACACATGGATTTATCTCTTAAGATTTTCGATAAAACTGGCACCATACTTGAGAAAGGAGAAAAACATCATCTCTAATATACCAGTCAGATGGTGGATCTTCAATTTATTGTCTGCTGTTTGGGAAACACTAGGATAGGGAAATGTACACCAGTGTTGCAATAAACTTGAAGAATTTAAATCTATAGATAAGAAAATTCTTTCCAGGAACTGTAAGGGGAGTTGACTATTTCTGCCAGCTTCTGGATTTCTTGTCTCCTTTTAATCTTCAGAAGGAAAAAAGGAGTCAAACCATAAGGGAACACTTAATAAAATTGAAATTTTGAGGTAGCATTTGTGTCCTGTATCAGCATTTACCAACCCAACGAAGAACTTGTGCAGGATTCTTTGCAAAAGAACATGAATGTTCTTTCTAGGTTACAGTGATGACTACCTGCATGTGCAGACTATACTCCAGTCACTAGGGCTCTGTGAAGGTGCAAGTGCTGTGTTGGCAATAAGAATGTTATGTGTATGTTTCTTATTCAGGTCCTGGAAAAGCTACAAAAGCAAGCTTCACCTTTTTTCTGATCTTGTAATCTGACGTGGCCTTTGGGGAGTGCACTGATGATTCAGTCCTGTTAATGGCTTAGTGCAAGGATGTGATAGAAGTCCAGTAAGTTGTCAGTAGAGAGGCCATCAATAGAAATTTATTAAGAGTAATGCTTGAAAGTGAATTCCACTGGCCTCTGAGAGTAAGCTGCTGTAACACTCTTTGATCCTGAAGGGTCTGCTGAATCTCAAGTTGAAGTCAATGGTTTGGGTATAAAGAGCAATGATTTAATTTTTGTTTCTCTAATGATTTATTACTAAATATTGCTGCAGCCTTCGGTTACTGTTTTTCTTTACCGAGCTGTCCTTTAGCGGGGCTGGGTGGAAGGGCAGTCTCGCTCCCGCCGGTGCAGGCCGTGCCTGCGCTGCCATTTCCACACGCGGCTCCCGCGGCGCTGCAGGGCCGGGGCCGCGGCCGGGAGGGGGCGCTGTGGGCACGGCGGCGGCGCCGCGGGGAGCGGGAACGGGAACGGGCCGGAGCCGCCTGCGCTTAGCGGGACCGCACCGTGACCCGAAAGGGGCCTGGTCACCCACCCCGGGCGGCACCGTCACCCCAGAGGGACCTGGTCACCCACCCCGGGCGGCACCGTCACCCCAGAGGGACCTGGTCACCCACCTGGGACGGCGCCATCACTCCAGAGAGGCCTGGTCACCTACCCAGGAACGGCACTGTCACCCCGGGGCGGCCTGGTCACCCTGGGGCAGCACCATCTCCCTGGGACAGCCCGGTATCCCCAGAGCGGCCTCGTCACCATGGGATGGCCCTGTCACCCTAGAATGGCACAGTCCCCCGGGAGGGCCTTGTCACCCCAGAATGGCACCGTCACGCCGGGACGGCGCTGTCATGCCGGGACAGCCTTGGTGCAGTGACACGGTGCTGCTGGCTTCCCTCTGCTCCAAACACGGCATCCTGCGAGCTGTCACTGTGTTTGTGCCCTTAGAGAAGGTAGACTGTACTTTATGGCAAAACTAGAAACTAATTTCTGGTTTTAAATAGCACTTCTGTTAAGCTGCAAATGGGTTATTATTAACTTAGTACTCTTTGTATATTTCCAGTAGTTTTGACAGAATATCTTAAGAAGTACATAAGGAGTTGGCTGAGATGATGTGTTTTCCTTTATCAGATGTCACTGTGATTTGCCTGCAGTCCCCTTTCTGTTTCCTGAGTGTGTAGCTCATATGAGCAGTCCCTGCTGAATTTAGTTCTATTTGTATACTTGGAAGTACACATGTGCTTTGTTGCTTTAAGGAATTAATGCCTAAACTTACTTCTAATAAATGTGGAGCATTGATTAGGTCTTGTTTACAACGGGACCTTCAGACTCAAACCAATAGTCTCAGTGTTGGTTTAACAGTGGTATGCTGACCAGTGTGAAAAGGGGAGTGACCATATATCTAAATGGGATCTCAAACAGATGAAAAGTTAGCTAATACGGGCCAGGATTAAATTATTAGCAGGTAGAAGTCTTGTATCTTGCCCTGAAACAGAAGACTGTCTTTGTTCTAAAGAGGCATGCACATTTTAATGCTCCTTTTTGGGGAGGGAAGCAGATCTGAAAGCTCAGTGCTATTCCTTGTCTCTGGACTGCCATGTGACTTTCTCCATTTACCAGTTTTAAAATTGCCCCTGTAATTTTTCTCAACAGCTTACTTGAAACAAGTGACTTGGAATTGTATCAAGGAGCAAAGTTTGAAATTATTTGGCCAAAATTTTCTTTTTATCTGTAGGGGCAGATGCTACTGTTACCGAAGCTGTGTTTCTGGTTATGTACTTTGCTCGGTAATTTGGACGACTTAGCATTAGTATCGTTACTTACAGAATTGAATAACTTTTCATTTCAAGACAGAACAGCAGCAGGATTTGAAATGTTTGAGTTTGGCAAGAAAAGGCTTGTCTGTAAAACAATGAAATTGCGTTGGGGAAATACAGTGCCTCTGTTCAGCTGGGGCGGGCTGAGGTACACTGCGAGCTGTTGTGAGCTGCAGCTGCATTTACCATCAAACACTGAGCTGGTGCCGATGAATGTTTTGTTTTTAGTGTCATGGAAACTGTGAGCCAAAGAATGGATATTCTATTCATCTGGGAAAATAGCAGTTCACTGCATAAAACATCAGTTGCTTCCAAAGCAGTTCTTAAAATAGACCTTGTGACTATAACCCTAGAAGTAAAAGTGCAGCGGTATAAATGACCTCGGTACTGTTTTGCTTTTTTTAAAAATTAGAATAGATGTGCAAATTAAATAAATATAGAGGTAGCGAAAGTTTCAAGATACAGTTGTGGCATGGAACTCCTACAATGATTCTGTGTTTTACTTTACTATACAATTTTTAATTTAAAGAAACGGAGAAACCCAGACATTTAAATATCAGTCTTAATTCTTTTTATTACTCTTCTTCAAATGGCTTGCTCAAAGAAAGATAGTTTCAGTCATCATTCAGTACCATTTACTGTTTTGTATAGCAGAGTGCAAAGCATAAATTTGTTGCCGACACCGGATATCTAAGAGAGTGCTCTCATGGACAAAGGAAAGAGGTATGGAGCAGTGTTGTGAGGGTTTTTAAATGCATGAGTATTTCTGCAAAGCCAGTATGTAACAAATAATTAAGGGACTTAATTCAGTTGAATTTGAAAGCTTAAGCTTATTTCACTAAATTTTGGTGTTGAGGGAAAAGTAAATGTAAGAGGTAAAGAGAAACCAATACAGAAAAAAAGATATACCAAGTCGTTGCAAAAGGAAGCTGAATAAATTTGAAGTAATTTGACCTGATGGAAGTTGGGGGCAGAATTTTCAGTTGGGGTATTTCAGAATCCAGGATTCTCGAATGGGTGTCCTACTAGTTAAAAGAAAGGAACCTTTGCATACAGTGAAAGTCGTGAGATTCTTTCTGTTTATTGCTATTTAGCTTAGGGTGAGTTGGTTGGTTGGTGTTTGTGGGCTGGTGTGGTTTTGTTTTGTTTTGTTTTAATTGGGTGTTTGGAAATTAGGTGCAATGTTTTTGATTTGGTATTAAGATGTGCTGAGCAGAGGTGTATGGTCACTGCCCTGCCCGAGCTGTCTCACCTGCAGCTGCTCCTTCCTGACCCCAACCTGCAGTGGTGGAAGGGACTGCTCCATGCCAGGTGCAGAACTTTACATTTGTTGTGGTTGAATTTTATAAAGTTCCTGTTGGCCCAATCCTCTAGATTGTTTCTGTTCCTCTGAATTGTGGTCCTGCCTTCAAGTATACCAACTGCATTTCTAAAACTGGGGTCTGTGCAAACATTTTTAGGATGTGCTTTGTGTTTTCCTCCAGACTGAAAAGACATTAAACAAGAATTATATACACTGTATATAATTCTATACTAACAGAATTATAGATGCAGGGAGAGTGATAAAAAGATAAGTTGAAAAAACTGCATGAGAAGTAAAATAGGTGCTTCAGATGCTGAGACTTAGATGAGTTACTCAGTACGGGATCAAGAAAAGTGTTTTATAAGTGTTTATGACTGTTTGATATCAAGAGCTAATGTGTAGTTGAAAGCTTACAGCAGAGATAACAGCTAGGTATGAATTGGGAAATGTCTGAGATTAATCCTTGTTTGTGTATGAAAAGCTTCCACAATAATATGCAAGCTCTACAGTACCTGTTCTATAGTCCAGGGAGTTGAAATACAAGCAGGTAAAATAGATAAAGTAAGATACAAAGCCCATATAGTTTTACTTTCATTAATGCTGTTTAGACTTAGAAGGAAGATTTTCACTCTGCAATACTTTCAGGTACCATAACCACATATCCCTAACACCAAGATGGCTATTTGGATATTTGGCCTTTTCTAGTCAGTGCCTCAGAAGGTTCCCTGTGGAATTTGCCAAGGCCAGAATGCCTTTTGCAGAGTTCCTGAGGCAGGCCAACAGGAAAGGTTGGGATAATGGAGGAACATGCCAAGTTTCTATATCTCCTGCCCTCCTCCTGAAGGGTAAATCCAGTTCCAGGCTGCAGGGATGTGTCAGTCCTGCAGGAATCCTTCTGCACGTGGCTGAATAAGAGGAAGTTTGTTTCCTTAACTGCAGTTCAGAGCACTCCACTGACCTGCCTTCATTTGTTTCAATCTGCCAGCAAGCTCTGAATTTCCAGTAATGTACTTAGATTGACAAGCTGATTCTTAAAAAAAAACAACAAGCAAAACAATAAAAGGCAAAAAAGACTAAATCTAGAGGCAAGGTTTGAGTCATGTTGATGTTTCCAGTTGCATATAAAACACTGTCTGGTGCCTAGCTTTCACTCCCTAAATGCATTTTTATTTTAATAGAGTAACAAGGTTATTCCTTTAAGTAATTCTTTCAAAATGTATCCTTTTATTGTCAAACAGTTTAGCAATGCCTGTAGCTTAGAAAACTGATAGTGTACTGTGCCGGTTTACAGTGAAAAAACCACACCTTTCCCACAAAATCAGATTGAAGAGCATTACCATTAGCCTACTAATCATTTATTAATAAAATTCCATTTTGGTGATGTCATTATTTATGACTTGCTATCAGAGGAATAAATTGTTTGTGTAATCCTATTTACTTATTTTAAATGTTGTACAAAATGAACTTTCTTCCAGAGATCTTCCACTTTATCAATATTCTAAGACTTAGTAAAAACCAGCCTTAATATCTGAGACAAGCTCTTGGTTTATATATATTTGAAAAAAAAGGTAAAAATTAATCATTTTGGAGTGAGGTTACCTCGACCTGCTGATACAGATGTGAAGAGCATTAGCAATTGCTTTTACATTCTCATTGCTGTTGAAATAGAAAGTATTTCATCATTCTTATTCATGTCACCTTTTCTATAAAAGAATTACCAATATTGCAATGAGCGTTCCTTTTGTTCTTAACATGCTGAGGAAAAGTGTTTTCCTTATCTGCTTTAGGTCATTTAAAGTCTCTGTAAAGCATGTGTAGCCAAGCAGAGAGGTACTATTTATTGATATATGAAGTTTTATCTTCACTTCATTGAGCAGCTCACCATTTTCCATGGTGTTTTTAAACCCGAGAGTTATGATTACCTTGACTATATCTGGACTTGGGTTATTATTCTTAATGTTCCTTCAGTTGTGTTCCCACACCTGTTATGATCTCTTATAAATACTCTGTGACTTAAAACTCCAGTATTCATCCTTGAGGTGCCTTGGCAGTAAGGTGTTGGTCTTTTCCATAAATACATAAATAAAGATGTGAAGTGCCTGCAGATGAGGGATGGTTTAGAGAGATCTGTATTTTTTGAGTGTTTTTGTGTAGATAGGTAAAAGTTCATTCTCTGTGTAGCTCCAGTACCAGTTTATATTTCTGCAGACAGTGATGTTCTCTTGTCTCTAACATCAGTGGCTCAGGGCTTGGGAGGATTGCTTTTATTTTTGGACATTCTAAAGCCTCATACTGTAAATACCACTTTTGTACTAATCTAAGAACACCTGTTTTAAGCTCTTAGCATTTTAAGTACTTTACATTAATCTAGACTATCTAATTATTCTTTATGGGGTTTTTGTTTCATGTTTTTTGGCTTGATGCGCCTTCATATAATGCATGTGAATAGTCAGGAATTACCAGCCCCTAGCCAGGAGATGGCTCCTTTCAGGCACCATCTCCTGAGGATTTCCTCTCCTGTTTTAACAGGTAACTTGATTATTCTGTGGTATCTGTGGGAATTGTTTCTAGAAGAAGTAATACTCAGAAAACACTTAACATGTTGTTTTGTCTTCCAAAACGTGTTTTAGTATCTAATGTGTGTTTGGGATTTGGTTTTTTCTGGTTTTGTTCTGGGTTGTTTGGGTGGTTTGGTGTGGTTTCTTGTTTGGTTGGTTTTTATGTTTGGGTTGTTTTTTCCCTTCAGTCTAGCAGCTACTGCTAGCTTGGAGCCCACAGTTTGAGAATTCCTGTTTTGCAAACCTCTGTCTCTGCAACTGAAATGGCTGTGAAGAGTGAAGTTAGAAAAAGTTATGCAAATCATACAAATAAAAACCATAAAAAGTGTTGTGCAGCAGAGGACCACTGTATGCATCTTGTGGAAGATGGTTATAAAAGTTGTTGTGTTTGTGCCTGTGTTTATATATGAAATGGGCAAGGGGGGAATCTTTCTTTGTTGACAAGCTAACTTTTCACATTTAATGAGAAACTAGATACCTGCAGACCTTATATAGATATACATATATATACATATATATATGAAGTAATCTAGTAATTTGTAATAAGTCGTGTCACCAAAATAATCTTTTAATTGGAAACAGGTGTAGCATTTTGTTGTAAAGTGTGGATTCTCTATTCATTTCCAATTAAAAAATCCTCTTGACTTTAGACTTAAGAATGTAATTGATGTTCAGAGTAATTTTTGTCCTTAGATCTGGGACAAATTCCCCACCAGGAGAGCAAGGGATGCTTTTCAAGTTAACTCTAAGTAGCAGCTTTGCTAGTTACTGAAGAATTTGAGCTAAATCCCTTGGGGATGAGGTGGGAAAGATGGCAAAAGGAGAAATATTTTAATTGACAAAGTGAAGACACTTGGATACTCTAGAAAAGCATGGGAAGGATAGGTGAGGTAAGTAAATGTAAATGACAAATGGCACCAGTGTGGAATGGCTGTGTATTCATATGCGAACTCACTTTGGTTATTGTTTTCTGGATATTCAATATCCCTCATTTTTAGTGTATTTTTAATCTGTTTCTCACTTGGTGTTCTCTCTATGTGCAGCACTCACAATGGGTTAATACACAATGGATTAATAGAGTGTTAACATTATTAGTGGTAAGGTTAGCCTGGGGTAGGCATAGTAGTGGAGGATTTGAAACTCCATGAAACAGCTATTCAGGAGTTGTTTGGTTTGCAGACATTTGCCCACATATGCCTGGGGGAGGAAGAGAAGAAAGTTCTTTCTTCAGGTTTGTCCTCCCTCTTCCCTCAGTTATTGCAGTGCATTCTTCCTGCCAGAGACTTCAGTGCCTTTTAGCCTTGCAAACATTTGATTTGTTATTCAGCTCGGTGTAAGCCTGCTAAGTGGAGGGCCAGGAATAGTACTGAGGATGGATCAGCCTTTGCTGCAATAGAAATGTTCTTAGTTTGACATGAGCATATAAATTACAAGTTCATAGGGTCAATCCAAATATAATGTGGAATTTAGTCCACCCTTACCTCCTGTGTATTTGAAGTACGTAAGAACATTAATAAATTGTTTTTATAGCACAAGATCTGTGCAGTGATCTGCAAACTGACAAAATACTCCATCTTTTCTTAGATGTACTTACAAATCAATGGGATGAAGTGTCAAAGGCATGTCTTTGAGAAACAGGTTCTTTAATACCTCTTCACGCACTGACATTATTTTTAAAAATATTGTGTTAAATAAGTTGTGAGAAATCCCTTGACTTCTGTGTTTAACATCTTTATAAATATACACTGAGATTTATTGCCTGGTTGGTTCAATCAGTAGAATTTTCACAGTGAAAGACATCTGCAAATGCTGACACAACTGTAAGTATAAAAACTTCCGATCCTTTTAGTCTTTGGAAAGCAAAATGATTTTTTTTCCCCAGATAATCTTGTGCAAATGTTAATAAAAGCAATAATTCAGTATTTGTTCCTAAATTGCAGAAGTTATAATGGGAAGTTGATTACAGGTAATTTCAGCTTCAGATTTTTCACATTTTGGATTATTTGGATGTGAAAAACAGTTCTTGCTCCAAATAAGTAGTTGGACTAGATAACAGAAATATGATGCTGTCTTCTCACAAATGAGAATTTATGGCATGGAGAATCCTAGGAGATCCCTGGCAGACCTGAGATTGGACTGTTAAATCCCATAAATCTCATTGATAATCATAGTTTTTTACTTCTTGACAATCATTAGTTTTATAGGATCCTACCCAGTCTTTCAAAATTTTGGCCAAAAAAAGAAGGAGGGAGCAAATCTGTAGTGTTAAATCCAAGTTTTGCTAAAATGCTTATTTCTGCTGTCTGGGAAAATTGGTCTTACAAGTTGTCACAGTATGGGGAAAAAAAAAATCTCCAGCATTTTTTCACTAGTTGCAATCTGTACATGCCATTTTTATGATGAGCTGTATAGACTGCATTGCTGATCAACACTTGGGCATGACATTTCTGGCTAAGTATGTTTGTAGATTTTCTTCTGTACTGTTACTTTATTAAAATTTTTCCAGTAATAGGATTTTATTGTGGAATAATTACTTACTAAACTTAAGGTTAAAAAATATGTCCTACAAGTTTGCAGACATTCTGTGTTGTGTAGGTTTGACTGCTTTATTAAAAGGTGTGAGAGTGTGGATGAGTTTTCAGGACTTGGAGGGCTATTGATTGGAGAAGCTGCTTGCAGTCAGAAGACTGACCTAAGATGGAGCAGTGATGAGATTAAGGCTAGGTTAGGAAAGTGATTACAACTGGAGACCTGCTAATCACTGACCTCTGTAGGGATCCTGTAGTTTATCACTAATCTCACTTGCACTTGGCATTTTTCTGTGCTGCTGCTTCATTGTTCATAGCTGAGTGAGTAATTTGGCTTGGAATGAACAGGAGGAGGGTGCTGCAAGTCCAGCAGCTGCAGTTGTTGGCACTGGTTTGCTAAACATCCTTAGTGCAGCCAGCAGCATTCTTGGCACACATCAGCCAATAATACTTAAACATTGTCATGAAGAGAATAGGAGGTCATTTGTTTTAAGCCATTTCTTCAAATTGTGTTGCTGCAGATCTCTATTTCATTTCCAGGAGTTCTGGTCTCAAGTATTAGAAGGAAAAATGTATGTTGTATTTTTACATGTATTCACAATATATACATGTGCACATTATAGATCTTTAAAATGCTAGAGGGAAGATAGTAAAGCTGTGACAGCCTCTATTAATGAGTAGGCTATATAGCAGTAGAAAAGGAAGACATTTTTTCTCTGCTGCTGTGGGAAATGCATAGATAGTAAAAATTATGGCTGCATGTGTCAGCCTTGCCTCAAAGAAGGCAACACACCAAGTCCTAGGAGCAGGATTTGTTGACTATCAAACATAGTATTTTTTTCACTGTACTGAATAATTGCTGAATAAGAATTTTTAATGCCAACAAAATTTTAAAAAAGAGTGGACCTACAATAATATTACTCTACAAATTTTATGTAATTTTAATGTCATGGCAAGCAATACTGATTAGTAGAAAAATGTCTACTTTGTTGAAGGTTTTTCTTGCATCTTTTGTATGCACCTTTCAGTGTATCTTGTGCAGCTTGTTCCTTGTGGATCTGCGTATGAAAAATTATCTGAATGTATTCATCCTGTGGGTAACAAAGACACGTACTTTGCTGGATGTGGAGGGGGAGAAAGCAGTCTCATAATTGATTTCTAGCTGAATTACTTACACCAGTTTAATAAACTTTAAAAGAAAAAAAACATCTCAAACTTGTCAACAATGTTTTGTTATAAACTGATTTTTGGGTAGGCTATTTGTAGGGACCAGTTTTAAGTGTTATCATTGAAGAAGTGATGGTTAGGAACTATAAAATAACACTTCAATATTCACTTAAAGCAGATTCTCTGTACAAGTAGGGCAGAAATACTTCATGTCTGACAAACAGAGCAGCTGCCAGCTGTGGTCACTATAGCATTCATACTGGATGATAAACATTGCTTCATTAAAAGATGTTGTTGCTTTCCATACTGCCAACCAAACAGATTCTTAGCAAAGCACAGAAAAATCTTTAATCTGCAAAGGGTTAATTCTGTGGGAATTGAAATAATTTTTTGAGAGTTCTGTCATCTTCTCATAAGCCAAGCATTTTCTAGAAACAGTGGGAAAAGGCTGTTTTATACTGGCAGGCATTTATAGCACATTCACTGAAGTAGTCTTCGACTGAGTTAATGTAGAGCTGTTTTCAGCTCACTATCACTTTGCATCTTGCTGTTTCAGTTCATTCTATGCTAAGAGTATTTAGGCTGTACAGCTGTTGTACATATAGATATATTGTGGAATACAATTCCTCATGGGGTATTCAAAGTCTATATTAAGTTGTGAGCATATTACATTTAGACAAGTGATTGCAAGAGAAAAAAAATTATTTACTAAATGCCTATTAATGTTTGAATTGTTAGAGAATATGTCAGGGTTTTAAATTTATGCAGTTGGGAAATATTTGTAGTTCAAAATGCCTAGTGGGATTTTCTTGGTTGGGTTTCTGTTAACTCCATAGTCCCTGAACTTTACGCCTGTTAGGTGGTGACTAGGTCCTTGAAATTTTTCCTGATAAGAACACATGAAACTTAAAAAAAAACAAACCCAAGGCCCAGTAAAACACATTAATTCCAAGTTATTAAAAGATTCAAATGGCTTGTGAATTGACCTGTGCAAATGCAAAATTCCTGCAGATAACCAACTCAATTGTTTTTAAATGTCTATTGCTTTATTCCAAATCTGCTTGGAATGCACAACTCTGGTATATAGAACCACAAGGATGTAACCTGAAGTAAAGTTTACCATGATGCTACTTTGTATAGCAAGGCATAGATTTTGCTTCTAAAATGAGAGCATCTAATGTTTTTGTTGTCTGAAAATAAAATCAGATCTGAAGAGGAAATAAACTTCTGCTTTACCTTCCCACCAGTTGATAAGTGTGCACACTACCTTACCTCCATCTCCACACAAACCTGTGCAGATTGAAGTGTTCAGTAAAGGTTTTGTCATTTATAGTGTTTTTTTGCTCTCCTTCTTCTAATTAATGTTGGGTGCCACAGTGAGTTTCCTTATGTCCCCAAAATGCTGAGCATTAGTGTTTCTGAATTTCGAGCTGCGGTGCTAAAGAGGCTCTTGCTCTCTGTGTAGTGGGCACTGACTGAGACAAGACCTGAGTGGGTGTAACAGACTCAGCTGCAAATTTTGTGGGGTAGGCCTGCCAGCCATTTAGGGTCTGCTTTGGCTCTCAGTCTCATTGTATTTTGAAAGTATGCCTTCTCATAAGCAGTGGAGCTCCAGTAATTTTGGGTTTACTGTAACGTCTACGTTTTTATGCTCTTCTGTCAATCTGTAGAGTATGAGTAAATAAGGAAGGTATTTCATAAAATCCACCAAAGAGATTCTACTTGAAATATTTCACCATGTGTATGAACTTCATTGGATGCTAGACTGCCCATGCATTGATCAGAGAGTGTGTATGGAACCTGTTTGTGAAGGAAGTGTCATCTTCTCAAACTTGACATTACCCACCTTTCAAGTACTTGTGAAGTATTGCTAAGTATTTTCTGTTGCTATTGATAGGTAAACATTACCTGTGGCATTAGGTTACAAAGGTTTAAATAGTGAGAATAGCATTGTGCCTAGAGTGGAGCAGCTGAAGTGCATTGAGATGACAAGGGGCAGTTTGAAGTCTGTACTGTGTCACCTTTCTGTTGTGTTGGTGGTGAAGCTGTCCTGTGATGTGGCCAGACAGCATGATGCTGGGAAACCCTGGTCTTTTATCACTGGAGCTGCAGAGTCTTCACTTGACTCCAGCAATGTGCTCTGAGGGTGCCCAGGATCACTGGCCTCTCTCCCATCCTTATGCTGTGCTAATGTGGAGACCAAGCTGCTGGCACTGCTGCTGTCCCACACCAGGGACCACAGGGTGCAGCTCCATAGTTTGAGAAGGAGCCAGGAGCAGGACTTGAGTGTGGGCTCAATGTGTGTTGCTGTAGTGTGTGCCTGCCTATTTTTGGTGTTTAAAAAATGTGTACCTTTAACACTGTAACATTATTGCAAGTTTAAGAATCCTGTCTGAGTGCTTGCATGGGAATATGTTTGGGAGACTGTCTATGAAAGGCACCCTCTCATAGTTAATCCTGGGTTGTTTTCCAAACCCTTCATTGAAAAGCTAGGGCATTTGAACACAGGCTAAACGTTAATTTCCTCCAGCTAATTTTTGATAAATATTTAGGCACTGCAGCATCAGAAAGCTTTTCCTGGTCACTTCTTGGAACCAAATTTACTATAGATAGGGTTGTTGGAGTAAGCTTTTCTCCTTTAATATGAATCTGCCATACTTTAAAAATTATAACATTTAAATAACACAATTTTATGCATTCTTATCTAACAATTTCTTGCTTGCTACACAAACCATAATTTAAATAATAATTTTTCTAGCCTCTGTAATTGACTCTTGTACAAATATTTGTTTTAAAGCCTGCCTGGAATACTGCATACTTCAGTCAAAGTTGTTTATCATGTGATATGAGATTCTCATTTTCTGGAAAGAAAATGCTGAGTCTGGTTTAAAATGAACAGCATGATTCATCCTACTACTTATAATTTTGCATGCTAGGTATTTTATTTGCTTGGTGCTTGATAGATTGTTAGAGGCAAATTGCTTCAGCAGAAAAATGTTAACTTTTTTTCTCCCTTTGTTACAGCAGAGCTGCCATTTTTCAAGCAAACTATTGTTGACCATACCATTGGTAGCTATCACAATGATAATCTTGCAGAGATGTTGTTCCAAGAGACCCAGACTTCCTCTTCCTCCCTGCTTACACAAGATGCACTTTTAAAATGAACAAAAAGCATTCTTTAGATTTTCCTCTTATGAAATTATATTTAGGGACTTCTGGTAAGAGAGAAAAATCAGAAAAAGCAAAGGAAGTCCTATTCTTGAAGTGCAATTGCAATAACATGGAGCTATTTATCACTGAAATGGGAATGTGAAAGAGAGGCTACTTTTTCTTCTTATTAAGACAGAATAACACACATCATTTGCAAAGGGAATGCCTAGTTGAGCGAGATACCATTCATTTTCAAATGGTAGATCTGGTTAATTAACGCTTGCCTTTGGATAAGACTCTGAGTGGTGATACAGGGTTTTTCTGAGTCCTAACTGTGTCGTAATTAGGGCAGGCACATGCACTTGGTGTTTTGTGTTACACACAAACTGGATGAGTGTCTGATGCTTGGCATTGTTCATTGGGCTTCTATTCAAGATTTTTTCAAAGTGTTGATTGAAAAACTTCTGATCTCTACTGGAGAAATTGCACACTGAGTTTTCATAAACAACCATGCCATTTTGGTGGCATACCTAATGAATACAGCACTAAGTAGTTTTTCTGGAGCTGGCAACCCATTGCTAATGTCTTGTGACCTCAGGCAGCAGCATCAGAAGGCAGCCACTGTGCATGAGGCACCGTGTTCTTTGTGTGCTCCCAAATGCAAAGGTTGCATTATGGCAGAAAAGGCTGTTTTGCTGTCTCACTCAGTTGTATTGCTTGAATTTTGTACCTGCTGATCTGTACATTAAAAAAAAAAAAAAAAAAACAAATTAAGGATTTAGGGATGAGTGTCAAGAGCTAAATGAATCAGCCATGGTTTAAGGTTGGCGTGAATTTTACTGTTTTGAATGAAGTTTTTGTTTGCTTTTCATGTGGTTTTATTTTATTGCTCAGTATATTTATTATCTAAGAGGGATACCAGCTAAATGTTAGTTTCATGTAGGAAGGATAAATGTCTAAATGTGTTTCTGCCTTTGCTTGTTGATAATGGAAATGAAAATGGACATTTGCCTTCTGTATTTAAACATACCAAATAAGAATATTTTATAGAATGACTGGTTACAAAAGGAATTTAATTAGGTAAATATGTCATCTATTACTGCAGTTGTCTGAGTGTGTTAAATACAGACGTATAAAAACCTGATTTTATTCATGCAACTTGATGTTTGTAAATTTATTATGATGCTAATTGATTTTCTGACAACTGATGTGGATGTCTAGGGGATTTTAAAAATAACCAAATTTTAAATTTATTTCTTTTATAGGCAAAACCTCCGACAGAGGTCCATTTCCACTGTATGGTAGAGACACAGGCTTACCAGGCTGTCAAGTAAGCACAGAGTTTATTTCTTCATTTTAGAGTGATGATTTCCTTCATGTTATTTCTAATGAGCCAAACTAAGAATACTTTCATCATTGTTTAAAAATTTGTTTTGAATCACAGGAAATTTGACTGTTTAAAAAGTATAATTAGCATGTGATTACATTCAGTGTCTGCTGATAAAGATTTAAATAACTAATATGTTTATAATTCTAAGAAATTAATTTGTTTATTTTCTTAAAGAGGAATATTTTTTAAATGTTTAAAATAGGTTGACTATTTCCTTTGAACTGATATTTTCAGGAGTGTCTCTTCTGGATGATAATATCTATCATATGAGTTTGATATCTTGGTTTTCAGTCTTTTAACTAGTAGCTTGGGAAGTGTGAATGGGCAACACCATGTGGCAATGCTTCCCCTATTTAGAAAGGATCATTCTCACAGCCTTTACTACTTCTCTGCAACGCAGATGTGGCAAACAAAGACCCATTTGTAGCTGTATGAGCTTTCAGCAACATTCTCCCAAAAAGCAGTATAGCTCTTTACCTGAGAGTTATGGGCTTCACATTATTGCCAGTCTAGACAGTAAAACATTGTATTAGTGTAGTTACTATTGTTGAAATAACTCTGTATGTGCTCTGTTTAAATATAATAACTTAAATTTGGCATTAGTGTGGAATCAAATTAATTTCCACGTTACTGTTTCATTAAGTTAATGTTTTGTATTGGAAAATGATTTTATGTGAACTTTGCATAAAATTCCATTCTGCTTTGCAGTGATTAGTGTAATTTCTGTTGAATTTCTCAGTGTGGAAAATCCTTTATATCTCTGTGTATTTAGGATTGTTTCCATCTAGTACAATTTAGTAATAGTTTTTTACATGTAGCTGTTTAACCTACAATCTTATCCAGGTTTGTTTCTATTAACATCACTTTTAGTTCTGTTTATTCCCTTGATAAGCTTCCAACTATTTAATCTCCCTCAATTTCTTTTTCCTTAAAATTTTTAGTAAGTGGGGGAAATGTTACTGTGGGTAAATCTGTATTAATTCTATATTCAGGATAATAAAAAATGAACATAGAGATAACTTTCAATTAAATTTTAATTCCATTTAAAGTCGTGTGGTAAGTTACAGTTTGTACTTTATTTTGGTCTTTGTCAGGTGAGTCTGACAGCATTTGAATTAATTTAACTTGGATCGTGGTGGCATTTCTAAATAACATTTTCTGTTGTTGTTGTTCATTTGTTTATTTGTTTGAATGTATGGTAGTGCTTGAAAGACAGCTCTCATTGCAGCTATAGTATTTGAAATCTGTCATAGAGAAGGTCCAAAGTTATCATGAGAGGTCATTACAATCCAAATAAAGAATCAATTGCATTGTCCCTGACAGAGGCTTCATGTGGTCAGTTTTCAAAAAAGTCTAGAGATGGAAGAAACTGCATGACCACCCCAGGTTTTGTTTTCAACTACTTAAGTGTAATTACTTTTAGAAAGTTTCCCTGGTCCCTTATCTAAACATCATTGTAATTGAAGTAGCTAACTCGTGTCTTACAGACACTGGACATAGAGAAGAATCTATTATCTCTTAAGTCTGTAGAGGCTGGAAGAACTATTAGATGATTAAGATGATAAGGAGTCCTTAGAAAAGATAAGGCATAACTGGAGTTAATTTTTACCTGTGTGTATATAGTGCAGGTGTATTTTAACAGTGGCTATGTAGCAGGATCTATCTCAGACTGAAATATTACTAGAAAAGCTTATGCTCTGCTCTGAATGTTCTCCAGTAGGTTCAGAACTCTAGGGAATTCCAGTGCTTCAATTGAGGTCAAGTACCTCACCTAGGGCCTTCCCATCATGGCAGAAAGAAATTTCCTAGATCTTTCAGACATTACTGTGAATTTTTTGCTGGGTAGTACTTCCTATTTTCCTAATATCCAGTTTCTGATACATATTTGAATTGTGGTGTTCTAAAATTTCCCAATACTTTTTTATGATAATACTGGCTAGCTTGCTATTCCTCACCCTGCGTTTTCAGCTTGCAGGTTCCATGCATAAAAATGTATTTGTTTTTTTAACACATTGCTTCCACCATCTCTAAATTTGTCAGTGCAATTTTGAATTCCAGGCTTGCACTGCATTTGTAGATCCTTATGGGTTATTTGCTTTGTGAGTTTAGTAAATGTAGTCTTCATTTTTCATCCAATTCGCTAATTAAGAGGTGGAATGATGCCCAAAACAGACGCCTGCAAAGTCTCAGTTAATACATCCACCCACTGTTGATCACAAACTCTTAGCTGTTTTTTAATCAGCTTCACTCTCTATTCAGCACTAGTTTTAGTTGTCCTTGGTTCCTCAGTTCACTTGTGAAATGTGGAAGTGGTAAAAGCCTTATTAAAACCTATTGGTAAAAGCCTATTATGCAATTTGAGAAGGAAATTAATTTTATATTGTGTATTCCAGCTGAATCAGTATCACTTCTTCATTATCTTCTGACATTTGCAGTCTATTTCTTCCAGTATTCTTTTAAAAAAAGAAAAAAAAAAAGGAAATTTAGATTGTTGAGGTATTACAAGCTGCTGCTTTTCTTATTATCTGAAACCAACCAACCCCACTCTTTTCTAGTCTCTGCTCTGAACCATGAGTTCTTCAAGGACAGTGGCTATGGTTACTAAAATATAAAATGGCAACAGCCAGTCTCCTGAGTTTGTTATTGGGTACAGATGAATTGAAAATACCTAACTTCTCCAAATACTCTTGAATCCATCCTTCTCCTACCTCCTTTCCTTATGTTATTGGTGTAAAGTATATTAATAACCTAGTATGAAAGTGTGAGGAGTTTTAATTTTTACTTTCTGTTGAGTTTACAGAAGGCTGCAATGAAAATTTTCAAGACGACTGTAAACTGCAATGTTTCAGAGTCTTAGTATCATTCTCACCTTTTACTGAAAATAATCTAAGCAGTGATTTGTAGGGACTCTTTGCTATCTACAAGCTTTATATTTAGGCTGTAGGAGTTGAAGTGTGATTGATTTTCAATGTAGCTTAAGAACCTGAGTGATTTAGGTAATAGAATCTGATTCAGCTGTAACATTTAGTCACAAGAATGTAAATATGGCTGGTTTACGAATATTTTATTAGCAGGAAGTGCAGGTTCTTAGGTTTTCTTTCCATCAGGTGTTTTAAAAAAGCCAAAAAGGAGCATTCAAAAGTGTATAGACTCTAAGTGGATGGGAAAGATGACAAATTGAGGCTTATGCAGAGCTGATTTAGATGAATGTCAAAAATTTTTACCTGGAGGAAGAATTGACAGCTATTAGAAGAAATACTAAAAACTCTATTTTGCTGTCAAAATGTAATGCAAAGCTACATGACTTGACATAAAATCTCTTTTTGTGTCTTTGAATTGGAGGGAGGGTGGTAGTTATGATTTTTTTTGGGGGTCTCCACCATTCCTGTTGGCCATGTAATTGCAGTTTTGGGAAGGGCTTCTTTTCACAAATTATAAATCAGGTAAAAGTTAATTTTTCAGAAAGCTTCTTGTTATAAAAAAGGTTTTCTTCACATTTGTGTAATTTAGTACTGAAAACAGTAGCTTATGTGAAAGAAACAAGATTAGACTTCAGATATTGAGTACACTACTCCCATTTCCAGTATCATCAAAAAGGTTCCCAGCTGTCACTGCACATTGGTTTGACAGGTCTGAGTTCAAAGAAAGCCAGGGGTCTGCACTATTTTTAAAGTGAAATTGAGATAAATGTGCAGTACATGTGTAGCTGTTAGTCTAATTCTTCTAATTGTGTGGGTCTTCACAGAAGGTAACTTTATCCCCAGGAGCCTGTGAGTGCCCTGGGTAATTGGTGGGGGGGTGCTCCTTTAGCCTCACTGTGCCTGTTCTCATGTGCCTGGCACAGTCTCTCCCCACTGGCATCACTAGGCTCAGGATAGTAAATAGTTGGTGACTATCCCCTTAACATTATATTTTCATTCTTAACAATCATGCATGAAAAATAGAATGATGGATTTTTTGACATGTGGAGATAACACATTTGTTCTCCCTTCATAATAATTTGAAGTCTGCACACTATTCTGTGTGTGGGAAAGGAGGCAGAGGCGAGTGCTGAATGTAATGGATGCTAGGCAGAAACTAAAGAGCCTTTCACCACTTGTGATTTAAAATGTAGCCTTTTATAAAGAGTCATATCTTAATTTACTCCATTTTTGTTACTCATTAATCTCTATGGTCTACATAGAGATGGGATACTTCAGAAGTTATAAAACTCATTTAGAAAAAAACTACTGCTAATAAAACTTTAGCATATATGAGTGCTGGAAGGAGCTATGGATTGAATTTGCTAAATGCATTTCACTTAGACTATATACAATCATATATAATAATTTATAAAATAGACATTACTTTATAGTACCTGATGTATATACATATTGCATGAAATGTATAGCACTACACAGCGAGCATATGGATAATCTATATGATACTGTGTATACTACATATATTTTATTTAGTGGCAGATGGACTTTAAACTAATTTTTGCTTTTTGTTATTATTATTATAGAAGTTCTGTACATATTAGTAATACACAATAAATAAGACTGCTTTTTCTTGGATAAAAAAATCCAATAGAAAGCTGGTCTATCAATATTTGCAGTAATGTTGCTACCCCATTTTCCCTTCAGTAGCCATCAACTCTGCTGTTGCCATGAAGCTAATGTGAGATGACTCATTTAGCAGCATATTATTGCATCATTGCAACATGATGTAAGGCACATCAGGCTTTATTAAATTAGCCTGAATTTTGCACTATGACAGTAACATTTTATGCACATTAGCACCACACTTAGTGCTCCTTATGGGCATATACTTCAAGTAAACATATTAAGACATGATTTCAGACAACTTTTCAGAATTTATCAATTTCTTCTTTCTTCACCATTTAACATGAGACTTTAAAGGTTTGCATTTTGTTGCCTGCAAATTTAGATGTTTATTAAAGAATAAAGTGGCAGCATGTTAGACTGTATTTATAACAGACTTAAAAGTTTGTTTTATTTTTCTACAAAAAAATAGTTTCTTAGCAGACACTATAAGAACTTTTGAAATAAACCCAAAAAATGCCTTTAGCACCAATTTCTTGGGTAATTTAACAGATGATCACTTCAACAGAAGAAATGACTGCAAGTGTATGTTACTTTGTCTTTGCATAGTCAGTAATTTGCCTCTTTAAAATTTAAAGAGACTTTAAAGCAGCTTGTGCAGAATTCAAACCTAAAGAACAATCCTGCAATGTTGGGGCAAGTACTATCTCAGAGCTCACTCTAATAGCTGAGGAAATGTAATAAGGGTACAACTCCAGAAATTTGAGCTTTAAAGGGAGAATATAAAAGCTCTTTCATATTATGCATAAGCAAAAATGGCAACTTTTTTGTATTACTGGCTGGGTGGTGAGGATTAAGCAAGCAAAAGTTAAAACAAGAGTAGAGGTACCAAAAAAAAGCACCAACTTAAAAGTATTTTTAGAATGTTCCTAAACTATATAATTGTAAGATGTGTATTTGGTGTAATGGATAAGATTGACTGATTTTAATGTTTTTATTAAAGCATCAGGTAGCATTAAACATCTGTAAGATTAAGCATACAGACAAAAATGTGAATGTTAGGAGATAAGAATGTGCAAAATGTATGTGAGAAGCAGAAATGAGATTTACTGACAAAAATGGAAAAGTAGAGAAGAATATGAAAAATGTAATTTGAAATACAAGTTTTGTGAGAACAAAAAACTCAGGAGTGACAACAGTGAAAGAAATAAGTGATTGTGAATAATGGGGTAGAGCAGGATTTTAGTGGCATTTGACAGCTGAGATGTTTCTTAAAATGTAAGAGACTAGGAAAAGGTATTTTTGTAGCACATCATATTTTCCAAGGTGGTTGATGTTCAAATGGGTGTGAAGACATGTAAATAAATCCTCCTCAGTCTGCAGGGGTGGTCCTGAGGAGCAGCCTGGCACTGCAGTTGCTCCTGGGATGCTTTGCCAGGGTTTCTGCTAACCAGTGGCTATTAAACAACCAGAAATCTTCCTCCTCACTGCTGGTGTATGATTGAGGATGCTTTAGATGGATCTTTCCAATGAGGCAGAAAATTTCATCATTTTCTGGACCTTTCTGAAGAATGGGGCCTTAGAAAGGCTACAAGCAGTGGCACCAGTTACTTTTCTTCTTTCCTTACATGGTTTTAGAAGCAGTATAGAGAACATGATGTCTCCTTAAATGCAAGTAATACTGATTTATGGAAGTATAAAAAAAACTTACGGCTTGTACACGGGGGGGTTTTTTAATGCCAATATAATTTTAAAGCTGAAAAACTGATCTTATTTTGTAAATTTTCTCTTTTTAATCTCCCCTTCCTCTGACACTTTTGATATCAGGTGTCTCCCTGAAGCAGATTTTTACAGCTGAGCTATCAATCTCTAAGAAATGCAGCTGCTGAAGGAAAGGCTGACACAATGTTAACTGAAGCAGTGACTCTGGATTCTGCCACCTGATACCATCCTAAAAGATTGGGATGGGGAGAGAGATATATGGTTTAAGGGCAGATGGAATGCCTGAATTTTAGTTTCTTTTGCTTCATTTTACTTCTCAAGTAGAATCAAGCAATATTAACTTTCTTTTCATCCTGATTTATTAGAAGTGAATTACTTATTGTGCTATTGGGAAAATATCTACTGTCACTCAGCAGATAAGGAGTCTGCAGAACCTTTTTAGAAAGTAAAAATGTATGGGGCACAGGCTAGATTTCATTTTCCAGCGCTGGAGGTGACCACCTGAAGTTAATCAGGGAAGACATTCCCCCTGGAATGAAGTGGGTAGCAGGTGTTAGGAATTTGTTATAGTTGGAGGAGGGATGCTATTTATAAAGGGGGAGCAGTACTGTAAGGAATCATTTTCGATGCCTTTACCAGGCAAACAGTTTCTTGTCTTTGCCCTTCTCTTTCTCACACTATTTAGGGTTGGCAAATTTTCTTGCCACCTTTATTTTTTGTTTATTTTTGATTGTATTTAAGGTTATGAATATTCTGTGAACCAATATCCATATTACCTTCATATTGCTACATCAGGAAGTAAAAGCAATGCTACAGCACAGAGTGCAGATAAAACTTCTTTGGTGAATTACTATTTGTGTCCTGCTTTTCTGAATGCCTCAGAGCTGGGTGCTTCTTAGTTATAAATTTATGGTATTAGTGGAGGATGGGGGAAATATCAGCTCTCATGCCTGTTTATCTGAATGAGCTGGATTGCCCTTTGGATTTTCTTGAAGAGTGCATTCCTTTTTTCTGTAATTACTCAAGTATATTAGGCTATTTACCTTCCTTTTTTAATTAATAGGTAGAGAAAGTCCCTTCCCAAACTTCACATATGCACAAATAACTGGTGTCAAGAAGAAAAGAAGCTCTGAGTAGGACTGGGTGGGGGAGTTGAGTGGTGTAGGCAACCTGTGACTGAGCCCTGCTTCCTGGGATGAGTGGGAGAGTAGAGCTTGGGCACTCAAACAGTGATGGAAAGAAGCATAAGATTTGTCATTTACATTCCTCCTTCATGGAACTAAACCATCCAACCTGTATTGGTTTCAGCTGTATTCTGGAGTGTTTTTTGAGACACTGGTGCTCCTGCTGTCACAGGTTTCTGAAGAGCAGGGAGAGAAGGGATAGCATTTATTCAGGAGAGGGTATTGTAGCCTGAGACATTTCCTGGCCATTTCCTAGCACCCTAGTATTGAACCGAGCTCTCCCTTGATCATATGTGAAAACATATGGGTTCTCCATGGTAATTCCTAATAATTAACTGGTTGCTTTATTAGCGTATCCTCAACATGTTAATAATTTTCTGACTTGATGCTTAGGGCAAGAGAGATTTTTCTCTTGGTTGCGTGGGAGAGAAGATGTACGGCTTCCATACTATATACATGAAATGATCTGCTAATGGTCTGAAATATTTTTACATCTTTTTGCTGAAGATGCAGAGGGAGGAACAGATGCAAAGTTTGAGCTTTATAATATCCTTTATAGTCTGACTTCTGTAAATAAGACTCAGCATAAAATCCTTTATTATAAAAGTGACTACTCATGCTAGTATCTTGTAATCATAAAGGAAAGCAAGGATGGTAGTACCGTAAAATTAAAATACTAGATGAATAACCGCTCAGCAACTTCTCTTGTAAAATTTTGGAGTTTTCCAGAAAGCTCCAAATACCGTGACTTTGGTATAATCACAGTAAGGAAGCTGTTCAAATTACTGTTTTCATAATGTAGCAAAAAGATTCAAAGGCAAAGGGAGGGGTGCCTGACCTGTAATCACAATGCTTAGTAATGCCTTCCTAGAATTCAGTCAGCAACGCAAAAATACCTTGCCCGGGGGGATGAAGGAGGACAAGCTGAGCCAGCATAACCTCCGGGATTGGACACCGATATCAGCAGGGTGCTGCTTTAGAAGCATAAAACTGAATTTGTAGTCTTGCCAATATGCAGCATCAGTGCAGGGAAGACAATATTACAAAAGAGAAGGAAGGGACTTTTCAAAATATTTGTATTAATCAGGGTCTTTAAAGACATTTAGATGCAAAAAGAATACAAAATTATTCCTTCCCTTTGCATTTAATCTTTGCTCTCCTCACTGCTTAAAAAAACCCCATATATGTAATTCTGAATAAACTCCTTTCTTCTCTCTCCTCTGTCCCTGTGCTCAGTCCCAGTATATTTACACATGAACAGAATTTGCCACAGTAGCAGCCTCTGCTTAGGCACACACATGAATAAGGAGCTCGTGGTGATCCAGAAAAGCTTTGGCATAAAAAAGAATATATTGATAACCTGATCTTCATTGGTGTTAACATTAATTGGAAAGACAGTAAAGCTAAATGTAATTTTGTTTATGATGTTGCATCACTTCAGTATTTAGTACCCTAGGTAGCTGGTTTTTAATCCAGTGAGCTAGATTAGCCTGATTACACTGGCAGGATGCAGTTGATGGATGACTGTCATTATCTTCTCAAACCTGCATGATACTTTAGGTATAGGAGATGATAATTAAATTTTCAAGAGACTACACTGAGATTATAAGACCTAAGTATTTTTTTAAAATGAGGAATATGTTTGCAATTATCAACATGTTGTTAGAGGATCCTCTCCTGAGATGTTTTATTAGCAACCCCTGATTTCCTTTAAATTGATCAAGAAAAAAAAGCTTAAGTTATCATATAACACTTTAGATGTTGTTTTGGTTTTCTAATTCTGATATTTTCCTCCTCCTGAAACAGACCAAAAATGTATCTGATCAAATCTATTGGTAATGGCTTGAAGATGTACAGGTTAGCACAATATATTTAATGAAACGTTGTTTGAGACAAAACACTAGAGAGGATCATAATTAATGCCTCATTTTCTGCCAGTTGCTATTGATTACTCATTCAGAGTCCCTTTGTTCTCAAAATGGTAACACTGTATTTCACATTACTATTTGATGATATTCTCAGGATGAGATTCTTTAACAACATGCTGATAATTGCAAACATATCTCTAAAATTTAAATTTAAAATGAATTTACATCATATGTCAGTGTTTTTTCCAAATTCAGCTCCTATTTTGGAGTGCATATTCATTGCAGTTTCCAAAGACTGGAGACTTGAGTAAAGTGAAATTGAACACTTTATATCTTAGTTATATTTTTGGCTTAAACTGCATGACGTGGAACTGGAGTGAATGGTCTTTTTGCAGCCGTAACCTCTCTACTGGACTAAGATTTCAGAGCAATTATTAGTTAAGGTTTTAGTGTTGTGCTGGGTTTTCCTTTGGAAACACCATAACAAAATATACAACTTTGCTGGGGGATTTTGCAAATTTATCAGGGTTTGACTTTTCTGTTTTGTTATGTTCTTTTAAGCCAGCTTATGCAAATTGTCAGGTTTATCTATAAGGCAAGACATGTAATACTGAGACACATTATATCCATGCTCTAAGTCATCCAAATAGCTCACTGAGTAAAAAGGACATGCACATGAAACTTGTGTTCTACCCAGGGCAACATTTCAAGTTTACAGTAAGGCAAGGAATGCACTTGCCATCTGCTCTGTGTAATTTTGAGAAATAGAGAGATGCCAAGTGAGTTTGTCAGTGACTGTGGCGGGATAATGGAGGGATTTGATTGCGATGAATGGTGTTGCATTACATTATTGTGTAAAAGTAAAGTATCCAAGCTCCCAATTTTTAACTAAACACTCAAGTACTTTTTTTTTCCTGCTTTAAATAGGTACAGGCTGACTACTAGAATTGAAAGCATAAACTTTATGAATAGGAATCTATTGAAAAAAATAGGAAAAATAAAATCTAGTTGAATCTAGTTGACTGTTGGGGAGGTTTTCAAGATCTGAGTTTGCAGTTGGTGAGTTGCAGCTCTCATTTCACTGCCAAAGCAGACTGCCTTATTATGCCGGCATAATAGGCCTGTCATAATCAGTTGCATATAATGGGCTAATGCTTTTATTCTCAACCATATTATTCTTTTGATAGAAAATAATGAATAATGTAAAGGCACACAGTTGTATTTGGATGAAACTATTGCATAGTTTGGCTACGGGTACATTGGGAAAATTTGAATTCTTAAAAGTGTTTGCCAGTGTTTGCATTTATGAAAAGAATGTGAACAGATTTAGACCAAAAAGCATAAGGCTACCTCCCTATGGCAAATACATTTTTGAACAGGTAAAACTTTATATAGGTAGTGTATGGAGTAGTGTTTGTTAGAACTGCTTGTGTGCTTTTCAGGACAACTTGGCTTTCCTGTTTGCATGGAGCCTAAATGTTAGAGAGCTGCAAGGAATATTATGGAAGGACATCTGTAGGCCTTTACTTGTCCACATTTTTTTTATATATCAAAGTAAAATCAAGAAATGTTTACCGACATATTAGAATTCTGCTGGCTGTTGTCCTAGAAGTTCATTGAAGGCAGAGCAGTGTTTTGGCATCAGGTAGTATCTAAAGAATCACAGAGTTGGGCTAGAGAGAAGAAAGTTTATGAATTAGTAAAACTCTTTTTTCCTTTTATGCTTAAATTCTTTGAAATAATCAATTTAAAAACCATTTTAAAATAAGTTGACTAAGGAGATTCTTTTTATCTCAGGCATATAATTTTGATATAAGCATATGGTTGATTGGCTTGTTAGTTTGAAAGGAAGTGAACTTTGCCTGCATGAAAGTGCAGCTGCAATGCAAAGTCACTTGTTTCCTGTGACAAAGGTGCATAAATCCACCCCCTAAATGCAGATATGATTCTTTTCCCCCCACCCCATCCTTGCAATACTTGAACTAGACGACTCCCTTGCATTTCATTTTTATGAGAATACTCTTTAGGAAAGTGACCCCTTTAAAGCATTTGTTGAGATAGTGGCCCTTGTGAAAGCCTTTCCTATTTGGGTCAGGCCATGCCATTTCCCCTGAGGCTGTCAAAACTGTTTCTTGGTTTCTCTGAAAGGGATGAATCTCAGAAGTTAAGCAGTCATGTTCACATCTTTTTCTCTTTTCTCTTCCAAATCAGGCTTGCTGTGTTCCTAGTTGATTATAATAAAAAACTTTTTTTTTTCTTTTTTTTTTTTTTTTTTGGGGGGGGTGGGGGGGAAACATTAAATAACTTTTTGTGTATCTTGAAACTGGATATATGCATTATAAAATCCAAAGGGGCAAATTTTTAGCATTGGACTTGGACAAGCATTCAGGAGAATAACCAGCCATTGATTATTCTTTGGTAATTGGATGCCTGCTTGGCAGATGAGGTTCAGAGTGAGGTGCAGGTTCTCTGTGGAGAATGCCCCTAACTCTGTGTGTAAGTGATCTGCCTCTGCCGGGACCTCGGACACTTCCTTAGGAGAAGCTTGGTGCTGATAATACAAAGCTTTTTTACTATCCTCAGTGGTATTTTTGTATTCCTTTCTTTATCAGATGCCCTTAGGAAAGGATCAGTCCTAATCAATATTTTTTCTCAATTGGTTCAAACAGGCAGAAAAATCAATGAGTTGAACTAATGACATCTATTTTTATTTTCTTTTGGAAGACTGAGGAACAATTATAAAATTCTAAACAGATGTTTCATTTGATTGGGCCAATGGTAGAAGAGGGTTGTGATTTTGTGTTGTTTTGGTTTTTTAACCCTTTTTTATAAGTTAAAAAATGCTTACTCAAACACAATATAGGTCAGAAAACTTCTTCAGAGTGTGTTGCACAGCTTGAGATTTATGGTGTATTTACTATAGTGCTTACACACTAACTTTATGTTATTGTAGAAGCCAGGCTACTTTGAAATTCAGGATCTGGTGAAAATGTCAAACACTGGAATACTTAAGACAAGAGCAAGAGTGACAAATGTCATGAAGTAATGGTTGAAGGTTAAGTCTGGAAAAGATAAAGACTCATACCTTTTGGAATGACTTTGTAGAAATGAATTTAAGAATTTTTACTGGTTGGTTCTCTCTTTTTAATTTTTTTTTTTTAATTAATCTTTCCCTATATTCTAATGAGTAGTGAAACAGAGGAACTAGGAACCCTCCCACCCCACTGGTTTTTTTTAAGCATCTGTATGGATCCCATTGCATTTCCAAAATCCTTCCAGTGCTCAGGGAGATGCTGGGGTGGCAGGGAGGGTTGTTTTTAATGTGAATGGGGCGTAGCTGCTGATTGTGTTTGACAGCTGCTCTGAGCGAGCAGGGCTGCACTCGCTGACCTCCCCAGGTCCCTGCCAGCCTCAGCACTTCTGCCATTCTGGGAGGGGGACCTTGCCTCAGCTACTTGAAATGATAACTATCACAATACTTCCTCCCTTCCCCACAGGCTATGTAAAGAAATTTTCCTTCAGCCCTGGGTATTCTTGGTCAAGAAGGCCTAAGTGAGAACTGGTTTAATTTCTTCTGGCCAGTGTTGGTTTGGAGGAGCAGCTTTTCACAAAATATTGCCCAGGTTTCCGGCATAGTGTTCACCTCGAAAACTGTAGTAAATGTTTAGAATGCTATCTTTCATAAATTCAGATTTATACTGAGTAAGCCAATATTCTGATGTTCATAATTTTTTTTGCAAAACAATAAAATCTGAACTATTTGACCAAAGCAAAAATTAGAAGACCTTGGAACAGCCCACCAACAGATTTCCCCCTGCATGTATTTGCTATATACTTTTGTCACCCTATCAGAGTATCTCATTTTAATATGAGTTTCAGATTAAGAATTCTGTTTCAAAGACTATTAGTGAAGAGCTTAAGATGAAAGGAAGCTATTTCTATGCAGTAACATTTATAATAAAGTTTAATCTTCACACTTTCATATAAAATTCTTAACACTTTTGGGCCTTCCTTTAGTTTGTGATGCTGCAATTCTTTCACATCCCACTCTATTCAATTAAAATATAAGACTTTCATGCTCAAATTCGTCATCAAATAAGAAAAGACAGAAATTTCAATGGTGATACAAGGCAAAAAAAAGAGCTTATTTTATATATATTCTGTAACTCTATCTGAAGTCTTAGTTTTCTGCTAATCCCAGTGCTCTGCAAGGTAAAAGGCATTTAGTACCTTACTGCGAGCTGTATGAGTGAACTCGCCTTTCACAACTCCTCACACCAGATGAATCAGTTTTGATGGTCTAGTACAATCCAGAAATGCATCCATTTATGAATGAGGTATTTTGGCCTCAGAAGGGAAGGTGAGGAGAGGCAGGAGCAATGAGTGGCCTGTGCAGCTGTGCCAGAGGCTGCTGTGTCCCCAGGCAGGAGCACTGGTGTGGCTCCTGCCATACCCCAGCCACAGGCGGGTTTGGTGAAACTCCAGAGCCTGCAGGGCACGAGGGCTCCTCCTGGACAGCAGCTGGGTGGGATGAGCAGTGTTGGCTTGGGAGCAGCAAGGCTGAAGGAGAAATTAGGCAGGGTTTTGGTATAAAAGTTACTCCAGTTAGCAGTTTCTGTCTTAGCATCACCTGACAATGAAATGTCAGTGCAGATGAATCTAAGCAAAACATCCCTGTTGTCCTGCCAGCTGTGCTTTACCCCCGTGTACTGGGAAGGCTGCACCATGTACTGACCACAGCTGAAATCAAGTTCTGAGGCTGCTGCCTTAAAACACTGGCAGACGTTAAGAGCAGTGTCTTCAGCTGTGTGCAATGTAGAGTGGGTGCTGCTCCATGAGGAAAGCTGTATGCATCAGTCAGAAGTGAAACACAGTGAATTTTTACCACCTGGTACCTAGTGCATTTTCTGTTCGGACAGTTCTGTGGGTCTCACTCCAAATCAGGGTTTTCAGACTAAAACAAAGCAAAACATAACATCACCTGTGGAAAAACTATGTTATTCTAAATCAACAACATTCATTTAAATTTTACAGAGGAAATCCAAATAATGTGAGGTCAAACAATATACAATATACTTGTTAAGTATTTAGAATGTTTTTGTTTTTACTGCATGAAAAGGGAACAAAAAGGGTAGGGTTCAACTACGTTGTTAGTTTAAAGTTTTTAAATGTCAATTTTTTTGTGTTCTGTTCATTAATCTACTCTGTTATCTCTTGTCTGCATTTGATTTTTTTTTTGGACAATTTTATTCTATGTTTTTACGAATGCAATCTAAGTCTTGATTTCTAAGTATGTGCTAAAACTTAATGTCACACTATAAACTCTTAGCAGTTTTTATCAATTATGTTTATATTGTGTAATAGAAGAGGTGTTATATTGCAAGCTAAACAAAGGATTATGATTTTTGTTTAAAATTTAAATATGAATTGATTCTTTCAGATGTTTTCAGCTGAAATAGTTATGGCTTTCTGGAGGCTCACAGCCAAACTTGCTCTGCCTTTCTGAGTTATGCTATAGTACATACTCTGAACATTGATTTTAAAAAGTCTACATTTTTTTGAACTCTAGAAACTTCACTAAATCCCAATAAATTCCTATAAATGCCAATAACAGTAAGTGTGGTTAATAGTTTGTATGCCTTTCATATGAACAGCTGCATTATTATAGAGCTTAATTTGACTTTTCTCTGTATACTTTTGTAGTCTAGTCTGCTTCGGTCTGATATGGGGCTTGGAAGTCCAGGTCAGCTGTCATCCTCTGGAAAACCTGGAACACCCTACTACCCATTCTCTGGCACAAATCAACGCAGACGACCACTTCATGACTCATCAGCTCTTGGTAAGTAATACAGAGTTTTAAACTTTGTCCATGATACTTCTCTGCAGACTTTTTTTTTTTTTTTTTTTTTTTTTTTTTTTTTTTTTTTTTTTTTTTTTTGACAGTTCATTTAATGTACAGGAGATTGCTCTGTGCTGAGCAATTGAAATAAAACCGAACTGCTACATAAGAGAAAAACTGGAATTATGAACATTTTCTTTGAGGTGCTAGCTTGGATTCAACACTGGTCAGTCTGGCTTACAAAACAAACAAGAAACTCTAATAAAACCCTTAATTGCAAAAGCAATATTGACAGATGGATAGGAGCTGATGACCAGCTGAGTGCCCTTAACCCATGCCATCATTAACTCCTGGAAATGCCTGACCTTGAGGTCATTACCATTATTTAGTAGGGGAAGGACACAAAGGGGAAACAATTATCCTTTTATATGCTAAAAGTAACTTTATTCAGGGCAATATATAGTTCATTGTAATTGGTTCAACATGCCTTTAAAGATCTTAGCAATTGGAGGCTAGTAGTTTGTCCTAAAATCAAACTGCCTTGCAAAATGTGCAGACAGGAACTTAAAACTGTTATAATCCTGTGACAGTATTAGTGTTTTAATCTGGGGATAGTTGGAGGTGAATGGAATTTTCATATTTGGTCATAGACAGTGGCTCTCTAATTCTGTTGAATCAAAGAATCAAAAATGAGCCAGCTGTTCTGTAGTATCCGCTATAAGACTGTTGTCAGTAATTGGGTGTGTAAATTAAAAAAATAATCATTGTGGTATAAAAAGAGAGACTGTAACCCTATATTCTAGTTACCATATATTTCAGTATTCGCATGATGGATCATTAGAATTTCTCTAATTATATGGTTGAGTTTTAATGCCCCTCATTCTCCATAACATGTCTATTCCATAGTAAAAATCTTGTTTGTTGGAGCCATGTAACTCAAATCATACTTTACCCAAAATAAAATTTCCAAATGCAAATTTCTTTGTGAAGTAAATTTAATATTAACTATAACTGCAAACTTCTAAGGCACTAAAAGAGTCCTGAACATACTTGAAATTGTTTTAAAGATCTTTTTAAATAAAAAAATATTACTTTGGAACTTAATCTTATATATAATGGAATAATTTCATTTGAAAAAGCCCTCTAAGACCAGAGAGTCCAGCCCTTATCCCAGCACTGCCCAGTCCACTACTAACCCATGTCCCTAGGTGCCATATCTAAACATCTTTTAAATCCCTTCAGGTGGTGTCCACCACTTCCTGGGCAGTCTGTTCCAGTGCCAACAGCCATTTCAGTGAAGAAATTTTTCCTGACATTGAACCTAAATCTCTCTTGGCACAACTTAAGGCCACTTTCTCTTCTAATGTATGTTCATATATGTGTTTTAAAATACCATATTTGCAAAACCTTTTTACTGTGTTGTCGAGCCAACTGCCATTTAACTTGGGGTTGGCTTTCTTTATGAAGATTGTTGTAAGTATTCCTGTTGCTCAGAATACCAGAACAAATGCAGCAGTTCGTCACAGCTGTTTCAGAAAAGGAACACTTTTACAAAAAGCTCAGTGGAATTGTTTACAGCTTGAAAGGGTGGTTCAATTCAATAGAAAAGAATTGTGTTTTAAGATGATGATGATGCTGTTTTAGCCCACACTGAATCAATTTTAGTGAGAAGCTACTTAGGGTAGTAACCTGCTCTGTGTTTGAGTAGCAGGGAGTACTGGAGCTGGGCACAGGCTGCTCAAAATGTGTGCAGGAAGGTTACTGCGTGCAGCAGCCATTGAGATGGTCCTGAACAAGATTCTTGTTTTCTATGCAAACTGTATAGAGTTTGGGAAGTTCCTGACATTATTAAATGAAACAAATGGAAATGAAGTGTGGAGTTTTCAGAGTATATTTAGCTTTTTCTTTGAAAGAGAAGCTCAGGGGGTCCAAATATGTTCAAACTGGTGATATTCCTCTTTCTGCCATGGTTGAATCCAGGGCTTGTAACCTGGGATATGGTAGGTGGTGGTTACAAATCCATGGAAATGTTTTTTCTAGGAATGTCAGGAGGAGGAAGTATACTTTTATCTCAAGTCTTTTCCAATGGCTTGAGAACGTATGTCTGAGCTTTAATTTTATTTTTTTTAAATGGACTTGTTAAGTGCTACAAATCTGCTGCCTGAGAATTTCTAACATAGTCATATTATGCCATTTTATCCCCAAGAAAGAGTTGTCTGAGCAGGATTATAACAAGCTCTTGTTAAATTTCATATTAAATTGCATTGAAATCAACCAGTGTTCTTTTCCAGGTGGCACTCTGAATCCAATGTAAATATATCTTCTAAAAGTCCTTTTCTCTTCTTTGTGAGTGTGCCCTATGGGAAATGATGAGAGTAAAGATATCCATCAGATATTTCACCTTATCTCACCTTTATCTTGTCATAGCATCATAAATGTTCTGAATTAAAACAGAAAAATAGGATTTTGCATTTTAATTAAATTTATTGGTTAACTGTAGAACTGGTAATCTCACCAGATACTCATCCTCTAAACATCAGTTGATTTGTAATTTGCATGCAGAGTTTTCAGATTAATTGCATTAGCATCTGATTAAACTGGTTCAGATTCTTAGTTTAGATAGTAAAATTGCTGGGTACTTTTGTTATACTACAATACCTATTGGAAGAAAGAAGCAGGTATTAAACCTCCAACTTTACTATTACATGCAAATTTGAGATGTATTGATTTTATTACTCAAGGAAAGTAATTAGGTCATTAAATTTGCTGTTTATTTATAGCCTTGGTAGTAACATTTACATCAGTTTGTATTCTGAGAGTATAAATCATACCTTAACATGTCAAATTCATTTTGGATGGTTCTGTCTTTACTCTGATGTGCAGAAAAGAAAGCATTTCTCTTGCTAATAAGTCCCATTTTCCTTCATGTGTATCTCCAAACCTTTTGTCGTTTCTTAACAAATACCTAAGGTCATAAGTATTCCCTTCAGAGTAACTGTTCTTAGGAATAGCTGTTTTTCTTAAGAAAAATATTGAAAGTAACTATTTAGCAAAGCTTTATTTTAGAGAACATTGATATGTTACATTTTTATATTGATGTGAAAGACAAATCTCTTTGCCAGGGAATAAAAAATGCATGAAATTGGAAAATAGGAAATTTATCATGGAAGGAAAAACTGAGCAGTGTAGCTATTTATTATTTTTCACCTATAATGTAGATACTTGATGAAATGCTATTTTTCTGTGTACAGATCCTCTGCAGACAAAGAAAGTAAGAAAGGTGCCCCCTGGTTTGCCTTCTTCTGTAAGTATGACATTTTTTACTCGTAGTGATAAAAATTTGGCTCAAATTGCATTTTCTTTACCTGCTATACATACAAATTACTTAACTTTAGCACTAGGAGGGCTGTTTGCTGGACATGAACAGCTAGGCTAGGTAATTGGGAGTGGTTCTGCAGGACTAAATACACATTTGATGTGGAATTTTTAGATTTCATAGCAGTGATTTGTAGCTCGCTCATATGCTCCTACCCACTTGTCCCTGTCATTTGAATTCCTCTCTTGGGAAGAGAGCTGGGCCAGGAGCTGTCAAAGAAGATCTCCTGTACAGGTCTTTTGATGTTTAATTAGTCATTATGTTGCTGAACAGGAGGACAGACAGAGATTAATAGCTGAGAATCTTAGAAATTTACATTTGTAATAATCCCAGTGGAGCTGAAGACATTAAGATTCGGAGGACATGTACAGCTCAGCTTGCCTCAGTAGGACTGAGGTTATTAATATGCATAAATCACCGAGTCAGATGTTCATTGTGAAGCCCTGGTGGATTTTAAAGCCTTCATTAAGCCTTTCCTAACTTCAGCCTAGCATCAGGAAAGCTTTCAAGCAACTAGTTTGTTGATCCCTCTTTGCTTGAAAATTTATCCTTCGAGAATAAAGGGCTTTGATAAAAAAGGTTGGAAGGGTTTTTGGTGGAAAAATCATTAATGGCTGTGATAATCTAATGCTATAGGGGTGTTTTGTGGTATTAAATATGCTTTATTCTTAAAAGGAAGAAAATTGTTTATAAATGAATCTGCATTTAAAAATCCACGTGAAGTGAAAAATCCCCAGTGAAGTGAAGGACAGAATTATTTTTTCCCCTGCTCAGAACAAACAGGAGGGGAGGGGGAAGCTCCGCTGCCTTGCGGGATACATCTCTTTGTTGTGTAAATGGATGTTGGGCTTTTATTTGGCAGTACTTAACACATGGGCGCAGGTGCACTTGGATGAGTCATAACTCAAAGCCGGATAGGCTGAATAGAACATACTGCACAGGCAACAGTAATATAGTGGGAGCAAAATGGGGCTGAGCTTTTCATTTTGTATTGAGCCTGAACTACGGATGGTGTCTTCTAGTCCTCCCATCTCCCCTCTTCTCTCCTCCCTCTCTTTCCCTTCTTCCTCCCCCTGCTCACGGTGATACAGGCAGAACCCGCGATCTGAAATCCTATTTTAACAGTACTTCCAGATGGAGCTGAGATAGTGTGGATAGCCTGGGGCAGCTGTGCTCTGAACCTGCAGCCTACCTGGAAGCCAGGATTGCAGCTGCAGGCACTCTTAAAAGCTTTTGCTTGCATAAGCACTTGGGCCCCACTAGAGGCTGAATAGCTGCTTGATAAACAAAATGAACACAATGCCTCAAATCATTATTCCCGAGGCCAGGAATATTCTTCTTTTCCCCCCCTTCCTTTTTTTTTTTTTTTTTTTTTTTTTTTTTTTTTTTTTTTTTTCCTTCAGCAGCAGCTAAAAATAGTTTGGCAATTTACATTTTAACAGTTGCATGTTATGTAGGGTGGCTTTACAGTCTAGCAGATGATTTCTGCTAGATTAACAAAAATATATTTAAAATGTCAGAGAAGCTAAAACACATAGCAGTGCAATTTTCATGAAATTTATTACAGTAATTCTAGGCAGTAATAAAGCTTACGCTACATGTTTAATATTTAGTAGCATCATCCAGGTAGAGAGATAATTTTGGAGAGTGAAAGATTTCTCTCATTTCTCTTACCAGGGCTTAATTTTAACAAGCAGTATTTTTCAAATGGTTTTCACTTAATTCTTCTTCTGTAAGAGAGGAGACAATAAAATGCTGATAGATTTTATTTGTATTTACGTTATACCAATCTGTGCTATTAAGTGCAGTTATTGTGCATAATCAATGGTTGTGATGCTGTAGGTTTTAAGCACTGTTTCTCTGTATTTCAATGCTTTCACTGATGAATAGAGCCTTGAAGTAAAATGGTGCATTACCAAAAAAATCCAACAAGTTATATGAGATATTGGTGTATGTGGAAGATGACACAAAACTAAATTTCACTGAGCATCAGGAAAAATTTAAATTGAGTAGATCATAATGTAAGTGTTGTCTTTATTTTAAATATATCTTCATAAGAAGTCAAAATGTATTGTGGGAAAAAGTTGGTTTAGTGCAGAGAAGTTAATTATAATATGAAAAGTCAGAGGAAAGATGATAATTTTGTTATACAAATCTGTATTTTTTAATTTTTCAGTTTCTAAAATACTGGTTTCTGCAATGTTTTTGTTAGTATAAGGCTGCCATGTCAACGGATACTCAGCAGTAATTTAATTTCCTAGATAACTGTAATTTAATAATAGTCTTTTAAGTAATAATGATTCAAAAAAACCCAAACAACCCATCCTCTAGTTTGTTTCTTTTCCCCTTGACTTTGTATGGTACTTTCTGAAATTATTTGTTTGGAGGTTTATCTTTTTTAATGTGCTCTTATCAGGACCTAAAGTAAAAACAGTTACAGAGAAAAGTGCTGGTGAATTGTTTGGCTTCTTTCTGGAATGCAACTCAATCTGAATTTTCCCCCTTACTGTACAAATTAAATGTTCTAGGCAAATGCATTTTTAAGTTTTTGTGTTCTAACTAGTTAAGTGGTGACTCACTGCCCAAAACATTTTGAATGTTGACATGCAAGCATTTATGTTAAACTACAAATACTGAATTTAAAGAACTCTGAGGAGGATAAATATTAAAAACTGTATTTTTTTCAAGCCAAGTTTGAGCGAGCAGCAAGATTGCTATGCTGTTTATATTGTAGGGGGTTCAGTGAGTTACATTACCTTCAGAGAATGAAAACTGTTGTATTTCTGAGAATTTTCCTGATTGTAGGAGTTAACTCAGCCAAACACTAATAACATCATGGCTTGGAAGCAGTGTAACTCCTCGGCCAGGAAGAGCAGAGTGTCAGGGTTTCCGGAGCTGCTCAGGCTGCAGAAGGGGAAGACAGACAAGTGAGGCTTGCTCAGAAATACCCAGGGAGATCAGCATCCAAAAATGGATGGGCTGTGAGCAGAAACCTCCAATTTACATGTGGAGTCAGGAAATATTTCAAACTAACATTTGTTACTAGTACCATAATCAGTGGCTATCATGAGATCATAATTCTAAGAAAAATAGTGTGAATATCTATCATCATTCTTTTGCTACTTAATTAGTGTCATATCAGAGGAACAACTGGAATACATTGTATCTGTTGATTATGTTAGAGAAAATGAGCTGTGACATACAGACATAAATGTCTGCTTGTTTTCTGTGTAATAAGTATTTTGAGTATTTTAGGCTTTCCATAGTACCTGAGAAGATCAGTTAATATTAAACTTTGGGCTGCATTTATTTAATAAGAGATTGTCAAATTATATTTTCTGATACCAGGGATTTCTTTCTAAATGCAAACTCATTTTTTCAATACATGTAAGACTATTTGTAGTTTCATTATAGGGGTTGCTTGTTTATCACCTTCTGTAGTATGTGTACGGTCCATGGGTGCTAATTTCTTGCAAGAATTATTTATGGTGCAAAGATAAAGCAAATTTGGTTTGCATGCATAGAACTACCTTCAATTTAAGGCACTTTTTTATCTGCTTTCCTGCCAGTCTTCTAAGAGTGAGCTTCTAAAGATGTTTCAAAACATGTCACATAAAGATACTAATAGTACAAGAAGAAAAATAATAGATGTTACTTCCTTCTGTGTTCTCTCTTTCCTTCACCCCTCCTAAAGGGTAAAAGGAGATTATTTGAAATGATAGTACAGAAAGTATCTTCTGAATGATTATCTGAAACCCAGTTTTTGAGAGATTAAAGTTTAGACTGTATTAGAAATAATATAATGTTCACCACACTGCGTGCACTCTCTAAGTATTAGCAATTTCCATGTGTATTGAAGTAGCCTGGTGTAAAGCAACACCATTGGAATACTTTATGAAGTGTGTGGCTCTGAATCAAAACTTTGGAGCATCCTGGGCAGATACTTTGTGTGATGTTGAACTGACTGTGATGTTGTGTTTAGCTGACTTTTCTGGGGAGAAAGTCAGTTTTTGGTAAGATTTTTTTTTCCCCACTGTCCACAAATTATACCCAAATGTGAAAAGCAGGATTTAGTTTGTTCAGATCTATTCTGAATTGCCTTGCACAGTCAAGTGATACATTCAACTGTCACTTGCCTTTAATAGTGAGATCTCTCAAAGACAGCAGTAACTCTCCTGACCCCCCTCCTCTGCTGCTCTGCTGTGTTCTAGAAAACAATTTTAAATAACAAAACTGAGTAAATAAATCTTTATGGATAATGCAACACAAAATTTACAATTGCTTCCTCTCTACACAGTTTTCCATCTTCTTCTGCTTTATGCTTGTTGTTTGGTTGCTTGATTTATGGGATAAAGTTTTTAGGGACTTGTTAAATCTGCTTTTTAAGCTCTGTGCTCGTCTATGAACCTGAACAAAATGCAAATGTATAAAACATCTAATCCCTAAATTAAATTACAAACCAAGTAAAAATATTTGAGATTTTATGTTTAATAAGAAAAAGGTCTGTTTTTCTGTTTAGATTATTGTAGGGGTTTTTTTCAACATGGTCTTTATTTGAAATCTATCTAAAAACCGCAGTAACCTCAGATTATAGCATCCCACCTGCTCTTTGCTACATGACAACATTTAGCTGTCATTAAACAACCAGGCAGCCCACTGCAAAGTCCTGCTGTGAGAGTGCAGCTCAAGTTCTCACTGAATTAGGGAGAAGGTACTTGAGCAACCCTCTCTTTAAAGCTTTTTTTAAAAATTGCAATCAGATTATTTTTCCAAATTAACTGTCCTGTCATCTGACTGTGGTGAACTGTGAGATTGCTTGATTGAGGTATCTTCTCTGAAAATCCTGCCTATACATACATCCCTGATGGATATGTAATGATGTCAAACAATTTCTCAGTGTTTGGATTTAATGGAGATACTTTATTTTTTAAGTTTTTATAACATACCAAAATGAGTGTATTAGATGCTCTTAAATTAGAGTGTAGATTTATATAAAAGAACCTTGAACTTTGTGCATAGTTAGAAAAAAATGTTATTTAGGGAGAAGTTACATGGAATTTCTGCACCACTACTTTTCCTCAAAAATGAATGTGTCCATTACCACAAATTGGAGTGATGTTTTATAACAATAGATAAGATACAAGCTTTTCTGAAAAAATTCTTGATAATACTTGATAATTTCTTGATAATACTTGTGGCTTTGGTGGGAAGATTTTTTATAATGCTTGAAGTTGGCCAGGAAAGTCGTGAGGGGTGTTGTGTTGCTGGACTTTCCTGGGCTGTTGAAGTGAGTGGTTTCCCTTCACTTGCTTGCTCAGCCCCAAGGTGGGGCAGGTTGCTTTGCCTGTGACCGGGCCATACAAAATGGGCAATACAAAAACAAAACAAATGCAAAACCAAAACAAATGCTTTTTCAAAAGAATGGTACTGAAATTAAAGCATTATGTAATCTTTAAGTAAAATTTCAGATGTAGACGTGTCTTTACACAATGAAGTAAAGAAATTCAATTAAATTCCCTCCTATTTTAGTGCTTTTTTGTAAGGTACAGGCGGATTCCTGATTCTGGACGACAGAAGGATTGCCCGTTTGGCTTGTGACAGCTCTCGGCTTCATTTGCAAAGCAGTTTGCCGAGCAGCGAGCTGGAGTGCAGAAGGGAAGGGATGCGAGCCGCACTGTGCCGAGGCTCAGCGAGCTCTCAGCACTTTGCCTCGCCATGTTCCAGAGCTTCCCTGCCGGCGGATTGTCGGGATTGTTGACAGGATCTCGGGGTGCGTGCGAGCGCGGCCCGGGCCGGGCAGGTCGTGCCGCTGGGGCCCCCTGCAGGCCGCTGGCGCCAGCGCAGCGCCCGGCCGGGCGCAGCCGGGACCGGGAGAGAGTCCCCGGGCACAGCCGGGACCGGGAGGGGATCCCTGGGCGGGCCGGGCGCAGCCGGGACCGGGAGAGAGTCCCCGGGCACAGCCGGGACCGGGAGGGGATCCCTGGGCGGGCCGGGCACAGCCGGGACCGGGAGAGAGTCCCCGGGCACAGCCGGGACCGGGAGAGAATCCATGGGCAGGCCGGGTACAGCCGGGACCGGGAGGGGATCCCCGGGCCGGCAGAGGGACCCCACAGGCACCCACAGTCGGATTGACTCGATGTGGACAGAGAGGTCTGTACTTCAGGTAGTCTTCTGCGAGTTTCAGTACCAGCCCTGCTAATTTATCTCAGGGTTTTAAACTCTTTTAAGGTCTGTATAGGTTTCTAGACTGGATCGGGTTTTAGCACATTTTGTGATGATTATCTGGCTTCTGATAGGATAATTTATCGCCCCAGGATAATAAACATGTTTGTTTACTTTTTAATGCAGATATGGGTAGTTAAGACCTTCCTGTAGAGTCTTTCAAATTGTTAAAGCTTTATATTTCCAGCAAAATAATAGAAATTTCTGAACTTGAGCAATATCCTATCAAAGTTATAATTGAATGATTTTGAAACAAATTTTAAAGCTTCCTCTCAGAAATTATTTTGTGGTTGATTCAGACGAATGGGATATACAGCACTTTATTCCTCATTCTGCCCATTCCAAGAAAATATTTGTTTAATAACTTAAATATCTCATAAAATTGGAGAGATTCAACTTGAACATTGAATAAATTCATTATTATTTAGAGAAATACTGAAACCAAAAAGTCCTATCTGCAGTTTCCTATTTAAAAAATTGGGGTTTTTTCCCCATATCTGCCAGAATTAACTGGAGTTTTTGCAGAAAAAAAAAAAAAAGGAAGAGCCCAAATCAACAACAAAATCCCTATCCCTCAACCTTGTAATACTGCAAGGTATAAGTAGTGGATACCAATTAATATCCATTTAATTAGTATTTACTGTCTATTCACTATCCCTTCAAACTCTTTCTTTTTCCCTGGTTAAAGTAATATGAATGTTAAATGTGCATTTAAAGACAAACCCTTTGAAAAGGAAAACCACCAAACTATTTTAGCTCTTGTGTAGATTAGTAAATTAATTTGCATAAAACATCATCCTTTGGATATTGGCAGGAGGGATTGCCTATAAAATTTAGTCTACTGGGTTATTTTAAATTGCCTTCCATACAGCTCATCTGCTCCATCTCTGCTGAGCAGCATGCTTAGTGGTTGGTTAGCACAGAAGGCTATCCTTCCAGGATTTTAAAATAAATTAACATTTACTTAGCTGATGAATTACATAGAGGACAGTATAATAAGCATTGTGTTTTCCTCTGAAAACAGCCAGGTTTCTTTCTTACAGCTTGAAATCTTGTCTATTCTGGCAGCTGCATTATGCAGCATATTCAATGCATGGCTTAGCAATGGTCTTAACTCTGGCTTTGCTATAGTTAATCATCATAAATGTTTGGCTTTAAAATAAGTTATATTGGGAATCCTAAGATGTATGGATTTTTTTTTCCCTGAATTTTTGCTGGACAAGCAGCTCAAAATTACTATGTATGTTTTAGATAGCAACAGGTTGTTCTGTATCAATTTGAGTCTGTCTCTCCTGGTCAGGTTCCAGTTTTCTTAGAACTGATAAGAACTTTATCACTTGTGAAACTTCTGTTACTCTGTTGAATGTGGTTGAAATTGATAAGAAGTTCTAGCCTTGGACAGTGTGGGGTGGAAAGGAGAGGGTTCTAGGGCAGTTGTCTTTGCTTTATTTCCAAAGCTAGAAGGTTAGCCTAGCCTCTAAGAAATTAATGGAAGCTGGTAAGAACAAGATATCTGGTTTCCCTACTGAAAGCAGGCTTGAGCTCTCACCATGTTACTGCTTTTTTTTCAACAAGACTGAAGCTAACTCTCCACAAGGAGATACTTGATACTTGGGTTTACACAACACAGTTGCTTTTGTTGGTGAAAGATGAGCTTTAATTTCTAGTAGCACATAATTTAAAAAGATTTGGTGCTTTTTGTCTTAGAACAGACACATCTAAAATAACAAAACTAAAAAAAGCATTAACCTCTTTAAAGCATTTTGATATTTCAGTTTTGTGGAATATATTTGGCTAGAGAATGGCTCATCTGGTCACAGTTACATAACTGTCTTTCATATGGTATAACATTCAGTAATCTTTTATGTTTATTTTTTATAAATAAAATGATGAATTACCTACTCTGTACTGTGTATTTCTTTGTGGTTCTGACAAATGGAACAAAAATGTATTTCACAAAAAGTTTCTTTTCAGGGAGAACATGTGGTTCATTCACAAAATCTCTTAGTGTTAAAATTATCTTTGAAAATATTCTCTTACAGGTAGCTTAGTTTATTTTTAGGTCAGTATTTCACTCTGCATCAGCTTTCATAATCTCTTCACATACTTTAGGAATAGGCAGTTTATTGTTTTTGACACACACTACAGGGTCATGAGTGGAAACAATTCGGGCTACAAAGTGCGTGTCAGTTCAGTGCTCCTCTGCTGACGGCATGTCTGTCTGAAATCAAGTTTAAAAAATTGGCCCTGTCTCCAGCTGACTTGTTTTGTCAGGCTGAGTCATAAGATTAACCCTTGACTTGTCACCAAGGAAAAATGGAGTAAACAACTGTACCCTGTACAGTATCGCTGATCCAGCTATGATTCATTTCACTGTAACATGATTCTCTTAAGAAAACAAATTTCAGAGCAGCTGTTGCTTGGCTTAAATGAGGATTATAAAAATTTCAACCACAAAACAAAAACTTGCTTTGGACTTCAGGAGCTTTTGGAATAGTTACCTGGTAGCAGTTCCTGCAAATACAGTTATAGCTAACAACATGGCATTTTTTTCATCAGTCTTTCAAATTCTTCTATTTTAGGTTCATATTTTATCCTGGTGAAAGTAGACTTATGTGGTTTAACATTTGATATGCTGATGGAATAATGGCCTGATTCTGTATAGTGAATCAATGTGAGAGACAATGTTTTTGTACAATAAATGCAGAGAAGATACAGTGATATTTTCAAGCATTGGGCACTCAAGACTTTATTCCCAATGATGTAATTGAGTGTAGGGCAAATAATTTCCTTTTTGGTAAAATGTAATTGTTATCCTTTTGATTTGTGGGGAAGTCAGTCAGGAGCAAATTCATTTAGTGACTCATTATGGAGGGACCAGTTTGTCTGATATTTGCAGATATTTGCAATGGTGTTCCTCAGTTTTATTGATCATATTGTTGCTTTTGTCTTATCCATGTGCTGGTGAACAAGGTTAATGATTCACTTCTACTGATAAATGTTAATAGTGTTAGAAAACATTACTAGTTAATATTACCTATGTATTTTTTGTTACATTGCTCAGTACAAGTATAGGGCAGCTGTACACAGAGCAGCCTCCCACCAATGCTACACAGTCAAGTTAGGTTTTTCTGCTTGATGGATTTAGCATCTTTTCTATAGGTTGTATATAGGTTGATAATGGTTATTTGAAGGGGGTTTGATCATGCTCTTCATCTCTAAAATGTTTTGAAAACTGGGCACGTGTGCATGGAGGTATAGTAGCAATTACAACTACGTTGGTGATAGGCTTTACTTCAAAGAACTGACTGCAGTTACCTTGGAAGTACTTCTAATGTTTCAAAAATTTGCATACTAAAATAATATTTTTAAGGGGTTCTCTTACTACTTCAAGTCTGTAAGCTGAAAGTGCCTCTTCCAACTTTTCTAAGTTGTACATTATTCTGAAGTAGTGTTTTTAATCTAGTGCACTATAAGAAGTAGGACATGCAAAGAACTGAAGATCTTTTAGCATGTCTCATCTGTAGAGTCCTCAACATTAGTGAGAAGCTTTAAGGAATGGCATTGTTAGCTGCAAATCAAAGGTTCTTACGGACTCTCTGGGGACTGAAATGGATCTTTGTGGTCTCTAGGGGAGAAGGAAGCCGCCAGTCACTCTGCAGGCCTGGCAATTTAATAGTCTGCAGTATAGTGATGTTCTTTTTTGCAGCTGCTGCTGCTATGCCTTTTGTATTGGAGAGGAGTTTGGTTCAGATATCATTAGCTTTGCTGCATAGTTAAACAGTTCTGGATGTGTAGTTTGACTTGCAGTAAAAATGCAAGTGTTCTTCAGCAGATGGAAACTTCAGGATGTATTTGCCAACATACTCTGAGCACGGTAGTCTAATTGACTGGAAGAGTTCACTGAAAAAGCATTTGAAACTTTAGATGGGAATATTTTTTTGTCAGTGTGTATATATTCTGTATATTTATAGACACTACAGTAGTTATGTCCTGAGATAATGGACATTACACAGAGATTTTTATCTGATTGTAGTATTCAGCTGCAGTCAGTTTATCACCCTTGTGGATCTTTTTAGTTCAGAGGGTTTCACTGACACACGAGGTGCTTGGCAGAATGAACCAGACTTCTGCAACTTGCTTTCTCTCCCTGTAAATGGCTGAATTGAACTTTACCCATTTTTTTCCTTATCCTGTAATATTTTCTTGCTTTTGTCAGGAAGAAGGCATTGGCAGTAGACACAACTAGAGGTGGAGAAATGTGGTTGTATGTTAACCTTTTTTTTCCTGGATTGAAGTTGGTGTCTGACTTAGCAAAAGCTCACTTAATAACCAGCTGTGTTCACTTGTAGAAACTAAAAGAATGTACACTTCATTAAGAGTTAATGCCACTGCTCAGTGAAAAAGCAAGAAGGCCTACCAGGCATTGATAGTGTGCAGATATTGAGGGATCTCTGTGCTGGAAGTTGCAGTTTGCTGTGCTGAATAATTCACGTTTTTGTGATGTGACAGAGTTGCTGAGGTCCTCTCCCCTTCTCTGCCCTGTCTTGTATGGGCATATATGTGTGCTTTATTCATACAAAAATGTGTTATACAATATAAAGGGATCCTGAACTTGTGTTTCCAAGAGAATCCTTCCATATAGTTTGCATACCCCGTCTTAAAGATGGATTTTGGAACATATTTAGATGATTTAAAAAAACAAAAAACAAAAAACAAACCCAAGCACCTAGTGTAGGTGCTGTCTGTGTCAGGGTCACTCCCTGCCCCAGGCTGCCCTGCTCGAAGGGGCCTGGGAGCGCTGGGTGCTCTGGCTCTCCCCTGGGGCTCTCTCCCAGCAGCTCCCCGCGCCTTTGGGAAGCGTTTGCCAAAGTTGGAAGCAACTTTAGACAGAGCCAGATGGCCGTGTGGCTGGAGCTGCATCGAGCGGCGTCTGCACGGCCACAAGTGCTCTAATTTAATTAAAACAAAAAGCAGACGATTATCTCAGGGCTCAGGACGTGCCCATGTGCGGGTTCCCTGCGGCTCCTGGCGCGTAGGGCTGCGTGTGCCGAGCCCTGGGCGCCCGCGGGCCCGTGCGCGCCTCCTCCCGGGGCCGGGGCCGGGGCGCGGAGCGGGGGCTGGCGCGCCCCCCGCGCCCAACCCCCGCGCCGGCCGGAGATGGTTCAGTCCTGCTTTGCATAAGCCGCCTTTGAGCGCTCCATGTGCGCGGCGGCGGGTGGATGCCGTGGGGAGCGGGAGGCGGCGCGCTGAGCCCGGCCCGCGCCAGCCGCGCCATGTACTGCGCCTACCCCGTGCCCGGCGTGGGCAGCAGCTCCCTCATGTACTACTACAACGGCAAGACGGTGAGGGGCCGCCTTTGTCCGGGGCCGCCGGGCCGGGCTCACGCAAGTTGTCCGCGCCGGGGCCCCGCCGGCCCGGCTACGCTGTGGCGGGGGCTCCGCGGGGGCGCACGGCGGCTCGGGTCTGAGGGGAGCGCGCTGGGCCGGGGGGATGCTTTGTGTGACGGGGGACGGGCGGCCGCGCAAGACCCGCCGAAGTTTGTGTTCCTGCGCGCCCGCGGCTTTTCTTTGGGGGCTGCAGGTTTGGCTGGGGTTGTTTTGGGTTCGTTTCTAAGCGGTGCCCTCCCCAAGCGCTGCAGGGCTGCTCTGTGCAGCGCTCCGCAGCCCGCGGCTCTGGCGGCCGAGCCCCGGGCAGTGCCGCGCCCCGGGCCGGCTGCCAGCGCTGCGCTGCCCGCGCCGGGCGCTCGCCGCGGGAGTTCGCGACCATCAAATGTTCCTGCAAACGCGGGAGGGGGGCAAAAATGCAGATTCCGGAGCGGGGAGGGGGGAGGAATCTCTTCCCTGTGGATTTAACTTTGTGGAAACTGAACGAGGTATTTCTGTTTCGTGGTAGATTCTTCTAATTTTTAAATTAGAACACCAGTTCTGATTTTTGCGTGTAAAAATTAGCATACGATGGTAAATTAACAACGGTGTGTTTCTTCCTGTTTATGTTGTATGTGGTTTTGGCTTTCTTCTGTTATAAAAATAGTATTAAGTAGGAAAAGGGGAGATGCTGATACTGATCTTTTTTGGTGGCTTTTGTTTTGTTTTGTTTCGTTTCTTTATTGCTGGTCCGCCTCCCGTGGGCCTGTATGAGTTTTGCTTTCATTAGAAAACTTTTTTTTGCCAAGATTTTTGTTCAATGGTAATTAAATTATGAATCTTTATATTCATAAAAGACGCCGTGTATGAGCTTCTTGAATAACAGCAAAGACACTGGAGGAGAGGTTGGGGAATCAGTAAAATCGCTTGGTCTCTATTTCATTTCCTTTGGTATAAATGCCAGCTGTCTTTCAAATATGAAATGATTTTTCTTTCATGTCTGCTCCTAGGCTAAAACAATCTGTTTGAAGTTTTATGTGAAGATATATATAAGACTTAAGTAAAATTAACTATACAATACCCCTGAAGCAAAGGGAATATAACTTGCATGGAGTTTTGATTTTATTCTTTCTAGAGCACAGATCACTCTATTACAACATTTCTCTTTGTTCTTGTAGCAGGAAAAAAGGCTTTGATCTTATTAAGTATTTCCAGGCATATAGTAGATGGAAGTGCTGGTACTGTAGGAGGGCATGGCTTGAAAATTGATAGCATGTGCCTGTTATGGGTCAGAGGTGACCTTTATGAGCTTGAAAACTTAGTAAATAGATGACAAATCATATGATCATCCTATATCATATTGCCTGAGGTTTTATTTAATATTAAGCAAAAAAAAAAAAACGTATTATTTTTAAAAGTGGCAACTTTTACCACTATTTCTCCTAGGAATACTGCAAGTTGGCTTAAATTACTAATTTAAATATGCATAAAGAGGTTATGTGGAGTTGTGGGATTGGTTTTTGTCTTAGTTTTTGAAGCACGCCTCTTGGTGTGTGTGCCAGATCTTTGTATGAGCCTTTCTACAGTGAGAGAACAGTACATACCCTAATTTTGATGTCTTAGTGCTTTTATTTGTATTGTCTGAAAAATTAGTACTTGTTAGCATGAACCTGATTGTTCAAGTCGGAGGTTTTTATTTAAATCATCGTATTAGATTTTGGATGCTGGCATTCCTTGATACCTGCTAATGTAAATAAGATCTGATTTATGTAAAATAAGTGAGAAAGCACATGTAGAAAATGTTTAAAGTTTTTATTGAAAAATGTTTTGTTCGTTTCAATTTCTTTAATTTGTAAGCCAAAGCAAAGCTTAATATTATGCTAAAAACCAAGCATATGAGCACCCCAAAAGATGATTCGGTGGGGACTGACACATATATTAAAGCCTGAAATATAAATCAGGGGCTTTTACTGTTAGAAGTTCAGTTTTTGTAATTTCTTTATTTCTTTAGGAATTTCTTTAGGAAGGATCCATCGAAGTAAAAAGTAGTTGTTTAATACAAATCCCTTTCTGAGTAGTAAAATTTTACACTTATTTGTGATAGATGCTATAGGAAAAAAAAAATGTGTTTCAAGAATCCCCTTCCATCAAAAAAAAGACCTTATCTATTTCGTAAAGAAGATAAAACAGTTATACTGCACTAGACATAGCCTGGGTTTTTTCTGGTGGTTTTTTTTTTTTTTTTTTTTTTTCCTTTTTTTCCTTTTTTTATATTTTTTTGGGGGGGGGGTGGGGGGGAGTGTTGTTGTGTGTTTGTGGTTTTTTTGCCCTTCACCTGTTGACATAGAGAATATACTCAGTTTAAGAAAAGCTTACAGAATTTTCATATAGAGCTTTCGGGAAAAAAAATTAAAGCTCTACTTAAAAATTGTTTCTATTATTAAAGTTTTATCTTCTCTTTCATTCAAGAGCCATGCTGCTGACCTCAGTCCCCCAAATAATCAAAACAAAAATAAAATTAAAATAAAGCTGCAGAAATATTTAGGTAGCGATAATAGCACAAATGTAAATTAAACCTTTTTGTGTTTTATTTTTTTAAATTAATGCATAATTAAGCAAACTTCTTCATTCACTGTGGCCTTTTCATTTAGATTTTAGAAAGTACAACGCTACAACTATAATTACATTTGGTAGAAGCCTGATACCATCTTTGTGCTTAAAAGTAAAATACACTTGCATGATTTCCACTGTTTTCAGTTCACCTACAAGTATAGAAATAAGATATTTTCTAAATATACTGTAGAATTATTTTAATACAGATGTCGATGCAGTAATGTGTCAGTTATCACCAAAATAAATAATATTTGAAAAAAAGATTGTATTTCATTTTATATCGCCTATTGCTACTATTTCATATGAGAATAGATTTGTGAGTATATTCACTTTATTGTTTTATCTTGTGCATTTTATGGGTTGATTTAATATGCCAGTCTATGTACAAGTATATTTTATTATTGAATAAATATTTATTTTTCTCATCATAGGCTGAGATTGAGCCCTTCTCCAAGGTGGAGAACCTTCATCTTTTACAGTAGATTTCTACAATGCCTATTTTAAAAGGACAAAAAAAGTCAGGAGATATAGGTATTTTGCATATGCGTAGTGTTTGGTGATTTGCTTTTTGGTAAACTAGCTTATATTGGGATTTTTTTGGAGAAAATACTCTTTTCTTTGAGAATTTCATGGCTGTAAGAAGCTTTTTATAAACATGTTGCTGATGAGCACATGTTTATAGCTGAACAAATACACAGAGATGGGGAGAGCTGGGTACATTTGGGATTTTTTAGTGCAGGAGTTGCCCGCTTGCAGCCGTCACTGCGCTGGAAGGAGCGCAGCGTTAATAATGCTGCGCGATGCTCGCATGACACGACAGCATGCCTTGTGTGCCTGTTATGCAATAAATAATGCACCTAGGCTTCTAACCTCCATGGTAAATGTTTTCAGTTTGTAAATTTTGGAGCAACCAGGTGCTAAGATTCAATTTTGCTTTTATTAGTGTTAAACCAGCTAGTACACGGGGAGGAAGGTACAATTAAAGCTGTTCTGTACCATATGCTGCCCACAGCAACTTACACAAGGTCAAAGCTAACATTTGTGAGTCAGGACAAATATAAGATCGTCTGGAAAATCTCTAGGGGTACGTGGCTGTGGACATTGAATAAAGAGAGGTAGTAAACAGTGGTCAGCTGGATTTTTATTTTCTTTTTGTTTCTTGTTTTTTTCTTTCCCCTCCCCATCCCACTAAAAAATGATGAGTTACGACCCATCAGCCCAAGAGAGTTTTCCCTGTTCCACTCCGTTGGGTTGAACTGCCAATCTGCTGAGCAGCAGTCCACTGCCAGAAGGGTGTCTTGTCTGCAGCAAGCTTTATTAATGCTTTAGAGTGAAGCTTCTGTCCATTTCCTTGGGCACATGACAGCAGCCAGGGATGGGCTCAGGTGCTGTATGGGGCAGATCTGTAGTTCTCAGAACGCGCTCCCCAAAGAGGAACGCATCCCGTTTGCTCCATGCCTTGGCTCCCATTAGCACGTGCACAGCAAGGTCTGTCTGGAGAAATACAACAGTCTGTGCTGGAGGTGCAGAACCAGAGAGGGCTTCAGACAAGAGAGGGGCAAATGGAAAAGATGGCCTGTATCATCTGCTGCTTGTGTCTGGGGGCACTGCTGGTGCTGGGGATTCCTCCCAGCTCGAGCCACCTTCTGAAATACGGGGAACAGGTTTAGAAACAGGCGGGGTAGTTTCAGCTGTTCTGGTTTTTGTTTCCTGAAAATCTGAATTTAATCAGGAGTTTTTGAAGACATAATTGCATGTGTCCCTTAGTGACAGCATGATTTGAAGAGTGTGGTGAAGAAATTTTGCTTAGGAAATAAAATATAAAAAGAATCTTCAAGCACTATATAAATACATTTTTTTTTCCTAATGTTATTTTTACTGCCTTACCTTGTTTTTCTTCCACTCTCTAGTTGACACTACAAAAAAAACCCCAAAAATCAAAGAAATACTACTACTAATCAAAAAAACAAACCAGGCCAAAAGGTTTTTCTATACTGAGTTTGAGATTGCTGCTAAGTTTGCCTCTCACTTTTTAACATGACTTAAAAATTGTCATTCCCTAGGGAAGAAGCTAGGAAGTACTTGTGCTATGTATCATTACAGTGGGATTCTGCATTTCAAAAATACCCAAATAGGCATGTGTAGCATGCCTAAACTGCATAAACATTTATTTAAGATGGAATTCAGTTTAGCTTCTCTAAGAAGTTTGAATTTTATAACATCCTTAAAAACTATGGTTTGATTTGCAGACAGGTTCTGTTGTCTTAAAGGAGTCTTTTATTTCATTTTGGATGGTGAGAAGAGTTTTTTAAACATGTGAACTTTTACACCTGGTATTGGAAACAAAAGTATGGGTGAGGATGTGTTTATACTGACTTAGTGCACTAGGGCTTTTTATTTTATCATCTTGCTTAAATCTCAGGTAAACAATAATTTAGACTGGATCTTGGGTTTGGTTGGGTTTGTTGGTTTTTTTTAAGCTTCTGTCTTGCTGTAAAGAGTACGGAAAACTAGTTAATATTCTGCATTCCTAAAGAAATACAGTAAACATGAAAACAAGTTTCCTTTTCCTAGAACTGCCTTTCAGCAAAATTAGTTTTTGCTACAAAAGCTGCAGATAATACTCTGTAAAGTTTTGCCACATGTACAAATCATTCATCAGCGCGCACTTGCATGACTGATGCTGATGGAATGCAGATAGGCTACTTAGCAGAGTTTACAAGCTACAGAATAGGTTATTCATCTTTACTGGTTTCAAAAAATTCTGTCTCAAGCAGCTTGACAAATATTTTCCTGAACTTCCAAGAATTGCTAATAACTATGCTTAAATGAGTAACATAATTCATAATTTCATAAACAGTGTGTGATGGGAGCCTTGGTCTTGAGATAGCATGAGCTCATCGGAAGTAAGTTTGGTTGCTTCACTGCTGTTTTTTTTAATCTGCTTTTAAAATTAATATTAAACATTGATAAATATTTAAGGATTTGAAACAGGAAAATTGCCTGAGAGGATGGATGCCAACAGGAGGACTCCAAGTGTTATATTTATTAAATGCATTTATAGAACAAGACTTGGAAGTTTTACGTAGCATAAAATTCGATAAATCCAGATATTCAAATTACTGTTGAAGTTATTGGCACTTGTATTAGTGAACAGAAGCAACAGTGAGTAATATTTGAAGTGTTTTAGAGATATTGGGTCCATCTAAGTTTCATGGTAGTGTTCATTACCTGTGGTAATCACCAAGGCAGATTTCAGAATTGGGATGATGCTTTTGTTTTGATTAAACAGATAAAAAAAAATAAAAAACAAATTAAAAAAGCTGATGTTTTATAGCTAATATCTCCTCAGCTCTGAAGTCAGCCCCTGCCACTATCCCTCATAAAGAAATCTGAGTTGTCATCCTGCCTTTCCTGCTGGAGAGATGAAAAGCAAAGGGCGCAGAAGAGACTGATGTGGGTCTCTGACTTGCTGTCCTCTGCAGCTCGTTTGTCCTGCTTGCCTCAGTGGAGGCTATCAACTCTTCAGGAGCGCCGCAGCGTTAGGATTGATGTATATATTAGCACAGCTCCAAAAAAGTCGAGTCCAAGGCTTGATAAGTCATGTAAAAAAACTGGTTTTGGCTTTCGTTTATCGGAAGGGAATTTCCCATTCATAATGGGAGAGTGTTTTGCTTGTCAGCATGGAGGCACGTTCGGTGCCTTTGGGCACAGTGCTTTTGAGGGGATTAAAGATGGGCTCCTCTTCTACCTGCTGGAGACAGCCCTCTTCAAGGAGACTGCAAACAGGCTGACCTTTTAACAGTATTCCTTCCTTGTCTTAGTGGGAATGTCAGCCAGGAAAAACTGGTTTGATGCCTCCTGGATGTCAGTGTTATCAGTTTAATAGCTAAAAGAGGCTGTCTTGAGCAGCCACGTCATATTTTTAACTGCGTTACTCAGCTGTTGCAGAAGAGAAAGCCCTTTAAGTAGGACACTGAGTCCTACAGGGGAGCTGCTGCACAGCCCTGCCAGCAGCACTGGGGTACGTTTGGCTGGGTGGGGGTCCCAGTGCCTGTGGGCCTTTCGGAGAGAACAGACTGCTTGCTCTGATGCATTGCTTCCCAACTTAAAAATAAAATTTCATCCTTTTTTTGTCAACTTTCTTATTTAAAACCTTTGTATTTTGCATCTCATAGACTTTGGGTTAATTTTAGTAAAATTTCTCCTTTGCTTTTAAATTTTGTTTGTAGTAACGCAACACAAAAATTATGATTAGGTCATTAACCAGAAAAAACCCGGCGCTCATCTGCAGGTGATCAGATGACATCAGAGGTCTGGTTTTAATTTGTGGGTAGTTCTGATTGTAACTAAAAGAGACTCGCTCCTTTTGTGGAATTGGCTGGCTATTTCCCCACATCTGGAGTTAATGAAGTCTTTGAGACCACATCAGTTGTGTTTTGCCGCAAGAACCCTTTGATCTGAAAAATCTAGACTGGCGCAAGTGCAGCTTCATAACATTGCAGCTATGTTTTTGCAAGCTATAGTTAAGATACCAAAACAAGCAGAAACTATATGAAGTTATGTGTCTGTGCTAAGACTTTCATGTAGCTGTTTGCAAGGGCCTCTTTTACATTTATATACTTGGTAATATTTTTATTATGTTAATGGCTTGTACATATGTATTTGTAAATTATACATTTGCAGGAGTTTTTGAGTTTAATTCCCCTTTTGAGATAGTGTTTAATCAGTTTTTATAAATCACCCATCTATGTAAAACGTTAAAATTTCAGTCCGAAGCTTGTATTTACAAATCTCATCGATAACGTTGCAGTTTAAAGGTAGTATAATTCGTCACTGTAGGTGATTTCACATTAATCAGTGTACATCTCCATGGCAGTACTAAATGTCATAAAGCTTTGTTTCCACTGCTGTCCTGTGACAGTGATAGATTATCCATCAGCTATAGCATATGCTGTGTTATTCTGCACAACAGAGAGCTTGTAAATTAAGCCCAGTTTTACCTAATATGTTTGCAGTCTTATGAGTGCGAGTATTTACAATTTGACAGAGTGACATTTCTGTTAAAATATGTCTCAGGCATGGAATATACATGCATTCATCATATAGAGTAAATACATATGTACTGTGAACACTGCTCAGAATGTATTGTCATTCTGTCACTCAGGTCTGGTAAGTATCTCTATTTTATATTTATTCCATAAACTGAAAAATTTCGAGTAAAATATTGAGCAGCAGCTTTCTGAAAAGCTTTCTTTTAAAAAAAAAATTTCATTTGTTTTCAATAAAAAACGGTGATAAACAAGCATGTAACTTAAAGTTTTGAGTTTTCAACTTGACTCCTTCTAACCAGGTGTGTGTTTACCTGCTGCCCTGTTCATTCCGCGGCTGATCCCGACACTGTGGCCGGGCCGTGCCCTGTGCCGTGTCCCGACTCCAGCACTGTGGGGTTGCAGGGGTTTGCTGCGATGGTGCTGCTGTGCAGCGCGGCCGAGCGCGCCGTGCCTGGGCGCGGGTGATGTCAGAGGCGCTGGCTCCGGCACATCCCGGCCATTTGTTCCCACAGCAGCGGGGCTGCAAGAGCTTCGGCAGGGGAGGAGAGAGATTGGGATGCAAATGGAGCGCGACTTGCCCACTTCACTATCCTCAATGTCCCTATCAGAGCAGTCGCTCTCTGCGAGAACAATGGTTCTTTTTTAGGGAACTTAGGCTTTTTTGTTGGCTAGCCTGGTTTTCCTGGCCCTTCTCTTGCTTGGTAAACAACGTCTCAGACCAGGGAGAGTTGTGAATTCTATAGAAATGCGTATGCCCGTATGTGCACAGGAGGGGATCAAAATAATCACTTTTGAATGTTAGGGCATAGTGCACTTTTTAAATTGCATTATATGAGCTTTGAAGTTACGAAATTATTCTTCATATATGTATTTATGAAGTCATCTGTATTTAAGAAGTTGGATAAACAATTAAGAATGCCACATTTTTCTTCATAGCAAAAAGACGCTCCAGTTTAAATGCTACATTTTTATAAATTTTGCTGTCATATATGTTGATTTGCTTTTTTTTTTAAATTTATCTTCTAACACACACTAACCATTGCAATATTTGGTATAGAACTAGTAGAGTCCTAGATGCTGTTCATTTTACTTAGCTTCTTCCTGAATACACTATATTTCTTCTTAGAGTTGCTCAGTAAAAGACTTTGAGTCATGTTTATTTGGCATCTTATGTTTTTAACTTGAAAAGAAAATTTGTTGCTCACAAGCTGAGAATGGGCATTCCACTGGTGTGTTAACACTGAAAAAACAATAATAGTGCTTTTCTTTAAAGCTAGGCCAGTGTGAAAATTACGTGCTCGCTGTTGCAGTTTTAAGATTATTCCTGAGGACATGCATGTGTGTATTTCTGATGACTCTCCAAAGGCGTGCGAGTTTCTGAATGGATGATAAAAAGGTTGCATTAAAACCTTTCTGTTTGTCACTGGATATTCTTTTTCTTTCTGATTGTTAGGATGCCAGCTAATTAAATATTCAAACAGGCATACAGTTGTTTTAAAATAAAATTTGTTTGGGGCCCAGTTGTTTTATCTTGCTTTTTTATCTTGAGCAACAAGTCTGTGCGAGTCGTGTACTTAGAAAGCAAAATCAGCATTCAGGCTTTTATCAGGCCACCTGGCTGAGTTGGCACACCAGAAAGTGTGTTGTTAGGATCATTCTACTGTAGTTTCTCTGTACTGTGGCAACTTGCTAAAAAGCAAATAAAACAAGGGCAACAAATGCTGCGGCTTGCTACACTGTTCTTTTTTTATTTGTGCTTTCTCTCTCTATCTGTATGCTGTTGTGTTTTTTTTTAATGCATGACACCCAGTTATTGCTAACCTGCTTTTATTGCTCTCCACTGTGTAGGTGTATGCACCATCCCCGAGTTCTGATGATTTCAACAGAGAATCTCCAAGTTACCCATCTCCTAAGCCACCAAGCAGTATGTTTGCTAGCACTTTCTTTATGCAAGGTGGGTAAAATGCCACTTGTCCTTTAGGCAGAAATCTGCAGTCAGGCACTGTTTTACTGGGTGAATGAAGAAGTGTTGAGAGCATATAGTGCTAGAGCCTATGGTTAAGCTTTATATACTTTTGAAACAGTTAGATGAAGGGAACTGTCTGTTGATGTAAAGTTTTTCTCATGACATTAATTGCTGACTGAAATTTAAAGGGATTACACACCAGGCCAGATGGACAGAATTCCCATCCTTTGATTTGTAGGGGCTTCAGAGCAGCACACTGGAGCGATAGAGAAAAATGAGGTGGGGACTTATTGACTCTTCTGGAATTTGACTGTACAGTATCAGCTAACAGTCTTATGTTCTCAAATGCTTGTATATCCAGCATGCCAGAAAAAAGGGGGTTGCACTGAATGAAACGAGCAGAATGCACTTCCTCAGCCTCACGTCACACAATTAGCTCGTGCTGCAGTCTGGTTTGGAGCACACTGAGAGCTCAGTGTCTCAGTACGGGAATTCACAGAGCACTCCAGTTTGTGCTACAGAAGGGAAACTGCACTGACACACAGGCTAAGGCTTATGTAATGTAGTCATTTCAGCTACTTAAGTCTGCTATGTTGAAATGTTTTTATATTTTTGTGGTGCTAAGGTATCTTAGACTATAAATTGCTTGTTTTATGTAAATAGATGTTTTGCAGTGTATGTTTATGATGAGTTCTGTTTGGCCAAACATCTTACCCCTCCACCTCCTTTTTTATTATTTCTTTCAGTCTGGACTTTTTATCAACATTCTTGATTTAAATCTGGCCTTACTGAAGGTCTGTGTAATTAGCAGAAGTGCTTGGTATTTTCTCAGCTGTGGTTGGATTATATTTCAGCTATAAAGCCTCTGTTGTTTCTTTGTTGTTTTTTTTTTTTTTTTTTAATAAATATAGCAACAGTGTGGTGGCATGAAAATAGAAGATTCAGTATAAACTGGTCACCATTTCACCACTCATGTTAGTCTCAGTAACTGAATTCTGTATTTGTTTAAAATAATCTTGTAAATTAACAAAGAAATAAGTGTTTTTCATTAAATGTATTTTTCTTGTTTTCTTTTCTACTGAAAAAATACTACCAAATAAAAAAAAGATGGGACCCACAATTCTTCTGACCTCTGGAGTTCGTCCAATGGCATGAGCCAGCCTGGCTATGGTGGGATGCTTGGAGGCTCCTCTTCCCACATGTCCCAGTCCGGCAGTTACGGCAGCCTGCACGCACATGATCGTTTGGTAAGACTCAGCACACATTAGTCTGTTTATAGTTGTGTATGGAGATCTAACTTAGGGGAATTAACTTCCTGTTTGCTGCTCATGTATGTCAGTTAAAAACCCAGTTGTTAGAAATCACAAACTTTGTGTATTAGATATATGTCCTTTTAGTTATGTCTATTGTATAAATAAAAATCTATGGCTGCGTAGAGGTCTGTTCAGAGGATGGATGAGTCCCGTTCTTCTGTAATAAAGAGCTGGGTGTTACATGTTTGGTGTCTTAAAATATCAACATTTATTTAAGGACTACTTAATGTCTTATGTCTGCTTCTCTTTTCTCCAGAGCTATCCCCCTCATTCAGTCTCACCTACAGATATAAATGCCAGTCTTCCTCCAATGTCCAGCTTCCATCGTGGCAGTACCAGCAGTTCACCTTATGTAGCTGCCTCACACACTCCACCTGTCAATGGATCAGATAATATTCTGGGTAAAAAGTTCTTCCTGTTTTTTTTTTTTTTTCATTTTACAAGGAAATGAAATTTAGGGCTGCATGACGCACAAAATTAGTAAGATTTAATTTATGGCATGCTTGTAGATCAGGAAAAATTCACCACTGTGATATTTCTGTTCTCAGTATGGCTGAGGCAAATTGTTTTTCAGTCAGCTTAAGACTTACCCATTTATTTGCTTTTGCAGTCAAGCCTATGCTCAAGGACTGGATGTGCCTGACTTAATGCCCACTGTGCCTCTGTAGTTCAGGACACGTGCATGTCCATATTGGCAGCTCTGGTGCTGAAGTTTTCAGAGCTTCTGTGTCACTAAAGCACTGCTCTGGAGAAAGGCAGGAAGGCTGTTTCTTAGGCGAGGTTGATAAAGTGCATCATAAATTCCTCTCTTAACTGTTTTAGAGATTAGAGAGTAGCCAGTATGGTGGCTGGTTTAGTCTCCTCTGTGCTCACCTAGGAAGCAAGAAGTACAGGATGATCATCTGTTCCTTGCACAGATTTACTCATCTTAAGATATAGCTGTAGAAGTTAAATGCTTGTAGATGCCCCTTGTCGGTTCGATAGGATTTGCACTTAGCTTCATTTTAAAGCAAGTGGAATTTAGTTAGGTTGACTATGTTAGCTTTGATTTGGGAGCATGTTTTGCACCAAGATCTTTAAACAGAACACAGTTAGTGGATCTGCATGGGAAATTCAGGCTGGAAAATCCAAGTTTGTCACAAACTTGGTAACAGCAAGCATTGTATTATTTGGATTTCTGATGTGAATGGCTTGCATTCACATTCAATACATATTTTGGCTTTAGAAGTTGATAACTGGAGAAAGAAGATTTGCTTTTAAAGGGTCTGTCTTCTACAGCAAAGCAGATATTTCAGAGGATTCAGTTCCTCTCTGTGTTTCCAATTGGCAGGGCTTCAGACTTCCTCTTGGCTTAATGGTGTGTGGAGCAAAAGGGCACGCAAAGCTGCTAACATGCAACTGAGAGCAGGGGTGACAGGAAGCTTGGTGCATCAGAGCTTTTCAGGGACTTGTTAAACTAAAGATGAGAGTACAACACAGGGAATTAGAGCAGGGGGAGCAAGGAGACACACAAGGAACTATTCTGTGAATTTGGCTTTAAGAATTAATTAAACGTGAAGCGCTTCAGTGATAGCAGTTTAGAAATAAGCGGCAATAATGTAATTTTCTGATTTTGATTTTTCTTTTCACATTTCATTAAAATTAGACTATGATCCTAGAAAATAATTTGTCTTTTTCTAGCTACTTTCACTTGTTGGTCCTTAAGTTATCAGGGTGATACTGTGTTTGACTTTTAAGAGGAGAGCATCTAAATGTAAATCTAATTGTTTTAATTAAATTTTTAAGTCTAATGAGAACTGATTCTATTGACACTGACTTCCTTAGAAAATCCATTTAAAAAGTGGTTGCTCAACTCTATGTGATGAATAAAATAATAAAAGTAAATAAAATTTCAGCTTTAAAAATAAGTGTTTGGTTTACTTTCCACATTTCAGGAAACAGAGGAAATGGTGCTGGAAGCTCACAGACAGGTGATGCACTTGGAAAGGCATTGGCATCTGTAAGTAGCAGAATATTCAGATCTGAAACACGTATTTTAGACCGTTATTTATGTGTCATTCATTTTATAATATCAGGAATTTTTACATACAAAGTCAAAACTATGTACTATGATGCAATTTCCTGTACTAAAAAAATGTCCTTTTTAAATGCAAGCGAAAAATGCTTTGAGTTGAAGAAGACTTATTCTGAATTCCTTTTTCTTCAGGTTATCAAAACATTTAAGGCAGATCTGGTTTAAAAAGCTGGTTAGACAAAGTAAAAGATAATCATAAAACGTTGATTTTTTTCTGTAGTGTTTTAGGTAAAGCTAATTATTTTCAACATTAGTGTTAGAGCAGATCCTGCTTCAAGGTTTAAAGTGTTTTCTCAGTGGTGTTATAAAACTGAGAGGTTTTGAATGCTGTGTTGTTTAGCTATAATCTATGGAACAGCCTTTAGAATGTTGTATATGCATAAATTTAAACTTTTTACTCCTGTTGGAATATTGTAAAACATGGCAAGTATCTCCAGTCTGCTGTAAGCTCTGTTTCCATATGCACGCATACAGTAATTATTTTTTCATGAGTACAATCAGATGTACTTTTGATAAAAGAATAATTGATACACAGCAGCAGAAATTTCAGAGTTGGGAATGGTGGCTGGGGAAGCACTTTGTATTTCTTGTATGGGGCAAACTTTGCCGCCCTAAATGACTGTCCCTGTGTTGGCTTCTGCATCCCTGAGCTCATACCAGTGAATGCAAATGTGCATATACATGCAGATCCTGTTACCCTTGCATCCCTCAGAGGGTCATATGTTAAAAGATTACCAGATCTGATAATGTCTGTAATGTCCATATTGGGGAGAACTCTGACCTACTGGCTTTGAGGAGAAAAATGTCCCTGTTGCTTTCGGGGATTCAGCAAGTAGATAACAATTTGGGAGTCCAGAGGGCAGTTAACGCTCTCTTTTGGTCTGTTCAAGTCCTGTCAGAAAAGAACGGGGATCATTTTGCCTCCTGGAAATAGCAGTGCTCACATACTCCAGGCTGTCCATTGCTCTGCAGATGTATTTGGGTGTCTGCTGTTCTGCATCCGGAACAAAATTTTTTTGTTAAGTCTGACACGCTGGCCAGTTAGACCTGCGGGACTTCATGACATTTTCTACTGCTCTCCTTTTCTAGATGATTTTCTCATCCTTTGAGGTATTTTTGTCCAAGTCACTAGCTGAGAAAGCCAGGCTGATGTTTTGAGGAAAAACTAAATATATTGCAAGTGGAAGTCAGGGCAGAAATGTTTAATCTAACTGGTGGGTGGGCTCTGGTTGTCATAGAAACTTGTTTCTGTCATCCCGTGTTGTTGCTTGGCAGGAGCAGCCAGGTCATTCCATAAATCATTTCTGTCATAGCTGATGGTGATGCATTCCATCTGCTCTATCAGTGCATGCCATAGTCTGCACACTTCAAATCCCTCGCCTCATCCATCTGCTTCCCCCGCACCCCGCACCACGCACACCCAGCACACTCCTCACGCTGCTTCAGCGAGAGCTCGGCTCGCGCTGGGCCGGGAGGGAGCTGGGCTCTCCTGCAGGTGAAGCTGACACACATGGATTGTGACAGCTAGGAAATCAAGAATATTTTTCTGTTTGAACAAAGTTGTATTTAAACACTGCGATTGTCGTGCCTTTTTTTCCCCCCTAAGATACCACTATATTCCTTTCTGTTTTGATTTTAAATGCTGCCGCTGCAACTGTTGGGAGGAATTTCTAGTTCTAAAATTCTGTTGATGTACATCTCACAATAGGCCTTTCATGTGTGAAACATCAGAGGATACGACATTTGTTCTTCAGTTTAGGTATTAAAGACCATACAGAATAGTATGTGATTAAACATGTAAGGCCAGATAATACATTTGCAAAGGTTCTTTTATTTTAGGTTTAAGCCTGGATAATTGTGGTCTTAATCTCAGGGTAGGCAAGAAAGAGAATTGTACATGAAAGTATTTACACAAAGTTCCCAAAGCCCTGTGGATTATGCATTAGTTTGGATAATGAACTAGTATAGATAGAAAGAAAAGAAAATCTGGGTATTCGTGCCATTTCTAATGTGTTTCCCTGAACATTTGCCAAACAATAACCCTTTAAGATTGTGCCCATGGAGGGTTATATGGCAGGAGAAACATCTGGTTTATTTCATTGCCTAATGCCAAATCAAAACACTTGGTCTTTAATTTAGAGGAGATCAAACAGGAGGACTGTTTAACTTTGTTGATTATATCAGACCTCTTTGTGATAACTTATGTTTTGATTCCTACCTCAGCACTGGGGTAAAGGCCTTTGTACCGTCTTGGTAGTTAAATAGCCACTGGTCCCTTCACAAAAGAAAAGAAAATGTAGGGAAGTTGACTTCTAAAAGTAATTCATGAATTAAGTTTCTTTGTTGCTTTAGACTCAATAACATTAACATAACAAAGCCTAACTGAAATGTACACTGTAGTGTTTAAAAAATTGGACTAACAGCTCCGAGGTTTGGCTCTGCAGGCTCTCAATTGTGCAGCTTTTGTCTAAGAGCCTTTTCATTAGACCCTGGCATATTGGCACCCCACTGATTGGAATGGACCATGACTGATAGGAGGAGGAGTCTCATTTGTTGCAGTAAAATGAGTCATGTTACCGTTTAAGCCTGGCAGAAGGTGTCAGGGTTGTTCATCATTGGTCATTTAACAGCACAGCAGCCAGGGACTGCATGCAGAATGAATTTTGACCTCGTGTTTTACTTGGGACTTTGCTGTACTGTAGATTTTCTCTGTCATAAAATACAGCAGAATAAAATTGGCAGGTAGACCTTTGGAAAATGAGCAGTTTCAAAGAAAACTTCGTGGCCTTTGACTTTATTTTAATTTTCTGTATCTTATCTGTCTGAAACTCTCTATGGTTCTTGTACTGACACCCAAGATTTATTTTTATGCTTATGTACAATGCATGAATTTCCTCCGGTAGTATGAGGTAGTTTGTTCTAAATATATTTCCTTTCTAGCATGTATGAAAAGGAGGAAGCATTTCCATTAGGGAACTGATGATCTTTTCTAATGGAAAAGTATGATACACCAGGAAGGAGCATGTGGTCTATCAGGTCCTGGTTTTGTCAGTTCAGAAAATACAATATGGAACTTAATGAAGTTATTGTCAGCTAAATGCTGAAATGTCATATTGTCTGTGTGAAGAGACATCAACCACACTGCCAGTGAAAATTATTTTAACTGCCATCTGATCTAACAAATCCTGGTCTCTGCTCAAGTAAAACAGGTTTGAACCAATGACCTATAAAAATATGTTCTGAAGTCCATAGTTAGCCTCTATATCTATTCAATTCCCTTCATAAAATGAGTTTTCTCAGTGTCTTGAGATTTTAATTTTTAATTAAAGCTTTAAGCATTATATCTTCTATTTTTACCAACAGTTTTTAATTTCATTAATAGCAAGGAAAGAATTGTAAGTTGAAACTTAGTATCTCAAGAGGCCAGTTGAAACTGAAATAAGAGAGAAACATGTTATGTGCTGCAATACATTGCAAGAGGAACAAAATTTCAAGTGTTTTTTGTTTGGTACGTAGCAATAATAAGAGAGCCTGAATGCTTTCTTGGTATTTTGTGAAGGATTAATTTTTAGCAGGTAACATCTGTTAACTGCTAAAATCTCTCTCTAAAGTTTGGAAAGTGATTATTCATTGGCATTTTCCTGAAGTTTTGTTTGATATAATTAGCTGTGTACTGTGAACTCTTACGTGAATTTTTCCCCTGCAGAGACAGAAAGGCTGTAATTTCTGTTGCTCTTAAATGAGAAGGAAGGTCAGTAATACTTGTGTCACTATGAAATACAGGCTGTGCTTATTTGGACAGCTGCTTGAAAATGAAAGTTCTTCGGACATTTTTAGAGCCTTGAGTAGAATAAAGCAGAACTGTAATTGAAGGATCAAATTGCATTTTTTTATCAATCCAGAATCAAGAGTGACAATTAAAACATGAAAAAGAATCCTAGTAGCTTTTTTTCCTGTATATTATAGCATATATTGATCTATAATCTCTTTGCCTGTTGTCAGATTTATTCTCCTGATCATACCAGCAGTAGTTTTCCATCGAATCCATCAACACCAGTTGGGTCACCATCGCCTCTTACAGGTATGAGACTGGCTATTTGTCATTACCTTGTTTGTTGTTCGAAAATGTCCTGTTTGGAAACACACAGTGAAATCAGCATTAACTTATTTGCTTAACTGCTTGTGCATTTTAGTTATTTTTCCATTGTACAAAATGAAGGTTTATAAATCCAGATTCATAGACATTTTGTTAGGGGCATTCACTTGACTCCTGGCAAGTTGCTTTGAAAATTAGCTAATTTAAATAATGTTTGGAAGCATTAACTGACCATACATTATCAGGGCTATAAAGATATTTGTACAGATTTGCACTGTTTGAGAGAAAGAAGAGTGATTTGATTTGATTTGGGGTTTTTTTAAAGCTATATGTTAGCGCTCTGCGGCAGCTTTCAGTGACAAACACAGCAGATGTGTGTTCCCTCTAATGAAAATATAGTAGGCTATGAGACTATCCAATTTTTACACAAGATAGCTTTTCATTCATGTATTTCATGAATGTTTTCATTCTATGGGAGAAGAATTTCTGGCATTTTTCAAAATAAATGCTGTGTATTGCAGCCACCTCTGTCACCTGTGCTTTGTGTGTTTTAGTGAATATGGGAAGGAGCATTCCAGTGTGGAGATGAACTGTGGGCAGCTGCCTACAGCTATTAGTGGTAGTGCAGCTTTCACAGACACTGTGGCCTCAGCTGTCTAGTAAAAGTTGAACAGCTGTTCTCCATATAGAGAGGACTGTGAAAGCTCCATTGACTTAAATTTGCTGTTTAACAAAGAACTAGAATTACAAGTAAGATGATGTAACTTTTAACCCTGTTCTTTCCTATAGTGCAATTTGTTAAATTATTTAACATTTATACAACAGTCTGCTTCCCCGTTCTCTGTTGTTTAATATAAGCCTGCAGGCTCCTGGCTATTGGTCACTTTTTAAAAGTGTTGTGCTTTTTCTAATACAATAAAATTACCTTAAGGTGAAAAGGGTACAGATTGAGTTTAGCTGAACACTTTTGTAATCTAGAGGAATAAATTAGCAAAGGTATTGCATGCAAAATACGGTCATCATCATATGGATGTGATTATGCATATCTCTATATGCAGTGTCACTCAAAACCTCCATCATACATGCTTCAATCCTGTTTAATGGAGACTGCTCTGGTTTCTGTGGATGTAATGGATTAATGAATATCTGACATGGTTTACCTGAGCAGCTGCTTTGGGCATTTCTTTTCTATTACTGAATAATCCATGTTGAATTGAGTAATGATGGGATTAATGGGATTTTTGATTTAGTGATTACAGTTGACAAAAAATGTTTTGTGTATTCTGTTGTACTGAAAAGGCAGATCAGACCAGAAAATTGTTATTATTTTCTTTTTAACATCAAAGCAAGCATTGAAAATATTTAGTGGCTGGAAGAAAGAAGTTCTGACATCTTAAAGTATTTAAAATTTTAAAGATCCCAATAAGGTTTTTTCAAGAGTCACCTAATGAAATACTGCACCTAATTTTTTAAGTGTGAAAGCACTGGCTAATTTCTGAGTTTAGAATACGAATTTGAGGTCACTAAAATTTGTATTTTCCTTTTGCTGTTATCTTTGCCTGTTGCAACCTGTATGAAATCTACAAAATTTGCACTTCATGTTCCTTATTTTGGATTCTGATGGTTAAGATGGTAGTGGACATAAGCAAATAATACTGAAATCCTTTTCAGGCTCAAACTTAGCATCTGCTTCACATTTATACCCTCCCATCCCCGTTAATTTCAGTGATACAGAATTTATCAAGCCTTTGGTAAATTGCTCCAGTAGTTAATTACCTTCATTTATGAATCTGGACTTTTATCTTTATTCCCAGATGAGTCACTAAGAACACGGTGAAGCACAATGTGAAGTAATTACTACTGCATTTATTGCTATTTATACTCCTGGTAGCCATTTTCTGTCTTGACCCAAAAAGTTATTGCAGATAAAACAAATGTTTTATGTGTACTGAAATAATATATTTTGGAGCATTTTAGCCTTCATTGTCATTTTCTCCTTTTGCAGTTAGGTATTTGTTTAGTTAGCATTCATAATATTACAGATTGCTTAAGTCATAATTTGCCCATCCTTTAATTGTGAATTAGGGTAGGAGTACTCTGTTACCAGGGAAAGCACTGACAGATACCAACGTCATGAGACCTTGGGGTTCATAAGCTCATGAGTGACTCTTTGGCTCTTATGTTGCTGAATGAGGATTAATGACGTTTTTTAATTCAGTTAAGTAAAAGCTTGGAGAACAACTTGATGAAAACCCCCAAGTATTATGAGACAATAGTGCGTGTCTCGCCTGCCCTGCCCTCATTTAATTTCTAATTTTACATAAACATGCCCAGAGCTGAGCATCTTGCATAGTTTTAATGTTTGTGTACATGCATGTGAAGTTTGTATAGGGATCTGAATGATGGGAGCCTTGGCATTTTGAGAATCCTTCTGCAAGATCAGAGGCATTCAGGAGGTTTGGTGGGTTCTGAGGATGCAAAGCCCTCTGCAGCTCCGAGTGTGTTTGGAAGGGGAGCCAGAGGATTAGTGTTGGGGGAGACTAGGGGTAAGAACAATACTGCAGTGATTGCTGTCGGTGACCCCTGTAAATCCTAACACTTGCCTAGCTTATTTGTTTTTTAATGCTGCTGTGTTGGTACTGCACTAAAAGCTGCAGTTGTTAATTGCAGGGCTTCTGGTGCCAGGATGCTTTTTAACATAATTGGTGGATTTCATGCACAAACTTCTAGGAGGGGGAGTGGAATGAGGCAAGCAGGAAATCAGTGCCATCTGGCAACCTGCAGCCATGGAGGCAGAGTGCCACCGCTCGGGAAGAGCCCTAGTGGCGCAGAGGTGTGGCTGAAAGCTGCAGGTTGCACTTGGGTTGGCCATTGCATAGGAGCAGTTGGTTATTCCCTCTTTTCTCTTTGTCTCTTTTGTGAGATATCCCACTTGCAGTTTTGTTCTGGGCTTACACTACAGAAATAGGACCTTCTTCAGTTAAACCCCCCTGACAAACGTGTCTGAGACAAGAAGAAGTGCACGGGCTTTCAGTCTGTTTGCTGCTCACCTTCCTGCTTAATTCTGAGCTGCTGCTATGCTGTAGGGAGTGGTACTCTGAGATTTGATAGCAGGAGTGCTCCTGGCCACCATCCTGTCTCTAAAAATGGAGTTCTGATCAGGGAAAAGTTTGAATATTATGCTGAACCAGAATACTCCATTGTTTTTTCATTAATGGCTGTGCAAAAATAAGTGGGGCTCCAAGCATTATTCCCAAGTTCAGGAATGACAGCAATGCAGACAGAGACTGCAGATCCAGATCCAGAGTAGCTGCATGAAGTGAAAATCGGTAATTATAAATTTATTCACTGAACTCTTTGTATTTTAAAAGAGAATTCCAGCACAATTATGGCAGTTCTGGACTTTCATAAAATAGGAGATTTTTATTATTTTTTAATTAGAAAGGAAATATTTGGGTATTTTAATAATTTTAATGGCTATGCAAGCTGTACTCTTTGTTAAATAAAACCTTGTCTTTAAAAGGTAACTACTTGCAGCTCTCTGAACAAAGGAACTGTAATGTTATTAAACCTTTTCCCAGTTTTCCAGACGCACAGCTCTGGCTGTTATTGAAAGAACAAGCCCACAGGCTCTTCCTTTAATGAGCTGTGTTGGATTGTATATCCATAATTTATTAATGTAATTGCTTTATTATTACATTTGTATGGCTGAAAGGAAGCTGTCTCTAATGGCCATAGAATTTCATGTAGTATCTTTATAAAAGATGCATTATTAGTTGGTGAGAAAAATGCATGTTGTACTACTTTAGGCTTTGTGTTAGAAGTACTGTTTTATTAGTTACTGCTTTTCACATCTAATTATTTTTAAAATTTACATGATAATTAAGTATATTTATGTCAGAATGCCTATGTATTTGAATTTTCAGTGTATAGGTACTATGAATTTAATTGTCAATTTGTTGCATAATCAATGATTCTTCTGCTGCTGGTTTACCTTAAGAATATTTGAAATACAAAATGGGAATGAGGTGTATTTTTACTCTTCTAAATTTGGAATGCATTGTAATCTAAAATTATATAGTTGAAACTACTAGACAACTAGACAAGATAAAACTTTTAGATCCAGTTTTCATGTTTAGTAGAGAAGTGTCATAAAAATGGGTCTCCAGTTACCCTTAACTTGGTGTCTATTTGATTACTTTAAATATTTTTGTTGTGTATTTTAACAATATTAAAAATACACCTTCATATACTGAACAGAATCTGAAGAATAATTCAGCAGGTCTTTTATGGTGACACAGACAGAAGCAGATATTTCAAATACGGTGTGTGTGTGTACTTAGTTCACTTTTCAATGTTGAAGTACTTTGAAGATGTCACCGCTTTTGTCACTGACAATGATCTAATCCTACAGATGCCAAGATATGAAAATTACCCCTCAGTAAGGCAGAATGAAGGAATTTGTCCTCCTTTGTATGCCCATATGTTAGCTTACCTTTATGCAGAATATGTTGGGTTTAATTATGTTGAGAAATACAGTCTCTGCTTCCCACTTCTGCTGTGTAAATCTGTGCACTAACCTAGACAATTTTGACAGGTGCCAGTCAGTGGTCGAGGAGTGGAGGACAAGCCCCCTCATCTCCCAGCTATGAAAACTCTCTACACTCCTTGGTAAGAATTGTTGAAAGCAACATAGTACTTTTTACTTAGGAGTTGAAGGCTTGGTTTTGTATAAATCCTGCATATCATTAAAGGAAACAGTAGGATAGCATTACAAATGAATTCTTTGCTAACAAATGGCCTGTTCAGTTGAACAATATAAGACGTGCAGGGTGTGTCTTTCACCATCTGTTCCTTGGGCATCAGGCTTCTGTGCTGAGGACAGCTGGTGCTAAAGCGCTGTTATGAGATTCTGGTACCTTTTCACAAATCCATAGCTAATTCTTATCTAAAGTTCAGTCTGGAGAAAGATAAAGACTTCATGCCTCCGCATTTACTTGTCCTTCCCCCTTCTCTCCCTCAAATGGCAGTCTCTAGGGCTTGTTTGCATTGCACTGTTATTAAAGGATTAATACTTTTTATTTGTATATTGTTTGTTGTGGGAATGTTTCTTTATTAATGATACATTTTACAGAAAATCATACAGGTAGTAATCTACAGCATTGTAAATTTTCTTCTTTGGAGGATTCAGCAGAGGATTTCAGTTACTGACTTCCTTCTTACATTTCCAATACAATATTGGGAAGGAAACAGGGAAAATTTAAAGGAAGGTTTTGATTATTTGCTTAATATTTCTAGTTTCCACAGATGTAATTTCTATTTTTTCTGTCTAACAAGAATAAATTATGAGTTAAATCAGATTTCTTTTCTTCAATATTTTTGCAATTAAATATAATTGTTATGTACATCTTAGAATTCTAACATAACTGCAATGTTAAATATTTAGCCTTTTCTTATCTTAATATAATCAGATCTCTGTTGCATTAACTTGACTAACAATTTATTGCTGACATGCACATCAGCTGTTTCCTCACCTCTTTTTTGAATTAATCTTAACCTGTGCTTTGCTTCCTGTTCTGTCTTGACTTTGCCAGAAAAATCGAGTTGAACAGCAACTTCACGAGCATTTGCAAGATGCAATGTCCTTCTTAAAGGATGTCTGTGAGGTACTATTTCACTTTAGATGGTGCCTTTTTGTGTTTCAATTAACGCTTCTTCGGATTCCCCATTAAAAACTTAAATTAGTGTAGTGTATGACCCATCCTTTGACTCCAACATCCTGCTATTTTAGTTTCTAGAGCTGCAGTGTCAGAATTGGTTTTGCTTTGGGTTTTTTTGATATTCCTTTTAATAAAATAAAGTAATTTTAAGACGGACTTCGACAGTAACACAAATAGCTTGCTTTTATTTCTGAAATACCTAATCTGTTTGAAGGTCCATTTAAAAAAATTATTACTAAAAGTTTTGTCCAGTTTTTTTGTAATACGGATTCTCAAAAAGCTACTGCCTCTCTTAATTGTTTCCAGCATGGTGAGGCTGATTTTATGATCATTCTTTCTTGTCCTGCATTAGCTTATTTTGTAGCAATTCCTTTTTTTCTTTTCATGCCATATAATAGCAGCTGAGTAACATTAACCTTATAATAAGCTTCACTTTCAAAGCTGCCACCTATTTGAGGAATGAATTCTATCTTGAACAAAATCTCCAGATAATATTTTCTTTTTCCTGTTTGTTTGTAGTGCTGGTAGGTGCTCTCAAAGTCTTTTGATACTATTTTGATACCACATTTCATCTTCTGTCTTTAATGCCTCCGAGATAGACTGTTGTGGTGTGAGAGCCTGGGGATTTATTGAGTAATGGGTGTTGCTGCCCCTCTTGCCTCCCCACAGCAGTCCCGGATGGAGGATCGCTTGGACAGACTGGATGATGCCATCCATGTGCTGCGGAACCACGCCGTGGGGCCTTCCACCAGCCTGTCAGCTGGCCATGGAGATATCCATAGTTTATTGGGACCATCCCACAATGGGCCAATTGGAAGCCTGAACTCAAACTATGGAGCATCCAGCCTTGTAACAGCCAACAGACAAGCATCCATGGTAATGATGTTATAAAACATGAGTATGTTTATGCAAAGCAACTACAGCTGATGCATTGAAACTATTGTAGGGCCTACTGAGGTTGAACTGGGCTGTAAGACTAATATTTATCAGGAAGAAACCACTTCAGATTTTTGTGCAGGAAAAGATGGCAGACAGCTTGCACCTGCTATGGGTTTCCAATTAGAATGTTGGAGTGGGGGTGGGCAGAAATGAGGGGGAGGAAAAAGATGGGAAAACTTAGACTTTGGCCTGGTCAGTGGCCCATAAAATCCTGCTGTGACCATATGCAGAAAGCTGAAACTTTCTGCTGAGAGCGTTTCAGCTTATACATGCATTTTTTCCAGATGTGTAATAATTGGCAGAACCGTTTTCTCCTTGAAATGGTGAATAGGGAGATTGAATGGGAAAAGCAGTCGAGGAGGACTGAATTTCAAGTGTTCTGGTCTGGAAAAGCTGTTTATTGTAAATTGGAACTAGTCTTCAATAGCAGATGCTGGCAGAGGACTGGGAGGAAGCTGTTGGAATGTGGAACCATAGTGTGCGCAGGCTCAAAATTTAAACTTTTTTGCTAAACGAAAAGGAGTTTGAGCACAGCTGTAGTGTAAGTAACAATGAAAAGGAAACTACTTTCAGATTAATCCCCAAGAAGGATGAAATAATTCAATCCATGTCTTTTAGTTTCTTTAAAAATGTGAACTGTTCTGAAAAAATGTAGTTGAGCTTTTTATAGATTAGAAATATGCTAAAAGCATTACACAGTAAACGAATCTATTTGTAGCATTGCTCACTTCCCTTTTTCTTCCTTTTCATTCCACCCCTCTCAAAAATGCTTAAAGGAAAAAGAGCTTTTAAGAACATGCTTGTTTTAGTGGTGCCATGTGTTTGCATGTTTACAGCGTAATTTTAAAGACCAGTTACATGCTGTGAAATTTTCTGTTATAAAACAGATTCACAGCTGGGTACTGTGTGATCAAGGCAAAATTTCACCTATCATCAAAATAATTAGGTACCCCAATTGCTGAAGGGTTTGTATTCTATAAAACAGAATTAGTTCCAGGCTCTCCCATTCGCACGTCACACATCCATTTATATTAATTTCAGGACCACTGCAGTAAACATCAAAAAGAACTGGTTGCTTTCTATAAGCTGCGTGTGTTTGGGGGCTTTGTGGAGGGGGTACTTTCCAAATGCACATCCAACTTCAGCTTTCTATACAAGTTCACAGTTACTTTTTAGTAATGAAAGAAATGATGCATAAGTACTTTGATTTTTTTTTGTTGTATCTACTGAGATTTAATATTTAAAGAATATTTTTAAAGTTCTACCATGTTCTGGGTAAGACTGAAATTTAGTCATACAAAAGAGAACTTTTTTCCCCTCTGGTCTTGATGCAACATAAAGTGAGTGACTGAAACTGCAGTGACAAATTTTTTCTGTGACTTGAGGAACCTTCTGATACTGCTAAGCCAGACGCAGTCAAATAAATACAGGTAGTGCCAAAGTGTACATAAAAATCTCAGTTTCTCTTTTAAATAAGCTATGATAAATATTTTATCAACTCAGTTTTTATTAAAATAGGAGACAGTGGAAAATGACTCTCCAAAATGGACAGAAGTTCCTTGATCTTCTCTAGTTTAATGTAGTTGTGTAAGTACTACACATCTAATTTATCATCTAATTATTTGGTTGACAGATGCTTGTCTGTTAGAAATAAACTTAAATTAAGGAAAAAAAAATGCCTGTACATTTTATCCTCACTTGGCGAAACCAGCTTGCAGATCAGTTTTGCCTTGAGAAGTGAGTCAGCTAAAGAATTTCTTGGATTGACCTTAATTTTGTTACATCAGAATAATTGGCTCCAACAGAAGGCATCCTGTTGTGGCCTTGCCCAGTCCCCAAAGAGTGCCCTTTGACATCATTTGCAATTGCAGGAACTCAGCACAGCTTAGGATGGAGTCCTGAAATAGGTACAGAGCAGGGGCTGGCACATCTGGCTGTGGTGCAGACTGAGTGCTTTATTAGTGATGACTGCATTGCAGTAATGCCCTCCAAGTATAAAGGGTAATTCTTCTTCAATAACCAATTAATTTCAAACTCTTGTTTACTATTAGGTTAGTGTTCTTTTTAAATAGCAAGTAGGAGAGCAGAGGATTTGACACACAACCTGAACTGTAAAATCCAGCCTTCATTCTGGATTTAAATACCACTTTACTTAAGATGACATCCAGTAAATTTAAAAAAAATAATGAATATTGGGCTAACATAGTGAGAAATGTCAACAGTGATAATGGTGACTACCTATTTTTGAAGTTTTGTTTGACATAGGGTCAAGAAATGTTCATTGGAATTCAGCACCAAATGAAACTTCCTTGTTAAAGGAGGGTGGGATCTTTGCACAAAACATTTTTCTCTTTTAAAAAAAATAGGAAAAAAATTTAATTTCCCTTGAAGATGATGATCTTGGCAGAAGGAGCTAGGAAATGAGTAATTTAACTCCTTTTTATGTAATTAGTGTAACCAGGCATGGTTTTATTTTAACATTTGCTTAATTTTTGAGCCAGATTTATTTTACAACTCTAGTTGACTTCATTTCCTGCTTGCTCTGAATGGTCTTGTTTTCTTTTTAGCCAGGCTGGCCATTAGACTTATTCAAATAGATTTTTAATATCTCAAACTCATCAAATATTTGCTAACTGGCCTTTGAAGTTGATTTGTATTTTATTTCATGTATTATTGAAAAGTTAAGAAGTAATACTTTTTGTTCTTATTCAAGCTGCTTTTTATTTGTCATTGTAATACAATGGAAAAAGAACAGCCTGAACTGATTAAAAATAAATAAATAAAAGGCCTGGAAACTCAGTTAAGGATGAAACTCAATCCTTAAGTTAGAGGGTTTTTTCAGGTATAACAGGAATCTAAGAAAATTGGTGATCTCCCTCTTTGTGCCCTGTGCCTGCTACAGCAGAAGCATGAAAGGGCAGTTAAGCAGCTTTTCCAACACCAACCTCTGCTCTTGCTCAAGCCCTTCCAGAGATGCTGTTTCCCTGCAGAGATTGTGCTCCCACTAAACAACTCTGAGCTGTCTGAAGTGTAAAATTCTTGATTACAAAGCCCTTTTCATTGCCTTAATTATGCACACCTTGGCTAAAATGGTTTAATGACCATGGCAAACTCACCAGCTAGCAGGGCTTGGTAAGTTCTAAGACTCAGACCAAGAGTGGTATTTTTATTTTCTAGTTCTCAAAAGCTTTCAGTGCTAAGTGCTCAAAATGAATACTCAATCTGAAGTGTGAGGTGCAGAACTGATATTAACAGGACAAAGATGTCCTTTCCCCATGTGTCACTCTCGGTTCTCCTGCATGCAGTTGTGTGTCATAACTGCCCATGATTTGTCTAGTTTTTATTTAGTTGCCTGAAATACTTAACTGTTTTTCTGGTTTCAGATCCCAAATGTTACCACTTAAATCAACCGAAATATGTTTTGCCCTCAGGTTTGGTTGGTTTTTTTAAATTTTGCAAGTGTCAGTGGGGCTGCAAATTGTCCTGTGTACAAGTTTTTCTTGAAATGATAAAAATGAATACAGTTGGCCTGGTAAATTACAACAACGTACAGTCTTGTAACAGGACTACTGTTTTGCTCAGCCTAGGGTTACTGAGGGGTAAGGTTTTTGTGATTGCACTGGATGCTGACCTGAGTTGTGTTGGTATTGTGTGCAGGAAGCAGGTAAAGGGCAGTGATGTGAGCGTGGTGGTGCCGAGCTCTGTGCCTGTGCTGGTCACTGCTCACAGCACATCCCGAGCTCTGTGCCCGTGCTGGTCACTGCTCACAGCACATCCCGAGCTCTGTGCCCGGGCTGGTCACTGCTCACAGCACATCCCGAGCTCTGTGCCTGTGCTGGTCACTGCTCACAGCACATCCCGAGCTCTGTGCCCGTGCTGGTCACTGCTCACAGCACATCCCGAGCTCTGTGCCCGGGCTGGTTACTGCTCACAGCACATCCCGAGCTCTGTGCCTGTGCTGGTCACTGCTCACAGCACATCCCGAGCTCTGTGCCTGTGCTGGTCACTGCTCACAGCACATCCCGAGCTCTGTGCCTGTGCTGGTCACTGCTCACAGCACATCCCGAGCTCTGTGCCCGTGCTGGTCACTGCTCACAGCACATCCCGAGCTCTGTGCCTGTGCTGGTCACTGCTCACAGCACATCCCGAGCTCTGTGCCTGTGCTGGTCACTGCTCACAGCACATCCCGAGCTCTGTGCCCGGGCTGGTTACTGCTCACAGCACATCCCGAGCTCTGTGCCCGGGCTGGTCACTGCTCACAGCACATCCCGAGCTCTGTGCCCGGGCTGGTTACTGCTCACAGCACATCCCGAGCTCTGTGCCCGGGCTGGTCACTGCTCACAGCACATCCCGAGCTCTGTGCCTGTGCTGGTCACTGCTCACAGCACATCCCGAGCTCTGTGCCCGTGCTGGTCACTGCTCACAGCACATCCCGAGCTCTGTGCCCGTGCTGGTCACTGCTCACAGCACATCCCGAGCTCTGTGCCCGGGCTGGTTACTGCTCACAGCACATCCCGAGCTCTGTGCCTGTGCTGGTCACTGCTCACAGCACATCCCGAGCTCTGTGCCCGGGCTGGTTACTGCTCACCACTGTCTCTCCGCACACTGAGTGCTCTGGCTGCCTGCGGTGTGGCAGAGCCCGGCCTTCCGCTTGTCTCCCATTTTGTGTGCCTGGGAAGCTTCGAGCTTTGCTTGGGCGGAGAGACCATGGAAACAAGGCTGGATTAGCGCCTGAGAGGATGCATTAGCTCGGAGTGAGTTGGCTCTGGAGCCGAGCTGCCGTGAGTCCCGCGGGCCGGGGCCGGGCACAGCCCGCAGCTGTATGGAAATGGGGAACGCTCGGCAGCGCCGCGATCCCCGCGGTCCGCGCGCCGCTCCGGGGCTCCGCGGGAGCCGCCGGCAGCTCGCTGCCCCCGGAGCTGGCCCTTGGCGCTCGGAAAGCGCCTGACTGGGAATCGCTTATAAATAATAGCAATAAAACACGTCGAGAGCTCGTTTGTTCCGAGCGCCGCGGAGCTGATGGCCCCGGCCGCCTTTCAGAAGAGTTAAAGGAAGCCTGAGGTTGTGCTCCATTGAAATGCAGATGGGGACAGCCCTTTCTCTATGCTGTTCGGGTCCAGGGATAGGAGAGCAAACTAAATTTTAGGAACTCAGTGTTTAAGATACTTGAATCATTGGTAGCTTGAAGTAGCCACCGATCACTTGTAACTGTAGCAAACAGAGGTGTTTGCTTCTGCATGGGATGCAGTGATTTTCAGCAAGTAATTTTGTGTGGGTTTTTTTGTTAGCCATATTGGATTTTCTGGTATATCATAGATCACAGATAAAAATCACTTTTATGGTCAGTTTTGTAACATTTTAGCTCTTAAAATTTCTGTCTAAATCCTGTTAATCTAAATTGTATGCTTTTAATTTGTACATCTTGGTTTCAAAGGTTTGGAACATGGCTTGAATTCAGGTTTTACTTCTCATCTATTCTCTGCCTTTATCAGAACTGATTTGCTAATCTAGTGCCTTTAGATTAGCTCTAGATTTGAAAATTGCCAGGGGTCTGGCAGCTGCTGTTTGTACACAACTTTAAGAAAGTTTTGCCTTTTTTAAGAAGTAGATTTTGAAACAAACCTGGCCCTGAAACAAGTAATAGTCCGTAGCTTGAATAAAAGCACCCTCAAGTGTTAGGACTAAGCATGACCAGAAGAAGAAAATAAAACACACAACCTGCAAGGTGGAATTAGGGAAAGACTCTGTTTTGAAAAGTTCAGAGTGAGAATGAGCATCATGTTCCATTTGTAGAGAGTTTTGCCTCTTGGGCTGAAAGACCCAGGCTCAGCTTCCTCCCGGGCAGTTCACGACTCTTGCAGGAGCTGGGCCGACCGTATCCAGAGCAGAATTTCTCACAAACAAAGCCTATTACACGCAGAGGAAGATAAAATGTACTTGAAATAGCAACAGATATTCCACAGTATACAAGAGGAGATTTTCTGCAGAACAATGGATACAAATAGCAGCCCGGAATGACCTGATATTAGCTGTGGGTTGTTGGGGAGGGGTGGTTCCCCCTTTCTTTTTTTGTTCCTGTGCATTAGCTTACAGGAACAAGTGTATATTAAACAAAGGATAAACTTGCATAAGGGTATTTATCTCTCTCCGGGTAAAACCCATACTAAGACATGAAAGGTAAAAGCTGCATTAATTACTCAAGAGGGATTCAAAGCTCAGCAGTTTACTAGGATTGAAGGATTTATTGAAAAACAGTGGTTCTCATGTGTAACTCCAGGCAATAAACCTATTTAATTAAAGGCTTAATCTTCTAGTTGACATGTTTGCTACTGTTCCAATAAAAAGCTTCATCTGTAGCCAGTTTTTGTAACTATACAAATAATGGTAGAATCCCTCGTCTTTGTTCGTTTTTTAACTGTTTAATTATATTATGTTGGCTATATTATAAATGTTTAAGGACTTTTGTGCCTTTAGAAATGTGTTCCAAATTATTTAAATACAGACAGTGTATCTTTTTTCTTGAACAAATATTTTTTTAAAGAAGTTGATGACAGTATTCTGTATTGAGCAGCAGTTTTTTAACGAGTTGCCTCTTCAGGTTAGGTATGCACACTCAAAGATGTCTCACATAAGTATCATTAATTCAAGTTTATGCAAAATTAGAATTTTTCAAGACTCTTCATCTCAATGCTTGCTGCTCAGAAATTAAATCATTATGTATTATGAAGGAATAGATGAGAAAATAGGTGGTAAGAATAGTTAGATACCTGGATTATTTTATTCCAAACAGAGTTGGTCACTGCTTCAGATACAGCCCAGTCCAGTTAGGTGTAATCAGATGTTTCAGTGTAACAGCATCAGTCAACTAAATGTTTCCTTTACTCAGTGAGAATTTTAATTCGGGTCTCTAATCCAGCAAATACTTTCAGTATTTAAACTTCTATTTTTGGATTATTTCTTTGAAACACATCTTTAAAAGAAATCTTTGCTTTGCCTTGCTTTAGGTTGGGACTCACCGGGAAGAAGGTGTCAGCCTCAACAGCAACCATTCAGTTCTTCCCAGTACAGTTTCTGCTCAGAGCACAGAACTAAATCATAAAACACAAGACAGCTACAGAGGTAACTTTCCAGGCTTCAGTGCTGGACAGGGTTTCAGTAGTTTTAGAGCCAGTGAAGCTGTAGATCTTGGTAAAATGGCATCAGTGCAAGGGATAGGGACATAGATAATGTTGAAAAATAAAGATTAATAACAAATCCAATATACCACTGTTAGGGACTCCTGCAACAATTGTGAGGGCATCCCTCAATTAATCCAGTATAACTTCAAGACAAGGCTGCATTATAGCCACGTCTCTCCAGCTTAAGGGCCATGATCCATTGGCAGAGCTGCAGCCATTTCCCAGTCAGCCAAGAGAGCTGTGGAGTGGGCTGAGACCAGAGTTCAGCACAGCCAGTCGAAGGAGGTCATTCCACGCCCATGTTTACAGCTCCTTCCATTTCTAGCTGAAGAAGTAAACTGCACAAAACTGAACTCAGCTCCTTTACTAGCATGCTAGCACCATTTAGGGAGTGTTGCACATTCAGCCTAAACCCAAGCCTCGATGTCAGAGCAGCTCTGCCTGTAAATTTGCAGCCCAGACATCAGGTGCAAATTTCCTTACTTCACTCAATGTCCTTTTGTCTTAAACAGTGTTTTCCTTAGACTGAGCTGTTACCAATCAAGCTGCTCTGTGAGCTGTGATTGCTTTATAACCCATGACACATGTCCAAGTACAGTAGTGTTGCCAGGATTTCTTGTTTCTGTTAGTTCTTCCTGTTGTCTCCCCAGACTCTGCTCGGCTCTGGCCCCTCGCTGCCATTATCTGCTGAGTTCTGTGCAGTGTTTCAGTGCTGTGACTCTCACTCTGCTCTCTGATTGCTTGCAGCACTGTCAGGTGGCTTACAGAGCCAGTCTGTGGCTATAGGTCCAACAGAAATCAAGTCTGAACATAAGGAGAAGGATGAAAATATCCATGAACCCCCCTCATCAGATGACATGAAATCAGATGACGAGTCCTCCCAGAAGGATATCAAGGTCTCATCCAGAGGCAGAACAAGGTGCGTTGCTGACATAACCTGAGAATCTGTGCTTTGATAATGCTCAGTAGCATGTTGGCCTTGTATTTGATAAATTTATTGCAAGGCTTTTGTGTTACTGCAGTGCGTAGGCCAGTAGGCAGCTGAAAGGGAGAAAAAGTTTATGCTATCTGTATATTTAAATACATGGTAGAAGATTTGCTGGGGAAATCATCTGTCAAATGTGCATTCCCTTATGCTAGTGCCATGCTCTAATGTCTGCCTGTACATGTAAGCAACAAAGGATTGAGCACACAGCATGGGACAACGTCAGAAACCAGTAATACTTTGTACCTGGCACAGGGCTGCCCTTCTAAATGTGAGTCTGTGGCAATGGAGAGCTCCAGCTCCTGACCTGGAATCTGAGTGAAACACTGTGGCTAAGTGTCCTCTTGAAACACTTTGTTCCCTCCCAAACCACAAAACTGGAGCTGACACTGTCTAATGCTTCTGAGTCTGCCTGATAGGCCTGATACAAGCTTTGAAATTTGAGGTAACAGTAAACAATCAGAATTTTGCAACCATAGGCAGCATATGTATTAGCACTTATTTGATGGCATTTTACTGTGTTAATTTTATTAGATCAGAGGTTTTGCACAGTTTTAGACTAAATTGGATGAACCTATATTAAAAAACTTAATATCATTTGAGGCAGTTCAAGAATTCTAAATCTAACTGTTTAGCTCTAGAAAAAATAGTTCTAAAAGTGGCCAGTGTGATCTTTAACAAAAGTAAAACTCTTAAATAAGCACATGAAACTGAAAGTTCCTTGAATGTGCTTTTACATAAACTGATGTATTAGAAAATAGCAAAAACTTCATTGGAAATTGTTGTATTCTTCACCTATTCAGAGTCAGCACCATGATCACTTGTTTGAAAGACCAGTGATATTTCAATATCCTGTTACGTTTTTCCTGTTACATTTGCTTTCTTGCAGCAGTACTAACGAAGATGAGGATTTGAACCCAGAGCAGAAAATAGAACGAGAGAAGGAGCGAAGGATGGCGAACAACGCGCGGGAGCGTTTGCGCGTGCGCGACATCAACGAGGCGTTCAAGGAGCTGGGCCGCATGTGCCAGCTGCACCTCAAGAGCGAGAAGCCGCAGACCAAGCTGCTGATCCTCCACCAGGCCGTGGCAGTGATCCTCAGCCTGGAGCAGCAAGTGAGAGGTCAGTGGCCTGGGGCTGGGGCAGGCCTGGGGCACCTTTGTCCATGGAGCAGTGTGGGGCTCTTGAAACCTGCCCAGCCAGATGCACGAGCTGCTGAAAGTGTATTTGCTGTTCTGTAACCATGCTGAAGTTCTTTAGAAAAAGGCAAAGAATTACTGGTAAAAAAAGGGGAACAGTGTGAGTATAAGGTTTATACTTTGACCTTTCTTTTTCCTGTTCACTCAGCATCTCTTAAATTTTCAAGGCAGACTTTTAATTAAAAGATTGATACGTCTTGCCTTAAATTGCAAGCACTTGTTTAGTGGTAGAAAAGCTTTAGCAACAATAAGAGATCAGTTTTAGGATGAAGTGCACAATTGAAATAATAAAATGCAGTGAATTTATTGTGTTTTCTTAAGTTTTTGCCTTAAACGTACTCGGGAGAGAGAAAGCTTCTACTCTAATTGAATCAGAACTGGATTTGCATGAACCTTCTTTCTCTGATTGCTTTAAATTTTTCCAAGAAAGAAACAAGGCCTGATGGTAGTGCAGAAGGAAAACTGCTTTGTGCCATTCATTCTCATGAGGACAGATGGTTCTAGGAATCACGTTTGGTTCTTCAGCTCTTCTATTCTTGTGAATTGGTGAAGCCACAGTTGACATTTAATCTCCCTGCCTATTTTTGTCAAAGACATGTTGAAGTTCTGGGGCACTTACTCAAACTTTTGGTCAGCCCTGAGTCAGATTGGATGGTGTCTAGGAGGCCCTTCCAACAGAAATAGTCTCATTTTGTGGAGGTGGCACTTCCCAAATGAGTGTCCTCATGTTTTGTTGTTTGGGACTCATAAGCAGACACCTTCCTTAGTGTCTCACTGATGGAAGGTGCATCAAGGAAAAGTGTGAGATGTGGGTATGTCAGTGGCGGTATTTACTCAATGCAATTAATCTCTGAATTGCTGATGTCACTGAGTGCTAACAATGTTTTATTTTTGTGTAGCTCATTTTTACTTCCTTTTTCTCATTAGTTGCTTGTATCTTGCACAGACGATCCAAGCAAGTTAGAAGTTTATTGAATGTGGCTAAATAACTAGCTTAACACAAGCTTATATACTTCATGCAGTAAGGATGAGATGCTGTGTTTTCAGGCACTTTTACTGATCCATTTGTCAGTAAAGGAACACACTCTGTCCAGCCAGAGCTCTTCCAAGGCACAGAGCAACTGTTTTGCAGATGAGACAGCAGCTGGGGCTATTGCAAAACCCAGTTTAGCATCTCTGAAACTTAGATCACTGTTTTGGTCTGAAAATGCTTGCTGTGGTCTAGAAGATAAGGTTGAGTATTATGAAGTCAGAGGGACATTAATCAAGCATGGGTTTTGGTGTTTAAAAAGCATCAATTCCATCTCCCTGCTCTCACAGATTCTGTAATTCACAGGAAGCTCCATGTTAATAAAATAATTTTGCCTTGGTCAGAGGACTTCCAGCCCTAGTGTCTGTGGTAGAAATCCTTTTTTCAGTGAGCTAACAGCTAAACTGGCCCCATTGTACAGGCAGTGGAGGTGGAGAACTTCCCTTCCTCAGGTTCCCTGTGCTCTGGGGCCTCCTGGAGAGAGGCCCTGGCTCCCGTTTGTCCCTCTGTGCACCTGTTCTGTGAGTGAGTGACCAGAGCTTTGTGTGACACCCACAGGAGCTTGCACAGTGCTTTATGTGATTGCATAAACAATTTCCTCTCTCTGCTGGTAATGAAGCTTCTCATTTTGTGATTGGTGCTATTCAAAATGAACCATTTCAGATTTAAGCTCTCAGTGTAGACCAGGGGTTTTATCTCCATTTCCTAAATCACTGTAAATTAACTTCCTTTCAAAGTTTCCACGTAATTAAATCTTTGAAACTTCAAGGCAAGCCACAGTTAGACAAAGAAAACTGTGATTAAGGAAAGTTAGCAGTTTTGGGTTGGTTTTTTTTCCAGTAGACTCTAGGAGTGCTCATCCTTAAGGAAATGCAGTAGGAGGCTGTTGATAATGACTTTGGTGACAGCAGAACTATCAAGTCCATCCAAAATAGTCTCTGTCAGATGAGCTGAAATGCACAGGGGTCAGTAAACTGCAGTTGCTAGAGGGGTGCCTGTGCAGTGCAAGAGAAGGGCTTGTGCTGTCTGTTCAGTTTTGGCAGACTTCTTGCAATTATAATTGTATCTACCCTCCAACTGCAAAACAGAATGCATTGACAGCGAGAAAATACCTTAAATATACTTTAAAATGTTGATTAAATTCCACAGTGGAATATATTAGATGTTTTTTGTGTGTCTTTTGGACCCCTGTGATTTACATCTTCTGTATTTGATTCATGAAAAGCCATTTTGAAGAACAGGAACAGTTGACTTTTAGAAACTGTCATTAGTTGGAAATGAGATCCAAATCTACATCTATTGAAGCTAAGTGGGGAAGTGGAAACACACTGATGAAAATACCTTGATAGCTGGTCCACAGCTGGTTAGTATAAAATATTGACTTTAATGTGAGAGGAAATAGGATCTGGAAAAAAAATAACGCTCCTGCTGTATATGACTGTCATCACAGTCTTTTGATTGAACCAAGATGGGTACAAGGTGATTTCACAGATTGAGGCTGATGAGAACTATCCATTCAGGGTGTGCTGCCTCCTCTGCCCTAGGAGCTGGCTAATACTTACTGGGAAGAAAGAAGCAGCAACATTACTAAAACTAGTGTGATGTCAGCAAGGTTGGTAAGACTTCAGCCTACCAACAAAATGGATATATTTCATTATGTTATATTGTAAATTACAGACAGTTCTCATTTAGCACTTCAGTGTCTTATGCTGATAAAGAAGGTACTTTTTAAAAGTTTCTGAAGGTGTATGTAGGCTACTGAAAGGGTTTGGGTTTGGCTTTTTGTCTCTTTTTTTTTTTTTTTAAATACCAGTTTAGGAGCTGTCTGGCAGGACTTTCAGCAGTGATTGTCTGCAGCTTTGTACACCTGTGGGTGAGCAGGGGGTGTCAGCAGCTGAAGAGGGAAGCTGCAGAGCTATTTTTACTCCAGGGTTCATGTATTGATATTGCCCATGGTGTCAGCATGTGGGACATTAAGAACTCTGACTTTTCTGTTACAGAACGAAACCTAAACCCTAAAGCAGCCTGCCTTAAGAGAAGGGAAGAAGAAAAAGTTTCTGCCGTATCGGCAGAGCCACCAACACCGCACCCAGGAAGCCACCCTGGCCTGAGTGAAACTACCAACCCTATGGGTCATATGTGAACACCAGCCAGGTACGTCAGGGCTCGGCTCCTGCTGCCTCCTCTTGGCTGAAGGGGGGAGACACCTGCAAGTGGTGGGTTTGGTTCCTGAGCTGCCAGCAGCACCAGACTTCTTTGTGCTTTCCCATCTCTCAGCACAAGCAGAAGGCTGCAGATTTGTTTGGGTTTATAATAAAACCCCAAGAAACTGTCGTCAGTCTCTTTATTTTGGTGCCTTGTTGCCAATGGCTACATCTCTTGGCTCAGGTGGCCTTCTTGGCATGGCATCAGAGGAACAGTGAACAGCTTGCTAGATAAGCCAAGCTTAATAAAGATGAATTATACATCTTTAAATGGTCTAAATATGACATTAGTTCATTTAAAAATCCTCTTATTGTTTCCCGGTGCTGATACAGTTTCAGGGACTCCTTATCAAGGCCAGTCATTCTAACTCCTCTCATTTGCCCAGCAGAGACTGGGAACTGTCTTAAGTCATGCTCTATATTGGTGAAGATAGTTAAAATTTAAAAGTAATGTTTGCAGCTTTGCAAGGTAGCCCAGTATGTAACATCTAATTTAAACACACTGATGGGGAGGCCCTACAGGAATATCAGTCTTTTGGGTTTATTCATGTTGTTGGGTGGTTTTCTTAAATAGCTGTGAAACTTGATTTTAAAAGGAAGAAAATTGAGTATTCCTGTAGGGCTGTTGCCACTTTCAAAAAGAATAAAAAAACTGGGTTCACTGCCCTTGTTTTAATCCAGAACTTTACTAAATTTTATGTTTTGGGAGGTTTCTTGTTGTTGTGTATATTATAATTTTTAATGCTTTGAATTCCTCTGATATGTTTTATTTTATACAAGAGCAATTGGCTACTTTGGAATTGTCAGGTAATTTTTGATTTATAGCCAACTTAGTCTGTTCTTGCCATATAAATACAAAGAACCACTTTCAAAAGTTTGGTGTCATTGCTTTTTTAATAGCAGTAACTTTGTGGGTTGACTGAAGTTGACAGAAAAGGCTCTACAGGAACATAGCAATTTTCCTTCTGGAGGGAGTGAACTTGGCACTGTCTCCTGCTTGGTTTGCAGAGCAAAGGCAGACACAAATTGAAGGTCTGAGATGTGCAGATTATTCTTTCTCCTGTATCCAGAGAGGCCAAACAGAAGGTTCTTTTGAGTGATCTCTTCAATATATCATGATGGGTATCTCTGGAAAAGGGGATTTCAGGGTCTCTCAATCTGATTTTGTTTTGCACCTAAATGACCGAAAATGCCACCAAATCCATTTTAAATTAGGTCTCTAGTGTTGATACTAAGCTTTTTAATTATTCTTTTCCTAATAACCTTTTTCTCCTAAATTTCTTTCTAGAATTCCAGAATTTTTGGTAGGATACACAGAAGGTGACCTTTCTTCACAAGGACACAGACAACTAACATTATATGAAGACACAAACCTGACAGGAGAAAACACTTGAAGCAAGAAACCCAAATGCAATCTTATGATCAAAGCTACTGGTCAACACCTGCATCAGGAGTGAAGATACAAGATCTTCAGACAGAATTTCAGCCCATGAGATACTCTGAACATATCATTCTGTTGCAAGCAGTGTGTCGCTTCTGCACAATCAGAGACTGTTGTGATCTCTCCACTCATTGTGGAAGTTGCCTTGTGCCTAAACTGAATTGACAAATGCATTGTAACTACAAATTTTATTTATTGTTATGGAACTGTAAAGGTCTACATATAAAGGGAAAAGTTAACATGTTAAAAGCTGATAAAATTTCAGCTGAATGCCAGCATTTACTAAAGCTGTTCACATTCAGAGAACAAAGCAGTGACAACCGTCGACCCGTAGCATTCCCAGCATACCTATTAGTGTCTTAAAAAAGGAAGGGAAAAGTCTTTTGTTGTCCTTTCCTCTCCTTTTGCCATATGACTAGTGTTTTCCATGCAATAGGAAGTTATTCCTTGGTATAGCTTATTTTATGTTATTTTTGATCTCTGTTAATCTGAACAGTTATGGTCACAGTTCCCCTTCCATACTGAGCTCTGTGCCTCAAGCCACTCAGAGGCCTCGCAAAGGCTGCAGGCTGGAGCAATACTGTGACCATAACATTTCTTGGATTTAAAAAGTGATTTTTATTTTCCCTCAGACTTTCCTCAAACATTTTTTTTTTCTAATTATAAACAAAACCTTTTTAGGCTTCTAGGCTTCATAGTAAAGCTTGTAACGTGAAGTGTAAATTGGGTGGGGAGAATCTACTTTGTTAGAGTTGCTTTGTTTTCCGAGCAGTAAGTACTACATATAGTACATGTAAAGTGTTAGCTGTATGTAAGCACAAAATGCATTAAAATACAAAGGAGATTTTTTTTCAGGCTGTAACTTTGGTGAATAGTAAAATCTCAGATTCACCGTGGCAGGTAGTGTGATGATATAACCACCAGCAAGGTGGGCTTATTATGTAATGGAATCTTAAGAGCAATGGTCACCAGTTTTTCCTTCCTGTACACGTTAACTATCATGTCATGTTGTATGGCTTGTCAGTGGAGAAAAAATAGTGTGAATCAAATGCAAATACCCCCGTCCCAAGCCATATTAGCATTAAACCTTTAAATGTTTCTCCACCAAAATAGTGTCCATAAGTATTCCTTTGTCACAGATGTGTTGAAATGGTTAAAATCCCTTTGAACCTCCATGGAAACTGTCTTCCACTGCAATGACCATGGAGGAAATTTCCTAAGCCAAGGTTGTCTGAGCTATTGTTTATATAGTGCATCTTTCATCACTGGCAATTGGTTCACACATGAAACAGGAACAAAACTATAGTTTTTATGAAGTCATTTCATTTGAAAGAACAAAAGATGGATTGATAAAATAAACTAATGAATTTAAGCTCATGTTTTGGATGGTTCCTAACAAAACAGTTTGTGGAATTAGTGGACTCATTTCTATTACTTTAATTTGCATATATCATCCAATAACACCTGATTATATCTGTGGCCTTGTTCTTCATTTCAGTGTTTATCAGCTAAACGGAATTTGTTGCTTATGACGTGTGAAAGTGATCACGTGCCACTGCCTGGCCTTTTTCCTTCTAAGCTTGTTGTCTTTTTGGCTATATTAGACTTTGCAGTATGCCCAGAAGCTTTCCTTCATAAAATAGAAAGAAAAAAACATTTGGCTTATTTTTCACTGTAGCTAGTCTTTTATACAATAATCTTGTAAGAAAATTTCTTGAATTCTAAATATTACTCTTTCTAGATTTTTGAAATCAAAAAAAAGTTTTCAGTAAAAAGTTTCTTACTTTATTTTACTATATTAGGTAGTAAAAATGTAGGGTTATTTACCATAACCTGTTCATTAATATCAGAAATTTACAATAGCATTGTAAGACCATAGTAGGGTTCTAGCATACCGTGTAGTACCTATGGAGTATTGTAAGAGCTAATTGTCCGAGATGAATTGCTTCTCATCTTGTTCTCCAGTTTCCATTGTTGGTTTATTGCAGATTTGTACCCTGTGTCAAATTTCAAGGTATTGCTGATAAACCTTTCCAACCAGCAGCAAGAAGTTCAAAAAATTTCTGTCAATGTAACAGAAAACACTATGTATATAACATTTATGTAGCAATAAATGTGCCATCTTTTTTTAACATGGTAAATCAGTGAGTTTTTTAAATTTCTCTCTCCTCATAGGCAATGCGTTGCTTGAAAAAGAGCGGCAAAACTCTCTTCTGCCCTTATCAGAACAAAGCCTGACACGTTCTCAAGGAGCAGGCACGTTGCAGGCAGTGTTGTTGCTCCTGTGAAGCCAGGCCAGAAATGCCCAGTGCCTGAGGAGCAGCAGTGCCTGAGCTGCGTTTGCTGCACAGCAGAAAGGATTCACAGGCAGACAGTGAGCCAGGAGCAGCTGATCCCACAGGCACAGCCCCTTGTACAGCTCACTCCTGCCACTGTCCTGAAGATCTGAGCCCCTTTGTGCAGTGGAGTTCAGGGCCAAGTTACTTCTGAACTGATGGATGCATCTGTGTAGGTTTTGTGGAAATTTGGGGGAAGGTGTCTGGAGCTCAAGCACATCAAAGACACAAGCAGCTCCAGCTCCTGTGTCTGTGCAGTGCTGATGTTTGAATGTGGGGTGTCAGTACAGCTGCTGTGCTCAGCACTGCTCCCCACTCCCAGTCTGTCCTTGGTCACCTGAGAGTTGCAGTGCTCAGAGTGCAGACCAGGCACGGGTTTGTTAGAGACAAAGCTCTGCTGTGCTCTGGCTAAGCAGGGGAGGTCAGGCCCAGCCATGGCAGCTCCCTTTTCAGATGCCTGCAGCAGCAGCAGTGGGAGAGATGCTCAGTGCCTTCCCCAGCACACATTCCCTATTTGAACTTTACTCCAGTAATAATTCTAAATCCAGCCTTTGAACATGTATCAATACTTCCCTTCTCTGAATCAGACTTAAAAGTTTGTCACTTCTTTCAGAGAGAATAAAAGTGGCCATTTGCCCATCTTTATCTTTCTTTTACCCCACTTATGCTGTCCTGTTTGCATATGCTTTTTGATCATAAGTTTTTCATGTTTTTTTCCATGTTTCTTTTATTTCCATTTGATTTTTTTGTGTGTGTTTGTGGAAGAGATGCATGTTGGGATACCTTTGTTAGATATGGTTCTTCTAGAATTAGCATTTGGGATATTGTAGGAAAGCTCTCCTGTAAATCTAAAGCATTGGGAAGGTCTTAAAATGGGCTTTACCTTTTTTTCCTCCAGCTACTTGAGTAGTTGCTGCTAAAAAGATTTTGGATTCTTCATTAATTAGAATTTCCCCAAGAGTGAAACATTTTCCCTCAGCATCTAGAAATCACGGCAGACCAAAAGTAAAATGGAACCATGTGTAGAAGACAAGACAGTGGGTGGTAAACTTTGCTGTTTGTTTGTAACACCAATACCTTCTGCATCCTAATACCCCTTGCCTGTGGATACTGAAATGTCCTGTAAAAGGAAGGAACTTTAAAGCCTGGCAGCATATCAAGAGTGGGGGCCAGAAGGGATGAAGGAGCAGGCTGGCACCTTCCTGCCTCAGCCTGGGCTGCAGGGACAGCAGTCCCTGGGGCAGGGCAGGCCCAGCTCCTGCCCTCCTGCTGCACCCCTGCCCAGGGCAAGGAGGTGAAAGTCTCCCAGGCTGGGGGAGAACTGTGCTACAAGGAGCCTGCTGCAATCCTTTCTCCTCTCCCCCTCAGCTCTGCGCTGCCACAGAGCAGAGAAGCTGTTTGGGGGTCACTTTGTAAGTTTAACCTTTGTTTTACTGAAGTTAATCCCTCTGTCAACCTGGATGCCTTGGCAAAACAGGGAGAGTTTATTTCTTGGTTAAGATACAAATACACTGCTCAACTGCTAGCACAAGCACTGTGTGTGCCTGTTCAGTACTTGAGCTGCTCACTGCAGTCACCTCAGGTTGTTTGTATCAGTCAGAAACTGTCCAGGCCAGGCTCTGAAACTGCAAATTGTCTGGGCTGTAAACAGAATCCCTTTCAATTCTGTCTTCATTCTCCCAGTTTTTAAAATGTTTTGATGCAATTAATAACATCTGTTAAATAGAACCTGATTTGGTTTTTTTTTTTTTAATCTTATACAAAATTATACCAGCTGAGATAAAAATCTTTCCCAAAATAGTAATTGTAACTGATCCTGGAGGGCAGATCTGTTAGAAAGTCAGTGGCTGGGCTTAATACTTGGAATTTTGGTTATTTCAGGTGAACTAAACAGGAATACCAAGGCTGTTTCATTTTCAGGAAAGATCCACTGCAGTTTTAATAGTATCACCTAAACATATAGAGACAAAAGGAGTTAAATATAAACTATATCAGCCAAAGCAACAACTTCTGCCAAGTGTGATTGAATGGATGAAAAATAACTTAAAATATAACTCAAAGTTCAGTCTGTGTTAGATGTAGAGCCCTGCTAGTCCTGGACTTTAGAAAAACATACAAAATGCAGATCATATGGCTGGAGCAATTTCTTTCCATCAAAGCACTGTATACCATACCAGGTTTTATTTGTTTAGGAAAATTCTGCATTTCAGCTCTTAAAAAACAATCCAGGAGGAAATTATTCAAAGTAAATGGAATCAAACTCTTGCACAAAATGGACAAAACAGTGTGTTGCTAACTAAATAATGTGGATTTTTCACTCTGCTTTATTTTTGTGCTGATACTTTGACACTGTATCTTGATGTCAAAGGAAGACTTGGAATGCCAGAACAGGCTGAATTTACCAGCCTGCATCACTTCTTTATATAAGTTAAGTGGTTCCTTATGCTCATGGAAGTTCTGACACACGATGTTGCATTAAGTGCACAATCTCTATCCACGATGCAGAAAGGAAATACCTGTGATGGTCCAATACAACTAAAGAAATTTCATGAACTTGAATGAGTGTGTATCAATTACAAAAAGAAATTCTCCAAACTTGAATTTATAAACTCACCTGTAGAATGAAATATCTGAAGAGTTATGGCTTCACATTTTACTTCCCAGCACCTAAAATGAGCAGAGAAGATCAGAAGCATGAGTTTATCCAGAAGCAGAATTAATCACATTAATCACCAGCCCTAATTGTATGTTTGCTGGGTAGACAGCACATAGCCAACTGTTTGCTGCACAGCCAGATCAGGTACTCCAGACTGCTTCCAAATAACTGCTTTCACAATCAGGTGAGGTCTTTAGGACATTTGTGGGCTTAATATTTCTTCAGTTTTATTCACTCAGATTAGAACCTGGATGAGAAGATTCTGCCAGAATGAGAATCCACTTCTCAAGACACTGAATAGCCACTCTGTGGAAGGCAATCTCCTGGGTGTAAATATAAAATGACAAGGTAGGGGGAAAGTTTTGGATGATGTTTTGAATGTTCAGTTCACACCTGCAAAAGCTAAATAGACTATCAGTATTTCCTTTCCAAGGTGACAAAGGAAATCTTGCAGATGCACCTCCCATTCTGTTTGTACATTGCATAGCAGGAGAGAGCTCCCATCTGAACTCATCTTCTGTGTGCCACAGACACAAATGCTAATGCATCTGCTTATGAATATAACAGTTAAAGTTCATTAATCCCTAACACTACCTGACTAATTAAGATAAACGCACACAATATTGGTTTTAAAGTCGATGGACTCTGCTTCCAGTTTACCTGTTTAAATGGGTAACATTTAATTAAATGTACATTTAACTTGTTTATGTGTCTAATTAATAGCTGAAAGTGTAATTAAACATCAAGCTTTTAAAATGCTTATTCCTTTCCTAGCATGCAAGAATAATAAATGTGAACATCATAAAATGCAAGTACAACAGAGGGCAAGAATGCTAAAAATGAAAAGAAAAAAAAGGTAAAGCCTACAGAATCTGAAGGTAGTAACCCAATATAAATTAGTGCCTGTCATTATCTGTAGCCAGCTGTTCGTCATTATCCTGTTATATAGAAGTAGAACAAATGTGTCAGTAAAGTGCTCATTAAAAAGTGTTTTGGATATAAATGCAGATTCTGCATTTACAAGAGTATCAGGGAAAAAAGAGTGTGAATGACACCAAAATTGACACGTCAGGCTTTGCCGTCTGTTTTTCTAGTGTGGCTGTTTTTCCTGTCTGGGATAACTGATGAAAAATAACCACACACAGGTTCATTCCCATGTTTCTGTACCCCTCGACTTTTCAGCTGGAAGGCTCTGTAAACTGAGCTGGCTGTGCTTGCTTCCACAGGCCTCCCTGAACTTCCTTCCCTGCCCCAGCCCATCCCCAGTTTCTGTTGTAAGGAAGTTTAAAGATTCTGCTCCTTCCAGGCTCGGTGCTAGGGCTGCCTCCATCAGATAAAGCAGCAGCTGTCTCTTCCACAAAGAGCAAGGGCTGGAGCAACTCTCCAGTGCAGACAAGCCAAGAGAACTGGGGCTGTTCAGCCTGGAGAAGAGAAGGCTCTGGGGAGACCTTACAGCACCTTTTTCAATGGCATGGAGTGATGAGACAAAGGGTATTGGGTTTAAACTGACAGAGGGCAGGTTTAGATTACATATGAGGAAGAAATTCTTCATGTGAGGGTGGTTGGCCACTGGCACAGGTTGCCCAGAGAAACTGTGAATGCTCCATCCCTGGAAGTGTTCAAGGCCAGGCTGGATGGGCCTCTGAGCCACCTGGTCTAGAGGAAGGTGTCCTTATCCATAGCAGAGGGGTTGGAAGTCAGTCAACTTCAAACACAAACCATTCTATGATTCTATGATGGATAATAATCTGTTCATTGGAAAAAACTGTAATTTATCCCACATTTGTTTTTAATTTATTTCATATTATTTAGTAATATTTTAAGCTCCATATGGAATAAGGAGGAAATCCGAAGGAATTTTCATCTTAGATCTGAACAACAACTTCTCTGCACATTTGCTAAAGTAATTTTTCCTCCCTCGCCTATTAAAATTCTCTCTGCCCAAGGGCCCTTGATTTCACAAATACATATGCACAGTTTATGCATAGGATAGTCCTTCTTATTTCAGTGGACATACTTCTGTACTTCATACTGAGCTTGTATTATTTCTTCACAGGTCATGAGTCCTATGCTTGCAGATCTTCCTGAGTTTTCTACAGCACCTAAGGTAGGAATCTGTGCAACACAAGCTTCACTGCTTCTTTTCTGTTAGAGGCCAGAAGACAAAAACACCAATATAGCTTCTTTTCCTACTTCCCTGCAAGTGAGGTAAACCTAGCATTTTAGAACAGGAGGCTGGGTGTGGAATGTAAGGATGTTGTATCTGTGCCTTTATAAAGAGATTGGGAGACATCTATTTTTCAACAATTGAGAAGAAACTGGGTGGGTGGTGTAGAAGAGGGGAACTGTGAAGACCAAATGTTTAGCTGTATTCAACTGTAAACAGAGTGATAGTCAGTAAACAGTTTCTCTGAAGAGAGTAATTAATAGGCACATGTGAAGAGATGGAAAAGAAGATGTATCCTTCTTCAGCAGACATCAAAGGCAGGCTGGACAGTGAGGGATTGCGCATACCCCAAGGAGGCCACACAGCTGTATGTACATCCAGCTAGGAAATGTAGTGCAGTGTAATGAGCCAAGGAAAAGAGGAGTGAGGGTAAGACAGTGAAAAAGGAGCCCTACTGTAATAAAGGAAGGAGCAACATGCTCTGTGGGGATGGGAGCAGGAGTGGAGAAGCACGGAGGTCTAAGCAGGTCAGCCCTTTCTGCAGAGGGGTCAAGTTGCAGAGAAGTTTTGCAGGATTAGAAAGAGTGATAAGACAGCAGAGTAGATAGCCTCAAAATAAGATAAGAAAACAGAGGAGGAGCCACTGAAATGAAAGGTTCTTCATTGTGATTCTCCTGCCTCCTGCTATATCTGAAAGCAGAACCCTGTGGCAGTTGGCCAGTTTGACAGGGAAGGCGATAAAAATAAATTACATCCTCTGTTTCCAATACAGACTGAGATGTTTCCAAAAGAATGGGGGCAGGGAACTTACTTGCAGGGAGAAAAGGTATTCACAAGATCCAAAACTCATTGTCTGTTCTCTATAAAGTGGTGTCATGACTGACTCCACAACGTACATACTTGGCTCCAAAATGGGATTTTGGAACATTCCACCTCTGGGATCAGCTGCTTTCACAAATGTTTCACTGGAAGAACAAACACTAGTTCAAAACGAAGGAAATATTCTTTTCTGTCTCAAAGAGCACACATGAAGCTGGGAAGACCAAATCAGAGAAACTGAGGCCAAGAAGTTTGGAATTTCCCAGTATCCTGGGTGGTCTTTGTTGTTTAATTCTGTTTGTGTCATCGGTGGAGAATGTTTCCCTTGAAAACCTGACTAACACTTGGACAAGATAGATTTTCCCAATGAATTTGATTTACAGTTGAGCAGAATACATGCATGTCAGCAGTGTGGTTTTGGCCTACTTTTTCAAATCAGGTTTAGTGCTCCAAACAGAGTCTAAGGAAACAGATTGTCTTCAAATATCTTGGCCCAAGTAGTCAGATAATATTGCTATAAAAGCAACTTTAGCAAGGGCAAATAATCTGTCTTGGACACAGCACTACAGGAGCGGTTTTTTGCACAAAACAAAACCAAAAAACAATGAGAAGGCTGGATCCAGTGGTATCTAAGCTAAAATGTTTGTAGGACCTGTTGTGATAGGATAAGGAGAATGGTTTTAAATTAAAAGAGGGTACATTCAGACTATATATAAGCAAGACTTTTATTTTTACGTAGAAGGTGGTGAAACACTGGAACAGGTTGCCCAGAGAGCTGATAGATGCTCCATCCCTGGAAATCTTCACAGTCAGGTTGGATGGGGCACTGAGCAACCTTATCTAGATGATGTCCCTGCTCACAGGAGGGTTGACTAGATGGCCTTTAAAGGTCCTATCCAATCCAAACTATTCTGTGATCCTAAGAATCCTAAGATCCCCTGTCCTTTTGCATGTACTTTCCTTTTGGGTTGTGTTCTGTGCAAAGGGAGGACTGCCCTGCCTTCTTTGATACTTCTGGCTGATGTATCAGGTGACACGTGGAGGGGAGATTTGTCTTGCAGGGACAGTAACTGTGGGTCACACAAGGCAGGGAATACTTTGCACTCCATTCTGTACTTAGGCCCAAGCAATTGCCCTGTTAGTAATGTACTCTCCTATAAAGAAAACAGTCCAAGTCCTTTGTTTAACCACTTATTGTGGAATAAGCCATCAGCTCCCCATGGCCTGGAAATCAAAAGTAGATCTTTCCTTACAGATCCAGAACAAATCTATTATTCATCTTACCTGGAGATTTGTCCCATATCATAGTGATTTTCCCAGAGAAAGATGCTGCATATGGCTAATGGCATTTTTTGAGAGTTAGACATTCCAAAGATTTCTACTCAAGGGAAGAAATTTCATGTTCCAGCAACTTAGAAACATTGGCTGCAGTTACTGCTAAAATGGAATTGCAATTAGTGTTCTACAATCTTTAGAGACATGCCTGAAAACCAGAGATGTCAATATTGCAAATCCAAGAGGTCAGTGAGGCAGTGTCCTTTGCTGATAGACAACAGACCATTCCTCAAAACTCCCATTCGCTGGGCTGGTGGAGATAACATTTAGTGTGAGACAGAGCAGCTTTAGTTTTAGGGCAGGGGTGCTGCCTCTGTGGTTCTTTGGAATCCTCTTTGCTGGAAAACAACGTTGTATTATCCTCCAGAGATCAGCCAGGGCTGGTCTCCCATCTGTTCCTGGATCTGCACCTGTTTTTCATTTCACCAACAGTGGCCACATGGCCTAAGACTGTGGGGGAATACAGAGAAGAAAATGAATGTGGCTCAAGCACTAGGGTTGTATTCAGAAGTTCTGAGTTTAAATCCTGACTGTGTAGCATAACCATGGAAAGTATTTTAATTTTTGTCTGCCTTACTCTGCTCTGTAATGGACACAAAGGAGTAAATATTATTCTGGGGCCTTCTCTTTACTTTTTTGTAACAAGGAATTGGAGAAAAATTTCTTTATCTTTGCTTCTTTCTCACCCATCACAGAAGTCTTTACAGAAGCAGACCTCTATAAAACATGTCACTCATGATTAGGAACACCAAATATGTCTCCTATCCATTTCCTTTGCACTCCAAAAAGCAGAAGGGAAGTTCCTTAAAGAAATTGCTCAATTTCTGCCTTGGTGAATGACATCACAGATTGGAGATTACTCCAGTAGTAGAGAACTGGTGTACAGGTATTTTTGATTTTTCTTGCAACTGATGCATGGGAATCCAGAGTAGCCACTGTTTGTTGATCTGAGACTGAATCACATTCTAGCTGCAGCCAGTGTCAGAGACATACAGAGACAGATGGGTATCAACTCCCTGCCTCTCCCATGTCTTGCATTGCCCATGACAGAGATGTGATTACATTTTGTTGTTCTTACAACACTTGCTTAGAGAAAAGAGGCAAAGTGTCCCTACTCTGCCCACTCATTTTATTTATTGCTTCATCAGCCACACTCCAGTGTGTTTATGCTCCAGTATAAGAGTTTGGTTGCAGCAATCTGGAGGTTGCTTGGGGCTAAATAAAGAGGGTAACTGCTGCAGGTTCCATGTAAGTTCTCACTGGCCATGGCAATACCAGGCTAACTGGGGACATGCTGACCTTGCCAAATCCTATGAGATTCTGCAAGGCTCCCTTAAAATGCACAGTGTCAGAGAGATCTTTGCAACTCACTGTGAATTCTCAACCTGGGCACTGATCACCAAAAAAAATCCTCTCACATTTCTTCTGTCCTAACTGGGGACTGAGTTGATTGTAACTGTTCTCAGAGTTATTTCTCACCTTAAGCCTCACTCAACTTGTATTGAAATCTGCTGGGGTTTGTCATTGACTTCAATAGAATTAGGCTTAGGCCTTTATCGGAAAGTTTGCTGCTTGCTGCAAGTTTGATTTCCATGTGATACATCTGTAAGCTTTCAGTTATCATGCTGCCTTTGAAATGGAAAATTGACAAACTGTTATCTCAAGGAACTTGCTGGGCTCAGATTGGTTCCATCAGATCACAAGCAAATTGGCACCAAGCAAGGTTGCTATTGAGTTCTTTATGTCTGATCCTCAAATTAAAAGCTACCTGCCTCGTTGGTGTGCACTTGAGACTCAAGTACACTTAAGACTACCTGGCTCTGTCTGCATTTTGCAACAATGGAAAGGGCAGGTGTTTTGCATGGCCTGTGGATTAGGAGTTTTGTGTCAGCTTCAGAAAACCTCTGGAGGGCTGGGATACAATGTTATGCTGAACACTACAAATTTGCAGGTGCTGTAGCCAGAAAAGATAATTAGAAGAGACAATTATGATTATTTATTTTGATTTCTGCAAACTACAAAGTGCTTCATAGTTTTTATGAAGGACCATATCTCACAATTTAACTACTCATTAGAATTCTAGTTGATTTAATTTCCTCCAGTCATAGGAAAGTTTTCTTTTCCTCCATTTTTAAAATTTGTTCCTCATCTTTCATCTGAACCTGTTAACTTTTATTTCATGGATGTTTCTCTGCTTTCACCTGTGCCTATTGTGTTGGGACTCCAGCTCTGTAGTATCCCATGTAGACTCTGATGCACTGCAGTCAATCAACTGTTTACTTTTTCTTCTCAGCCATTTTCAAATTCAGGTTTATATTTCAGAACTCTATTTACTCCCAACTCCAGTGGGAGTGAATATATCTTCAGAAATCAGATTATACCAATTTATCCAGCTTCCTGGTGACCCAAATCACCATATTATTTTCAAATATTTTCATTGGAATTCCTGCAGTTCACATTCTCTAGTTTTGTAAGGCCTACTTATAAAATCAGTTCTTTCACACTCAGATGTTTAATTTACATTGGATTCAATGGAAACATAATTTTTACCCAGGAATGGCAAGACCAGACCTTAAACTAGCAGGCAATGCCAATGCCAATGGTGCTAACAATGAAGATATTAATGTTGAAAGAGACAGCTACTGAGATTTTTCCTCTGTTTCATGACTCAGCTTTCTTTTATGGCCTACTTTCAGTTATTTCAATTATATCAGGTTTTTTGCATACAATGCTATAAATGTATTTGCTAAAAGATAAACTAATTTGGACCCAATGCTGTCAAGGTATGGAGTAACTGAAATGGAAAGGGACCTTCAGAGATCCTGTATAAAACCCTACTGAGAGCAAGGTGAACTGTAAAGTTAGAACCAAGTGTACTCATAAGTAGAACTGCAACTACATGAAAAGGTTGAATTTACCTCATAAAATTAACCATTCATAAAGGATGAGACTTAAAAATATTATGACGATGTTGCTATAATATTTTGCTGGGCACCTTCTCACTGTGCATCCTTAACACAAATTTTGGAGCAAAACTCTATACTAATGACTCTAGAATCAACATAAACTCTCATGGAAATGTACAAATTACTTTAGAGTCTTCTGTCTCATCAATGGCCAAGAACTAACCCTTATTTTAACCATATAATATGCAACAAACTGACTTAAATTTTTTTCACTATCTATATGCATTTGTATTTTAATTCTACTTTATAAAATAATAATTAGTCTTCCCACTTACGGAATAATCTTAGTAAAAATAAACATTTGATAGAAATCTGTAAAGTGATTTTTTTAATATAAAATACTGTTGTACCATTTGCTCTTCTGGTTTTATTCTTTATTTACTACAGTTTTTCGACATCTGTTCCTGTCTCTTTTCATCAAATATTTATCTGCAACAGCTGAAAGAGCCTCATTTGTTTTAATTAAGTATAAGACCACCAAGCTGGGATCACTTCCTTGGCTCTTCCATGGCTTGCACAGACAGACAGTAGATCTTGTGAGGTTTCCTGAGGGTGGCCCATTGACAGGCTTTCCCCTCCTCCCTATATCCTTTTCTTTTGCACCATGTTTATTTTGGGATAGAGAAATGTAATCAGAGCCACATTCCGAGCAAAGAAACTTTTTACAGTTAACACGCATGAGAAAGGAGGATGATCTTCTGTTTCATTTGATGTCTCATTGGAAGAAACTTTTCTGATTTGTGACTTCTGGGATGGAATTATCATTGCCACAGAAACACAGGAATAGCAATAAGGCTTGTGGTACAGCATGTCAATACTGCACAGGCAGCAAGTGCTTAAGGAAAAATTATAGAAATTCATCTGTGAAACATGCTATTGACTGAAAACAATTTTTGCACTTTTCCTCACTAGCTAATATCTATTTAATCTCTTTTTGTTTTTGCCCTGTTGACTTAACAAGAGGAAAAAACAAAGAAGCAACATAAAATAAAATAAAAATTTGAAAAAAGTTAGTATCCTAAGGCAGTGGTACAGGCTCGTGCCTATTGCTACTAAAACTGTTCTGAAGAGTGTTTGAGACATGTTATTTTCAGTTTTATGTATTCTAGAGAAATAGTTCTGGAGTGCCTAGACTGCTTGTGACTTCTAGAGATGGTGAGATGTTTCCTGGCCTTGAGATCCCAGTAAAGTTGTATATATAACTGACATTTCTCAGCCATCTCAATTATCTTAGTCCTTGCTAATGAGACAGATTTTCAAATTAAGCTTTTTACATTTATTGAAGATGAAGACTAATAAGCAAATTTTGGTCTTTTTCATACAACATTTTCAATTCAAGCTTCATCTTACAAGAAAAAGAAACATTAAAATAAGCCGTTCCTGTGAATCTGGAAATTAAGGCTCCAATATCCTCAGCTGGCAAAAATTACCTTCAAAAAAGATCCTACTTCAGTCTCCCTTGGCAGTACATTACAGCAGAGTCATTAATGCTTACACAGATATTTCTTTCTTACAGTTGTTAGTTAGATACAAAACACTGATTAGCTTTAAAATGAGATCTCCTTTCTTTGTAGATTTAATCAGTTTAGAACTTTACAACCTGGAAGTCGAAATTTTCTCAATTCTGAAAAAAACCTATCGGACTCAAAGCCTGACAGTAATTTGTGCACCTCTTAGTTTACTCTGCAGGCAAAGTAGAAAGGTAGGTTGATGTGATCTTACACATCAAAAATTACCTCATTACAGCTATTTTTTCCTTATGTTATACATATGCAATAGGCACATATATAGCATTTTTCATATTTCATTATACATATAAAAGTTGTTGACTTACCAAGAAGTCAAAGGAGATTTTATCTCAGCATCTTTTCCAGCACACAGGATTATCTCCTTTTCCACAGGACACAGTAACGTGGCTGCATAAGGTTCTCATGTAGATTGGTTCTGCATTTCAGACACATGGGTAAAACTGACACAGAATTTTAAAGGCAAAATTTTCAGAAGTATACTAAGAGCCTAAAATTAAATAAGAAGTTGATCCCTACATTATCCTATACTGATACTTATTATTTAAGTAACTTTTACAATGACTCACTATATTATATTTACAGTATTATACCGTAGCTTTCTAAGATCTTCATATTGGCATAAAGGAAAAGAAACAATGATGTAACTTGGAATCAGAATTTAATCCTTCCTTGCAAGATACTAAGACAGGAGACAACACCATTGCTTAATCAATTGCACAACAGAAGGGCATGCAGGAACCTAGATATTCTTTCCAGCACTGCCACTGGATTGAGGGTGACCTTCATCAAATACACTTTCTACTCTGTAAAATTTAACTATGAATTCTCCTTCTAAAGACATGTGAAATGAGAAAGTACTGTTAAGTACCCTAGATTTGATGCTGATTGCTTACAACAGCAAGTGAAATCAGAGTTAAACTAATTTAAGGGAGACTTTATTAACTAGAAAGATTATGAGCTTGTCAAAGAGATATTAATTAAAGTCTGGGGACTGCTTGCCAGTGTCATTCTAAATTAATTGCTAATAGGCTACTCTTAAAAGTGGAGTGCAGCTGCAAGAACATCAGGCTCAAAGGAAACTCGATTTTGTTTACCATTCATTTTTACTTTGTTTAGCAAAGGATTTCTAAATACCAAAGAAACCTGAAACTGTTTCTGGCAAGGATATTTTTGATTACAAAAATAAAAACCTTTAGGACTGTATCTTGTGTGTCTTTTAAGAGGCAAAGAAGCTGAAAAACATAAGGTTATCAACTGTAATCTTTTTTATTCCTACAGTTTCAATATGACAATATGAAAGCTGTGAGTACATATAATTCTGCTTATCCAGGTATGTTAAATCCTGACAAGATGGTCACTCAAAAAGCACAATCGGGGCTTAGTGGAAATCAGTGACAAAAATAATAATTGATTTTAAAAGATGTCAAAATTGCACCAAAGTGTTTTGGAGTTTGACCCCAGAAAATAGGAATATGATTTCCACCTTCCCATGTTGATCCTTCTGTTCAGACAGTCATAATCTTCATAATACTGGGACACTTCAGTGCTTTGGCTTTTATTTTGGATACTGTGATTTTAGCAGTGTAAATATGAAGTGATATGGAAACATAGTACTTTGAAGTGTTGATGACTATTCAGTTAATGGCTTGAGAATATGACTAACACAGCTGTCTCCATATTGCTTGTGAACAGAAGTCTTCTTCTGTTTGCTTCACAAAATTACATAACAAAGTACTACTATTAACTTCCCAAACTATATAATATACTAATTAAAATAATAGTTACTAATACTTACAAAACCATCTCAGAAAAGAGCAATGTAGTACTGTTACATTAACTGTCCCATTTGAAACATCCAGACACTAAACCTACAGCTTCAGAACGTCCAGCAGGATTTACCAGACACTTCTGTTCAATACTGACATGCCCAATTTCATAGCATTTCTCTAAAGGGGGATTTGAACCATGTCCTGAAGTTTCCCTTCCTATCTGGTCATCTATTTATCCCTGAGCCATTACTTTTCTACTTGTACACACATGTGCTTCTTGTGGTTTTCATACCTGATATGTGCAGTATGTGACATGTGGAACCAAGCAGGGGGAGCAACTGCAGTTGGAGAAATCTTGATGGCAGAAACTTTAAGGAGTGAACTACGAAGTGTTCCCTGGAAACGAGATAAACTGGAATGATGGAATAACTTCCTGTGTGCCATGTTTGAAGACTCCTCACTTGACATTGCTCTGAGAAGAAAAGAGCAACTAATTGTCATGAAGAAAAGTTACCAAATTCCTCAATATTAAAAATGTGTTTAAAAAGAAAGGTAAGAGAAAACACAGCTAATATGTCCATATTGTCCTACCATGAAAGTATTTTGAACAATTGCTAAAACAACCTATACAAACTGTGAAGTTTATAGATACATCATAACTCAGATTCATGAGAAGTCTTACTTTACTGGATGCTCCAATTTAAGATTTCCAGGCATTCCATCTAATCTTCTAATCCAGTAATCCTATAATCCAGCAATTAAAGAATGTTTTGACAAAGCAACCTGAGGCTCATTCCTCTAATTATGCCACACAGTTAAGGCTCACTGACTTCAAATAGTCAGGTTTACCCATGTAAAATATGCACACTCTGTGTCTGGATTCACTGGAATCACAGACACTTCTGCAGAACTCAGCCCATTAACAGCTTTGTCCAAACTGAGACTAAATCAAGAAAAAGGAAATTCTATTTCCTTGCTGAGAGTTAATGCAATTATGCTTCTAACACAAAGTCATAACCAAGACTCAGTAATGTTTAAAAAAACCCCAGAATTTAATAAGCAGCTTTTAGAAATCCCTCTTATTCTGCCATGTGTGTTGGATTTCTCCTTGGTATCTGCCATTTTGCTGGTGTTTCCTATCAGAAGGTGCAGGTCTGATGATTCAGTGAGAGACATTAAATGTACTAAAGTAATGGAGAAATTGGAAACTTCAGCAATACAGGGAATTTATATAATGTGTTGTTTGATTTAAGATAATAATGGAGTATATAGGGTTTGCCCCAGAAGCAGGAAGAGAAATTAAATAATACATTGAAGCTGTTGTAGCAGTAACCCATAATAGAATCATTGAATCATTTAACTTGGAAAAGACCTTTGAGACAATTGGGTCCAATCAAGCTATATTTTCAGAATTCTAAACTGGACTCAGGTCAAATATGAAGTCTGCACTATCACAGTCTGATACAGCATGTGTCTCCAGTACTGGTTTGCTAGCAAAACAAATTACAATATTTTCTTTGTGAGTTCTGTTGACCTTCAACCTGGTAAGGGGATAAAATGTTAAAAAAGCACAGAAATAGACAAGAGTGGTTTTACAAGGGGAATCTGTACCTGTGTGAAGGAAAGGCTTGGACTGTTTGTTATTTGTTTTGGGGATTTAGGAGGGTAATGAACAAAGCAATCACAAGAGACAAAGATATGCAGCTTATTCCTTCTCCCAACGATCTAGAGGAGTTGAATCCGCTGGCTGCCTGGAGTTCATTCTTATCATCCCTCCCCTCACCCTTTCATTAGTGAGCCCTCAATTTTTCACTAGATACAACTACACTTGCTTGTGTCTGTGCCCAGATTCTTGTTTCATTTTTATGCTGGGCAAGAATCCTTCTCTGTAGTGTTTGGTTCCTTTAACATGCATTAGTCTATTCTCAGACCACGTCCAGCTTTTCCACTGTTGGCAGGATTATTATAAAAAACACAGAGTACAGTGACATTAGGCAACTGATCACATTAAATCTTTCTTATTTTTCAAATGGTCTCCCATAACATCATAGATTTATAATTTTTCTATTGATTTTATACATGCTTTTCACAATCCTTAAGCCAGAAGCTAAGGGGTTAAGTGGTTTTTAATCAGATATATATTGTACAGACTGAGATGAAAGCCATGGCTCAGCAAAGTCTTGCTTAACACGGTTATTAGCATCAAACATTCATTCTAAAGAGGTGTTGCTCTGCACCTGCTATTTTAATTCGTATTAGGTTTATTAAAATCAAAACAAAGTGTCAGACTAGAAACAGAGCAGCACTATGATCTGTTAGAGACATAAAATACAGACAGATTATGAAGTCTGATATGGCTACTGAGTAATGTTCTCATTTCTGTGTAAAATTTTTTAGGTAATATCCTCGGCAGAGACAACTGGCACTGAAGCCACACTGTTTTTATCAGCAAGATCTGGATCTCTTTTATCTTGCATAAAACATGAATTACTAGCTTTTATGCAGTTGTCTTGCCCACTGTGGTTCTATAAAGAAGAGACGTGAAGGAAACAGTATTTGCAAGGAAAAGCCAAAAAGTGTTTCCCTCTTGCAAGGCACCCACCCTCGAGCACTTTTCACAACACAATACTGAGCTAGATGAGCTTTTCGGCAGACCCAGCACTGGTGCCCTAAACTTCTTACTCCCTCCAGTCACCTGGAACAATGCCTTTTGTTACTCTTTTGCTTCTAGTCCTGGTCAGACAGAATCAGGGAAGCAAATGACTGTACTGCAGTAACTACTGAAACAGTCAGCTGGGATCAAACTCTTTGTGTGAAGCACTGAAATGGATCCTTTTTGCCATAATTCTCACTACCAAGTGAGAAGTTGGCAGATGTTGGTGTGGCTCTTTGGATCTTCTCTCTGCCAACAGGAGAATCATGCATTTTTTAATTATAGAGTGGGGTACAGTTTGCCAACTGGACACTTAAAATTCTGATCAGGAGTTATTCCAAGAAGTACAGACTGCCTGTTGGAATTGTATCTTGCAATGCTGCTGACATCCTGCTCTGTGTCCCAGAATATGAGATAATAATATGTATTACCTCAGCTAGGAAAGATGAAAAAGAAAACATTGCTTGTCAACAAACATGGATGAAACTATTTCTCAGAAATCAGGTGACCTGAAACTCTGCAATAGCAACTCAAAGTCTTCAAGATTGCATTAATTTTCATAATTTGAACAGCACATGAATAAAGAATTTTAAAGACTTAAGATGAGTAAAGAAGACATTTAGAAAGTACAGAAGTATCAACCGAGCCTGGGAATCCAAGAGATGCTTAACTGCAATGAGAAAAGGAATGAAATATAAATGTCAAAGTATACATAAAGAATACTTTGGTAGTATCTGTAACTACTTAGTGAAAAAACTGAAGGGATCAGATCTTCTTTCCAAGTCTAGAGATTTTTTAGTACACAGATGGCCCAGAATTCAGTGGAAACAAAAGTATCACATCATAAGTCAGTTGTTTAACATCCTCTGTGTTTATATAAACTATGAGTAGACACAGCATTACTGTAATACCGTGGTTGAGCAATCAGGCACTCAGGGGTCAGAAAACTCAGCACAGGTCAAACCACAATCATAATTCTTCTCTTTTCTTGCTTATGCATGAAAATATGAGTCTGGATGTTCCACTGACTTATATCAGGGGGCCTGAGTGAACCAATAGGGTTTAACAGCCCTGACCAGCCTCACCTGGGACCTCTACCCACACCCCTGCCCATGGGCTCAGGAGATTAATTTAAGATCAGCCATGGGTATTTAGTCTCTGAGCTACATCTTAGGTATGCCTGTGCCTGGTCATTGACTCTGCTGATCAGATCATGAGCTGGGCTGATTTCCCAGCTTCCTTTCACATGCATAGTCCTGCCTGGTGATTCCTGGGCTGACCCTCCCTGCAGACTGCCTGCCTTCTCTCTTGTCCTGGTGCTGTGGGATGGAGCTCTGCCTGGTAAGGCCTCTACTGTGATGGCTGTAATATCATGTTTGGCTTATTTGGTGGGAGACAGCCCCTGCTGTTGTCTGACCACTTTATCTTACCCCTTCTGTTTCTTAAGAGGGAGAGTGTGACTTTCCTATCAAGTCCTACTTCTCCAGCAAGACTTGAAGGCTAAGTCTGCATTCAGACTTTGCAGCTACAGATTACTGGTTAAATGATGAAATTCATTTAGTAAAATCTTACAACTACTGCAATAGTATGGTGTATATTGAAATAAATTTAGGTATATTTTTCTCAAAACATTGAAGACTACTTCAGTGTTATTTTATTAGAGATTTCACAAAATCATTTTTATTTGCCTACTAAAATTTGTCTCTCCTTTTGAATTTGTTTTCAAAAACTTCTAGATTTCTGTTATAAAAACTAGGATTTCTTTTAACAAAAAAAAAAAATTTGGCAATTATATGTTTAGTTGTGTCAAAAATACAGGAGTGTTCTACCTCTGCTATTAGTTTTTCTAAGACCAACAATTCATAGAAAATATCAAGAGAAGACTGGAGCAGTCTCAAACTGGTAAAGCCTTGCATGTATCTGGATTTCAGTGATATTAAAGAGAAGAGGTGAAAAATTCTGGCACCTTAGAATTTGGTGGCGCCTGTTGATTTCAGGGGAAACAACATCTTGCCCAATGGCTAAAACAGTGAGACCATTCTGTTGAATGAAACATTTCTAGAGACAAAATAAAATAAATAACAATAAGAAAAAAAGTTAGGAGATGGCTCTTGGCTCTTAGAAGGATTTACAATGCACAAGAGAAACCTAGCTGACAAAAGAGATACTCAAAGGCATTCTCATGGACAAAATATGTGCTTACTTTTTGAAGCCAAGGAAACTTCAAGTACTTAAGGGTTGGGGGTATGTGCATTTGTGGAGATCTTAACCTGCTGCACGTTAGTAAAGCAGTGGTTAGAAAGCAACAATCAGTGGCCTTGGCACTGGAAAAACTAAGGTCAGTACCTAAGCAGTCTCTAGTCTGTTAGAAGATCATTTGCCAGTTTCAAAAAGAAATTGCAAAGACTTTTTCAGACTTGGAAAAATTTGAAGTCAGAAGAGACTGGGGGGAGAGGAAGGGAAGCATTAGATGAGGAAAAAAAGTCTTTTGAAGTTTTGTATGCAAGGCAAGATCTGGATTTGTGCCTTTAAAGCAAACCTTCCTGATGTTACAAATTCAAAAAAACTCATTGTGGCCAGAAGCCACATGGCATGCACTTATCTTTGAGAGGAAGGGGGAGGGAGAACAGTTCACAAGCAGGAAATGGCTTCCAGGTGTCTCCCTACTCCAGTGCACAACTTGATCACTACAAACCAGCAGTGCCAGGTTTAGTAGTCCCAGCTGTCTTGCTTCTTCTCAGGGATTTGGACTAATCATGCATTATCACAGCCTTTCTCCTGGTGACACAGCATAACCCTGGCTCTGGAGCTATGCTTGAACAGCTTACAGGCTGTGGGTGATTGAAAAAGTTACAGGTAGTTCTCCTTAATCAAGTTTGAGCATGTGGAAATAAGCAGGGTATACCTCAGTCTGCGTAGGCACTCAGGCCCATGTGTGCAGAAATTCAAACCACATCTGTTTCTGCAACTGGACAACAACATCAGTTACTTTGCTGCTCTGTGTGTTGTGGGAGGAAGTAACTGAATGTGGCACTCTCTTTCCATCACCGAGCTCTGTACAGCTGGCAAAGAGGGAGGAAAAGATAGATTTAATTTCTTCTACCTCCATGTTGGTTTCAGGTTTTTTCCCTCCCTTCTTTCAACAGCAGAAACACTTCTTTGTTGGGTATTATTCTTTCATTGTAAAATGTGGTAGGAGGAGCTTTACAAAGCCTCATCCTACCTTGTTAGTAAAGAATATAACAAAAAATTAATTAGCTCATATCTGGCAGAAAAGAAAGGAGTACTGTCTCAACATTCTTTTGGCCTTTTCCTCATGCAGAAGTTTGAAGATGCAGCATTAAGCTGACACAAGAGTGCTGCTATCCATTCTACTCTATTATTTTACATCAGTAGGAGATCATGGTGCAGCAGACCAGTGTCCTTTCATTTGACAATGCAGTGTTTTTCCCTGCTGGGTAACTCTACTGTTTTCTGGTTAACCAGAATAAATTTAATCTTCAACAGGGAGTGTGACATCTTGAGGAGGAAAAAGGAATAATAAAGAAAACAGTAATTTTATTTTGATGGAGTATATTGTGCCATAAAGTAGTGATCATTAACTTGGCTATAGAAGCATTCTCAGTGCTGGTGAAAGCTTCTCCATTGCTTCCCCAAGAGATACTGTTTTCACTGGGCTCTCTGGAGGACCATTTTGAATAATACTCTTGAAGTTTGCACTCAAATATAAAATTTTTAGTGACTATTTGACTTTTAAAGATGAGTGAAAATATAGCAAACAGTTTCTTGGTGTGGAAAAGGCTGTATATAATGGCAATTTTCTCAAGATACAAGAGCAGCTTCCCTGAACCAATGTAAGAACAGGTGAGTGAAAAGCTTAATGAAGTAAATATTTTAGCCAAAAGCGTATAAAGTGCAGGGATTAGCACTGTATTTTTATGGCAGTGCAAAAGGTGAGATGGATGGCATGACAGCAGGCAGCAGCAGCCACTCACACTGTGCCTGAAGGAGTTGCTGCAGTTGTTACAAGCCTGTATTGTGGCTTATGAACAACTCTTTAATGTGACAGGTTGTATTGTATTGGGCACATAAGGAGCCAAGCCACCACCTTCTCTCCTTCTCAGTCTTTGTTTTCTGACTGTAACAAACACCCTGATGATAAATGCTCCTACATCATGGTGTGCTGGGTTTATTAGCACTCAACATTCAGTTGATGATTTCATGAAGCCCTGAGATTTCCACAGAGATGGAGGGTCATGTGTTTGTTTTTCTAACCTCACTATTTAATATTGTAAGTTTTAAATTCTATTTCTCAGTGTGTGAGAAACCCTAAAAAGCTTTGAGCTGTAATCCACAAATTCTATTGTCAAAACAGGAAAACTCTGTATATCCAAGGTTTTATTACCTATTTTTTGTCTAGCTGCCTAGTTTTTTCCCAGATCAGTCTGTTTCAAAATTAAGCAGACTACTCCTGCACCAGATGTCCAGATGCTCCTTGGGAGAACAGAGTTGTTTTTCAATTGGCTCACTGTCTTTTAATGAGGCAGGGGACTTGTGACCTCAGTGCATTGTGGCTGATAAATGGTAGGATGTACCCACACATACTTACAGAAAACCTGCAAACACAAATGAGTTGTGGGTAATCTCTAGACTTTCCTAGGGAAAGGCAATCTTGTGGGCAAACACTTAAGCAGAAAGCTAATGCTTAATAATATGTGATTTTAAACTGCCAGTGCACAAGCCTGTCAACATCTATTTCCATGTTCTCTGATCCTTGTTATTAGTTTCCTGTCTTGTTTTCATCTTAGCCAAGTCACAGAAAAGAATGATTTTTCTTTTGGTAACAAATATTCAAATTTTTTCTCCAAATCTGCTTGCATTTCTCAAGGATCTGAACAGGTTAAAAATGTAGTTTGTGCTGCTTGAAAGGAAAGTATGCTCTTAAACAAAAAGTTATGTAACTTTTACAAAATAATATCACATGCTAGACCATTATGCTAAAATCTGATCAGATAAGTAAGCTTTGCCTTCATTAAGGGCTTTAATCTTGACTATACTCGGGGCAGCTTCTGAACAACAGCTTTGGAGTTTTCCTCCAAAGGATCTTTCATGCTCTAGCTGGAATTTTTCAAGTAACTAGCACAATGTTTTTAGAAATCAAAAGCAACACTTTTCCCCCTTTGTTTTTAAAAGTAACAGGGTGATGACAGAAAAACTTCCTTTTGGCTATAAATAGAGTGTTACAAATACCCAAAAGCTAAATCCTGGTCTGGGTTGTTTTGTTTTGGTATTTCAATATTTTATTTTAATTTCTTTCTCCCAGATCTCTTTTCTGAGATGCATTTGAGCCTTAGATCTATCTCTTTGCTTGCATTGCTACAAAACTGATGAAAGTCTGAGATCTCAATCAAAGGCTTAACAAAACAATAATCCTCTATTGCCCTAATTCTTCTCGGAAACATCTCTCTCTGACAAGAACAGTCCCTAAGCTTTTACATCTTTTTTTCTGCTTGAAATTACTTTCCTAATTAGAAGGAATTGTTTCCTTCCCAAGCCTTTGTGCTTGAAGAATACTGTATTTATGGGAAAGATCTCTCAGACTCTTGAGCTTCCTGCCCTCAAATACCATGATAGTGATTACACTCTACATCCTCCAAAAATTCCAACTTCCTTTATAAATAAGCAGAAGAATTCAGTAACATTCTTCATAATCAACCCAATTTCATTTGAAGCAAAAATCAGAAATAGCAGGAATAATAATGAATCACAGACTTCATGCATAGTGTAAACACTAACTTTCAAACACAATTTTACAATTTAAATTTAATTTTCTTTCCCAGATATATTTACTTTTTACACTTCCATATTAACCCTGACTGAGTTTTTACACATGATATTAAACAGGAATTTGAATTAGAATGTGTATACTGGACATTGAGAAGGGAGTGTCAAACAGATTTCCATACCAGAGAGTTTGGGGTTTGTTTTTTTTTTTTTTTTTGTTAAACTCAGCAGCTACCCATCCTTATGGTGATCAAGGCCCCATTTCAAGAAGGTACTTCTGCAGGAACAGTATCAGTAGTTTCAAGTATCTGAGTAATTCTGTCCACCTAGATTGGACACATTCTCAGATGTCATCCTGACTAGGTTTGTTGTAAGAAATTTACCTGCCAGAAAATTTGAGTGTGCTAACTGCTGATATGGACTGTGCTCATGGAAGTTCTTGACAAGCTGCAACAAGATTTGGAAGGTCATGAACAATCAACTAAAGCAGATGAATTAGAGTAATTTGAAACCCAAATAATTAATACTAAATGAGATGACTCCAAGTAGTGTGCTTTGGAAGAGCATTTGAATGAAATTTGTTGGTGCCTGTTGGAAGTATTCAGTGTGAAGATGAGATTATGGCCACGGCTCCTTTGTCTAAGTGGTTGTTTAAGCACCTATCTGGTAGGCATAGCTGCACCTGATCTGATACTTTCTTCAGAGGTGAATGGAAGTAGCTGCTCTAACAACTGTCTCTTTCTATGCCTGTGAATACTACTGTTTAAATGTGAGAAGGATGTTGAAGCTGAAGTAATGATGTGTCTTGCACTTAGCAGCAAGCCACCTTAGAAAGGCCACCACTGACTCATGACAAGGTCTTAAATTCATCTCCATTGGATATTGAAATCTGGAATGGACTACTTCTCTTCATTCAAATTCACATATCAGTAAGTATATTGCAATCACAGAAAAAGTCCAGACATTGAGAATGATTAAAAACAATCTGAAGAGACTTTTTGTAATGCCAGATTCGTGAAACTTGTGCTACTGAGCTGACACAGAAAGTAACTAAGATCATGAGGTTATGTAAATCAATGAGTATCAGTACCAGTGTTTCCATTGCTGTCCTGTTGAATAAGAAGATAATATACAATAAAAAAATCAGATATTAAAATACAGTTTTACAACTATTGCTTTCCTTCATCTAGGTAGCTAAATAGAACAGGATATTAATTTGATGGGATTAAAAATATGACTGAATAGTTAAATGAATTACAATATCTTCTTAAGTTCATTATGTCAAGTAACTTTGTTTTTCAGAAGAAGAATTGATTATCAGTTTGGAATGGAAAGCACTGCATACTTCGGGTATACATAATCTTTTTAATTAAAAAAAAGTTCTAGAAAATATTGTTTTTTATTCTGAAGGTACTCTCCTTAATTAATCCTAAAATTGTCTCTGAAAATCCTTGAACACATGGATTTACACCCTAGAATTTAAAGTTCTGTTTCTATGGCAGATGTTACTTATGCTCTTCTTTTGACATCAGAGGGTGAACGTGGAAGAGGTTGCATTTGTTTGCATTGTTACTGCTCGCAGCTCCATGAGGGAGTTGTATTTCTGAGTAAAGTTTGAGATGCATCATTAATGATGAATATACATCTATGCTCTAACAAGATATTCTAAATGAAGAGTCATCCTATAGCTTGTGTAGTTTCACAGGTATGCAGCTGGAACATAAGAGAAAGTAGAGGAAGGACTCGTCTTTCTCATAGTCTGAGTCTGCCCAGTGCCAAAAGCTGGCAGATTGCAGAAAGAAACTTGTGCATCTGGACAAGCCATATCAGAACAGAGAAGTGCTGGACTGACTTGAAAACAAGCAAAATCTGTGAAACAGATCTGATCTTTTGAAGAGCCAGTGCAGAGCAGCAGAAATGACAGGCAGAGGGGCCATGCTGAAACTGACTGCATCATCAGCACTCATGGCAATGGGAAAACTCTCTACAGTGACAACAAATAAGCCGAACAGGCAAAATACTCAGCTGCTTCACAGGTCCACATGCAAACTTGGAGGAAGCTGAAAATGCACAGCAGAGCCAGCTGGCTGTTCCCAAGGGTGGGCCCACTGCCAGGCAGCTGTGACAGGGGGAGCCAGAGTCAGTAGCCACCCCCTGACGACCTGGGCTACCCTGGGATTGACTGATACCCTTTATTAGGAAGGGATAAGTTGACTACACTTTGTGAAAATAGCTATAGATTTTGCAAGTTATTATGTAAGATATCTATACAGCCCATGTCCTACAGTCTGCTGTTTGTATTACAAAATTATGAAGAGCAGAAGAACATCTCAGTAAGAGTATAAGGAAAAGTTTAATTCGTTTTTTCCCCAGAGGGAAGTTAGAAATGAAACTTCAAGCAAGAGCTTTGAGACATGGCTATCTTGCCAAAAAGAATTGCAGATTTTGGAACTGAACCTCTTTGATATTAATTTGGAAATTTAGGTTTTGAGCCACTTCTATGATTTTTTTTTTAATTTCTAATTTGATTAATTGTTTATTTTCTAAACATTTCATGCCTCTGTTAATTCTCTAGTTTCACATATGGAAAAGTATATGCCTGGATGTGGCTGGATGAGGACACATTTCAAAGACAGCATAATCCACTGATCACAGAAGGAGGCTGTCAAAGCCACTGTATAAGCACAGGTCAGCAAGTTTGTAAAATGAGATATTTGTCTTTCTTCAAGAATTAGGGGTATCCCTTCAGTGAAGTACTAGAAGATGCCTAAGTGTAAACACTTGGAGCTGCCTCTGCTAATGTAACAAAACTAAACAAATATTTTCACTGTACCTCAGAAAAGAAACATCACTGACACCCCTTACCACTCTTATGTTTTGCTATAGGGTATTAAAAAACAGGAAAACACTATATATGTATTAAGATGCCACCCCTTCTCACCTTCATGGATTTCAGAGAGGAAATTATGAGTGTTTCCATATATTGTTTTTTCACTCCAGAAAAAAGAATGAAAATAATTTTCTGTACCCAGATTCTGCACCTGGGGCCTAAATGAAGGGAAGTAGGTAAGTAGTTCCAAGTAATTAATGTAATGACTCAGAGGGGCCACAGAAGGAAAGGGGAGTTTCTTCAGTTTAAATGTTTGCATTCATACTTTGCCTAAAGCAAAACAAACTATCTGTCTTCTGGTTTGCATTTTCCCAATGAAAACTTCCATTTGTCTCATTGTCATTCCAGCATGTGCATCATTTACTGCTTGAAATATGCAAGTACTGCACATTGCAAGATTTTTTTTTTCCTGAGCTTTTAAGGTTTTCTAGAATTGTAGAATATGCTGTAAAAAGTGAACCAGCAACAGCAGACTGAGTGTAGAATATGTTGGGCAATTTTTGTAAGTAGCTGCAGCTTAGAGGTACTGTTTGGTGATGTTTGCTGTGTAGTGGAGTCTCCAAACCCAAATGAAGTGCATTGGTCTTTTCACACTTCAGGAAAAGAGAATCCATTACAGGAATGACTAAAGTTGATAAGTTACATCCTGACTGGCCATTATAAAGAAAAGATGATGGGTCTTGAGTTCCATCTGTTTCTGATATTCTGGTCCTTTAATGTGAGATGCCGAGGTGTGAAAATCTACAAAATATATTCTTGAACTCTCTCCAAGAGCTAGAAATTTATGTCAACCTGTTCCTACAAAATGGGAGGAAAAGTATTGTCTGTTTTATCTAATAACTTGGTGAACAGAAGGTTAGTCATCAGAGGAAGTCTGTGTTCAGAGTCATAACTCTGAAGGTATAAGATTTGCATTTCTAACTTTCCATTTTAACAACTTCAGTATAAGGGATGTTTAGGGGAAACACTTCTAGTTTCTCCTAGGGAAACGAAAACACTGCCCACCATAAATACTGTGAATGGAAAGAGAACTAAGTATGACTATCTATTTTAACAGTTTGTGTACTTAAGGTGGGAAGAGGCCTAGGTTTTGTTTGGTCAAATCTCTACTTAAACCTGAGCAGGAAAGCCCCACAAGAAAAAAATCCTTGTCTCTGGCCAATGATTGCATTCCCCTATTATATGACCTGGGACAGAAATATTTCCCACGATCAGACCTCAGGCAGCAACATTTCTTCTGTTGAAGAGACTTGCCTGATGAGTGGGGATAGTTAATTTTTGCCAGCTCTCACAAAGAATTTCATTTGAATATGGCAAGCCTGCAGTCACAGTCCTAGGTAACATCAAGTCCCCTTTGCATGATCCACAGACATGCTCTAATCTGCAAGTTGCTAGTGATGAATTTGATGTGGAAACTGGAGACCGGAACAGGACAAATTCATCAAATTGGAAGCCAGCAAATTAAGCTTGGTCTATGCTTACAAGGTTTCCTAATCTACTGGTCTTAGCAAAATCTCCCTAGAATAGATGCTGCTGGTTTTGGCCAAAAAATGCTCAGAGGGCTTTTCCAGGCAAAACAAGCTGCACTGACTTCTGTGCACTAAACTGGGCCTACAGTAGAGCAACTGTAAAAGTGAAGAGTCACAGTCTTTTTGACACTGAATCTCAAGTGAGTGATCACTGGTGAAATCTTAGAAAATAATCTGAGTTCACATCTAACAGTACTATCTCAGGGTAAGTATATAAATCCAGTGTAAGAAGCAGAGTAGCTCTTGCTAGAAGTCTGAATTGGGAAAACTCTGCTTCTGTAGTATGTTTCATCTCCTGCCAGTCCAATGACCTCTCAGGACAAAGGGCAGTTCTGCTGTTGCAGTGCAGTTCCAGCAGAGGGTTTTTGACAGCCCCGTCCAACTCAGAGCAGGGCTGCCACAAGTCTGTGGCCTCACCTTGGTCTCACTAAAGGTCTTGGCCTGGGCAATATTAGTCCTCTTTATACTGCTTTAAAGTGGGCAGTTCTGATTTTAAAACAAAATTCTTATCTTTCTGAGGTTTTTAGACTCCACTCTCTCTGGAAAGAAGCAACATTTCTTAAGCATACAGAATTGATTCCCTGCTGTATTGAGTGGAACATAATTTCGTATTTAAAAAAAAATTGTATTGTTGAGGGAAAAATATAGCAGGATACATTTTGATTTAGTCTATTGCATCTAGGACTTTTTCACTTGCTAATTCAATTTAAAAAGTATAAGACAAATGAAAGTAATAGTAAATTAAATTCTTCCCAACAGAATACCAGATAGCACAATGTGGAAGCATCGACTTCATGTAACGAAGGCTTTTTTTTTTTTTAATATTCAAATGGCTTATTTGGAACAATAAGCTCTTATTCATCCCTCAATGGCCTTGCAACTAAAAATATACTCTATTTAGTATTTTTTTCAGCTTGTTTTAGAGCACATCAATAGTTTTCTCAGAAGATACTATCACTGTTTGGCAGAAACATACTTGCAAAAATAAACTAAATCCAGAAAAAGTTTCCAGGGACGTTTTTGGACGCAAACGCGGATAGTGACTCTTGCCCACATCAAAAATATAACACACTAGCACTACAATGTTCTTTGCTAAATATAAACATCCTAACATTGATAAGCTTTACAGAAAAAGAAACTGATTGCCACATATTATTACCATCTCCAGTATTTGAAGAGCACCCTCTACAGTCAGAAAACATTAACCAGGAAGAGTTCTTCCTAGAAAAAAATAGTGTTAACTGAAAACTGGAGTAGCAGTTTAGTTCATTAGCACAGCGTCAGATCTATATAAACATATCTCTCCTGGTAAAAATGAGCAGACTTTGCATAAATGCCAAAGATAAAATCTATTTCATCATCAAAGCCTCCATCTTTGAGAATTTAAAATACCTTATATATTCTGTGCTGATTTATAATTAGGCTGTAAGCTTCCTCTCTTAAAGCAATGGATGGCTGAGGGATCTGAAACGGAAACACATAAAATACACTGTTATTTTCACAGAGAATGAGGAACAAACCATGGTAAAGGCCAGGATGAACTAGTTCCCGTGAGTTTATTTAATTTGTTTGTTCAAACTCAAAAGAGTTGTGAAAATTGAGTATTTAGTTCATAAGTGAAACTTAAAAATTTAAAAAAAAAATTAATTGTCCATTAAATGCTTGTTTTACACATGTACATTCTAGTGTTGAAAACCCCAATCCTCTAAAGCCTGCCTTTAAGTTGTATTTCTGTGTTTTTCCTAGATTCGAAAAGTAGAGTTATTTTCTTAAGTCTTCAGTGCATCAGTAGGTAAATTACTGCAGGTGAATAGAGTGATGTTTTTCTTTCAAGGAGAAGGTTTAATATCTCAAAGTTGATTCTTAAAATAATTGGACATCACTAAAATGCTTACAATCTCTTTGAAAATATTGCTTCATGAAACTGTTTAAATGGTACTCCCTCACCCCAATTAAGAAAAGCAGCTGGAAATAATAAAAAAAAAAAAAAAAAAAGTAAGACTATTAAAGGTAATCCTTTTTTTCTGGTCTTTATTTTCAAGCTACCCGGGAATGTGCCGCAGGACTGAACTGTCACAATGATCGAGGCCACCAGGTGGTGCCATTGCCCCACAGCACAAAAAAGGCTCGTGGCCCAAATCCAGCACGAGAAAAGGCTTGGATCAGGCACAGCTTAAGGCGTCCACAAACGTTTCCTTGTTTTGTCCAAAAGTAGGAAAAACCCACCCCAAACCGTAATTGCTAAGACATCCACGCATGCCTATAAGAAAAAAAGAGTTAATTTTTACTTGGGATAGAGATGCTTAGATTTATACCCAAGTGATTGAAGGTTTCACCTCTCTATTTAAATAAGAGCTACATGCATAAAGAGCATAGATGCCATTTCATTTACTACATTACTATTTCTGTGGTAAATGAATCAATGCTTACATCTGCAATGACTGAAACAATACACCCTTTAAGCTTTCTTTAAATAAATACATTGACAATGCCAACAAATTATTAACTTTATGTATCTGTGGAAATACAGGCTTAGACTACCCTACTCTTAAAAACTCAGTTTGTTCCTGCAGCCTGGGCTTGACCAAGGAGAGCTGCATAGACCATGGCTGAGTGGTTTCTGGAAGTTTAATGTAGGTGCATTTGGTAGTACTTAGACTTTTTGTAGGCTCCTTCTGGAAAAAACAAAAACAAAAACACTTTTTCCATTGCTAGGATTACTGAAACAAGACTAGTGGGAGCAAGACTTCACTAAGGTGAAGGAAGAAACATAGATTTAGCCAAAAGCTGTCCAAGAAGAAGAATGGGAAATCAGAAAGCCTCATTGTAGCTAGATGCTGAGCAGTGTCCAAAATCTTCAACTTAAATTCATATCAATATTAATTATTTAGCTGATTACTTGACTATATTTTTTTTCTTAAATGAATATTGAAACTATCATATTATTTATGATAAAACTTTCTGTTGTATTTTCTCCTCAAAAGTTTTTAAAGTCAATGGTATCTTCATCTCACTCTTGATTTCTATGTACATAAGTAAGGTTAATAATTGTACAGTCTTATATTCAATATGAAGAGTATTTGTAAACTTGAGCTAAGATGGAAAAATTCTACAGAAGACAAGTTACAATTTAAATCTTCTTCTCGTAAGTTTTTCCTTACCATGCATTAGCTGATATAAAGTATTTTCCAGTGTTGAAGTGATCTGAAAACATAAATCTCTTGTTTTACAATTTACTCCGTCATTTTATAAATTTTATTTTGTAAGTCTTATTCTCCTGCAATGTAAATATGTTCTTGAATATATGGCTAGGCCTAATGGCTAGGATTATTCAGGCTTTATTTGTGTTTTAAAGCACACGGAGTGCTAGGGTTACAGATAGAGAGAACCCTGTGCTCTGGGTTCTGTCAGCAGTACCCTGTGTTTGACAGCTCTATGTGGGAGAAGAGGGGAATGGGAGAAATGTTAAAGATAGGCTACTCCCAAACAGAAAAGGGGGAGAGAAGGAGAAGAAGGGAGGAAGACACAGAGAAGAGGAAAAAAGAGGGGAGAGAGAGAAGGTCCACTGTGTAAAGGGGGGCAGTGGGGGAATATAAGAAAGGCAGAAAATGAAAGGCCTCCTCTTTTGGTTAGTTGTATCTGAAGAAAAAACAGATCACACATTAAAAAGCATCTGATAAGAAGGCATAATTACATTTCTTCAAATGCCTCATCTCCTTCTCAGAAAGTAAACACCAGAATTTTTAAGATTGTCTCTTGAAATAAGAAATAGATAAAAATGTCTATTTAGTAGCTTACTGAATATAGTAGTAAGAAGGATAACTGCTATTTCTTAAGCAACAGACAACTAATCTTTGATAATAAAGAAAATTTCCAGCATATATTGTAAAAGGTAAGTCAGAAACAGTGCTTCAGTGAATTATATACCAGACTTTTTTCCCCTATTTTCTACTGTGACTATTGGATTAGATCCAATAATTTGGGACTATAATGAAATGCCAAAACTCAGTTAAGTGTGTAGTGGAAGAGCAGAGAGATAGAGGTGCATCCTGCTAGAAGCCAAGCACAGCACTGCTACACCAGGCTTTCACCACAGAGGGACTCACTGCACAAGCAGAGCTGAATGCAGGAGTGCTGCTCAGCTCCCGAGGTGTGCTGGAGCAGCAGCTGGAATTAATCTACAGCACAGGCTGCTGGGGCATTACTGTTTATTTTTGCTTTAGCTGCAAACTCCATTTTGTATTGTGTTTCACAAGTGCCTGATAATACACTGCCTGAACAGAGAGACATCAATCACAGTGTTGAACCAGTTTTGTAAACAAGGACCAAAACCTTCACTTAAAGGCAAGAAAAAGAAAAATAACTGACTGAGGGGTGGGAAAGGAAATGGCAGCCTGCACAGAGATGATATTCTGTATACGAGCTAAGTCTGTCCTCAGTGTAATTTTAGCTTATTGCTGGGTTTGTATACATTCCTTCAAAAAATTATTACCTCACTGGATAACCTTTTAATTTTTCAATATTTCAGCTGGGCTATGGTTCTTACTGTTTGCAGCACTACTGTAACCAAGTACTTATAAAACTCATGCTCAAAATATGTCACAGATCTGTAAGAAACTATTTGACAAAATGTTTGACTTAAACTACAGTTTCAATGAAATATTAAAGGCTCAAAGTTCAAAATAAACTTTCCTCAAAAGCTCAAGAAGTGTAGGATAGAGCTTGTGAAAATCAAAACTCTTTGGTTTGGAATGCTCACAGCCAATACAAGTAACTTAGCAATTGTGCTTGTCTCACCTTTTTCTATTTTTTCAGCCCCCATCTTTGATACAGAAAAATAAAGTTAAGTGAATGAAAGAAATAAAAGAAACAAAAATGCCATATGCTTGGCATATTTCTCTGAAACTCAGTACAGAACAAGAGAAAGATTTTCTGAGCAGTTCAATGCTGAGCATAACAGATAGCAATTGAAGTGTCTCCTAAGCTGTTACCTGAGAGGTATATAATGAAAAAAATTAATTATAGACTATATAGTAATGACTAGTAGTCATCATAGCCTGGTTGTTTTAGCAAGAATTTCTTCTTATGTTTTTTTTCTTCTTCTGGTTTGCATCTAAATTCAGTGGAAATATATTATTGTACAACATCATCGATTTAACACTGTCTTCGTTAACCTTTAACAACAACATGAAAATTATAGGTGTCTATACCTCTTTAATTAAGTATTTTGTTTTCTATTAAGTGCAATTCTTTCACATCTTACCAAACTACAGTATGAGGCTGAAGGAACTGTCAGCATGTTTCTTAACACTCTAATTGTAATAAAATACAGCCATTATAAATGTCTGTGTAATACCTGTGAGTTCAACTGAAATGCTGCCACACAACTCATGTAACTGAGGAAAAAAAAATTTAATTACTTTCTTTTCTATTCATTGTTTCCAGTATTTTCAGGTGGGATGAGGGTATAAGCTTCATGTGTTTTCTCAAAAACTACAGGGAAAGGAGCTAAGCAAACTATATGCATCTTTTACTTAAACAGTTCCAAGATTATAGGGTTACATTGAAAAAATGCAGATGAAAAACAAATGTTAAATGGCAAAGTATGTAAAAGAACAAGATGGCAGCACAGGTTTGGGATGTTCTGTCTCATGAACATATTTTTTGTAACTACTAAGGGCAGAAAACTCCATACATCTATGACTTTCTTCTCAATAACCATTTTGAGGGAGAATCAGTGTGTTATGTAGACGTGCAACAGAAGTAACATGTAACATGTAAGAGGTATCAGAGCAGCTCTGACAGAAATTTGAGCAGTGATCTCCAGCACAGCTGGCTTTGGAAAGAGGATGTGCTCCTACCCATGCTTCTCCTGTTGAATAACTTGGACATGGCTTTCATGACTCATATAGTAAATTTTTCCTTCTCATGTTGACTGCCCAGCATTCTTCTGTTGTAGACAAGGATATATCACATTTTGTTGCGGTTTTTTCCTCTCTGTAGATTCCCTATAACCTTTCTTCTGAAAATGCTCCGTGGTTTATGTTGTTCAAACCTTGAGAACAACTTTATAAGTATGGAAAAAACTATCTGGGGCCCATTTCTTGTGACATGGTTGCAGATACTGTTTTTTGGACAACACCTGTGAACCCCCAGTGCGTACCACCTACCTTCTTCCCTTCACTGATGGATCAGGGAAAGATGCATTATGGCAGCACTTCGGTTCGCACTGTGCGTGTAGAATATTCTGGAATCACCTTGTGATATTTCCAGTCTAGCTGAAAAGAGTGTGGAGAGCACCCAAAGTGCCCAAGGCACCAAGGTGCGCCCAGGGGTGCTGGTGAGGGCGCTGTGGGCGCCGCAGGGCCGCGCTGCCCCGTTCCAGGCTGCGGCCCCGCTCTCCGCGCCTCCCTCGCCTCCCCCTCACGGCAAGAGGCGCGCCCGCCCTGCCCCGGCCCGGCCCGGTGCTGCCTCAGCCCTTCCCGCCGGGCGAGCGGCTCGCCAGCCGCCTCCACACGGCGAGGGAAAACAAACCCGACTGTCAGGCGGCCTCGAGCCGACAGTACCCGGGCCCGGGGCTGGGTTTCTTCTTCAGCACCCCGTTCTGTCCCGGCGCGGTTGGCCGCAGCCCTGGCCGAGGAGGGGCAGGGCGCTCTCTCTCCCCTCTGTTTGCGGCTTTAGGTGTCCGCCGGAGGCGCCGCGCGCTCCCTCAGGGAGACCAAAGGCCGCGGGCGGGCGGGAAAGCGGCGGGAAGCCCCGTGAAGCCCGAGCTCACCTGCGGGAGCGTCCCCCGCCTGGCTCCTCCCCGGCCCGGCCCGGCCGCAGCGCCCCCTCCCCCGCTGAAGGGGGCGGGCAGTGCACGCTCGGCTCCGGCGGCGAGCGCGGCCGGCGGGGAGAGCGGCGCGGAGTTTCTGGGGCTCCTGTGAGAGAGAGGCGGCTCGGGACGGGTGAGGAGAGCGGCGGCGGGAGCTGAGGGGGGCGTTATCCGCTTTTCCGTGCCGCGATAGCCGGGGCCGGGCGGGCACAGGACTGTGGCGGGACCGCACCGGAGCGCGGCGGGCACGGGAGCCGTTGCCGTGCGGTGCCTCAGGCGCTGCTGCCCGCGGCTGTGGCGGTGGCTCCCGGCGCCGAGGCACCCTGGGTCGCTGCTTTCCTCAGCTCCGTTAAACACACGCTTTTCCGAAGGCCGAGGGTGCCGGGCCCTCTCGGGCGGGAGGCAGGAGCACGGCGGCTCTCCCTGCGCGGGGAGCTGGCGGAGCGCCGGCCGTGCCGGGGCAGCAGCCCTTCCCCCGGGCGCTCCCCGGGGCTGCGCGGGCGAGCGGAGCGGAGCGGGGCCGCCCTGGGGCGGGCGAGCCCGGGGCTGAGCGGAGGGAGCTGCCGGGAGAGCAGACTCCAATAAGAGTGGAGTCCTCTCCGCGTTCTCTGCGGCGGTCAGGAGCGGAGGTGTTTCCCCGAGAGGGCCCGGAGCTGCGGTGCCGCGGCTGGCCGCGGGTTCCAGGTGGGCGGGCGGCGCCCGGAGCCCCCCGCGGGGCGCTGATACCGCCTGCTCGCACGCATTCCTCCGGGGATTCCTGGCATTCCTGGGCGGAGGGCACTCTTGACTTCTTCATCTCCCTTTTATTCCGCGAATTAGCGTAATTTTTGCGAAAGGGTGTGTTCGCGTTGTGTGTGTTCTTTTTCATGGGAAAAGTTTAGAACGGCAGTTCTGCCATTTGTTCTTCTTCCAATTAACTTTGCATCTGATATAATTTATATCCTTTCAATTTGATGACAACTTTATGGGGAGATCAGTGCTGCGATAAAGCTTCTGTGGTGAGTTTGCATTAGATTTGCACTTGAACAGTTACTATTGCAGTGCAAGTTGAATGATTATCAGAATAGAAATAGTGGAAACCTCTTGTTGAAAGTTGTTCTATTTTTCTGAATGTCTTCACTGTGTTTATCTTGTGTGGACTCCAAGAAGTGAATCCTGTAGGTGAGTCAGAAATCCCCACAGTGTATCCTGACTTCTGGTATTCTCATGGGAACTTTGATAGATTCAGTGTCTGACGCCTATGCTGACAACTGTCACATGTCTTGTAGTTATGAATCTCTTTATAGAGCTTGTTTTAACAGACCTTTAAAACTTCTATAAAAATAAAATTAAAATGGCAAAACCAAGCTACTGTTTACTTTTGAAAGGTGCTTTGTAAGAACTTGTTTGACTAGCAATTATATTTTCTAGAAGTGTCATAGTTGTTGAATTGTCTTAGCTTTTTTTCTCGTGCTAGACCCAGGAGAAATCTGCTTATGCTCATCTGTTCTAAGGCAGATGTGGTTACTGATGATTAATGTAAAAGTGCAACAAGTTGCTATAAGATTTTTTTTGTTTATTTGTTTTGTTTTTTGGGGTTTTAATTTTTTTTTGGGAGGGTGTTTGTTTTCTTTTTGTAATTGGTTTGAACTTGGGTCTTTTGGGAAAAGATAATAAATTGAAATAAAAACTTCCATATAGTATTGTAGCCTGTGTTTAACAGTGTAGTAAGCATTATGTTTTAGAAGTTTGTCATGGAAGGCAATTAAACTGTTTTTTATTTTATGTTATTAATTTTGAGATACAGCTACACTTTTAAAACAGAAAACTCTGTAAAATAGGAAAGCAATGCTTCCAGTTTTTGTTAAAATTCTCTTAGGATATTAAGATAATCTTTCATGTAAGAGAAGATGGTTTTTTGCAGCAGACGGTTGTTTAATATTCATGCTTTTTTTAAAACAAAAAATGCAATGCTTCAAATGAAGTATCTTAAAAAGGCAAGCATATTTTTACATGCTTGTGTTTACAAGTTAGAGGTGTTTCTGAAATATGTTAATCGTAGGACAAGTATTCCTAGTTGGCTTGCATACACCTTGAATTGCCACTGACATTAACTGTTTCTAAATGTCACCTAAATGCAAATACACACTACAAAGGTAACTAATATTGTGACTACTAAAAAAGTCTTATATTTCTGACCTCCTTGATTACTGAATTTGTGGTGATGTTTCCAAAGAGCCTGTCTACTCCATGAGTGTGTCCCACAGCTGTTTGGGTTTTTAAAGATTTTATTGCCATTATCTGACTTAGTTACATTTTGCCTTTAAATCTAATTAATCTAGACTGCTTAGGGTGCCTGAATTGCCTCCAAGCAAACCAGCTTATTTTAATTTCTGTTAATTGCATTATTAGATTTCACTGCCACTACTAAAATGTCTGAGAACTCAGTTAAGTTCCCCTGGCAGGGTTTGTATGGGAGATGTGCAGTTTAATTTTCTGCTGAAATAGTCTACAGTATGTCCTGTATAAGGAATTTTACCTCAATAAAAGAGTTAGTTGCAGAAAAGAATTAGTAACATTTCCTTCTCCTGGTGTAGTTGTGTAATAGGAAGTTGATCTTTCTGGGAGTATTGGTGAAACTGGTTTTTCTGGGTTCTGCAATGTCATCTGAAATGTGCGGGTGAAACAACAGGACCTCAAATGTGAATTTTTAAATCTTTTGTCGTGGAGCAATGCAAGATGAACATGTGTGCTATGAGTTTATTCAGCCTGGATCATAGGGGGCAGGTTGTTATTTAAAGACAGCTACTGAAGTATTTTGAGGCCAAATAATTCTGCAGATGTAAAAATTTAAACAAAAGTAGACCATCACAGTTTCATTCTATAGTCTGCTGTTTTACCATTTCTGCTTTTTGAAGTCATAGTGATGATGATGTCATTATTATAGAGCCTTTTTACTATGGAGGTAACCTGAAATCTGTATATTAATACCAAGCACACAAGCCTGATTATGCAAAGCAACATTCAGCCTATGGCAACATCTACCTATGTTGATAGAAAGGAACTGGTAAGAATCTGGTCAAGATCACTGGTATTAATAGATTTCTGAGGAATGGCAATGAACACTAGAATAATGGGACATTTTTTTCACTTCTGCACCCTCTCTGCAACTCTGAATGGCATCAGAGATGTTGCAGCTACCTATTGCCCATGTGTTCAGACAAAGCAGGCATAAGAAATTTGTGTTCTATCTGTCCCGCTTCTTTTTTTTTTTTTTTAGAGGTAGGAGGAAGTTGTCTTCTACCTGATCAGTTCTGTGATACCTTTCAGAGGCAGGCTTTGCTAAGAATTACATCCTTACAATATATGATATTAAAAATGTTTTTGAATGCCCAGGGTGAGATGAAGGTATTAGAATTTCTCTGGTTTTGTTCCGAGGTCTCAACAAACTGTGTACAGAGGCTGGTGGTACAGACTTGCTGCGTCCTGAACTTAGGTTTGGTAATTCTGTTTTTAATGCATCTTGAATGATGTGTTGGAAGGATGTGCAAAAACACAATAAATAGGTTGTTTTTGCTATTTCTGTTCTTAATTGGCAGAAGAATGGAGAATCCCCTCTCTGACAATGCTACATTGCCAGGTTATTGTATGAGGAAAGGTGTTTCACGTGCCCATGGAGTGTTTTTTCCAGGCATGTTTATCTGGAAACATGAACACTTCAGAAACTGCTTTGACCTTGACTCTGAATGGTGTTAAATCAAAATGGTAATATTTTTCAGTATAGCCAAGTTTGAAAATTTAATCTTAAACCCAAAAAAATTAACACATTAAGAATGCATGTGCTAAAGATTTAGTGGAATTGTAGTCATGGAGTCGCCATGGGATTAGAGTTCACTATTTTTTCTGATCTTGTACCATCTCTGCCAACAGAGCTGGCAGCCTTCTTGGAGGAGTTTATCCAAATGTAGGCTTATAACCTTTCATTTTATGTGAAATAAAGTGGGTGACAAACTTCATAGCCAGTCGTTTTAGGTAAATAGTTTCATTTTTCCAAGAATACCTCTAAATTTTTAGCCAAATAAAATATTTTAATTTCTGTTGGTCCATATTTTGTATTTATGGGTTTCATTAACCAGGCTGACAGTAAGAGATTTAAAATTAATATTCTGTAACAACTTTTCACATTCTTCTTGATTTTGGTAAAAACAGAGAGCAATGAGGAATAAATGTGATTGGAGAAATGTCTCAGAAAGCACTTGACTGCAAAAAACCACCGGGGAGATTGGTAAGACTGGAAGATGCTTGAGTGATTACCACAGTGGCCCCTTTCTGTGGGGGTCCCCAGGCATGCCAGGAGTCATGACCATTCAGATGCGACTCTCAGCAGTCTGAGCATTACCATATTTTGACTCCAGGCATTTGCAGCAGTTCATAATACTTTAGTTGCATGTGCACTGCGTGCACCATTTAAAAGTAGCTAAAATGTGAACATGGAAACTAAATACAGTGTGAAAAGGAGATGCATTGTCTAGGCTGCCCATGCTTACATAGTCATACCAATGTGTTTGTTTATGTGTTTCTCTGAGTGTATATGTAAACTCTCATACACGCTTGCAGAAGCCTAGTGAGTAGTTGCCAGCCTTTAGGAATGTTTTAACTGTATTTTGAATTCTGTTGAAAGATATCTCTAAGAACTGTTGGAATTTATTAGAATGGGAGATGTATTAATGTACATAAAGATGTGCAGAAGAGGACAAGGTTATTTGCATTCTACTTCAACATAAGCATAATGCAAAAGAAGGGTAAAAATTAAGCTTTTACGTAGAGATGGGGGAGTGTTTCCAGTGAGTAAATCAAATTCAGTATATTTTGTTGGCCTTATTTGAAATTGGTTGGGGTATACCTTCATACATTTATTTGCACACCATTAGCTGTTATGTGCAGGGAGCAAATATTCAGCTGTAGCAGCCTTGATTTGCAAGAACAATTGGTATGTAATGTTACATTATAATTCCACAAACACTTCAAGCTTCATAAAGAAGCAGCCCTACCTCTCTCATTTCCCCAGTAATTATGCTGTTTCAGTGTGAAGGTGAGAAGTGTGACAGCTTATGGGAGCTGGTTAAACCTGTGCTTGCAGAGCCCACACCAGGTTACTTTGGCTGCACAGGCTTTGTAAGCCTTTCTAAATGATTCAGTCCAGCTCACCATGAAGCTCCTTTCCTCTATGGAGTTTTCTAAGCTCTCTCTTCTATACTCAAGCTTGTCTCTCAGACAGTGTGATGATATCATCTTGTTGTCTGGTGGGGCCTGGGCTCAGGGCCTGCAGTTCTTACTGCATATTTAAATTTGACAACGCATGACTGAGTTAGTTGAAAGAAACTAAATGGGTGTGAAGCCAAGTGTTTAAAGAATACAGTGTAATTAAGACAAAGTTTAACAGTAGAAAACTGGGAGGCATAACTAGCTTGAATACTCGTGAAGCTGTGACCTTATGTTGGCTGTGTAAATATGACTCCTACAGCCTATTTTACATGTAGTTTTTGTACTTAAATACTTAAATACTCTTCATAGAGATTAACCCTATGTGTCTTTATATAGTTGAGACCTTGGTCTTTGCAGGCAGCTATACTCATAGTTCATCATTAATTTTGTTCAGGAATAAATTATGCATATATAATCAAGGTCATGCAAGTTGCATCTGTTGGGTTGCTGTAAAGGTAGTTCCTCTAGAGAAGATTATAGTTTTTGCATGGGAATAATGAGAAGGTCCAGTTAAATGTCGCAGTTAAAGTGAAGGAAAAATGTTTGTAGTATAGTATAGTTTGTAGTTATGTTAGATAACTTTATAAATAAACATGTTCCTGAAGCACTTGTAAAACTTAACAAAGTTTGCCCTAGCTGTGCCCATTTCTTTGAGACTCATTTCTAAGAGACTTAACAGACTTGAGATTTTTTGCTCAAGCCTCTAAGTATATGAACAGGATACTCTTTTCTATTTAAACAATAATGATGTCATTGGGATGTACTATGATTATTTCCTTTGGAACAAAATACAGTTTCTAACACTGACAATTGGAGGAAAATGTAATGAAACAACGCAGAATCTCTTGTGGAATAAATGTAATCATTTCAGATGCTTGGAGACAAACCAGCTATTGTATTTGAAATCACAAAGTTCTTTTAGAATCCTTTTGTCTCTCAGCTGTCTTTTCTGTCAATACATAGCAGATATGAGCATTAAGAATTTGATAAAGTAGAAGAGAGTAAATATAATAACTTTCCTCTTAGTGAGGAAAGGTTTTTAACCTATTTTGCAAGTTTTTAAGAAAAATGAGGGAAAATTGAGTGTTGTGTGTGTATACTGAAATAAGCTCTGAAATAAGTATTTATAAGGTTTTGTTGTTCGCTTGCTTTTTTGTATTTGAAGTGTGTAAATATTAATTGTAGAGCAGCAGTGTCAGATACTCACAAGACAACCCCAGTAATTGTATCCTGTTAGTGGCAAAACCCAGCTCATTCAGGAGCTTTATCTGAGCCTGTATGGGAGATGAAAGAGTAACGTGGCACAAATACACTCAGGCAGGTGTTTGTGTCCACACAGAGCTTGTACCACAATAACAATCAATAAACAAGTGCAGCTCCCATCTCCCTCCAGTGACTGTACCACTGTCGCAGTCTGCAGGACCTGGGACTACTCACTACAGATCACATGAATTCCTTTCTTGGAACTGTATTTCAGATAAAAGTTGACTTCTGTTTTAGTATACTTTTAATGTGTTTGATTTTGTTTCTGACTCCCTTTTGTTTATGATTTAGGAAAATCTGGAAACATGACTTAAGAAAAAGAGAGCTCTTAAGTAATAATATAATGTATATAATGATAATGCAGTGGAAACAGTTTAGAATATTACATGAGAAATGTGGAGGTTTCTTAGCATTTTCATTATAAAAAAAATAAGACTTTTCACTCAGTAAGTGAAATTGGCAGGTCATGTGTTATTTCCTCTGGGGTAAATCCTGTAAAATTATGACTATATGAATTCATACATAGCAGATAAAGAAAATTTTATATATTTATTATGTCCTTGTTTTCAATAAAACTGAAAATTTTTGAGACCCAAGTATCTGCCAAAATGTGTTGTTGTTGACTTACAGACATTGAAGCAGATTTTCATTTGGAAAAAAAAAAAAAACAACAAAACAACAAATAAGCCAACAAAACCTGCTAGTTGTCACACAGTTCAAGCATTTGGCTGATCTGTCACATACTTTCATAGGACTAACAAGATGTTTTACATTTCAAACACTTGAGACTTCCTCATACGCAACGTTGTTCAGCCAGAGGGAGTATGAGCCCAGTTGTAAGCGAGTGAACAGTATCTTTTGCTCTAACTGCTTTTAATTGTTCCTTCTACTGTCAGTCTTGATTACATACAGCCTCTTCCTCTCCTTGAAAAGGTGACTACTAATACTCTGTTTTGTTGGCTATCTGAATAACGTTGTTTATTACTTGGCTGGAACTGAAATTGAAATTCTCCTTTCTGAGGCAGCAAACTCAAAGATCATCCACTTTGCTCTGCTGCATTTTGGGAGAAATTGATAAAATCATATTTGTAATGAATACTAACTGGAGCATGGCTGTTGGCTTTCACTAACACCTATGGAAGAAAGGTATTGGAATTTTCATCCTGCAGGAAGTTCTGAATTGTTATCTATCAGCTGCCATCTGAAATCAGAATAGAGTGGTATTTTTCACAGAATAAAAATTAAAGTAATTAATTCAGAAATGTTGAAATACTTTCTATAAAAAAGATATTTTTCTGGGTCAGTGTTCCTGGCTGGACTTCAGTTTTCATTGTACACCCAAAGCTATGTGACTCCCATATTTAATCACAGCTTGGTCAAAGGAGAAGAAAACCAACCCGTGTTTATGGAAAGCACAGACCTACCTGGCTTCTGGTTGGGGGCTGGAATTCCTGCTCTCAGAGAGAGGCCTGCAGGGCCCACTGCAGTGTGGGTGTGTGGTCCTCCAGCACTGGCTTTTCTCCATGGGCACTGTGCACAGCTTGGGCTGGCAGTGGGTGTGAGTCTCACTGCAGGAGCAGTGCAGCTTGGATGTGCAGCCCTGGAAGCACAGTGGGATGCACCAGCCTGAATCTGCTCCTTTCCTCTGTGCACTGCACAGTTACTAATGCAGGTGCATGGGGAGACTGGAGCTAAGGTGGTGCATGGCATCTAGTGCTAAGTGCATTTAGATGAAGTGGTTTTGGAAGAATGTAATTTGCTAGCTTTTTTATGAAATATGTAAGGCTAATTCTCCCTATGGTGATAGGTTAGCCCTGTCTTGGATGTTGAAGAGATGCTTTGATTTGGTGTTGTGTCTGTGATAAGTCCTTGCAGTCTAACACTGGTATATGGAGTTTTGAAAAATAGGTGCTGTGTGGCTTAGGTTCACAGGAGCTTCTGATTGTTTTCGAGTTTAGAATTTGTCACAGTATCTTTCCTTCAAACAAGTAGGAAGAAGAGATGGGATATGAAGCTTTTGGGCTGGTTTAAAAAGGAATGAATATTTGAAAACTCAGTGGGTTTGTTTTTTATTTCATTTATAGAAATATTAGGTAGGTCTTTAATGCTGATATCAGAAACACTGACAGCAATAATAAAATAAACCTGAGTAGTTGTTGGTTGTTTTTTTTTTCTCACGGATGGCTGCAGATATAGAATGCCATGATATATTGTAGAAAATCCTTTGTTATAGACCTTCTGAAAGTTTTGAATTTTGACCACTAAGCAGGGAGTGGTAGCTTACAGACAGTGATGGGGAAAAACAAATGGTGACAGTTTCATTGTGTACTGCAGCTATCATCATTTTTTTTCTAATAATTGGGGAGAATAACTGCCACATGTGCTGTAAATATGATTTTACATAGACAAAAAACCTCAAGTAGGAAAAAATCTTAAATGGGAATAAGGAATCTGTTGGAAAGATGGCAGACTTGTTTCAGATGTCTTTCTGTTGTTGGATATTGTCAGTTTGTTCTTAAATGAGTTTTACTTTATTTTTTTACAGCCCAATGTATACAATTTAAAAATTGTATTTTTCTCCCTTCTGCTCTCTGTAAGCAGTAGACCAAATAAACTTATCCTACTCCAGAGCTATTTTCCACATGGACTAAAGGGACAGCAAGCTAGGCCCATTTTTCTTTGGCAGAAGCAAATTGTAGGTAGGATTGACAATGATGAAGTTTTCCCCTCATACTTGCAAGGCATGTTTGTGAGAATGTTTTCCATCAAGTGTGAAAACATTACTGTTTTATTCTTTCCATGAATTATCCTGTCTGCTTCCTTTTCTTTACCCTCACACAGTATATAAGTTTTCCTTCCTCTTCTCTTGTAAAGTTATTTCCTGTCCTTTTTCCACAACTCTGTAATTTATTATTGACCTAACACCCACTTTGCGTGATGTTGCTGATACTTTCTGAATAGTCAGCTGCACAGAGAATCCATTATTTAGCTTGGAGAGCAAGCTCAGTGTTATGTGAGGCTGGAGAAAAAATTTTATAGTTCCTTCCTGGCATTTTGCTGTGCACATGAAATATCTGAAGTAAACAATCATAAACTGTTACATCTCACTTTTTCAAAAAAAGACACTGATTAAATAATATGGACCATGAGGATTTTTTTTTATTCTTATGGTAATAAAATTTGGAAATAAATTACATGGAACCAAATATCATTTGTAATTTAGCCTGAAATAGTTTAAAATTTTCAGAATTCTTTAAGTTCTCTCCTCCAAAGAGGAGATGAGGGTGTGCCTTCATCTTCCTTTAATGAAAAATCTTCAGGTGATGCAGTTTTAGGAGACTCATTGTGATATTGCATGTGGGGGAGTTCCTAATTTTTTGACATTAAGGGAGGAATCCTAGTGCCATAAGAAAAGTTGGATCTCTTTTATTCCTCTATAATCCCTGACTAGATGTATGCAAAGGAGAATATGTATAATGTGAGGCAATACCTTTGAAGGATGTGTAGCTCCTTCAGGAGACCAGGAAACATGTCCATTGGTGGGATAGTGTGTCCCCCCCACACTGGACTGTGTATCCTGGCAGCCCTGTCTGTCTGTCTGTCCAGGGCAGGTGCTTGGCTCACAGGCTGGAGCACAAGGTGGGATGTGCTTTGTAATGAGGGGGTGTGGGCAGGATACAGAAGAGCAAGCTTCTCATGCAGAGTTTGGAATTTAACAGGATTGGGAAAGCAGTTTTTCTGAATAAATCTGTCTTGTAGATTTGGCTAAAGAAGTACTGAAATGGGTGGTGGAGACAATTCCATGCCTTTCTGATGCTGTAATGTTAGGAAGGGAAGAGACATGTCTGGCACAGGAATATGTTTCTCATAGGCACTCTTTTCTGCTCATGTTGTCAGGGAGAGCAGCCAGGGTTCCACATGACTGAGGTTTTCTTTTTTGTAAAGCAGGTCTCACACAGCTCCTGTTAGCTAACTATAAAATAGCTGTGAAAGGAAATGTTTTTAAGGAATTAAAAAAAAAAAAAAAAGTTTTTGAACTGTTAAACCTTCTGTGTTTGTCTCCTGTGGCTCTTTGTAGAGTATCATATCACCACTGAACAGCAAACTACCACAGAAGAGCATGCAGAGTATTGGATTTTCAGATGTGAAAACCTCTGCTGACAAGTTCTTTTTATAAACAAAAATGCCATAGTTTCTATTTTTGGCAAAACGAAGTTGTTCAGAAAAATGAAACCATTTCTGAGTAATGATAAAATGTGGAACTTCCATACTCACTGAAATCAATATTCAAAATGAGTGTTTAAACACTTTTATGAAGTTCTTATTTTAAGAAGAAATCTCAAAACTGAAAGGCTTGAGCAGCTTTGAGTGCCAGTTTTGTTTATTTGTTCACAGAAATTTTTAAAGGTTGCTATCCGTAACAATGAAGTTAAAACACAAATTCAGTGTGAAATTTTCTGCTCATCTCAAGCAGTCCAAGGCCATGTTGTGGTGACCCCATCATTCTGTGGTACCTTACTTGCTGACCTGATAGCAAGATGCTGATGATTGTGTGTCCTTCACTGTATTATCTTTTTTAGCAAGTAGAATATCTTAAAAAGAAAATAATTTATTGAAGTAGGATTTTCTTATGTCCTGATTAATTTATATGTGATGTTGTAATGGTACTTGCTTCAAGATAGGAGATAGGAACTGATTTTATAATAGAATGGTAGTCTTTCACCTAATTAAAACTTTAAGAGAGTAATTGCTTCTACTTTCTGAAAATTGTAGTTTTGAACTCTGAGATAGCAAAATTACTAGCAAGACTGTATTGTTTAAAATTTAAAGAATTACTTTGGTAGAAAATCTGGAATTAGGATTTCTATAATTCTCTATTTCAAAAAAAGGCTTCTTTATTTTTTTAAGTAACTACAAGTATGTAACAAGGAACTGCACAAACAGGGAAATTGCCTTCCCAGCTGCCATTTAAATATCTAACCTCTTTTCATAAGCTGAAGGGTAAACAGACTGTTTTGTCATAACATTTGAGGGCTTCAGCAGTCTTACAGAAGATTAAAAGCAGGCAGTTGTAGCTGTCAGGGGCTCCAGCTGTCAGCTCCTGCACTGGATCGGATGTCAGGATTTCAGTCGGTCACAGCATGGAGCACAAGGCTGATTTCATTTACCCCAGCATGCCAATCTGCAGTTTTTCATGGCTGAGGTGTGTACTCAGCCAGCAGAGTTTTCAGATGTTCTCATTTTTGACGTGGTGACATCTGTCAGAGGAGTGGGGCAGACAGATGGGAGAGGAGCAGCTTCAGTCCTCTTATCCTCCTCTGTTGCTGTAACCCTGCCAGAGCCGGAGATGTGACTGTACAATGTGTGTGCAGCAGAATGACTGTAAATGTAATTAATCAATTAACATAGTTTCAGGATTTCCTCAGAAAGGCTGTGTGTGACGAAAGCCAGTAATGCTTTTTCTTTGATTTAAAAATGCTTACAAAATTGCAAAATCACTTTATTGTGTATAGTAAAACAACTATTTGATATTATGTAGTTCATGTGAATATTATCCAATGCAACTCGACATCCTATAAAATAGAAATTCTCTGCAAAGCCTTCAAATATTTGAATAGTAGGGTCATCTGTCATGTTTTCTTGTTGATGTCATGGGAATTTATAAATGTAATCTTTTTTTTCACAGTTCCAGAAAGATAAAATGTGTTATTTTAAAAATTGTTTGTTTAGCTCCTTTATTTCTTCAAGGCTTTATCCTTTCGTACAGTAAAATTAAGAGTTTTATTAGTACAATGCATGTGAAGAAGACAAAAACACATACTTCTTTATGGTTTTAGAGGCAAATTAAACATATGAATTTAAGGTAGATTATTAACCTAAATATTATTTCCCCTTACTATAGTAAGGGGGTTGGTGTTTTGTGGTTATTTTTGAGGGTATGGGGGTTGTTTGAGGGTTTTTTCTCGTTATTTAATGTTTTTAGCAACTTTGAACAAGTTTGAAAGCACTGTCACTCCAAACAGACATATTGTAATGTATTGCATATCTGCTCTTTGTGCTGATTGACGTAAATCTTTTTTATTTTTTGGCTTTTAGGTTTATTTTAATTGAGTCCCTTTTATATTTTTTTAGTTGTTACCATTATTGACAAATTCAGATAAGCTTTACTCTTTTTATGTCTTCTAGTACAGCTTGAAGGTGTAGTGTAACGTTTCATATACTCCTTATTTTGTTTTAGTGGCATTTCTAATCTGGCTGGGATTGCTGAGTGCAGAGCTTTTTTGTAAAGGTGTTCACATACTCACCCACTACAGATGAGTGCTGCCAACTAGGTGTAAATCAGGGGTCTCTCTCAAACACTCACATGCAAATGTGCCATGTGAGACTTCAATTTATAAACCTGCTGCTGAGGAGGAGCTGGAGTTGGTTTTTAGAGAGGAAGAGGTTTTTGAGGGGAACTTTCCTGCTAGGAGGAAGAATTGGATGGAAATTAGTATACTATGAATATTGAGCCAGGCTTTTTCATTCGCTGTCAGGAAAAGATGAGAACTTTGCTCTTGACTGGAATCTGAGGGAGGTGGTTCATGCTGAGATAGACAAAAGAGTGAAACTGGCTGCAGAGGATTGTTTTTCCATGAGACATCCTGTTGTTTTGGTTTCCTCTTGCTGATTACCATCGCTTAGTGATCTTGGGTTTGTCAGGCCTCAGTGATGACTCAACTCCCCAGCTCAGTTCAAAAGTTTATTCCCTCCAGGTTTTGTATACCAGTCTCACAGTCTTGTGTTCCATTCTTTCATAGACACAGCTCATACTGTCACTGCACTGTCTCTGCCTTAAGACAGTTGGCTCATAATCTTCAACAGACAGTAAAGTAAATCTGCCTGCAAACCCTGTTAGCTCTTAGAGAAAGAAAGAATGGCATTTAACATTAAAAACACAGGTAGGGTTGAATTTATTGTTTTCTAGATCGAAACAGTTTTGGCACATATAGACTGGAGTTAGCATTCTCATTGGATCTGAAAAAGGCACTGTCAGCCTTGGAAATACTAGCAGTGTTTTCCATTTTTGTTGCTCAGCAAAGTATCTTGTTTTAAAATAGCAACTGGAGTTTTTTTGGCTTTGGTTCTCCCAAGCTTGCATTTGGGAGATTGTAAATCTATAGGAAAGTTTATTCTTAGGGGTAACAATGAGATAATAAATGAAAGGTTTATTGTCAGATGCCATTAGAAACAAATGTTGTAACTCAAGTATGTAAAAACCATAACTCAGAGGAATGAGGATATTGACCTTCCTTGCAGTGCTTTGGTTATGTGAAACTCATAAAACCTGAAACTGCCTAGTTGTGCTTTGCTCTCCTGGGCTTATGTTTAAATGTTAATATGGCTGGTACTAAATGCTGACTTTAAAATGATTGGTTTGTGAAGGGTACAGACTTCAGTATATATAGTGGAAATATCCAAAAGTCATGCTTTTACTCAAAAAATTGTACCGGAGTTGCTTATATCTGAAGTGATTTGATTCTAAAGCAATGGACACCTACTATGAAGGTAACATTCATAACATTACATTGATTCAGAATATGTTAGTCTGACATTTGTCTTTGTATCCCAATGTATTTGCTTTGGGCTTGATAGAGCTTGGATATTGATTTCCCTGCATATTGCCATTAGTCTTCATAGTCACATTGAATGGTAGAATAAAGTAATTAATGAGATAATCTAATTTAAAACAATGACGATTTTGTAATTTTTCTCCTTTTCAGATATAATCCTCTGATAGACATGGAGCCATATTTTACTGGTTTTAAGCACATGCAGCAGAACTATGAAGTCACTCTTGAACTCGCAAGTGAAGAGCCTCAAAAAACTAAAAATGAGCAAAATTCTAGGACGGGGTCTTATGGTGTCAGCATTAGAGTCCAAGGAATTGATGGACATCCTTACATAGTACTGAACAATACGGAAGGGTGTTTGCCAGAAAATCTTCCTCCTGCTGGAAAAGAACAGCAGGTCATTCCTCAGACTGTAAACAAACCAGCCACAGACTCCAATACTGCTTTTAAGTTGGAGGACAAAATCAGTGAACATACAAAATTTTCTGGAGCACAGCATATGCAACCCTCTATGCCTAAAAAACTGAAGATAATCAATGTGCATGAAAATGAAAGTGGAATGCCAGATTTTAAAGATGAAACTATGAGATCTTCAAATTTGTTGAATTTTCAAAAACATCCTGAACTTTTGCAGCCTTATGATCCTGAAAAAAATAACTTGAACTTGGATAATTACCAGTCTTCTGTGTGCAGTAAATCCAAGTCTTTTGCAGATGAAAAGCCGGAAGCAAAGCCTTGGATTTCCTCATCTAAAATAGTGTCCCTGCAGAAAACAAATACGTACCTTGCAGAGCCAACCAAAGCAAATTCAAAAAAAATACATCCGAACAGGTCAGTAGAAGATTCAAATAAGCAGCTGCAGGATTGTCCCAGTAGCACGATCAGCCCCAGTGATGTGTGTGTTTCAGAGTCGTTTTCACCTGCAGGAGTATCCCCCTGTGTCAGTCCCACTGCTTATCCTGAGACAAAGAAACCTAGACCAGATGTTCTTCCCTTCCGCAGGCAGGATTCAATGGGGCCAGTATTGAATGACTCCCGGAGATCCTCGTCCTCATCAGCTACTCCCACTTCTGCAAATTCCTTATACAGGTTTTTACTGGATGACCAAGAGTTTGCCATCTACGCGGACAATGTTAACCGGCATGAGAACAGGAGATACATTCCATTCTTGCCGGGAACCGGTCGAGATATCGACACTGGTTCACTTCCAGGAGTAGATCAGCTAATTGAAAAGTTTGATAAGAAAATTGAAGCTCACAGAAGAGGCAGGTCAGGAAAAAGGAACAGAATTCATCCAGATGATCGTAAAAGATCAAGAAGTGTTGATAGTGCCTTGTCGTTAGGACTTGATGTAAATTCAGATTATTTAGGTGAATTCAATAAAAGCTTGGGTAAGTCAACAGAGCACTTGCTGAGACCATCTAAAGTTTGTCTTCACAAGCAGTTTTCCAGAGATCAAAATTCACCTTCCAAAGAGAAGAAGATTTCTGCTCGAAGTATTGGAAAACTGCAAATACCCAATAAAGACCCCCAGAGCAGCAGTTTCAGCTCTCTGCAACACCATAAACAGAATGGAACAGATACAGAGACCTTGATGGGTAGGTCAGCTACACTCCCAGGACAGAGTAAGAGAGAGGAAGTTAAAACAGTAACTTCTACTTTGTTGTTGCCAAACCGAATTACAATTACACCTGAATCAGGAGCCAAGAAGATTTCTGTAAAAACATGTTCATCTGTCCCTAATATACAGGTAATTTTGGATTTATTCATTCAGCTGTCTTTTGCACTCTTATGAAAGCTGCCATATTGTTAATTGTGAATTTTTCTGGTCTTCATTAGAACAAACTCCCATCATACAATACTTCTAAATGGGATTGTTCTGGAGAAATGTAAATATAACTTCTTTTCATTGTTGAAAGTATAGAAAACTTGATTTATAAAACAACTGATTTTTGCATAGGTAAAGGAAGATGGTGAGGCCAAACAGATTCTTGTAAATTATATTATAAAGATTCTTAAGCATAGATGCACTGAAGTGGAATATGAAAAGATATGTATGCAAAATCAAGTTGTTTTCTCTTTTCTTTTGGTGTGGAGTATGGTTTCTTATTGCAGTAAGCCAAAACTCCAGTGGATCTTTCAGAATTTCAGGTCCTTAGTACATGAAATGTTTCATTAATATGGTAGATTGGAGAAGTCCAAATGTACTGTTTGTGTTTGCAACTCTCACAGGATTGTCATCTTTTGACATTTTGTCTTTATCTTGTAGGCAACTCCTGATCTCTTAAAGGGCCAGCAAGATCTTGCCCAGCAAACAAATGAAGAGACTGCTAAGCAGATACTTTACAATTACCTTAAGGAAGGGTCAGTAAACATACTTAACTTTTGGATGGGAGACTGTATTTTCCCAGTATTTGTCTTCTATTACATTTGAAATGTGAAACAGTGAAGTGAAAGCTATAATTAAATGAAATATCTCTTTCACAATTCTGTATCTCATCTGTGTCCTCTAAGGCATTATCTGATCTCAGAATACCCAGGCTATCAGGACTTACACAAGATATTGCACAGGGTATGATTAAATGCACTTGAAACTTGTAAATCAGAATATGGTTTGTCTTTTAAATACATCTGGAATTAAACTTGGTACAATATAGAGGTTATTGGAGAATTCAAATAGTACCTCATAGAAGTAAAGTAGTTAAGAAGTAAAACCTTTGGGTTTTTTAAACAACAACAATAAAGGGTTATTTCCTAAGGCTTGACAGAAGCCCTCTTGTTGCTGGGCTTTTAATACTTTTTGCACCTGTAATTCTTGGTATTTTCTACTTATAACTTATTGAAAGGTAAATTAAGGTTTAATTAATTAAAAATATATGATGCATTTAAATTTCTTTTCATTCCTGATATAGCAGGTTCTGGGACCTGTTCAAGTGTTGTTTATGGTGCAGTAGTCAGGACTTCTAAAACCTAGAACTAACTACTTCTTATTTCAGTATGTCTAAGTAATATACATGCTGAATATCTGTCTTTCCACAGCCACAATGTTACAGAAGTGATTTGCACTTCAAGAGTTCAGTGGTCTTTTTGGTTTGGTTGGCTTTTTAGAAAACATTTGGAATACAATTTTTTTAACTCCGCTCTTTAAAGATTTTACTAAATCATAGTTAAGATAATTTCTGATTTGTTTGCATTATTTTGGGGGGTTTTATGGAGATTTTTATTAGTTTGGACGGTCTAAATTTGGTTTGATGTTAACAAAATAATAACTTTGATCCTATCATTGCGTATTTGTTCTGTCTATTTTAGAAGTCCTGATAATGATGATGCAACAAAGAGGAAAGTGAACCTGGTTTTTGAGAAAATTCAGACTTTAAAGTCAAGAGCTGCTGGAAAGACGCAGGTAAAGAATTTTAATTTGCTTTGACTTGTTTCAAAGTGTTGCAGAATTCAGACAGGACCTTAAGAATCTGAATCCCCTAACTAACTAACTAGTAAAAATCAGTAGGGGGATTCAGATTTTACTTTTATTCATGTAGTTCCTCAGGAATATAGCTTGATTTTGATGACATGAGAAGGATTAAATGCTTATTGTTTATTATTTTATCCAGGGGTATAATAAATAAAAAGGAATTTTTTTTTCTTCATATTCTTCTTAGTCTAGATATACCTGTGCTTTTTGAGAAGACTTTAAGTGTAGTTGCTCATAGCACAGTTAACCTTCTTAAGAAATCCCTTACTATTTGAGAAGGAGTTTGAAGCAATGAAGAAAAATTTCTTGGGTAAAGATAAAATTCATCTGCAGAGATAAATGTTAATCTTTTGATTGCAATGAGACTGACATAGCATGAGAGACTTGTGTAGCTTTGTTATTAATGACAGCATTATTTATTTGCAATATGCATCCTAGGAAATTACCTAAAAAAGGTATTTGAAATGTCTTAACATATGGGCATGCTTTCCTTTGATATCCATTTTGTATAATTAGTGATATCTCAGTAAAATTGTCCCAAAGTACGCATGATTTGATTCATATGTTGCCTAATTTGAATTTTTCTTTACGTTTGTATATTTTCTGTTTTATTGTCAACATGCTTTGAGCAATTACCAAGAAGTTCTATGAAAACCAAATCATGTTGCTTTGAAAATCTTAGCTTGGCCTGATCCATATAAAAAATCCCTGGTGAGCTCAGGCAGTTGATGCTATGTTTTGTTAGTCTTGCTTGTAGGTTTGCTTTAGATTAAAAAAAGAGGAACTATTCTCAAAGAACATCTTGGCTTTGTGGGAATAAATGTCTCTATTTAATTGTAGGTTTCAGATTCTTCAGCTGAAGTAAAAGCATTGATGGAACAAAAAGCAGAGCTTGAAAGGAAAGTGGAAGAGTTAGAGAAAAAACTGGATCTGGAAATAAGGGTACAGCATTCTAATGTTATAAAGCTTCTGATTATTTAAAATATACTTTTTAAAATAAGTGACAACTGATCCTCCAACTGAATCCCTTTTGCTTCTTATTCTTCTTAATCCAGATATACCTGTGCTTTTTGAGAAGACTTTTTATTTAAAGGGCTGTTGGTCACAGCATTGTTACCCTTTGTAACAAATCTATTCTTAGTATTTGGGGAGTTTGGATCAATGAAAAGAAGTGTTAAGCACATGCACAAAACACTTAAGTATCTGCTAAGGTTAATGTTAATCTGTTGATTCCAGTGAGACAGGCATGGACTGAAAGACAAACTGTGCTAATCATGTAGCTGCTTTCTATTATTTTGCTTAACTTTTGATGTACAAAATTCAGAATCAGCAAAATTCCAAAGAAGAGAGAGATGCTACTCGAGCAAGTCTGAAAGATCTTCAGTTGCAGCTTGATCAAAGTATATGTGAAAAGGAAGCCTTAAAAAAGCAGCTGGAAGAAAATGAGAAGGATCTCAGGCAAAACCTGGAGGAGTGAGTTAATTCTAGCAATGTTATTATAGAAATTTGTACATTTTCTTAAACCTTTTAGATTAAAAGTACCTGTGTCTCCAGAATATGTTGATGGAACCAGACAAGTGACATTTATTACTGTAGGAAATGTTTATACCATTTAAAAGAGTCATGTCTTTAGAATATCTCGAAGGAAAAGAAAGATTGCTGAATTTATAATCTTCCTCTTATTGCAAATTGCTTTTAATATTTCACAGTCAAAACATATAGTTCAAATCTTTGAAATGTGGAAACACTTGAATGACTAGAGTAGCAGGTCTAAAATAAAATATACCTCCCCATATACTTCCCCTAGTTAGAAGATTCCTCATTTTTACCCCTCTGACATTTAATTTTTCTGCCTCATATCCTATTCTCCTGTGGGAGAATGTGGGAATGTGTGTCTTTTTAGTAGTTGAGTGAACAAATTAGTATTTCTATAAATTAAAAATTTCTGTCTGATTTTTACTGATGAGGCTTTTTCAAGTGAAGATGGAGCAGGAAAAACACCAGACTGAGATCAGAGATCTTCAGGACCAGCTCTCCGAGATGCATGATGAACTAGATAATGCAAAACACACCGATGAAGGGGAGAAAGAGATTCTGATTGAGGTTAGTTATGAAGTATCAGAAGGAGGGTCAGAAAATTTGCATGAAAAGAGGAGACTAAGATAGTGATGGAAGAACTACATGCCTTTGCTTTTCCTCTGCTTTTAATCCAAAACAATGTGTCATTAGTAAGTGACCTAAGAAAGCATGTTATGATAGCAACATTAACCCTAAAAGGAATATGGAGTGTAAGTACCATTGTCTTATGGAGCAGCAGAACACATATCTTAATGGCTGACAGAGTTATCCACTATTATCAGATAATCATTTCAGTTTTAGCAATTAGGAGTTGGGGTCAGAGCAGGGAAAATCAGTTTAGAGAAGATGTATATATTATCAAAGGCAGATGAGATTCAGCTCAGAAAATTAAAAAAAATCAACAAAACAGTCTGTGAATTGCTGACTTTGTATTGGTAGGACCAGGGAGAGACGGGATTAGTCTGGAGAGGAGCAAAAGAGTTACAGAGTTTTTGTCACCTTGGGATGAAAGAGGAATTGGCTGTAGCCCTGGTTATACTAATATACTGATGATGAAATAGAGAACACAGCTTATTAAATTTGTTGATAAGGATGTGTAAGAGTATCAGTGCAGAAATATTAAAGATGATTGCATGCAAGATCTGCTGAGTTGAATAACTACCTTGTTTTGTATGGGTGAGATTTGATTACTCTTAAATGACTGTCTTAAGTCTCAGGCACTGTAATTGAAAGTTGAACATAAGTAGGAGAATATCACAAATGATGACGATAGTACTGAAAACCATTACCTTAAGACAGACTTCAATCTGAATTGAGAAGTGAGGGAAGAGCCAAAAACACATCTTACAGCATGTTGCTGTAAAGGTGATAGTGATAAATTTTTCTGTGTTATGTGGAGATAGAGTAAGAAATGAGAGACTTAGCTCCAGAGATTTAAAGAAAGTGTTAGAAAAAGTTTCTATTAATACTTATGATTAAACAGAGGAAGGTGATGTCTGGGATGGTGGTAGGATCCCTTTTAATGGCAGAGTAGGTGATGTATGTCAGGAGTGGTTTAGATGTACTGATCCTCCTTCAGTGCAGAGGAAGCTTGCATTCTCTTTGGAAGTACAGTTATTCACAGCCGGAGGTATGCCAAACTAGAGAATTCTTGAAATGGTATATTTTTGATTATTTCTATTTTTCTGTGTTTTTGTACGCATCTTTAGTCTTCAGATCCATTGACTCTCCAGTTCCTTCCCAATGATTTGGAGAGGTGGGGTTACCCTGGTGGGAGGAGGAAGGGTGTGATCATGGACTTATAGTTGAGAAGCACTTGTTTTGTCTTCAGCACTTGAAGAAGCAACTTTATTCTTTCCAGTAGAAAAGAAAGCAAAGACTTATCACTGACTTTGTTTCTCTTGCAAATGGGGGGAAAATGCTTTGTCTTTGTTCTTATCTACCTCATTGCTACTGAAAGCACAACATAAGAGTGACTCCTGCATTATTTGCTGATGGCATTACACCATTAAAATCTTTTGTTAGTTTTGCAGCATCAGATATGTTGACCTATTATACAAAACATCAGCTATATGTTATACTTCTAATAATATTAGGTTTGAACAAGTTTTTAGCTTTCTGTAAAAGCTGTAAAAAATGTGTCAGTCATATGAAACAAAGTTGTCCTTGGGGAGCTTATGTGCTTTCTTTCTGTGAGACATAAACAGAACATCCACAGGGGCTGTTTGACACACAGCTGTGTTTAATTTTGGGCTTTAGGAGCTGATGCAAATGAAGCAGGATCTGCAAGAAGTATTAATAGCAAAAGATCAACAAGAAGAGATTTTGAGAAAGAGAGAGAGGGAGCTCACAGCTTTGAAAGGAGCACTTAAAGAAGAAGTATCCAGCCATGACACAGAGATGGATAAACTTAAAGAGCAACATGATAAAGAATTGCTGGATCTTCGACAGAGCCTGGAGAAAGCAACAGAGGTACATAAGTGCTAACAATTACCTTCACAGGGACAGATCCTACCGCTCTCAAATGCTGTATACCAGATGCTTTCTGATACTGCTATTTTCTTAGGAAAATAGGCAAAGATTTAGGCCAGGAGATTCTTGGTTGCTGAGAGTAAGTTTTATTTCATACACAACTAATGTTTTGATATTTGTTACAGCTGAAGCTGTGGTACTTTCTTCTAGCACTTATTTACTGCATTTGCTTAATTGCAAGCTTTGAGGGAGAATAGATGGGAGTATAGTGGAGAGAACCATTTGCCTGTCCTGGGTTAAACAGAATCACCAAAACCTTGAGTATGCCCTTGAAGAGCGCCAGTGTGCTTGGCCAGTCATATTGTTGAAATAACTTCTAGCAATTCTCTGCAGTCCTTGCAGCCCACTGTTCCTACATTCAGCTTCTTGTGTCATATCCTGTTCCCTGCTTGCATTGTTCCACTTTGTCCATTCAACTTCTCAATATCAGCGTGGGGTTTTGTGTCCTTTTCTTGAACTTAAGCTTATTTACTGAATGGTCAAAGGAGTGTGAGCACAAGGAAACAGCAGGGGTTTGGGTGTTTTGAATCAGACAGGAAGAAAACAGAACTGAAGGAATTGCCTCTTCCAGCATCAGCAGGAAGTCTTTGTGAGAGGGAGAATAGGAACAGGTTTCAGATGTGTGTATTTGTTATTGTTTTCCAAAAGATGTCCTTTGTGAAATTTTCTTTATAGAGACAGCAGGTAGGAACATATTGAAGGACTTTTTTGGTATGGTTGCAATTCTCTTAAAGTATTGAGCATTCTTTTTACAGTGACAGCTTTTCGTGTCTTTTCTGTATTCTCTCATTTTATTTCTCAAATGTTTGAGAAAATTTCTGCAGGCAAACTGGCTTGGCCAATATGTCAGAACTGTAAGCCCAGTTTTATGCATAGAAATACCCAAGCAAATTAATGTCTTTTACCTACATTGGTCTTAGGTGGGTTGTAGTTATCCTGCTGGCCATGACCTAAAACATAACACAGAACTGAGGGAAAATTAAGCTTGAAGCTGGAAAGAAGTTTCCAAAGCTTTATATGCTCTATGAGCAAAGTAGGAGCTCATATGGAAGATGCTGGATAGGTATTGTAATGTTGAATCCTGACAAAAGATTATCCTTTTAAAGGTTTTAAATGTGCAATTTTCTTCAGAGGTTAGAAAATTTTATTAATGCTGGTTTGCTTTTGCAGCCTAGGACTTGAGATCGTTCGGCTTTGCTTAAATGTGTTGTTTCTCTTTGTTTTACATCATCATGAAGATATTTGATTTGTCTGAGCTGCATGAACTGAATTAATTTTTTTCTTTGAGAGAAAAGTAGAACATTTAAATTATCATTTTTTATTACACAGTAATTGTAGTGACAGCTCAACCTCAATGAACCATCTTTCAAAGTTAGTGCATGGTAATTTACTGTATTTCAATTATGGAACTGTAATTACGACTGACAAGAAATGAAAGAGTAGTCTGTTTGGCATAACAATAACACAGTCTGGGAAGTGGCTCTATGACTGGGTTGCTGTGGCTTAGAGATATTTATAAATAGCATTTATTTGCTTGCATGACATAGTCTATCTAATGGTAAATTTAATAAGATGTTCAAAAGTGAAATTTATGTCATTAATGTTGGTCTTAGTACCAGTTCTCTTCCCATTTGAAATTTTTGTATTTATTTGAAGCAAAACTTTAAACATGTTTAATTGGAAGGTGATGTTTTATTTAGTTTCTGGGTTTTTTTGAATCTTGCTAGTATTTGTACTCAATGATTTCTTAAAGCACAGCATTATCTTTATGCCTGCTGGCTGAGATTAGTTGTTGAGTTTGATGTATCATTTATCAGGAAAGTATAACCATTCTCTTGCAGGAAATTTTCTGACTGATCTATTGTGATCTTATATATATTGTTAATTATTTGGTTTATAATTAGTCTGAAATACCCAGGAGACATATACAATTGAAGCTATTTGGTCTGTTTGTTGTTTTGTTGTTTTGGTTTTTTTTTCTTACTGCAAGCTGGAAAAATTTATACCTGATGGCAGGACACAAGAAACCGTCATCAGAGATGAGTGGGAAGGGCCATTCTGTTGTGTTTGAAGACAAAACAGGGGAGTAAATGCTGTAATTGTGGTTTGTCATTCAAGAAATGTGGATACAGATGTTTGATAGATCAGGTTATATCAGGACTCCTATGTGCAAGAGTGTTTGTACTTCTGTTGCTTCTAAATCACCCAGGGTGGTACAGTGAACAAAGTGAACAAAGGTGTTTTGTGATATATATAGACTGTTAAGGAAGTTTTTGCATGGAGAAAGGAAGTTTTTATGCCAGTGTTCAATCAACTGAATTTTCATCTGCTGGAGGCATCAGATAGGTTGGCAAGTAATGTGCAGTGCATTTAGTCTGTGTAATTAGAATGCCACATAGATCTGTTTGCAAATAATGTTAGAAACATACTCAAGGTTATCCGATAGAAGAACAGAGCAGGATTGTTAGTGAGCATGAGAACAGAATCATAATGACAAACATGGTGCTAGTTTGGGGTTTTTTGTTGGGTCTGGTTTCTGTTTTTTTTAATAGAGAATTTTTTAAAAAGTCAGATATATTAAGGTATTATTTTTCTTTGATACAATTCACCTTTTAAACTTATTTTTTTGTTATGCCTTTTGATTGCTGGTCTTGAGATGGCTGTAACTGTTCTTGACTTCATTGCTTGTTTATTGAGACTGAGACCAGACTATTTCCATTTAACAATAGTAAAAGTTTTACTCTTCCATAACATACCTCTGTGGGATAATAATTGCCTTTAATTTAATAATAAGTGCTAGAACAGATTAGTATGAATTCTACTCCTGTTTTTAATGCCATAGAAAAATACATATTATTTAATCTGACTCTACAACACAACTGTCCAGAATTATATTAATTTAACCGTAAGTTCTCTGTCACTGTAGAAGAAGTGCCACTGTTTCAGTAAAATTTGGAAATAGCTTTTGGAATGTAATGATGCAGGTGAAAGGTTGTAGCATATTGCAACTAGTACTGTTCAAATTCCACTGAAATTGAATCAGCTCAGGAGGGCAGTTGCAAACTGCACAGCACTTCAAATTTACATCTGTATTTAGAGAAGCTGTCTGAACAAATGATGTTGTTCAGAAAAAGCTGTAATCATCACGTTAGGAAAAGGCTTATCTAAGCCTGACCTTGACTGATTTATTTGGCATGTCATATGTCTGACCTTGTTCTCAGAATGATAAAACAGACACTCAGAGCTGATTAATTTATCAACACGTTTAAGAATAAAATGAAGCTGGTGATCATGTTACCATTAACACATGTATGTGCTACATGATTATGTTATGATTAAAGAGAAGAAGGAATTTTACCAGACTAAATGTAGGAGCAGCAAAAGACAGTGGTTGCCTTCTGCACATCTTGTGAACTTAAATGTACCTCTTTTAAGATAAGAAAAAAATATAAATCTCTGGGTATTATATGTGAGGGGCTTTGGTTTTGGTTTTTTTCCATCTTGTTAATTTAGGTGAATCTAACACAAACTGTAAAGAGCTTTAAAATGAAAAGTAACTGTTGAATCTTTTTCTGCTTAACCTGATAATATGATATGTCTTCCTAAAAGCTAGTAAAAATCTCCCACATAGAGCAGAAACTTAAAAACCGGTTTAAGCATTCCAGATGATACTTAGATATACTCTGTATGCCTTTTTTTTAATGTAAATGGCTTGGAATTCATGGTTGAAATGTAAAATGAAACATAGCTAAATCTAGTATATTCTGAGAATCTATTTTGGAATAATACTGTACAGTGAACAGTGGTTACCCAAGTTACTTAGGGAAAAGTGAAGATACAAGTGTGGAGCATTGCAAAGCCACTTTGGTACTTTAAGTGATATAGTGTATGTAACTGTAAAATTATATATATATCCAGAAAAAACCCAATAGGATCCTGCTACCTTGTTCTTCTGTAAGGTGAAATCTTGGGGCTATAATAAAACATGCTAAAACTCCATGGTCTTGATAGCAGTAAAAGAAACAAATTATACAATAAGAATTAATTGGGCATGGAAACATTGTTATGTGCTCTTATCTGTACATCCATAACTCATCTGAGTCTGCCTTTTGAATGCTGTGCCCGAGGCTGGTATGTTCTCCTCAAGCAAGATACACAACAATTGAAAAAGATTTAGAGAAGGTGATCTAGGATTTGAAATGTCACTGGTGGGTATTTTCTTTCCTCTGCCCTCCTGAGGCAGCTTTTGCTATGTTGAAATAACACTCTTTGTTTCAGTTCTAGAAGCTGGTTGGTAACAGATCTAAACTGTGTATGGAGTCAAATGGTGGAGAGACTGGTCCAAGTCAATGTTTCATCTTTCATGACCTAAACCCTCTTCCCCTTTCATTTTATGCCCTCTTTTACCAGCCTTCTAAAAGGCTGTTAAGATTCTGATTGATTTCGGTGTGGTACAAACACAGATGGAGTGGGGAGAAGAGAGGGAGGGTACGCAGACAGAAGTGTGATGGTGGAAGGAAAGATGCAGGCACTCCTAAATAGGTATCATTATTGGAAACACCTGTTTTAGAACTGTATATGAAAAACTTGGGAGTTTTGTCTGACATAGCTGTTCTGTGTGTGGAAAGGAGGTTGGTAATAGTGTAATGAATGTTTTAAGGACCCATTTGATGAAGTACCAAACAAATTATGGAATATTAGTGTTGTCAACAAGAATGTAAAATGTGCCTCTGAAGCACTCTGAATATGTAACTTAGTGACTGTGGCTTGAAGTTCCACCTCCTCTAATCCTTTCTTTTTATGCAGTTTACTCCTCCATTTATTTGGTAGGTGCATGTGGAGGTTTGGGTGCAGACAGTACTGTGAAACTACAGCTGAGTGGGTTTTATACTGTATGTAGAGTCAGGAAAGCCTCTCAGCAAAACTGTCCTGCAAAGTTCTATTTGAGTTGGATTCAACCACATCTATAGGTTAATAAAAAAATAATCCTATTTATCTGTAATAGTAATTTAACTACTGTCTACCTTCCTCTGCTAGGATTATTTCTGTAAGTCTGGGTTGGAAAGGGGGTTGTTTGTGTGATTTTTCATTTTCTTTGTTTCTGAAGCTTTGCAAGAGATTGTACAGCCAGTTTCTTCTTTAATGCCATCAGGAGGATCTGTAATCCTTCTTAGCAGAAGCCAGTTTATGTATTCAGGTGGTTTGTCTCGTGACAGTATATGTGTGTTTGTGTATGGATGGGAAGTGTTTGACTCTGTCAAACAGGAGGGTGCAATGGGAACACAGAGTTAGTTAATATTTTACTCCAGTCTATCCAACAACTTCTGACCTTCAAAAGACTGTTAGTATAAGCCAGTCTGAGTATGTCATGATACATAGCCAGGGGGATAATATGACATTGATGCAGGTACTGGTTAGGAGGTTAATACTTTACTGGCTCTGGATTTTATAACTTATATTAATGTTAGGTCATGCCTAAATTGGAAAAATTTGTTTAACTTGCTCTTGTAAAAGAGGGTTGCATTTTTAGTCTTCAAATGTAGGTGTTTAAATCTTTCATTACAGCTCATAAATGAAAACCTAAATAGTTTTGGAAATAATATTAAGGACATAGTACCATTTGAAGCAGTGAAAATGACCTTGTAAGAAAACAAATCTTTTCTCTAAACTGTCACCAGTGAATTTTTAACGAGTTAGTAGAGTGGCTCTAGCTGAAATGAAATGAGAGACCAGTCTAACTTGCTTGTAAATTTTTGCACTTGCTTACTGAATAATCTCTTGAAGTACAGCAGAGAATTTAAGCTAGTTGCAGTGTACCGTGCTAAGAGGAAAAAAACCACTGACCCTTTTAATAGGTAACTAATAATAGTTAACTTCCAAAGGCATAGCCATGTGTTAAAGTTGGCTAGGCCTCAGTTTGAGATGCTGGGAAGAATTAATATAATCAGTGTCAGGTTGAAAAACAGTAAGTGCAGCCATTTAGGCGTTTTTTTTCCAGAAGTTTTGTTGCTTTTGTTGTTACCTTTTTTTGGGGAGTAGGTAGGATGGGTTGGGTGGGTTGGTAGCTTAACATTCCATTTTTAAGGAATTTTCACACTCCTTTTGTAGAGATATCAGATTTAATTATACATGCTATCCTATGATTACTCTATTATTCATCCCAAGGCTTCCAACTGCTTTAAGGAATAGTGTCTGGGGTTAGAATAATTGCCTAGAGGTAAACAGTGGGTAAAAATGCTGGAACTACAAGCAGAGGTACAAGGAGAAATAAAAACCTGTTATTTGTATCCATGAACTTTGAAAACTAGATGACTGAAGGTGAATAATACTGATTTCAGCAGCTCCCTTTACAGAAGAGCTAATAATAATTACAATTAAAGAGTTGTCCCTATGTGGAGACTCACTATGTTAGGTTTTTTTTTTCCTTGGTGTCAGTCTTTGGGTGTAGAATGGTTTGGGGTTTTTTTTTTCTTTCTTTAGAAATCACCTCCATGTTACCTAAGGAAATCAATGTCTAGTTTTATTTAAACTATTTTGTTTATATACAAAAAGAAGAGAAAAAGACAATAGAAAGATATTTGATATCTCCATCACTGCTACCCCCTCTGGATGATCTGAAGGAGCTGGGCAGATATGAATCCCTGAAGCCACATGAAACTTCTTACATGTAGTTTAAGAAGTTAAGCTAGTCCAGCATCAACCTAAGCAGGTGACCCGTGAGTCTTCAGAGCTAGTTTCAACAGCTAGTACCTTGATACCTGTAGTGTTCTACACCAGGAATAGAATGAAGTGAGCAGCAACACCATTTCCCTTTTTCAGAAGATTTTGGAAGATTATTCTGTCATTTACTTAGATTGCACAATTATGAATATGAAAAAAAAAAATAAAATCTGTTACTTCCATTAAAAAACTCCAGTTTGTGCCCCAGCTCATTTTGAAATGGAGATTTATTTTTCAAGTATGACTATTAAAGAGCAAACAGTTAACTGGTTGAAATAGTTTTCACAGAATAACAGAATCAAGAGATTGGGTCCCCACTATGAGCGAACACCACAATGCCAGCTGGACCATGGCACCAAGTGCTACATCCAGTCTTTTCCTTAAACACCTTCAGGGACAGTGACTGCACCACCTCCCTGGGCAGCTGGTTCCAGTGTCTAATCACAGAGGGTGAGAAGAAATTCTTCCTAATATCAAAACTAAACCTCCCCTGGTGCAGCTTGAGGCCACGTCCTCCCGTCCTATCTCTGTTTCCTGGGAGAAGACACCCCCAGCCAGCTACACCCTCCTGTCAGGGAGCTGTAGAGAGAGATAAGGTCACCCCTGAGCCCCACAGCTCCCTCAGCCACTCTTCATCACACTTCTGGTCCAGACCCTTCCCTAGCTCTGCCCTTCTCTAGACCAGCTTCAGCCCCTCAATGTCCTTCCTGGATTGGGGAGCCGAGAACGGGACATGCAATTCCTGATATTCAGTTAAATTGGATTCTGAAAAGTAATTTAAAGGTTTTTAGGAATATTTGCTGATTTTTGTTTGATAAACAATGTATTTAGCCAAAATTTAATGATTCTAATACTGGCAAGTGAAATACTTAACTTCCACACACTTTAAGTCTTCCTCTATTTTATAAAAGGACTCTAAGGATCCCATAGTGTGTAGTCACTGCCAAAGGGGACTTTCACCAGCTAAAACACTGAAGTCAGCCAAAACTATTTTTTAATGATCGGTTACACAACCTTTCTCATGTCTTTGCCAGTGCTGAGGGTGTGGCAAAAAGAAAAAAAAGTTGTAGAACCACAGAATAATTTCTGCATTCCTATCCAAAAGTATTTTTTTCTGTGTTCAGGTTGAAACTAAACATTTCATTTGCATCTCAAGGACCTTGATGGGTGTTCTGTCCAGTTTCTTTGGGTTTATACAATAATGAGTGGTGGGAAAGGTTTTGATGCCTTTTATACTATCTGTTCACCGCTTGCAACAAAGTTCAGAGTCGAATACTGTATAAATATATTTGCTTTACTGAGATTTCTGCAACAAAGGTGTTGAAACAATATTTAGTGTTTTATTTTAACTTGATCTTGACTAAATTTAATATGTTGAAATATACTTCTGGATATATAAGTATATACAAGTACACAAACCCAAGCTTTATTAGATTAATCTCTTGTTACACAAAACACCTGAAAGGAGCAGGTTGGAAGGTGAGGGAAATGTATTTTACTGCTGATGTTCCCTTATGTTCCATAGGCTTAGAGCTGAAAACCAAATGCCACATGCATATAAACTCCAGCAGCTGTGGCTGTGTGGCTCAGATAAGCAGACCTATGCCAGGTAAAACTTTATTGATCAGGTGTACATACCAAACCAAACAATACACACACATATATATGTAGGTAAATGCATGCATGTGCATGCATTCCCTCACTTACTTCTCATCTGTTAGGAGTTAAATGGAGATTGTACATACTATTAGAAACATCTGGAGAAAGAATTATAGACATTTTTTCACAAATTTTTAATTTGTTTTCTTAACAGAGCTGCCATCTAAGAAATGTTATTCCCTGTGTTAAATACAGTAAGAGGTAGAGAGATCAGTATTGAGAGGATCCTTTGGTTGTGCATGTCCGAACTAAAGTATCTAAGTTCACTTTGGGGTACAATTTTTGCTGACTTCAGTTGAGATTGTGTGCTCAAATCTATGGAAAGCAAACCCCAGTGTATCAAACACCAGGGAATTTAAGGAGCATGTAGTTATTGATCCTCTGGAAAGGTTTGGTTGAGTGACTTGTTTGGGGAGATCTTTGGCAGAGACAACAGACTCCAGATTCTCTAGGGCTAGTTTTGGGTACCTTAGCTGTGAAGCAGTCCTTTCTCTTTATTGCCTCACTCATTTCTGCTGTAAACTCCTAACTTCTCAAGCTAATTGACTAATCCTTTAAGCTTTAGTATTAAAATGTATGAGAACTATTAAAAAGTCAGTGGTTATTGAACACCATGGATTATTTTCTGCCATGTATGATCTATTTTTGTGGTCAGAAACTGATTTTTTTTTTTCAGTGTATCTTTCTTTTAGGATTTGATAACTTGTTTTCTTTGGTTTGAGTCCGCTGCTGGACTAATAAGTAGTTGCTGCATGTGTACTTGGCACAATGACAACACCAGAATGCAGAAGCTTATCTTCAGTCAGTCACAGAGGACTTTGTATTGTGGGAATTTCTCTGTACAACTGTGTTTTCTTTCTTCTAGACAAGCTTCTTTTTCTTTATTCCCAGCTTTTTCCAGAAGTTCATAACCCATTTCCAGCTCCTTTTCCCTAATCTCTGTAGTTTAATTTTGTTTATAAGGCTTACACAGTCTTAATCAGGAGTTTAAACATGATCAAATTTGAGAATGTATAATGATATATTCAGTGGATTCAAAAGAAATAAGATGGTGATATGAGTGTGGTTAAGAAGTCTTCAAATGGTGTGGTTATTAAGAGAAAGCTGTTGTACTTTCAGAGATTGAGAAGATGAGTATCTGAATGTAAAACTGTCCAAATGTAGGGACTAGAAGGCACTGAATGCCTTGGAAGACAGAGCGAGGACAAGTGGATTGAATGGAAAGACAAAACAAATTCAAGTAAATAATAAGCAAAATGCTGTAGGGTATTTACTTACATAGATATATTTCTGTAATACAATGCAGTAAATAGTAACAGTAGGAAATTGGGTTACTAAAACACAACTAGTAAGTGTGACTAAAAAGAAATAAACATTTCCTATATCATATGGAGGAAACTGCAAAATTGAAATTCACATATGTTAATTTTAAGATGCAAAAGAGCCCACTTCAATTTTTTATAAAATTACCCCCCTCTCCTGTTTTTTGAGGGACTTAAATTTTTGCAGAGGTGTTTTGGTTTCTTTTTCCGTAGTATGGCAAATATGTCTGAATATACAGTTTTTCATTCCAGGTTTTGTTGACAAGAATCTTGTTTAACCAGTTTTGTCTGTTTTGTGCTCTGTATGTTTATGTGCATAATCTCCTTTAAACTTTCTTAGAAGACTGATCCAAAATTCTTTGAACTAAAGTTCTTATATTAACAATGTCTGTTAATGTTTTATATTCAACTTAAATCATTACTTTGTGACCTTCGCATAGTTCTGTTACCATGGATTAAATTATATAAACTTGGTTTAAATAATTGCCAAAACTTTTCCAACATCCCCAAATAAATGTAAAGGATTTATGAATGGGCACTAACCAGAGTCATTAACTGATATCATGTCATTAAGCCTTGATGACCATTAGTTAACTCACACTGTGCAGCAACATTACAAACAAGTCACATGTGGATTGAGGGGGATGGATCCACAACACAATTGCTCCCTGTCTGGCTTTTTCCTCATTGTACCTACTACCCCTTCAGTGTTCAGTTTTCCTTCTTTCATCCTCATCACTCTAACCCACTAATTGAATGCTTTTGCAAACAACCTTCAACTCCCTTTTTCGAGTGTGTGAGCCAGTCCCTGAATTTTCAATGAAGACTTGCGTCCTTGCTCATTCAGGCGGAACCCCAGAGATTACTCCTGGCTGTTGGCAAATATTGTTCAACAGTTTAAACTGTCCTTGTTGCCACTTTCTGTTTTAGTCTGTGAAGCACAGAATTGCCATTCAGACTTCATCAACATACATAGAAATTTCACTGTCATTTCAGTGCAGTGGTTTTCATATCTTCTACTTCCGTGTTTTGTTAGAGACACTCTATGCAAAGTATGGTGAGCCATCTCTAATGACAGTGTTAAATTGTACCTGTGGTCTGTATGTGAGTGATCTGCCTGCTAGCAGTGTGGGACTGCTGGGCACACTGCCTGTGTGCAGGGATTCCATAGGCAAAGGACATAGCAATCCTTGTGTGCGTCAGCAATGGACGTGTGTGGTTCAGCTGCTGGCCTGAACCTTATGTAATTGTTCAATATATGGACAGGAATCTCTCTCCACCAGGTTCTCTCCTAATGGTGTTGCTACAGGGTCTGGCAGAACTGCATTTCAGTGCTTTGTGTATGGTCTCCAGTGATCCCTAGGCTTTTTGCTGTCATGTTCACCTGTCTTCTCGAGGGGAGGCAAAAGGTAATGTGAGGTGCCAGAGAAGACTAACAGTGGAAAATACAAGGCAAGAGCTGTGAAGACTTTTGGTACCTTAGCTTACTGTGGTAATATGCTGTAGGATATGGCATAGATTGCCAAAAGCTCTTAGAATCCAGAAACTTCATTTGTGCCAGTGAAGAAGCTCTGCATGAAATTCTCCATTCTCTAGGAAAAAATGAATATAAGCTTTTTTCTGTCTAAACCCAACTGTGTGATTTGGCTCTTGGAGAAGTGATGCTATGTGTGCTTTTTCTTACACAAGGAACATGTAAACTGTATTTGTATGGCTTGACTTTGTTTAAACTTCACTATCAAATTGAAGATACTTTTGAATTGTTTTGTCTAGTATCCTCCTGAATGATATCCTCAGGGTGGTCTTCCATGCCTTATGTATGTAGTAAAATTGTGTAAAGTAAACTGGTAAGATAGATACTCCTGTGTTTCTTTTCAGTCTTGTCTGAAACAAGTTGAAATAATGTGTACAGTGAAACCATATTATGAAAAAAATTTCTTGTACTCTCCCCAGAATATAAGTAAGAAAAATGTTCACTCTCCAACTACAATACAGTGCAGCTCCCCATATATACCAAGAGAATTTTCTACCATCTTGAAAAGGTATATGTGTGAAATAAAGGAATTTTGTCCTTAACATGTTAGAGAATTTGTTTGTGCAGGTGTAACCCTTGTAATAATGAGGTCATTAGAGACTTGTGAATATTTGCTGGCTAAGTGGTGGTCACTCAATTAGTTGGAACTTTAGGAAGGTTTTATTCATATGTCCAGTTTATTTCCAAGATTTTAAATTAGGTTAATAAAGACAATACTTGCAATTTGCCCTTTACACTTCTTTACATTTTATATGTATTCACCTAAATTCTTGCTAACTTACTGAAATATATAGTGAAAAAGGAGAGCAAATAATAGTTTAGTTTAATGTTAGGGTCTGTATCCTAAGATACATACGACAAAAACCAGTCTGGAGCAGATCTCTATATATGATGCCATCAGCGTAATCTGAACTTAATTTTGAACCTCTTAGGTTAAATCATATATATAGATAGATATTACTTCTGTGTTTGTTTTATATATATAGATCTTTGCGGGGGGGGTGTTGTTGGGTTGTTTGCTTTTGTGTGTGTGTGCATCCACTTTTAAGTAAATACTGCTTCCTGTGTTGGGAAAGTAGAACAAACTATGGTTGATGCAGGGGAATCTCCAGGTCTGGTGTGGGTCTGCTGCAGTCTTCTCTTACTGTGCAGCCCCATGTAGGCAGTTGGACGAAAAAGAACAGACAAATCAACATTCCTTTCCCTGAACTCCCCAGCATGCTTCAGCTGCTTTCACTCAGCTCCAGAAAGGAGAAAGGAGACTAAAAGGAGCCACTGGTGGAGTGCTTGCTAATTAATAAAACTTTGCTGCATGCAGAAAGCAAAAATTAAAGGAATATAAAAATGCTATTGAAATTTCAATACATGAAAACTTAAAGCATATACAGAGATTTATTTCAGAGCTTTTAACTAGTTATGTTCATAGAAGAACAAGTTTTTTCAGGATTTTCAAAAGACCAGAACTTGTCAGCCTGCTTATGCTGCCAGTTTTTGTATAATAAGTTCATTGACCCTGTAGACAGTCTGAGTGTTTTCTGAGTTACCGCTTTATCTAATTTGCATGATTTTAAAGCTGTTGCTTACTAGAAAACAGTCTAGTGAGGGCACTCTTTGTAAACAGCCTTTTATATAACTTTTCCTATTCATTCTGGATAAGGAGAGGGGAAGATCAGGAGCAACAGTCACAAGTTGCGATGCGCTGTTCATGTTATAATTTGTTTGTGCAATCTATTAATTTAAGTTTCTGAAAAAAAAAAAAAGTGTATCTGAATACAAGTTGAACTCAGTATTCAATACAAGTCGAACCACCATTGTTTATTTAGTGTCAGGATCTCTTTATATTATCTCATTTACTCTGCAGCCCCAGCAATAGTTGTGTGAATGTAGTGTGTTGCATGTTAGTGCTTGAAATCATCAGTGGGGTGAAGCTGCCTAAATTTTGTGTTGCTGTGGAAGATGCTCTTCATCAATACATTCTTCCTTAAAGGTCCATATGGCTTTACCTATTTGTTGAATTATTTAGTTTTCTTGGAATTACCTGACAATGGGCTTTGGTAATGAAATATTTTAGGGCAATGAAGAGGAAGATGTTAAGGTGAAAATATGAGATGACAAGCATAAGACTGGTCAGGTGTCATATATTACTTTATCTGTTGATATGCCCAAGGAGAAGAAATTCTAAATATTAAAGTCTCTGTTGATATTTTAATGCTATATCCTGGCTGTATTTGCTGTGATGCCTTATGGAACTCCTGTTGGAAAAACAGCACCGATTCTTTTTCTTTTTAAGCATGACAAAATTTGTTTTCGCTAGAGTGCTGCTGTCCTTGCAAGTGAAAAAAAAGCTGCACAAGAGGAGCGAAATAGTATAGAAAATAAAGTCAAAGAGCTGATTGAGGAAAATGAACGACTGAAGAGAACACTTACTGAGCTAGAGAGGAAAATTGAGGAGCTGCACAAACAAATTGATAATATGAAAGGAGAAGAAAATTCAATGAAGGAAAAATTAAAGACATATGAGGTAAGTTAAGAAAACAAGCCCCTTAAGTAGTCTTCCTCTTTGCAATGGATTCATTGTAGAATAAAAACTGACCAAGAGGAGTATGGATAATGCCATAGGAAAGGAGAAGGAAAACCAACAGGTTGTCAAGAAGCAGGATACAGTTTGCTGACAGGTGTAGGAAAAATTTTCCCATTGAAAACCAGAGTAGAGCCAAGTCGCACCTTGGGCTGGAGAAATAAGTGATAGGCCAGACTTTACAGAAAAGACTTTACAGCTCAGTTCACTTGTCAGATTAAAGGCCTGGACACTGTTTCTGAATGTATTGAATCTCATCATTGCAGGAAGAGAAGCAACAATTAGAAGAAGCTTTGAAACATGCTGAAAAGGAGAGAAAAGAATTGTTAGTGTTAAAAGCAGCTTTGGAAAGCCAGCTAGAAGATATGCAGGTAAGAACAAGAAGAATTTGGATAATTTAAATTCTAAATTTTCTGTTTACCTGTGTCACTATTGCTTTCTGTAGAGTTACATCTCATTCTTTTTGAAGTACACTTTGTTTTAAAATTTAGACCTCACTTCAGTGTTCAGATGTGTATTGAAACCATAGCATCATCAAATTAAAATAGTTTTCTTGATGATTTTTTTTCCTATTTCCTTGGATCTAGCAAAATTTCGGGGAAATGAATTCCCAAATAAACTTCCTAAGGTTTCATAAATCTATTCTTTTCAATGATCATGCAACTCATGAAGATATTTACAAAAAAATAATAAAAAGCTGTACTTGAATATAAACAAAAATATTGTTAATGGACAAATATCAGGACATTTGCTTCTCCATTTTTATGAGCCTGTCATATTTGTAAATGTTGTATGGAACTGGAATATTTAATCACAAAACCAGAGACGTTTAACATGTATCACTAGGATTTGCAGCCTCTTAAGTTCTGAATAAAGTCCTCTTTCCACCTTGCTCTTTAGTCCATCCAGTGTCCAGGAAAGGTTATGCTTTCACTCAGGTTAGCCCAGAAATTAAACTTGAGAATCCATCTACTTCAGAGCAGTAGAGAGAGATGTTGGCAGTGTTGTGTGTGATTCAAGATTGGGTGATTCAGGTGGCATGAAAATTCAGATCTATTTAGTAACAAGGGGAATATGTATAAATCTTGAAACTGTTCTTATTGATCTTATATTTGTGTCTGCAAAAGCTACAAACCTTATTTTTCTTCTCTGTGATTCACCTTTTACATGAACCAAAGAAGGATTGATTTCAACTGTATCAGTTTAGAATTCTCTTGGTATTACTTCCAGAAGCTAAAATTTCAAAGGATTCTATCAAGCACATTAGAATCAAAAGTGAGGTACATGTAAATTACTGGTGCCACTTTTTTAGTTGAATAGATGTTTTCTCCTGTTGTCTTCAACATAAATTTTACATTTCTATTCTGAAAATCTGAATAAGAAACTTGTCTCTAAGTGGATTAAAAGCCAAGGAAAGACTTTGATAACTGGCATGTTCTCATGGTTCAGTTAATTATAGTAAAAAGAAAAACAGCTACAGCAAGAAATACTTTTATGTCTTTAAAATTAAATGTGCTTCAAGAATATAAGGTTTTAACAATATAGGTGAGTTGTTTCCACAAAATGATGCTTTTAAGCTGATGTTTCTTGTAACTTGATGAATAATCAAGTATTTCATCTGAGGCTTTTGGTCAGGCTTGGTTTTGGGTTGTCTTTTTTTTTTTTTTCTTATTTTTTTTTTTTAAACCTGTTTATCTGCTATCCCTCACTGATTCTCCTTGTTTGCTTGTCTGTATCACTGGTAGTCTGCACAATCACTGTAGGGGTGCACTGCTCATCACTGGCTTGCATTTAGCACACTCCCCTAAGAACTCCCTTCTGTCACAGTCTGACTTGACCTTGCTGTGTAACATGGATCAATGCACCATACACATCTCCTGCATCTTGATTAGCTTTGGGTCAAGATGTTTGAAAAGTGTGTTCTTTTTTTTTTCTGTTTATGCATCCTTCAGGGCATCCTGCCAAATAATGCTGCCTCCAAGCAGGGTCTCCAAATGAAAAAATTCTAGGGAAGGTGACTGGGGAGTCTGTCTTGACATTTTATTCACAACTTATGTCTAAATTCTGGCACACTAAATTTAATCCTCTTTCCAATTTTACACTCTTGTCCACCGGATATGAGCATTAACAGAGCTCAGGATGTAATCAGCAGGCCTTTTGTTTAGAACAATTCAGCCTTTCTGTCTTTAGAGTTGTTCTAATGAATAACGCTGTGCAGTAGTTTGGTTTGGCCTTGTGTTATCATTGACAATTTAGACGACAAGCTCTGGCACTGTAATAATGTGGAAATGTAATTCCTGACTGTCCCATCTTGCTTTTTTGCATAACACAAGTTACTTGTAATTTTGGTCTAGTATAAGAAAGACAATGCCAATGCCAACAGAACTGTAACAGTTACTGGAAACAGCCAAGTCTATTCTTCCTCCATTCTGGATTTCTAGTCAGAAATGTTAAAGCTGGTATGCACTTAATTGTAATAGTCAGTTTGCATTAGTGCTTTCATCTAAAATCATCCTCTATACTGAAGTTTTGCTCATGGGTGCTCAAGTGAGGAGTATTTTTGTAGCACTTTGTGTTGTGTTCTAACCTCTGTTTTAGTGTAGCCACCTCTGTGCAGGGAGTGTTTCAGGAAATGAAATACATCTCAACGTTTTTGTACCATTGAGAAAGAAAATGACCTAATTATCATGCCCTTTAACCATAGCATATATTGCACTATGATATCTTAAAAACTAATAATTATACCAATATTATGGATGGCAGCGTCAAGTGATCTGTGTGTTTTAAATTTAACAGTCAGAACATGGGATCCTTTCAATGGGTGGGAAAATAGGAAGTTTATCTTTTCATTGTGGTAGATAATGGTAGACATCTAGAATTAGCATTGTCGAGCATTGTAGGTTGCAATACGTTCTTAATTTTCAGTTATCCGCTGAGAAGAATTACTAATTTTGTAAGGAGAACATTCAACTAGTGTTGTTTGAAAAAAATACGGAAATATCAGAACAATCTTTTAGGTTAATGTGGAAACAAATGACTCCTTTTCATTTCCCCCATTTTGTTCTCTTTTCACATAATAACACTTTAGCTTCTTCACAAAGTAATTAGTTGCCACTAATGATTGGCTTTAAATTGGCAACTGACAGGCTGTTTGCCTGACTTGCAGTTACAGTGTGACAGGCCAGCCAATTCCACTGAAAAGTGTTCAAGGATTTTTGTACATGAAGGGCACTCATATTAGGGATTATACCTAAATTGTCCATTGAAGCTCTCTATAGGGCATCCAGATTTCAAATACTGAAATTCAGTATAATGTACTGAACAGGCAGACACTGAGGGAACTGCAGCATTTGGGTAGTTGGTAGCAACATTCCCATTGCATCGTGGTTTTAATAGTTGAGTTGAGAAGAGGTATAAATGGACATTCAGTTGTTTCCAGCATGTCATATCAATGTTTGCCCTATACTAGCTAGCAAATTGTAAAACATTAAATTTGTCTTTTACAGCAGCTGTATTACTGTGGTATTGCTGTGTTAAGTAACATACCTTTAAGGCATTAGAAAGGATGGCCTACATTTCATTATATATATTTTTTAATTTACTGCAGGAGAACATCCATCGCATTTCACAGGAGCGACAGCAGTTAAGTCAGCAATTAAAAGATGAAACTCAGCAGAAGGAGCAGTTAAAGCAGATAAAGAATGAAATGGAGAATGAACGATTGCAACTGAACAAGTCTGTTGAGAAGTTACAGGAGGAGGTATGAGTTCACCCCCAAGAGACTGCAGGGATCTGAATATTTAACAGTAGAAGTAAATGAACTGGCAAATTGTAAAGAATTATGTATTTTTAAATATGTAAAAGAAAGTAAAATGCAAAGTTTAGTATTAATTTTTATAATCTAGAGTCTCTTACTAAAAGCTTTCAGGGCTGAATGATGATTGGAACACCACTATCACAAAATGGCATTGTAAACCAGTTCTGCATAAACCAGATCCCAGTTCAGTTCTCATGTACAGTACAGCGATATTTCAGAATTTCACAGCTGGTTCTCAAAATTTCTGCATCAGATTTATTGTGCCATCTGTGTCTAAAGTGTACAGCTAATACTGACATACTGAAGTGTGACTGTGCAGTACATTGTGTCACTCAGCTGGAAGAACTGCTGACAGACAAAAAGAGAATAGTCTCGCCACACATGCTATTAGAAATTAACTCTACTGTTTTGTGTTTTCCCGCTTCTGCATAGAAATTAATTTATTTGGGAATGTTTGATAAATTTTCTTTCTGAAAATACTGAGCTGAATGCTGAAGCTGGGGGGAAAAATAATTTGTAATAATAAAATAAAATAGTTATATTAAGCACAATAGAACCTTTTCTCTATGTACCTTTTGCCCAGATGTCTGAAATGGTGGAGATCTCAAGAACATCAACTCTGGAGCTTCAGAACCAGCTTGATGAATACAAGGAGAAAAATCGCAGGGAATTTGTAGATCTGCAGAGGCAATTAAAGGAGAAGAACATTGAGGTAGAAAAATCACGCCTGATGAACATTAGAATGCAAGATGAGGTAATGACTCGTAAGTTTAAGAAAAAAACCTCTCATCCTGTATTATGTATGTGTTCCAAGTTAAGTTACACACACAAAGAATGGTCATGATTTCACCTAAAACCCCTCTCACTTATTATATATATATTTAAAGCAGCATGAAGGTTTTTTGTATAATATTACAGAGGCCATGCATGTTTTGTCCTCAGCAGGTAGCCCTATGGTATCTAATACTCTCACATATATATATATAAATCTGCAGTCATGTCATTGATAAAATGCTGTTGTCAAAGTGCATCAGACATATAAACTATATAGTTATTTAAAAGCTAAAGTATTGGGAGTCTGAAAAGGAAAAAAAAAAGTTCCAAAGATAAAACCATTTAGAAAATTATGAAAATTGTGTCTTAGATGAAAATAAATTTTAAAAACCACACTGTGGATAATTGTCAGTGTAAAACATGTAGCGTGAGGCATCTCATTATAGGTCATAATCCAAGTTTATTTTCTTGGTGCCATCTTGTGGATAAAACAAAAATTACTGTGAAAAGCCAGTAATTCGGTGGAATTCCTGTCATACTTCCAGAGCTGAGTGTTTGCAGTGAGTCCCCTTTGCTGCCATCCCTTGTTTATAGAAAGTCCAGTGTTTAGTATATTCCCATGATCTTATTGCTTCAGATGCGGATGATGGAAGAAAACCTGAGGGACCACCAGAGAGCCCAGGATGAGGCAATAACAAAAACTCAGTTACTGGAACAGACTGTGAGAAGCTTGGAGTATGAACTGGAAGCCAAAAACCACTTAAAGGATGATCGGGCAAGACAAATCAAACTAATGGAGGTAAAAGATATTCTTAAGGGTTTGTTCCTTTTTTGAAGAGATGAAAATAATTTTGGTATTTTGCATGGATTCTACTTGGAAGGAATCAAAATAGCTTCGTGTTGTTGAAAATCTTTGTAGTATTACTGCAGGAATTAGTGTGGTATATTTTAAAGATGATTTGTTAGCATATATATTGTAACATGATATGTCTTAAATTAGAGTTTTCTCTCATAATTGTAATTAATTTCTTTGAAATTATTTTATCTAGAACTTATGCAAATTTGCATGATTTTCATTTCTAGGCACATCATTCAGAACTTCAGAAGTATTTAGAAGTGTAAGTTCTGTTTAGCCTTTGGTATCAGTTCATTTCAGGATTCTGAATAACATTGTTGCTCTAACTTGTTACAGGGCTTCATAACTGTTCAGTTCATCTAGGCTGTCATTTGGCTTTCATAAACAAACATCTCTATGTTGTTGTACTCAGATAAAAAGAAACTTGTCTTCCAAATGTATAATGTAATGCAGGCACTCAAAGTCTCTAGAAACATTACAGAGTTTCTTTTCTTGAAATTGTTGGGAGTGATTAAAAAAAGGAAACAAAACGTTTATTTTACTTTTGTCGAATTCACTCTAGAGGCTTATCTACCTGCCATTTCTTTTGCTGTGTGTTTTAAGAGGCATTTCAGTTTCCAAGCTTAGTCTTTCAGACAGTTGAGTCCTTGAAGTTTAAAGAAGAATGCCCTGATAGCGATCTAAAGAGGATGGAAAGTAGCATGTTGAGGTTGCTTTTCTTTGTTCCACTTAGGACAAGTTGTCTCACTTGGAACTTGAACTCGATGAAGAAAAGAATAATTCGGATTTGTTGTCTGAAAGGATCAGCAGGTGCAGAGAACAGGTACTTGAGCAAGTTTTCCAGCTTTTGTTTAATGATTCTTTGAAAAAGTGTTATTAGGATCACAATCAATATTGATCAACTAAATGATGATTAGCAACAGGATTTGTGTGCTATACTTGAGCAGAGCATGTAAATCCAAAAAACCCAAGGTTCACAAGCATGATTAAATAGGCTCCCTCCACATCATCACAGACCATTTTTTTCCTGTTGTTCTAACTGGAAAACAGACACAGGATGTATGTAAAAACTGAGGACCAGTGAGCCTGTTGCAAAGAGTCTCTTATATTGAAAGATCACAATTTTAATCATGCTAAAAAGTAATTCAGTATAATAGACTCTTAATTTCGAAGAAGGAAGAAGAGGAGCTTTAGGAAATAATGGAATTATTTAATGAAATCAGCTGAACCAAGGATGCTAGCCAGTTTCAACAGAGAGGAAGCTTTATTTTCATTACAAGTGTAAAAACTGATTAAGATATATCGAAGATATATAAAGACAATTGGAAAGTATTTTCCACATGAAAACATCAGTCTTTTGTTCCAGAAATGTAATATAAGTTGATAGTGCAGAAAGAAGGGAAGAAGGATTTATTAATGAGGTTGTGTCTCATGGGGCAGAAAATGTAAAGATAAAGTAATACTTGCCAAGCTAAGTGAGACCTATCATGGTAACTTGTCTTGGAATATCATGGCCTAGATAATGTTCTTTGCCTTATTTTTGCTTTCTGAAAGATGTGAAACTGGTGCATAACTCATTACAGCACATCTGCTGCTGTAACTCTGCATGAAGTACTACAGCTCATAGTAATTTCCTAGAAGCTCAGGGGACAATTAGCATTGAGGTACCACAACAATCTGTTCTGTTCTCATTTCTCTTTCTCCAGAAAAAAAAAATAAAATAGTGACATTCTTTTGAATAGCTGTATCTTCAGAGGGAGAACAGAAAGTAAAAGTTAGTTTTAGTTTTTGTGTCTTTTCAATGAAATTGTGTGTTCCACTGAGACCGCTGTAGAATTTAAAGTGAGGTAGTGCTCAGCTTTCTTTCTCTCATGCATCCTTGAAGCACCAAGGCACCATTATGACTTTGTTTGAACTCAGGTTACTGAGATTCTATTTGATTGTAATAAAGACTTAGTGCTATTGTTCCATTGATGTTGTACAGACTTCCAGTCAGTGGGTGAAATAGAATGTAAAGGACCTATAATAATGTGGGGTCATGCTGTTGTTAAATCAAGAAGCCTTTAATAGTGGTGTCTGCTTGTGTTGTAAACCTGGGATAAAAGTACTTTAGTCATAGCTGCTATGGAAGTTAATTTGCTAACTGAATGGAAACCTAAAATACAGTTTGGTGACTAAAATGTTACATAATGGGTAAAAGACGTGTTTATTTTGAGGTCTGGAATTTCTCATTTCACACATGAGTTATAAAGGTTGCTTTGTTTTGATTTTATGCCAGAATGACTAAGTAGTCAAATTACTAAAGAGTATTTCAGGGTCTGCTAAGCATTTATAATGACATGAGAAATTTTAATGGATTTATTTCGGTAATATCTGTATTCCTCTACATTTTTGAAACTATTATTATAAATCTGTTATTTTAACATACTGATAATGAACTATAATACTGAAATTTCCAGTAAAAACAAATTTAAACAGCTGGTTCTATTTTACATAAAGCTGAATGTTTGAAGATTGGCAAAATATTGGCAAAACTAGCAGTTCACATTTCACTTGCCATGAAATGTTACTCTTTTTTAATTTAAACCCCCTTTTGAATCTGAATGGCTGCATGACACACTGTTCTCATCTCCTCTTGCCTTGTTCTCAAGAAGTACCACAGCAGAGTGGAAACAGAAAAAAATTTTGTGGAAAAGTGGGTCATATCCTATCAGTTCTTAAATGATAATGTATTAGTAACTCTAGAAAGACCAAAATGCTCAAACCACACTAGCACAGACACACATGGAAAGCTAGAGCACTCAGCTGCTTTTTGAGTCTAAAGTGAGCAGGGACAGGACATATTTTAATAAGTGGGTTTTTTTCCTATGGGCAAGTGAAATGAAGCATCTCTTGCCATACTGACTTTGCAAACATAATTGAAAAATCCTCATGATACCCTCATCAATTCTTGTATTTTGTGAAAGTGCAAGCAAGAGTCTATTGACTTGTTGTTTCCAATAAGTGTGACAAATGGACTTATTTTTCATGACAATTTTAGAATAAATAGATAAGGATAAAATTGCACTGACTTGCATGATTCACTTCCTTTTGGTAAAGTGTTCCCAGTGGAGAGCTCTTTAGCTGGCACTGGCTATGGGAAGCAAAAAAATGAAGCCTGGATATGAAGATTGTTTTTCAATTTTGAAGCATCAAAAGGATTTGTTTAGCTTTAGCTTTCTTCTTGATTAATCATTGGGTTTTTTGGTCACATACTTGGAAATTGTCTAAGGCATATATATATATATATATATATGCGCACTACTTAGGAATTAACAAGAAACATAGGTTGCAAACCTGTGAGATGGTGAACAATACTGAGGGCATCTAAATTATTATGAAAAATCAAATTGCTTTCACTGTCATGAACTCAACAGCTGCTCTTAATCCTAAAGCTGGCGCAAAATGATAGAGCTTTGTACAATCTGATAAAGTGGCTTTTCTCAATTTTTGTTAGCATTCTTCAAATCCAGCTGTGGTAAGTGTTGCCTTAAGCTGCAGAAATAATTTATTCTTTTAAGGCAATTATAGTATATTAGACATAGGAAAGGTAGAACATGGAACATGAAGTCCCATGGGGCAGATACACAGAATATGGCCATGAAACTGGTACATCTTACTGCTTACTGGTGAAATAACTGGAACTTCAAGCACGTTTTGGCAGGCTACTGCTTTTCTCTTCTGTGCATATTAATTTTGTGTTTACTGTTAAAAAATGTAAGAGGATGAAACAATTTATCTGTCCTCCAACAAGAATTGTATCTGATGCCCTTTTCTTTTAACGAGCTCTTGTATTTATTTGCAGGAAGCTTTCTGACCCTGATCAGATATAGCTCTTTTTCTCTCTCCCACTGCATTTCTGTGAGGTTGCTTTTACCAAGAGGTGTCCAACAACAGCAGCAGTCATCTTGGAAATATAGTTATTGTCCTCTAAATAATTCCTTAGTTTGAATCCTGGGAAGACAGCACAAATTTGTTACAGCCTCTGAGCACAGTAAGAGCACAGTGGAACCACAGAGTGGTCCATTAAGCAAGTTCCTACATAAAACAAAACCCCATTCTTCAGTTAACAGCTACATTTTTAATTAGTCTTTCATTTTACCACAAATTTAGCTGTATTTTTCATGGGTCTGTCTTGCTAAAGCAATTATAGCAGAATAAATTCTATGTAATCCTTCATATTATAACTTTTTTCATATATTTCATTAATAAATGCAGCTATTGTACACATGTGATTCTAATTTGTGTCTATAAAATAATACTTTACTATATAATATTTTACTATATAATGTATAAAACATTGTTATTATTAGGCTTCCACGTGACAATGAGAGCTTTTAAGAAATTACTCAGCTGTTGAGAAAACAGTCACGTGCTGCCTTGGTATTCTAGGAGCTGTTATGACCTTAGTTTTCAGGAATGCCTTTTAGTCTTCTGTCCCCATCCTGTGACATAACATATGCAAGTGCATGCAATGGTGCCATTATTTGTATTCATATATCAATTGCCAAGCTCCAGAAACAGCGCAAATTACTTCCTTGAACCATGATTAACTAAAAATTTATCTTTTAATACTATGTTGTGATTAAAAAATAAGGCCTACGGTAAATTTTCATCTGCTGTACTTGTTTAACCTTCACATTCTTAACATTGCTTTTGGATTTTTTTATGCAAGAGTTCCCAATTACTTTTGAAAGACCTTTACTGAGATAAATCTGTAACTGAGAGTTGCATAACTGAGGTGGTGTGTTTATACAAGTTCATATGTAACTGATGTAAAGCAGGGAGGAATGCTGTGGCCACTGAAATCTTTATCAGTTTTGTTTTTTGCAGTAATTCATACAGGTATTCAGTATTTTCCCCAGATGATATCTATCATAATAAGCCCTGTGCAGTATAAACCACAAATGCTGTGGTAACATTCGCTGTGCCTGTAAAAGCATTTTTAGAGATTTGGGGAGAGTCTCAGATTGGAAGCAAGATAAGTATTTCAATAGCTCTACAAACTTTGTTCTTAGCACCAAAGTTTCAATAGCAGCTGTTAGGCAGTTTAGAATTTTTCTTTGAGCTCAATTATTTTTTTCCAATCAAGTCCAATAGTGAGGTAAAACAAACTAATTCTGCTTTCTTATCTTGAGTCTGTATTGATTAGGTAGCTTTTTAACATACTTTCACATGGAGAATATATCTTCCTTGTTGAATATGGAGTGGAAATATTAACAGAAACTGTAGAAAAAGTTGTCTTTCAACAAAACAAGCAAAAACCACCTCCCCTACAAATCTAGAAGTTGGTGCCTTCCAGTACAACAGAAGAAAATTGACTGGAGGGATGGGAGCAATGTTTGTATCCATCATGCAGCAGAGTCTGTTGGAGAAGAGCTTTTACTACTCCTATACATACAGAAAAGTGCAGTTCTCTGTGGAGTGTTTCACTGAGCTCTATGCACTTGTCTGCAGGTACCAGCTTGTGTTTAATAAAGAGAAATTTAGACTAGTCAGCAGCTTAAAAGTAAGGTACGTTTCAGAGGTTCAGACTTAAGTATGAATAAAACAAGTGGAAAAGACGTTTGAAGATGGATGTGATGCTTCAGAACTCAGTGTCCTGCCACATGATGTGTCTCTCATACAACAGCTTAGAGTTCAGTTCCGTGCTACAGAACGTGTATGGTAAACATCAACAATATCTAATGTGGGTGTGAAATGCCTAGAATGAATACTGGCAATAACATGGACTTCCTGAAGCACAAATTTTTGTCCAAGATTTTAGCTGTAAAGCTTGTCTGAAATCACATATATGTGTTGAGTTCTGATAAAGAACATATTGCTTATTGCATAAGTATATGTAGTGTATATATATATAGATATACACATACACATGGTATTGTGCAGATAAATATTATTTAAGTCTCTTATTAAAATTTCTGTCTTCTTTCTCTAATAGATTGAACAGATGAGGACAGAGCTACTTCAGGAAAGAGCTATAAAGCAAGACTTGGAGTGTGACAAGATTTCATTGGAAAGACAGGTAATTATGTCTGGTTATAAATGCCCACTTTCAGAGGAGCTGTTCTGCCAAGGCTTAACAGTACTTCAGGAACACTGTTGAAGATATTTCAAGTAATTGTGATTTTAATTGAGGGTTTTCTTCTGTAGTAGTAAACAATTTTTCTGCAGTTCAGTGGTCTTTGACAGCAGGATTACTTATCATAGCCCTTAGGTGAGATCCAGAGGAAAGCTATCTCAACAAGTCATAGTATTATTTAAAAACTCAACAACATACAACAGATTGTAATGGGAATTTAGAGAACATGTTAGTACAATACACCTAATTAGGTGCCTTCAATTAAGTGACATTGATCTCATCTGAATTGTTTGAGAAAAAAGAATGCCATCTACTGGTACATTATTATACCTTAGTTCTGATCTTCCTGACATTGTCCTTTTTTCTGTTTGAGACCTGAGATCATGCTTTGAATTTCTGTAACAAAGAACTTTATTTTTCTGTTCATCATATTTGTTCATCATCTTTATTTGTTTTCTTTTTTCCTGTCAACTCTTTGACTAGGTCTCCATTGAAAACCTATATTACCTAGCCTCAGAAAAATATAACTGTAAATCTTAGCAAAAAGTACCCTTTCACAAATCTTTTTCAAGCTCTTTTTGTAGTAGGAGTAGCATCAGAGAGTTAAGAAAGGCAGAGGGACACCCCAGTAATAGCTTTGATAAAATAAAGTGGTATTGGGTGTAAATAATTTCTTTGTCTACTGGCTATACACCAGTGATTTACCGGGCAAGAACACAGAATTTGCAAAATAATTGGGTGGACTTCAAGACAGATCTGACGGAATATTTGAAAAAAAAAACTGGCATATTAAAAAGTACTGCTGGAAGGGGCTTGCAACTATCAGAGGTTTAAGGATTCATTTAATCCTAAAACTTTAACTGAAGCTGACAGTAAACTCTTTTCAATAAGCCACAGTAGTAGAAAAGTTGTTTGTAGTAAACTGTAAAATCTCAGTGACTTTCCATGCTCACTAAATAGTATACTGATCACTGTACATACTGATACATGCTTTCCTGGAGACATGAAGTTGGTGTTAAGGTGGCATTGGTCAATCTGAGTAAGTGTGTATTAATCAAGTGTGTTCCAACTACAGAACAAGGACTTGAAGAGCCGAATCCTTCACCTGGAGGGTTCTTACCGATCCAGTAAGGAGGGACTTGTTGCTCAGATGGAGGCAAGGATCACAGAGCTGGAAGAACGGCTTGCGAATGAAGAGAGGTAAAACCAATTATGCTAAGATCAAAACATGCACATTTATGTTTGTTATTATGGCTTCTTGTTAATATTAAAACTCTATGACAATTAACTAGGGGTTTTTTTCACCAAATTAAAATGGTTACTGTTTCATAAAAGTGTTGCAGATTTTCTTTTTGACTGCAAGTACAGTAGAAGTTTGTCTTAAAATTTAAAACTGGGCACAGTGTAACATGGTTCCATAGCTCCTTACTTTATAAAATTCTAATATCAAGAGCAGGCTTAGAAATATTAGCTGTACTATGAGACATCCACTTTCATGTTCACTTTTTGTTTAATCTTGGAGGAGTGTATTTTTGTTGCTAAATGTCGTTGGGGTGACAGAAGAAATTCTTAGTAATTTCTGCTTGTGAACAAATTTCTCAATATGTTGCATGGAATCAGTAAATCCTAGCAGGGAGTCTTAAGTATTTATTTAATTCTTGGAAAATTGTTAAAGATTTAAATTAACAGGATTGGGAGTATTTCAGTTCCTTTTTTCACAAATTTGTCTTTTGTTTGTTTGGTTTTTTTCCTAGGGATAGAGTCAATTTCCAACTAAGTAACCGCAGACTTGAGAGAAAAGTGAAGGAGTTAATGTTGCAAGTAGATGATGAACATCTGTCATTGACTGATCAGAAGGACCAGGTAGAGGGAAAGAATAATGCAAATATCTGATATTAATCCTACTAGCATAAACCATCACCTATAAAAGATACAAGATGAATGGAGGTGGATTCTGATTATTCTGTTATGAACTCCCATTTTGTGATATTTGCAGCTGCCAATCCATCACGTACTTTTGTCTAGTACTAAATTATTATTAATTTTGAAAATCATGAAAAGAAAGCAGCTACAGAAGCAATGCTAATTTAAGAAATAAAGCAAATAACAGGCAGTAATTGATCCTATAAATACACCAACAAGTAATATATTCTGTTTTGCCATCATGAAATTTTGTTGAAAGAAAAAGGGTGTTTATTGTTAAATATAGGCTGTAAGTCTAAACACACACTGATGTTCTAATAACAATGTGTTCTACCATTACTGTGGTGTTTGTTGATTAAAGCATGGTTTGTGTCAGCACATGAGCCAACAGTTAATATTCTGAAAATTAACAGTATGTTTCAAATTGCAGATATCCATTACAAGAATGATCTTAAAAAATCCTCTGGGTTTTTGGAATGTATTTATAGCATCTGTCTGATAAAGTTTATTAACTTAGACACACTTATAACTCTAGTCTGTTGTAATTGATAATCAACTCTTGCTATCACATAGTACTGACTCTACCAAAGCTCTCTTTGCTTGTTGCTGATTTTTTTTGTAAAAAAAAACGTATCACATTATTTTTCTTAAAGTCTAATGCTGACTTTTAAATATTTCTGAGGCAGAGGATTACAGTGTCACTACACTGGCAAAGTTTTGTCTTTATTCTCCCTCTCATAGATGCTGGAAGAATAAAATTCCTTTGTTAAAATAGTCCTCTAATCAGATGACATGTAAATATTGCAGTTGAGTTTGCGTTTGAAAGCAATGAAACGTCAAGTTGAAGAAGCTGAAGAAGAAATAGACAGACTGGAAAATGCTAAAAAGAAACTTCAGAGAGAACTTGAAGAGCAACTAGACATAAATGAACAATTGCAAGGACAGCTTAACACAGCAAAAAAAGAATTAAGGTAGGCTGATTTGTCAGACCTTCCAGTTCTGTATCACACCACTTCTCACACATTCGACCACTTGCTCCTGTAGTCCATAAACTGAGAGCTTCCTCTACAAGTTTGTCGTCAGCACACATGGTTTGACACAGACCTGTGAAACTCTCTAGATGTCCCAGCCTTTTTTCCAAGATGTGCCTACTGAATAAAGTCATTGAGGCAGGGAATATAAAGTGGAAAAAAGTTTTACCATTTGTAGCAGTAAAAATTTCCCTAATGGCTGAGAGGTACAGTCATCCTGTGTTAGTTTTCCTTGGCCATCTGTGAACATCCCAGTGTGCAAAGTCTAGAGTTTCCTCTCTCTGCAACTATAGTTAGAGGTGCTTGAAAATGTGATTGCTCAATCTTGTGCTTGTTTCCTTCATGTAAGACGTGGTCTGTGATAAACTACTCCTGCCAGAGCACTTTAACATCCTTCAAAAAATGTAAATCCTGCCTGTCAATGTTTAAAGTTTTGTATAAGTGTTCTGTGTGTAGATGTGCTTTTTTAATAGCAAATATGTGTATTTTTGCTTTAGTAGACTGAAGAAGTCACCGAGTAAAGTGTTGGCTGATTCTGATGATGATGACGACGATGATGATGATTTCAGCACGGATGGTGATAGTCTCTGTGAAGAACCTTCAGGAAATAATTTATCAAAAGATGATGACACAAAAGTCTAAATAAGTATGGATGCAATTCCTTGAAAATACTGGAAGAATAACATAAATGATCAAGAAAGATATTCTAGAAGCTAAATAACATAAAAGTATTTAAGAGTTGGGAATATAATATTTCCATCCATACTGTGCCATTTTCATATTTAGATCTCCACTGTTTATTATAGAAAACAGGATTGCATTTTATATATATATATATATATATATATATGTATATGTATATGAAATTGCATTATAAAACTATATAAAACTGCTACTGAAAATGAGGGGTTAATGTTTCATTTTGGAAATGGGATTTTGCTAAAACTCTCTTCAAGTAAAAAGCCATCTAATATTAATTCAAAATTAGTTTTTAGTTATTAAAAGCTTTTCCCTAAAATTGGGGAAACTATTGAAGATTATTTAATAATTGTAAGTAAGGGGAAATTTTGTATAAAATGTAAATATTTTAAATTTGATCTTTTTATTGACTACTTTAGTACTATTTTGTAAAGTTTAAAATATTATATAAATCAGTTTGATATGTAAAATCTTTTAAGTTTATATTGAATGCTACGTTTGAGTTTTCACTAAGAGGAAAACAAATGGAAATTAATACATTTCATGTATTACAGAGCAGATTCATAGTTCCTGGGCCACGAAATACATTTTAAAACCACTCTAAGTTTAATTGTATGTGTTCTGTATATTAGAGGTCAAATGTTAATCCTGCCTGTTGACTTAGAAAGACCATCATATCTGCATGATAAGAGAGGCTTGGCTTCAACTTCCCTGTACACTTCATTTGGGAAGCTTTCTGTTCTTAGTAGGGAATGTTGAGAGTGATGTCAATTATTATTTGCTATCTTTCATTTCCTGAAAGGAATTCCGTTCTGCCAGAGGCAGAATGTTACAGGCCTGCTGATTGGGACTGTATTATCTTGCAAATTTCTAAAGAGTCCCACTTGTTCCAGTAAAATTACTTGTAGTCTTTGAATTAAGTACATGCTTAAATCTAATAATTAATATGAAAATTTTATGCTGCTGGCAAGAAATTGCACCAAGGAAACAGAAAGTATGTAATCTGATTTTTCTTTCTAAGTTCTTCTTGACCATCTACTTGTGATATATTACAGTGGATGGTCATAACTGCCAATATATATTAATAGAATTATCTGTAGTTTGGGTTATCCATCTATTCACCAAACGTTGTGGGAAATTTAAAAGAATGAGCATTAAAGATTTTATTTTAAAGACATTCTCTATTTTGTTGCTAAAAATATTTTTTGCCATTCTTATTATACCAGACTGGTTTTTCTCCTTTGCAAATCTGAAATTCTAAGGAACGGGCATTACTACAAAATTTTGTTAATAAACCATAATTAGGTCCTGTCTATTTATCAGTATTTGTCCTCAGTTACAGGCTAGAGAGCACCTGTTCATTGATTTGATCAAGTAATCATGGAATTGTAAAAAATATTTTGAACTGAAGTTGCTGGGAGCTTCCATTGTTCCCTCAAAGAAATCTGCTGCAGAGAACAAATTTAACAACTCTGACAGTGAGGCTGGCAGATGTGATTAAGGCAAAAGTCCTGACAAGGGCAGTGTCCATTTTCATATAGTTACATGAAATGAAACTCCTGCCTGCAAGGTCAGAAATGTATTCCTGCATAGCAGAACACAGACTCTTTGCCATGTGATTCCATTCAGCTTGCTTTTGATCATTTGAGTTACACGGGAAATAATAGGAATGGCATAGTTGTAATACTCTGTCTCTGAATCTTGTATGTTTTCCAGTAGCATATGCATGGAATTTTTTCCAGTATTTGCATTACTGTTTTGACATCACAGAAACAGACTTTGATCCAAGAAGACCTGTGCTACACTATACTGACAATCATAATAGAAACTGCTGTGATTTATTTGTTGTTTTATTTGCATGTTTATGTAGACTTAACTTCAAGCAACTGATTACAATCCCCAGTACTCTATTCTATAATGTTCATAGATGGCTTATTTCAAACCACTGGAAAAAAAAAATCACTTAATATTGCATCTACCTCCAGTTACACTAAACTGTAAAAGAAAATTTCACTTAAAATAAATAGTCAGTGCTCTCAGTTCTATTTTGTGCATATAGTTTGATGTGACAATTGAAGATGTGTTTAAAACATAACAAGAAAATTATTATCTTGGAAATATTGATGCTGTAAACAAATTTCTGCATTTTCTTCTCTTTGGATGGCTACTTTCTTTGTAACTTGTAAAGCAGGGGGCAGGTGTAACATCTAGAAGACTCCTCATTTGGTTTTAGAAGGAGGAAGACAATATTGTTGCAGACTCCTACTGGCAGTGATCCTTCTTAGTAGACCTCCCTCCCTGCCTGTGTTTTCACAAAAAGGACTTGTCTTTAGTTTGTTCATTTGACTTGCCAGTGGTATTACCTCTTTAGAGTCCTCAAATAATGACTAAAAGTCTTAAGACACTGAAAAGGACATTTCAATTCATTCACCAAGCTTTGTTAGCTCTGTTTCCTGATATTTGTTAACTATGGTGATGGTAAAATCCTCATTGCCACAAACAAAATTTATAATAGCTTATGGTTATTTTATTTGTTCACTCCACCTCCTGTTTGCTCTGATCCAAGCTCATCTCCAGTCAAAGTTTAGTTTAGAAGAATTTTCCTGGGTTTTTTCATGTAATTATATTTTAATGAATTTCAGAAGAAACTCTTGACCCATAAAAGGAAGCAAGAGGGAGGTATATGTAAAGAAATATGGTTACAAGACAGTGATTGCCTAGAAGTTTGTATAAACATTAGAGTTTCTCACTAGAAACACTAGTTTCTCACTATTACAGAGACATGGCTTGAATTCTGAGCTGTAGAGACCTTTAGTTTTCTTCCACAGTACTATAATATCTCTTAAACAATCAGACCAAGCTAAATCATGTTTTCTATAAGCCTAAACTGATGACAAGTGGATGCTTGTCTCTCAGTGTAAATAATCTATAGTGAACAGTGAACTTTTTGTCCTTTTTGGGATTATTTGCCTTGGTTTTCCGAGTCTGTTTTTGTAGATAGAAGGTAAATTACTTCTACAAGAGGTTTTATGTTTTAAGTTACCAACATTTGACAAGTGCTCCAAGACCTTTACATGGCAGCTTCTATACCATGCAAAATACGTAAATGTTAAACAGGTGTCCTCCATAAATGTCCTCCATAAATTCCTCACTTACTAAGAAATCAAATGAAAGATACTCATCAGAATAATGGATTTTAATGCCCTTGAGTTTAGAAGGCATCCCTTTTCATAAAAGCATTCAGATCTTTCAGACATTGATATGATTAGTTAGTGCCTTGTTAGTGCCTGAAGAAATAAAGAGTAAAAGTTGTCATCTTCTTACTGTCCCCTGTACTTGTTTTCCTGCACTGTACTTTATTTAAGGAAACTCCTGTACTATACAGATACTTTAATTCATCACTGTGCTTTTTACTGTTCAGTCACCAGGCATGTTTTTGCCCCACAGCTCTTGCTGATGAGACTGTAACTTGTTGATTAATCTGTGTATTCCTCTGATTTATCCGCTTTCTTCTCAACTTAATTATTCCCTTTTCCTGATTAAATAATCTGTTCTTATTTATAAATTATTTTCTAAACTGTTCCAGAAGCCATGTGTTTTCCTCATTTTTTACAGACCAGCTGTGTGCTTTGCTGAGTGAGCTACATAGTGCAATAGCTTCAGCTTTTAAGCGTTTTCTGGATCACACAGCATATTTTAGTAATTAAATGTTGATTCTTTTAGCCTACTGAAGCTTCCTATCCTGTGAGTAGAGCTACACATTTCAGCTGCTTAATTTCTGCCAACTGCACTTATCAAGTAACATTGCAGAACGTTCAAAGACTTTGCTGAAAGAGCAACATTCTTTAGAAATTGCCAGGGTTTCTAACACATCTAATTTCTTCTTTTTTTTGCAGAAGGTTCTGACTATGTCACATGTTTAACCCCCTGACCCTACTATGTTATACTGAGGGAAATTCTGCTGTCATCTCAAAATTTACTCATGAGCACTGGGCTATTAAGAAAAAGGTATAGAAATTAATAGAAAGGGTTTTTTGTATTGGAGGTTTTGCTTTTAACTTGTAAGAAAGGAAAGACTTAAGAAGGGGACTGCAGTTCAGCAGACAAGGCCAAGTGCAGTAGTTAGTTTGCCTCACTACCTCAGCAGCAGCATGACAGCCCTTTAATGGTTGGTGCCAGTGAATCCTACCTGAGATCAGCAGGGACTCTTTTATGTAAGCTGGAACATTTGATCTTTTCTGCATTTCTAATAACGATTTACTGCTTTATTTAGATGCTGAAGCTTCATGCCATTAGCAGAAGAACAGGCAATAAAAAAAATTTACTTGAATTCAGAGCACAGGTGGAGGATGAGAGTTTAAGCTCTACAAGTTGTCAGTAGGAAAACTGTAGGAACACTCTATGTGAGTGCAGAGGAGGAACTCATTACAGGTAACCTGAGTTTTGCTTTGCCTTCTGTGTACTTCTACTTCTTCAGCAGAATGGGCTGTCTGAACAATGCTTCATGTGTTAGGTTACAAAGCTATTTTCACTAGTTTCAAGTACTCCTTTCATCTTGGTTGCATGCAGGCTGGCTAGAATGGACCCTACCAAAAGGCATAATGGGAAGTAAGGAAGAAATACAGAAAGCAGGAAAGATTCAACTCAGGATCCAGTTTTGATTAATTTGATTTTGACCTTCCCTTCACTCTGACGGATCCTGGCACACATCTGAGATTGAAGGTCTGGCTCTGCAGTAACCAGCAGGCTCTGTGGAGTGTCTCTTCTGCAGAACAACAGCCTTAAGTATAGATTTCCTTGCTTTATGGGGAGTTTCAAATCTGGTTTTCTTCAAACAAGAAAATGGTTTATTGTGTAACAGGTAGAATGGCTGTGAAAAGGAAAAAAGAATAAAGGGAGTCCAATAAAACTGTGTAAAAACAGTAAAATCAGCCAACCACAGAAAGGAAGCTTCCTGAATTAGGCTATGTGTACTTTAAACACAGCCCACTGTGCCTTGCTATTTCAATACATATTGTTTCTGGTGTCCAGCTATTTTAGAGATAAGATCAAATTCGTAATTTATATCAAAATGTCCCTCCCAAATGTGAACTTAAGCATTACCAAGTCACAATGGAAAACCATGGTCTGTGTGCATGCAAGAAACCAACTCAAAATGCTCACAAACTTGGCAGTTGGGTTTTCTAAATGAAATGGGTTCTATTTAGAGTCCCTGCTGGGCCAGCTGCTTACAACACGCAGTCCTGTAAAGGTGTCTCAGGTAAGTGTCTCAGGACTATCAGTCTGTGGTGTGCTTTCTAACACAGTACCTGGCTGATGGTCTCTCTTGTCCTTCTCAGTTGTGGTTGTTCTTCATCAGTGACAAGTGCTGATTCTGTTGGAAGACCCAGTGCGTGGCTTAGATGCATCAGGCCAGAGACGAAGAGACCTGACCACCAGATGTCTGGGAAACAGGGTTAACATTAGTTTATTCACAGCAATTACAGGTTCCCAGGTGCTGACAGAAAGGTGGGGCTGTTTGATAGGTGGCTGTTGAGACATTCGGCTTTTTCTGGCAAGTTTAGAGTTTTGGGATATTTTGGTCAAAGGATAGGTAAGAAAAAACTTAAAAAACACCCCTGTCTTGGTTGTACTCTCCAGGTGTCTGCTGGGTCTTCTCTTTCTTGTGGATGAAATTTGTACAATATGCCTGGGATTTTATTTGACTTCACTTTTTGCTGATCATGTGTCCACAAGTACAGCCAGAGGCAGGCAGAAGCTGCAGTCTGCTCTGGTGACATTGCCAGGGTGCTAGCACAGGAAATGTCAGCATGCATTGTTACCATGACATTCAACACCTGTCTCTCAGCTTTATTTGAGCAAAATAAGGAGCTTTTTTAACTTGTGCAATATCTGCTTACCTCACCTCTTGGTGAATGTTTGTATTCACCTGGGGGCTCTTATTGTAAAGCCTCACAATATTTTTCCAGGGAATGCAGGTGTTTATGCTCAGAGCTGGATTACCCAAGCCTCAGGAGGCTGTGTCTAACCTGCAGCATCCATCCATGTCAATATGCCATTAAATGACATTTGCAGCTGCAGCTGAAGGGCAGTGCAGATGGAGGGAGGAAATTAAATACGGGAAGGTCAGTGGGTGGTGTAGTCAGGTCTGTCCTGTGGGGTGTCAGCAGCAGTGTACAGGGTAACTTCTGCATTGAATAGATCTCCACACTGAGTGATTAAATAGTCACCTCCTATGCCTGCTGAGCCTAGAGCACTGGATATCAGGTAATTGAGCTTTGATTCCAGAAACTTTTGTAAAGTCTTGTCATTTTAGCTTTTCTTCTCAAGTATATGAAAATACTAACCAGGCACAGAGGAACTGTGCTTCTTACTGCAGTTATGTGTCCAGCTGCCAGCTGTGAGCCCTGGGAGGATGCTCTGAGTGGAGTTGGAGTCAGATACAAGCAACACGTTTTAACTTTGATTGGCACTTTATCTTGTCAGTGCAATTTTTCTTAGAACCTTTACCATTTTTACAAATTAGAAGTAATGTAGAGAGAAAATGGGACATTAACACACAATAACTTTGCTGCTCCTCTGAAGCTATTCTGTGCTTAGCAGAGGTTGTTATTTCTGGCTCTTGAGGAAAAAATACTGTTTTTCGACGGAAAACGTTTGGAAATCTCAAATTTGGGAAGTGCAGAGACCGAGGTGTGTCGGAGAGCGCGGGGAGCGCGGCCCGCAGGGGGCAGCAGAGCGGGGCGGCTCCAGGTCGGCTGCGGTTCATCTCCGGGGCCTCCTCCTTGGAGATCAATTCTCTGTTGAAATACAGCCAGGTTTCCCTTCAGGAAGTAGTCTGTTCAGAAAGTGCTCCACAAAAATCCTTTTCAGTGTAGAACCACCGTCAAAATAGCATTCAAGATGTTAAGGTGCATGAAGTGACTGATGATTCATCATCCTGAGAAGCGTGATGGTGCTTTCCTATAAAAATACTGATGCTGGAACTACTCAGATACTCTTGCATGACTCTGTAAGAAGACAGAAAATTGAGTGGTTCTGAGTCTGAAGAAATTAATTTATAAAAGACAGAAAAAGCTCAGAGTATCTAGTCTTGACAGTTCAGTGACACTGTAACAAGGTGACAATCTCCAGAATAGAGCAAGGATAATAAAAATTGGTGCCTTTTTTTTATACAGCATTATTAAACACACTGGTACTGATGGTGTTAATTTATCAAAAACCAGAAGTTCACAGCTGGTGAGAACACCCATTATTTATGAAAATATGATGGCTGGAGTTATGCCAGACAAAGATCAATCTAACCATACCATCTGTATGTCTGCTTGTGTGCCTTTCCTGCACTGCAGACATCCAGCCTAGAGATGAGGAAGTTTATGTCAGGTTCCCATCAGGGTCAAAACTTCAGCCAAATATGTTTCAAGTCATTGCTTTTCCAGACTGCTACTGTTGTCAGAAAATCACCTTTAAATTGAAATTATTCCAAATGATGATGAAATCTTGCTTATGGTTACAGCAGATTTATGCAAAAAAGGCATCCTATTAAACAGGAAGATTTGTTTGTATGGGTAGGATGTGTTCTAGTGTTCTAGTTATACTCATCTTCCTTTGCAATTTACGCCCACGTTGGGCACTGTCCTTTGCATAAGCCAAGGAGAAGAAAACAATATTCTATTGAGAAATCTATAGAGATGTTCAGAAGAAATACAATTATGGAGGGCATTTTAACTTTTTTTGTCCAATGTTAAATATCATAGGATCTTTTTGTCTGCATACTCTTCTCTTGTTAATCAATCAAAATACTAAATGTGTATATTAACAGAGGAAAACCCCAGAATTCATAGAGACTCTGTAACTCCAGTCATATGAGAAGTGGGAAATGTACCAAAATGTCTCAGTAAGACCTTGCTACCCTGTCTGCTGTCAGAATATTTTGGTGTCATTTTCATTCTAATCCTTTAGCAAAAGTACACTGTCATAGGACAGTGGATTAAGATTTTGAAAGTGTTTGTTGCTCCTCCAAAAGATTCTCTGAAAACCAAGCTAGAAAATTAACAACCATCAGGTGTTTTTAATTTATCTGGTGCATGCTATTAATATATCATAACCTGTGTTCTACAGAAGTAGAAATTACTAGGAATTTGGTTATTGATTGTAGAGGGAGGAGGATTGGATCTTGTGTTACTATATTAATCATTGCATAAGTGTTTCTCTAAAAGATAGGAATATAGAAATTTCCAGGGGCAGACTGATGGTCTAACATCCTGTTTTCAACAGCAGCCAGTTCCTGGGGCCCCATAGGAAGGCAGACCCCTCCTTTCCTTCCCCTGTGCCAGTTGTGTCAGAGGCTACTGTCAGTCTTTCTCAGGTAAATCTGGCTGATAACTCAGGCTCATTTCATGCCAGCTCACCATTCTGCCTGACCTAAACCTGAGCCTGTAAATCCACCCACAACCATGTGTGGATCAACCTCTTCCTTCAGGGCTTCTTCACTCTGTGACCTGTGGCAGCAATGGATCTCCAGGTTAATTAGAAAAGGCAATAAAATATTTCCTTTGTGCTATTTTGATTCTATTAACCCACATTATTATCCAGAGCATCTCCATTTACTTCTCATTTATTATCAGATAGATGCTAGTGAAAAATGAGAGCCCAAGTAGGGCAATTTTCTTGTAATGATTTTTGGTATCTTTCTGTTCTTGCTCTGCACCAGGGAGAATTTGTGTTTCAGACAGGCTTGTTCTAAGCTATCCATACCCCTCTTGTATCTGTTTTCTCTGCTTACATCTGAACTGTCATGCGACTGTGTCTGTGTGAATTTTAAAAAGCTTGGTGAGGTCTTCTTAGATAAAGCTTACAGTAAAAGAATACCCCTTGCAGAAGCTGCATTTGGAAATAAATACAGCAGCCCTATACTGTTTGCTTTCCATGCAAAGATGCAACAGAGAAGAATTTAAACACATCTCTTGATATACCATTTCTGTTTACCCCTGCAAGGTGATACAATTCTGCCCCAGCAAGAAATATAGGAAAATATGTCCTATTAGGCCAACTCAAGAAGGCTTAATAGAATTCCATGTGTTAGTCAATCCAGCCACTCAGGTAGCTTTTCAGTCCTTCAGTAACTCCTCTCAAAGATTTCCTGAGGTGGGAATGGTGCTCTATTATCCTATAATAAACTTCTCAAAGAAGTAACCTGGGTAGGTCAGAAGTGCAGCAAAGTGCCTAAGCATGGTGAGGTTATGAGAAAAATAATAGCAGCTAATTGTTCAGGGAAATGCAATTTTCAAGTTAATGCTAATGACAGAAGTCTTTACCTCCTTGTGAGCTGCAGCATCCTGAAGAATGACACACGGGAAATCTGGGGAGTGGCCATGCAGATTCACAGATACAGTGAGTGACCAAGTATGTAAGTGGTGAGGTGTGTAAATCCATTTCCTTCCTAGGACCAACGTTAGAGGGGAAGTCCCTTAAGTAATATTTAGTCATTGTGGCTCATCTATTATTAAGTGCCTTAACTATTTAGTCCTTCCTATGTTCCCTCCTAATAACTTGAGTTCAGTTAGACCCAATGTTATCTTCTGTATTGATCATGAATTTACTTTTTTCTATTTTTATGATGACTTAGGTACAGAGGAAATGAGAGAGTTCTTGGTGACAGGATAAGTAAATTTCATTATAGATTAAATGTAGATTTCAGATAGATACAGAGATGTCTGCTAGAATGTTTTTGGAGCTGGAGGGACCAAAGTTTCCTGATGAAGGTCCCTGATTTCACAAGTCGGTGTGACCTGATATTTTATGGTTAAAATACCTCCCCTTCCTCCTCTTCCACCTTATTTTCTTTTTATGTGACTTCTAATAAACTTCTTTTTAGTATGTAGAAATGAAATAAATAATAGAACAAACAGAAGACCTTTCACTTACATTAAACAACTTGTATGGAGAGTTCCCTGTCCCAGCTGTGTGTGTGAACAGGCAGTGGGCTGTGAGAGTTAAGAACTGCTAAATTCCCATGTACATCCTTCTGAGATGAGAGAGCATGGAGGTCTTAAACCAGATCTGAAAGAAGGAAGAAGCCAAACAGCTGAGAACTTCTGTAGCATCTGTGCAGGTATTTTAGACAAATGCCTTTAAGCAGGGCTGAAGTGAACCACTTGCTATTCTGGTCTTCTATCATAAGATAGAGCTGAAGCAGAATATTGATTTTGCCCTTCTTACTCTTCTATGTTTCCTTTCCTGTGGAGGAACAAAGATGAAATATCTCATCTTCCCCATTGTAAACTAAAAGAAGTCAGTCAAATACATGTAGTGATTTCCTGTCCTTGATGCTCCCACTCCCTGAAATATGTACATTCCTCACACTTACGGAAAAACTTGCACTCCACAAATTATTTCTGCCACTAAAATTTCTTTATTTCCTGCCACAATGACAATGCTGGAATCAGAAGAGATCTATCATTTGCTATTATCTCTAGGGAGTGGAACATGATTTTAAATGCAGCTACCAGACAATATAACAGTGGTGCTAATGGTGGGTGTGCCTGTTTTCTACTCTCCTGCCTCCCTTAACAGGTTCCATTGCATGACCTGGCCAAGCCACACCCCTGTGTGAACAATGCTGCTGCTCCTGTGCTGCATATTTTTATATTTTTATCTATGCTGAACTGTCCTGCTTGCATGACAAACCTACTGCTGGAGAGTGAGTGATGGCTTCCAGCATTTCACGCGGCTCTCGAGCCACACTGCGTGGGCTGTGACCCAGTTGTGAACTGAATGGGAGACCTACATGAAAAAGGAAACAGTGAAGATGAATCAGGGGGTGGTACTTTTTCTGCTGAATCAGAACTGTATATATGCTTCAGCAACATCTGAAGTGATGCTCTCTAGATCCCTAAGAATTTGTGACAGAAAAATTAGAGCGCTATCTTTTCATTCAGATACAGACAAGTATGATAAATTGAACTGTCCTATATTTGTCTCAATACATTTCATATTTCTCAGTTGATTTTAAATTCCTATATTTTCCTATATAATAAAACAATAGTCATGACTATGGAGGTGTAAAATTATGATTTATAGACATGAGGGCTTAATGAAAAGCGCTCCCAAATAAAGGTAAAAAGTAACTTTTTCTTGAAAAACTTGCTCTTCTAGGGCTTTGCAGCCTTCTTTAAAACATTAGTAGTGGTAATTTTTGTTTCTCTATAAACTGCTTTTAACAGTCTGGCTCTACAGATCACATCTACCAGGTGTAATTTTCATATTTCCCACTGCTTGGATTACAAACTGTGTGAAATGCACTGACATGGATACATAAATACTCCTGGTACTATTTTCATTACCTGATTGGCTTCAATGGACTTATTCTGTGGTCATGCCCAGACAGCTTTTCCTGACTAACCCATTCCCTTTTGTCCTTTCTGCCCGTTAGGGGAAATTACTGTGCATGTGGCATTGTATTACTTACTGACCTATCTAGCATTTTTTTATTTTGTTGCTATATAGTTAAAAAGTATTTTGAGAACTCAACAGGAAGATGGACTTTGAGTAGAAAGTAGGACAACAATTAAAAGGAGAAGATATTAAAAGAAACATTTTCTACAATTGCAGTCTGTGACTCTACACTATCAGTAAAGATGGAAGCAAGATATTATTGCAGGTAACTCTAGGAATTTAATTTTTATTTAATTCAACCATAACTGAAATAATTACATAAAAGACATACTGAAGTCTTTGCACAAATAATATGTATTCTGCAAGTATTTCAAACTCCTGATGTGGGAATTCCTAATTACAGATTTATGTGTGTGAGATCAAGAGGAGAGGTGCTGAGTTTTTGCAGTAATCTTGTTTTAACCATGTACCAAGAGTGAGAGCAAACAGTTATATCAATAGGTCTGAGAAGTGATTTGGTACTTGTAGCTAAACCAAGCTGGACATTCAGATAGCTGTATGTGTTATGTCTAATCAAAAGGGTAATAGTAGCTGCAAATGCAGCAAAGATGTCAGTGAACGACAAAATACTACTCAAGAGAAAAATACACAGTATTATATATTGGTTTTTATATTGCTTGTAAGAGCACCTATGGCAACTGAGTTTGGGGGCTCATTTCTGAGATGTGGCAAGGCTGTTTTATGACCATTAGCTGGCTAGAATTTTCACATGAGCTGTAATACCCAAAAAAAGAGATCCTGATAGTTACATGGTGCTGAGCTAAGGGCATGTTTGTAGAATACAGCAGTGAGAGTTGGCAGAAAAAAAACCCAGCTTTCAGGAAACATTCTGTCCTTACTAAGTCTGGTTCTGAAATATTTTACATGCATCTGTCCCTTCGATAATCTCTGCTATAAATGGGTTTCATGCCTTAGGGATGATGAAGGCAGAATAGATCTTAATCCCCCTGGAAAGTGAAGGCATTAGAAGTTAATTATAACCTCATTTTTGTAGCAATACAAATGGGACTTTATAACCTTAATGACCACAGATGTGAGTTCTTGTACAGTTTGTGACTGCAATTATGCCCAAATCTCATAGGATTAATATTCTAGTTGATCATGTGTTACAGGAACTTTTATTTTTCCTCTGGACTGTGTCAGCAGTTAGTCTGAAGATGGACAGGAGATTTTGATGAAAAGAAAAAAAAATCAGCCTTTAGTCATGTCTACATTTAGGCAATTTGTTATGGTAAGACCAGGCTACCCTGCTACTTTTGCTGTTCTAGGAGGGCAAAACTTCTTCCTCCTCCATGTACTGTTTGCTCTATGTTCCTCTGTGATCAAGGGCTTTGCATAGAAAGGCCTGTTGATTCTGTGCCATCCCATTTCATTTTTCCCACAGTGTAATGGTCTTTGGCCTCCTGGGAAAAAAATATTTCAGTAATGCTGGTGATGGGAAACAGGGTAGTTACAAAAATAAACAAAGAAGGTGCCCACACTTTAAATTTCTTGCTGTTTCTATATAATTATATTAGCTTTTTCACAATAACTATTGCTTCAGATATTCATGCTGTAGTGTCATCATGTAATTAACCTGCTGTTCCTTTGGACCACTGTAGTTACAAAGCACTGGCAGGTTTTGAACTGAAAGCTCAGCATCCTGGTCTGATTATGTTCTGCCACCATACTGTATATTGTCTATGAGCAGTCTGTTTGATTGTGTATACCTTTTGGGCAGTCTGTCCAGCTGTAAAAATCAGCAGAATAGGATTATTTTTGTCAAACTAATTCCCAAGTAGTGATTTAGTTTCTATTCCTCCATCTTGTTTCTGTAAATTAGTGCCACGTCCCAAGCACAGCAGGAAAGATGAGCTGTAAACTGTGCCAAATCTACTTCAGATTATCAGAACCAAGGTCATGGTGCCTGGCAAACAAGGACAAGCTGAAACCAAGCAGAGACTTCTCCCTGAGGTGTCAGGTAGCAAAAAATGGGAGACTGGAGAAAGAGGGAGTGACTGTGATAAACCTCCACAGGGGGTGAGAGAGAATGGAGATGTGGGATAAGGAGCTGCAGCCATGCACAGCTGCAGAGTGTGCCCAAGACAAGCAGCAGCTGGGCACAGGAGCACCTTTCCAGAGCAGAGGAGACCTGCTCCTGTCACTGGAGGCCTGTCACCTCCAGTTCTGTTGGTGGGGAGCCAGTCCTGCCCAAGAGGACAAGGGAGAGGTCAGAGGTCCTATGACTGGAGAGCTATCAACAGCAAACCCACCATTCAGGGACCTCCTGAGTCAGTAGTTGGAGGCATGACTTCATGTTTCATAGCCCTTGTAGCTTGTTTTCCATGAGGTTACCCAGCTACTTTTTGAGAGCATTTATACTCTTCATGATCAGTGATTCTTCTGACATAATTTCACACAGAAATGTGGTGCCTGGTTTTCTTCAAACCCACTGTTCTCAAAGGTAGGAAACAACAAACAGCTATTCCCTGTTCACTTCTGCATACCAGTCATGATCTTCTGTGCCTCTGTCACTCATTCCCTGCCACTGTCTTTTGTCCAAGCCGAGGATCACAAATTTATTTATTCTTTCTTAAACTGAAAATAATTCTAGATTTCTTTTTTTCAGCTCTGCTGTGTACATCTCATATTGCTTCAACAGCTTCTCTTTCTTTTTGCCACCTGGGAAGTACCAGATATTCACTCTGTACAACTGGTTGACTCCATAATCCCTGTAGTATAGGCAGAGCTTTGGGAAAGAAGAAAAAGTTGTTCCAAATGTTGCTTTCAAGCAAAGAGGGATCACACAGGCTAACAGGGGGTGAAGAGACTGCAAGTGGTTGCATGGTCAAGTAGCAAGGCAGCAAACAAATTACTCTCATTACTACACTTGTTGTGCATCTTGTTGGTGAGGGAAGAGAAGGAGATTCTGAGAGTATTCAAAATAGGGAGACTACTCACCATGTAGGTTATTTTTTCTTGGAGGATATTAATTTGATGATTAAATAGAAGATGCTTCTTTTCAAACAAATATTGCCTTTCTGCTATTTTCCAAGAACTGGGGAGAGCTGCAACTAAAATAGACATAACTGAGAAAACCATATTTTTATTGTCTATTATCCATGGACAAGTCTTTTGCTCATCTGCATTTGTAAGATTTCCATCAGATTTATCAATATTCTCAAAGTTGATGCAGACGTTGCAAATTTTCCCAAAGATCAGATTATTGTGTCTTACTCTCTCATGCCAATTATTATTATGCTATACTCTTATCGTATAGGAAGGGAGATCCTTTTCCATAGTATAGTACAAGTTTAATCCCTGTGCCTCTTCTTAGAAAAGCAGTAGTGTTTGTATCTTGCAGTGACTGGGCAGCCCCACATACACATCTTGTTCCAGAGGGAAATACAGTCCAGAAGTTACAACTTATAACAACCTCACAGGTCTGTGAGTTCCTTCTCAGCTGAAATCACAGAGGTCACCAGCTGTCTGCATACCAGAATTTAAATAGACTCATCAGAATGACCAGGAACAAGTGCTAAGGGATAGCCCCACGGGTAGACAGCATATGTGTGAAGGAACTTGTTCTTGTTGATGATGACACACCTCTTATCCACCTGCAAACCCACAAAAGCAGCATTACAACCAGGACTTAAGATAGGGGGTGTTTCATAGGGAAATACAATTGTTTGTAGGAACAAGACACCTTGCCACAAAAAGAATTGTGTGACACAGAATCTTGCCTTGTGGGAAATCCAAACCAAGTCAATGTTCTAATTTATTTGCCTTGGGCTATATTATCTTCCCCAGGAGGAGAAAAGAATAGTAATTGGAAAAACAACATAAAACATGCTGAGTACTAAATGCAGACCCTTCATTCATTCCTCTGTGCTGGGCAATGATTTCTTTCTCTCTTTCTCAGATCCTTGTCATGTTGATAGCTCAATATCCTGCCCTGGGGACAGAGAGCTGAGAGGCAGAGGTGAACAGAGGCATTGTACACAGAGAGAGTGAGGCACCCATAGCTCAGTGCAGTTTCCATTTTTCTAACGCAGATTTTCTCTCTTTAACTTTCTGGTCATTAACATCTTAACGGGTAAGGACATTGTGTAGCCATAACTCTGCTTTCTCGTGGTCTTAATTTAATTACATGGAGACAGGAGAGGAATTATTTTTAAAATGCTGTTTAAGTTATTTGTTCTGTCATTTCTTTCAAACAAAAGCATCTTTTGCTTACAACTCCCTTGATTACTGAGGAATGTCGTGCTCGTGACAGATGCCCGAGGCTGCAGAAGAAGCTGTGTGTGCCTAGGCCGTGTAGGGTTACGGCGTTCCCTCAGCCCAGATCCAGAACTGGGCATCTGAAGTGCTGAAGTCCACAGCTGCAATCTGGCTCGGGGCCAGCCGGCTCGGGCAGACCTCACTCACCTTGTCGGACCTTTGGCACCGAGGCTGATGCTGTCATTCATGCACTGAGCCGCACCGGCTTGGTGCCTGTCAAGCCCGAGGCTGGCTGGGATCTGCGCGCTTTCTGACGAGCCTGGAACCCATTTCTGGAGCACGGACAGCTGACAGACCGGGGTGGCTCACGAACTGCTGTGGGAAGGAGAGGAGGACAGTGTCCGGCTTTCACATTGCACTGTCCTACAGTGCTCAGAGGTGGGTGCCGGAGAACGGGGCTGAGTGGCCGCCGGTGGCTCCTGCGTGCCCTGACCCGCGTTTTGCAGCGCCGGGAGGTGGTTGTGACAGACGGACCTTTCGGGTCTCCCCTCGCAGCTCCTCTCCCCGGGCTGCAGCCCGACACCCAGCATTGCTGGGAGCAGAGGGAATGCCACCCCGCACCGGCACCTCAGCGTCCCACAGCCACTTCGCCCGGCGTCACCCCACGGGAGGCAGCGGGCGCTCGGGGCTCGGCGGGCGGAGGTGGGAGCGGAGCCCGGCCCGCCCCCGCCCGGCCCCTGCGGCCGCCCGCGGCCAAGAGCGCGGGGCGGAGCGGCGGCGGCCCGGGAGCCGCAGAGAGCGCTGGCCCGGCGGCCGCGGGGATGCTGCGCTACAGCTCGGGGCTCACGGTCACCGCCACCACCCCCCGCAGGCCGCCCGGGGACGGCGGCCGCTCCCGGCGGAAGGTGCGCGGGGCAGCGCGGGGGGATCGCGGGGGGATGGCGGGGCGAGGAGGGGGTTTGGCATCTCCCCTCGTGTCGTTACCTGCCGAGCGCCTTCCTCTCTTCCCCCTCCTTATTTTCTGTGCTTTCAGGTAAAGCTTGCGGTGTGGGAGAGCATCTTTTTGTGCGTTCTTTGTAGCTGTGGGGAAAGGAAGTTTTTGGGGAGTCCGGCAAGGCTTTTGTAGTTCTAGACCCTGGCCTTTTCTGTAAACCTTCGAGGAAGGTGTACTTGTGTTGGAGGCTTCCCCCGCATCCTTGAAATGTGCCTGGATATTTCCAATTGCGAACTCGCCTGTCCTATCCTGAGAAAGCTCGCTGTAATGATTTAAATGGCAATAGAAATTTAATTGTATGATCAGTTCCTCAAATGCAGATATGTAATTTGCTGATTTAAAAAAAAAAATCATAAATGCACCAAATAATAACCATATATTAATCTGTTTGGCTTCTAAAAAGTTGTTAAAACTCAGGCAGATACGATAGGAATGTCTCTGCAGCCACCCAGCTTTAAATAGCCCTTTTCTTGCTGCTGTAACTACACTGCTGTCATTGTGAATGTTGATTCCACATGTGAAGAAAGAAATCAAAATAAGTGATAATCTTATCCTTTCCAAAAATACGTCCATGTGACCATGATGTTTCTTGAATTATGCAGTTATTAATTTGATGCTTCAAAAATATGACTTCATAATTTAAAAACTGAAGAATGTTGTGTTGCTCTGGTTTTACATGACAGCAAGAAGGTCAGAATGGTCTTCCTGACAAAACGATCCCTGGTCTTCATAAAAAATGAAACTGCTCATACATAAGAAAAATTACAATAACTTGAAAATCATAGTTATGTTCTCTATATGACTTTTTGTTCCCACAGAGTTTCCCTGTTCTGGTATTTCTTAAAGAAGTTACAGTAAGGGAACTTCTGTTCAGGTGATAAGCTTCTTATTTTAATCCCCTTGATAGATTTCTTGGAAATTATGAACTGTATTTGATACATTCTCTTAAGAAAATTGGTGAAAATTTAATTCACAACTACAACCCACTGGGAAGGTGTCCCTTTTTTTAGTGAAGTGTGGCTCCCTTATCATGAGTTGTCAGAAGAGGGGAGAGAGAGTTAGAATAACTGCTGAATAAATGGAAGATGTGTGTCACATTCCCATGAGCCTGTGGTCACAGGAAAAGTACCCTTTAATTGTGTGTGGAATCTCATGGCAGAGATTTCATAAATGGAGCAGCCTAATCAACAGATAAATGACCACAAAATACTTTCTTCTTTGCTTTTTAGAACTGAAAGTAAACATACACTGTTTTTCTGCTTTCACCTTTGAAGGTCTAAAGCCCACACTGGATCTTGGGCAGGTGATTTTTGGCCACTGAGCTGATAGGGTAGTAGATAGTTACTCTACAAATGTGTTATCCACATTTGTTTTGTCAGTATCAACAGTATTAAATTGTGGTGATGTTGAACTCCAGGGCTGGTTTGAAGCTAGATCAATATTGAACCACTTCTTTTTCCTGTGGGGCTCTTGTAAAATGCTTAGAGACTGGTTGCTACTACAACAGCCTGTATTTTTCTGTTGCACTACTAGTAATTTTGGTTATTCTATAACAGCAGTGCTCATTAATTTAACAATTAATTTTAATGAAAAAAATCTGTAATTATTTCAGCCCATAGTTAATTCTGATTAATGTCTTTCTGGGTGCCTTGTTTTTTGGAAAGAGGGAAGAAGAGGTTGAAGAACATTACTTAAGCTGACTCTGTCATCTGTATTTGTTTTAAGTTGCACCCTAGTGATTTGAGTAGGATGGTAAACATACATGTGGATTGTGGATCTGGGCCATGGATTCTCAACATTTTAAAACTAAGCTAGACTGGGTTTTTTTCCCTTAACTGCCATATTGCAGTAGCTTTCCTCTATGCTGTCCCACTGATCTCTTAGAAATTCAGTAAAAAAGCGTGTTTTCATCTGTTACTTTTCATTGCAGTTAGGAAACTTCTGCTGTCTGGTGTCATGTTGGGGTGAACCTGTACAGTCTTTGTTTTCCTATCTATGTCTTTGTTTCACAAATGATGTCAGATGAGCTTTGGAAATACCACTCATGGTTTGTTGGTGTCAAAAAGCCAGGAGTGAGCATAAAATGTTGTCACAATTAAGATTATTTGTAATGTTGACTTGCTAAACCACAGACACTGCAAATTAAGCAAAGGTCAGACAGACTTGCAGGATTGTTAGAATGATACCTGGTTCTTCTTCTACTCAGTATTTCATTTCAAAAGTTATGCTCACAAAGTTACAATGTCAATGACATAAAGGTAAGGTGGAAGTCATGTCTGTCCCTTTTTATTCTCACTTGTTCTTACTGTCAGTGAGCAGATGAAGGAAATTTAATTGCAGCTCTTTCCCTGATAGAATGGTTCTCATTTTCCTCCCCATTTTCTCTCTGCATTACCCAGTTTGTTTCTGGAAATTACTTTTTCATCGTCAGTTGCATGTTATCCTGACACTGTTTGGCACTGAGTCAAGTCTCTTCCTGTTAGGATTTCATTTCCATTTTAAGGCACCACTACAGCAGTGTTCACTGTGGGAGGAGGGCTTGTAGTGATTCCCATGTGAGCCTGCTCATTGATTTGGTCAAGTCAACTCACCGACAAACAGCCCAGTGTGTTGTTCCTTCAGGAAGCCCTGCAGAGCAAGAGCAGTGCATGAACAGTGTTCAGAGCTGCTTCTGGGCTCTGCAGGAAAAAGCTGTGCTGGTTGTTTTTCCTTTCCAATCTCCGCAGAGTTTCTGAATTTTAGCAGATGGGTCTGTAGTGCTGTCCTTAGGTAGAATGCATCATCTGGTGCCTAGGAGAAGCAGGACTGCATGGCTACTTTATACATATGCTGCTGTTTCCCCAGGGATGCTGGGGAAGTCCTATTGTTGTAAACAATAGCAGAGTACAGCCTGTGTAAGTTGGTTCTAGCAAGGAACTGGGTGGTACTTGGCACTGCTGTACAAGCCTTGCTGGGCACAACTTCATGGCTGGAATCCTTATGATTGCCAGTTGGTGTGGGGTGAGTGATTTGGGGATAATAGATAAGGCAAAGTGAAAAGGGCAAGAAAGAACAGCTTAAACCTTTTTGATTGTATAGTGGTTTTAGTCTCAACTAATGGCTGTTGTTAATTTATATTTCCAGTGTAGTTGTGATGACTTGACTGCCATCTGTGCTGGAGTTCCATGATTTCCCTCGTAGTAGCCCTGTAACACCTGTGATGTGAAGGGCAGTTGTGATTCACTCACTGGTACAGGGATAATTACTTATTTACAATCACTGCACTGTGAACCTCTGTTGGCTATAATTAGCCTCGTACTGATTAATAGGCAAGTTATTTACTTCAGAGGATCATACACAACTTCATTTCTCCTAACTTTGAGTTGCCAGTCATTATCCATTTCTGGTTATTTCAGGCATTTTTAATGCTTTATCCTAGCAATATGTTCATTCCTTTTTATCCAGTTTTCCTTTGTTCAAATACACTGTAAGAAAAAGTTGGCCTCATCTATCACTTCCTGCACAGCACAAATCCACTTCTATTTCCTATTTATGGCTCTGGTCTTTGTTTGCCTACATGGAGGAATGCCAGTCTGTGTTTCCCTTCTTGTTGTAAACAGGAATGTTTTAAGAGGAAAGAGCCTTAATAAGCTAATAGGAGGAAAGGGCACAAGGAAAGGTGATGTTAATTACCTCATAAATCAATGAGCTCCAAAGATGAGGAATTTATTATTAATGTATCTGGATAACCAATCTGTAAGTAGGAAGTACCACCAGCTTCTGTAGATTATGGGGACATCTGGTGTTCTTAGACATAGCTGCCAATCACTATCAAAAGCCAATGTACCAAGTTTCATAATTTTAAAATGTATTTCATTGTTTCAGTATTCTTTAGCAAATATGAAAGCATACACTGCTTTTAAGTTTTGGGAGCTTTATGTCACTTGCTAGCTTCTTGTTCTAGATTTTCTAGCATTTATTAACAGTCCTCTGCTTAGGACTTAGAGTTATTTTCCACAAAAATATCTCGTGAATAGGACAAAGACAGAATGTTTTAACCAAGTTTCTTGTATGAAATGTATTGCTTGGAAAACACCATTAAACCAAAGATGTCTCAGTCCAGAGGAAGGCAAACTGCAGCTGGGGACAGAAAGGTATCATGCTTGCTGACAAGAGAATGGTTGTTCTAAAATCACCTCCTAACATTTTTCTTATGTGTTTTGAAGCTTTACAAACCATTTGTATGTATCAGATTTCAAGATTACTCCTATTTCACATTTAGTGGAGTTGCAGTACTGAGGTATCCTTGTTTCAAATACTTAGCTATATGCTGAGCAGAAAAGAAGCATTTACTCTAAAATATACTCCATGTTTCTAAATAATCCCTTTTGAAGAATTAAAGTATGCCTAATCAGCAAACAAAATTCAGAAAGTAGAAAATTATGTTCATTGTTCTGTTAGCTCTCAATGTCATTTTTGAGTACCTAAGAAAAGTCTGTTGATTGAATTGCATTTTTGCTATTTCAGGTATGTAATTATGAGGATGCTCTTGAATTATTTTTTGCCAGCTAAAAACCCCTTTAACCTTTACAAATAATGTTTTGCCAGTGTGTGGTAGAAAACAGAAAATAGTAAGTTAAAAGTTGAATCTCAGTACAGTTCATTCTATAAAGCAAATTATTGAAATCATTTTTGTAACACCTAAATCTTGTTCTTCTTGCAGATGAACGTGTGTAGGCTACGCTTAACAGTGCCACCTGATGAAGTGTCACAGCCTGAACAGGGACCAAAGGAAACTGAGAGAAAGAAAAGTGTAAGTTTTCACAATCCAACTTCAGTTCTCTATAAATGAGAAGTAAACATTGCCACCACAGATGTTGATAATTGTTGTTTTGGATGCCTGAAGTCCAGTCATTCTAGAAGATTTAAGAACATGTGGAAGGTTGGGTGTGAGCTATGACCCTAAGCCTTGGAGTTAGGAATGGCAAATCTGCATGTAAAATAACAATGATAGAGGAACAACAGAGATTGTAGGTGATTTGTGACTGAGGTGCCTTTAAAACTTGATTATTTAATATTTATATATCAAAGAGCAGGAAACTGTTACTAGGAACAGGGTCCTATATTAAACAGGATCTTGATCAGGATTCTCTTGATCTTAAAAGAGCATTTCATATTTCATGTAGGCTTAACAGTGTGCAAGATTTGAGCATTAATGTAGTTGGTGTGCTGGGGACCTTGATGTTTGTGTGTGTCAGCTAATTTTGGTACAGGGTGATGTACAAATAAGAAATTAAAGAATTCAAGATTGTTCTGAAGTGAAAGGGATTTTGAAGGTCATGTGCTTCGAATGGTTCAGAAGGGCATTTGTTTTGCAGAAGTGAGTAGTGTGCACAGAAAAACATTTTGCAATCTGCTTTGGTACAGAACTTGTTCTATAAGAGCTGTTCACTGTAAGAGATGATGTTTGATTAGTCTTGAGGAGTAAGACTAAAAAGGGAAGCTGGATGAGCTCCACAACTTCACCACACTTATACTTTGATAAACCAAAATTAAATAAGTTGATGAAGTTTGCCAGACTCAATGTCTGACAATCAGAAGTATGACAATAGGAAAAAAACACAATAGGATTTACTAGAAGTAATTTCTTAGTGATACATAAAGGCAAAAATAACTAAAATTACTGAGAAAGACATTCTAATCAATAACAATAAATGCAAAGTAAAATGCTCAAGATAAGGATTCCCTATCAGTTGTTTTTGGTCCTGGAATCATTTTCACACACTGGTCTAGCAGAATAATTGGTTCTTCAGGAACTAGAAATGTTACTTACAGAATAGTTTAAATGGACTTTAATGCCACCTAAATGTGGGCCACCATTAAATAGTAGTACTTCATTTTGTACAGAGGTGTTTAGCTGTAGCACTTAGAGTAGCTTCTCTGTCAGTCTCTTGTCAGCTTGTATTTGATTGCAGCAACCCTCAGACTGGCCCAAGTTTATGGGCCTTTGTCCTAGGAGGAATCCAAGTTTGCTTTTGAGGAGGATAGATATTTACTCATGCCTTACTCACATTATGGTTCTGAGTAATGTGATAATGCGAAAGAATTGTTAAGGATTAGGGTTGGACGATTTGTAGTGACTTTCTTATGTAACCAGTGTTTTTCTCTGTGGGACCTTGTATTTAATGAGCTGTTATTTCCTTCATAATGCAAGTAAAGGCAAGTGGGCTTTATATCAGAGAATGTTAGGGAGAGGATATGAAGATAATAAATACATTATATGGCTCAATGTGCAAACCAGTGATGTTTAAGACATAAGTCTTTAATAGGTGAACCAGAAAAAAACCATATGCAATTTAAATATTGTATGTTCTGAGTAGTTTCTAAAGTTCAGTACTTTAAGACAATTGAAATACTTAAAAAGTCAGGCTTCAGAGCTAGATGGGATCTACTCAGCCAATTTCAGAGCAATTAAAAAACACAGAGGAATTGTGCCAATTACTTGTGTTTTACAGTCTGTGTGTGATTAAGAAAAATACCCCACAGATAGTACAGCTATAGTGCATAGAAGCAGCTACAAAAAAAAAAAATCACTGCTCATGAGCTGGTTTTTCCTCATGTCTCTAAAGCCAGACAGCAATATATTACCTGTACATTTTTATTGTCTGTGTAATCCATTGCTTTCTTCAAATTAGTTGTACAGTAACTTCAGTGCACGCATACCTCATGACTCGTCATGCTGTGATACTTTTACTGCACAGTTTAATTAAAAATAATCTCCTACAAACAGTGATCAGGTATCACCCATGTTCAGTTGACTTCATATTAATGAAATTGTTTAAAGCACTTTGAGAACAAGTTTTACAAATTTTAGATAATTCTCACACAGTCCTGTGAGAAATAAGGATAATAGAAATTAAGGAACTTCTCTACCTTGCACTTTACAATTGAAGGTCAAAAAATCCAACTTCATCGAGAATCAAATTTAATATCAGATCCCTTGTTGGAATCTAGAGTTCTGTGCTGTCTTTAATTGCTGACTCCTAAGAAAATGAGAACATGAAAAATGCTTTTGGTATTTCAGATATGTTAGTGTGACTTACAGAAATGAACTGTAAGGGTAATCTGTGAGATTGCACAGTTTTTGCTGGAGTGCTCAACCAAGTCAGGCAGTCAGAGCCCAGCTGCAGGTGCTCTCCTGGTTGGGCAGGACAAATCTCTGCCTCTGCTGCTGAGAGAGGGAAGACCTTGCAGTGTTGGAGGGAATGCCAGAAAACTATAAATACCATGGCATGACATTTGGTTGTAATCTCCTCTTTCAAATCTTTCATTGGAAGGAGGTGATTTTGAGCTGCCCTAATGTGACACAGCAATGGCTCACTGTGTTTGTTACTTTTCTACATCTCTCAGGCTCAGTACCATTAAGAGGTGCTTCAGTTGCAGAATCAGCTAATGAACTGCACAGCAGCTCTTCCTGGGGCTGAGCCTCCCAATAACTTATTTTGCTGCTTGATATCAGACCAGAAGTGATTCTTTATCAGTTATGTTGGTAGCTCTTGCCTTAGTCTTTTTCATTAAAGTCCAAACTTCACAGGAAATTTGTGTTGTATTTTGTTCAATCTGTATCAGTGCAGCAAGTTTCTAAATTAACTTTTATTACTGCTATGCATCCATTGAATAAAAATGAAGAAGAGATTAAAATGAAATTATGGATCTGGGTGGTTTGGTTGCAAGAAAATTGCTGCAGGCTATACTGTACTAGGGTGGCCTCTCCCTGCTTTTTGTGAAAGGCTGGCAGATGGTGCAGTTAGAGACTGATCTCAAAAACTAAAGGGGGAGTGAGTTTGTGTCAGGTTGGATTTTGTATTCTCATATTTAGGATATGATACCCTGAAAGAAGCATATGAGAACTTAATTCACAGGTAGAGGCTGGTTGGTTGGGTTGTTTGAATTGTTAGTGGTTTAAGTAGAGAGAATCACAAACTATTCTGATTCTGTTCCATTATTTCTGTGCATGATAGACAATGGGTGACAGTAGTGTGAGGCTGTTTACTTCACCATGAAGTACAAAGGAATGTTGTGCTTGGCAGATTGTATGCAAAATCTGCATATCCTGAAGCCTCTCTTGTCTTGAATAATAAAGAACTACCAGACAATTGTATTGTCCCTGTTTGGGATTGGGCTTATTTTTATCCATCAGTCTCTTTCTTCACTGTCATGATTAAATTTGGAAGTGCCATTGGAAGCTTCAGTTAATCTTTTGAGGGCAGAATGTGAAGATATGTAGACATACATTTCTTTTTCATTTGGATACGTGAACAAGAGAACAAAAATGAGATAACACTCTGGAAATTTGTGTCACTTTACTGTCTGTGGCTTTCAGCCAAGTTTGAACAATGTTTAGTCTTAAACTCAACTTGGTACTTTGGCTGCATATATCCTCAAACACTTTAATTTTCTTTTTTTTTTTTAACATCACAACTAAGAAGTGAAATTCTTTTTCCTTCCTGAGCAAGAATACAGAAGCATAGTAAACTTGTTTTTTTTTTTCCCAACAAAAAAAGTAGGTTGTAAAGAAGCCAGGAGGGGAATTTGCTTCTGTACATCATGGTGAGAATCAAGCAGAAACTTGTGTCAGGCTTGGCTCAAGAATATGAGTGCAGTGAACGTGTGGCTGTGGTGCACATGGAATCTAGGACAGTGCCTATTTTCTCTGCTGCTGCCAGCCCACTCCTGTCAGCAGAGCAGACCTTGTGCCTGAACAAATGTGGTTCATCTGCTACAGGTGATGTTACTGTTTCTCAGTCTTTCCAGCACTGGTCACTTAATTTTTGACCTGGACTAATTAAACAGCACCTTTGTTAAAACCAGCACTACATAAAAAATGCAGAAAGAATTCCACTGACTTCTGAGGTTTCTGCTATTTTGTTGTATCTTAGTTTCCCAATGTGTAAACACTGGCATTCTGTGTACAGATTACATGGCTTAGATATCACTTTGTATAATGTCTGGCACTTCTCTTTTGAGATGGATACCTAAATTCTACACCCAAGGAGTTTCAAAGTTGGAATGTATTCAGCAATACTTCTTGCATTCTTCATGAATTTAAGAACACTCATGTCTGTTGTGGCATATTTTCCCTATTGTAATACTATTTTAATGTAAAACATTCCCAAATTTACCATGATTTTCATGGGCTGTAGAGGAATATGAAGAGACATAAAAACAGACCTGCCTTTTGCCAGAGCACAGTAACTTTTCTTAGTGAGCTTAATGTTATAAATGTGCCATTTTACTGAAGAGAAAATATGTAACCTCAGTAACAGCATGAGTATGCTCGTTCCATGTGTAACTAGTGAACAGGTAAAAGATAACTGGATATTTTTAGAAACATCTGGAATGTGGCTGTTAAGGAAAAGATAAAGCCTCACTTAACTGATATAATTCTTGTTAAAAGTTTTTTGATGGTGTAGGTAAACAGAAGACCATGAGTCAGGAATAATTTAAGGCCACGGGGATACTAAACACAGAATTGTGTTAAGCATTACATTAGATGTCCTTTTTTTCTCAAAAAAATAGTCTTCTGTGCTTTTGCTTTCAATTTTGGGGCAGGGAGAAGTACAAAATATAAACCTATCTGACTTTCATTTATAAAACTTGTAGATTAGAAAGCAGATCATCCCTCAGTGTTATTTACATAATGCATGGGTCATAGAAAAAACAGCTAAAAACTTACATTTAGGCTTTGGTTTTATAATATCTTCACCTGTTTCATGCTACTTGTGCTGCCTCCTTGAACAGAGACATAAACAGGATGCACGGTAATTATCAAGACTTTTGCAACCTTGGGGTGTAGGCTTCTGTTTTAAATATTTATTAGTTAAGTAAACACAGTCTGTGTTTCTTTGGTACCTTCTGTGTGATCACACCAAGCACAACTGTCTCGTGCTGCAGCACACACAGAACATGTTCCTGGAGGCTGATCCAGGATGTGTGAGCATCTACACGAGGTGTCCTTGCTGCCACCTTGGGCTGTGTAGAACTGACTATAGGTACAAAGATATATTCACAAACTGATCAAGCCAATCCTGCCTTTTCAGATCATTAGCTCACATTAGAAGAGATTTGGCTGATATTTTGACTTTAAACAGCAATGGTTGATTAATCTAATGAATCCTTCCATCTTAAAGCTCTATTCTGGTTAGCTTTACAGTATTTACTTGCTCCTAAATACTTGCATGTATTTACTTATGCTGTTATCTTCACTGAGATGCCTCACTGTAGATAAGAGTGGAGACCATTGAGGACCTGCTTGGAAAAATATTTGAGTTCTGAGAATGGGTGTACGGGACATAGAGGAAAATAATGGGAAGTATTTGACTTTAAAAAACTGTTCTGTAGTTCTTAAGGATGCAGAAAATCCAGGATTAGTGAAAGAGGAAGCACGGGAGAGAGGATGTATCAGAGGAAGAACAGAGTACAAGGCAGAAATGGAAAAAACAGTGAAGGGAGGAAAAGAGACAAAGGTGGGTGGAAGTAGCTTGAGAGGAGGCAGAAGTTTAGTCAGTGCATGCTTAGTGCTGCAGTTCTGTGGAGATATTTGAGAGCTGAGGCACTCAGCAAGGCCTTGTTTAGAGATAAAGCTGTATCGAAAAGGTAGTCAACAAACAAAGCAACCATCCCAACTCTGCATTCAGGGGAGTCTTCTGATTGTAACCTTTCTCCTAAGAGGAAACTGCATCAGGTGAGCCCTTTTTTGGCTGTTTATACAGAACACTGAAACTAGTGATCACTGAGAAGAAATTCAGAGTTACTAAACAGAAAAGGGTGAGTAGATAAGCATGGCTGGAATAGAACAGCAGTGAAAAAGGTTAAGGAAACATGAGAACAGTTACTTGTGTAGCTGTTGGCTCACACATCTTTAAAAAAAGCAAGAACTGAAATTTTAACAGGCACTTGTCTGGGGATTATGATACGAAAGAAGAATAAGGAGAGGGTAAAAACAATATCCTGTATTTTAAGTAGCACATAGAACTGGAACAGTCAACAGATGATGGAGAGTCTTTTAATCTTCTGAAAGAGAAGTAACAAAGGCATTTTAGGAGGCTTGTGCAAATACAGATAACAGGCAAGTTTAGCAAGAGACATGTAACCAGTCTGCCTTTGTGTGTACCTAATCCTGCATGTACTGTCCATTATAATGTAAATTTAAGTCTGTTCATCTCTGAAATACATATATAAGTGCCATGGGTGATTATCCAGCTGCAAATCCATTAGTCTGAATTTGTGGGTCTTTCTTGGGATGGGGGAAGGGGGGAATCCTTCAAAGCATTCCTGAGGAATGTGTTCATAATATTCTAAAAATAAGGAATTTTTATGCCAGAACTCTACAAACAGCAGTTTAGACACTTTAGACAATTCTGCTAATGTTTCAGAGGCACAAAGGACCTTGGTATTGCTATTCAGCTTTTCACCCCATTGAAAATGAGTGATCATGGGCAAAGGGTATGGATTTATGAATTCAGTCTGGTGCCTTGGTAACCTCTAAACAATCAAAGTGATTATTCATTCTGTTATCAGGAAGATGGAAACTTGTGTGTAATCCTTTTTTCCAGATGCAGGGGAGGAGCTGCAATGAACTATGAAAGAAACTCTACAACTCTGGAAGCAAACAAACACAAAATAATTTTGAGTCATGTCCCCATCTGGTTTCTGTATTTCCCTATTTATAAGTTATGAGGTGTAAGACTTTTGTTTGTGCACATCCAAACAGCAAAACAAAACCCCCAATAATACATAATTATGAAACATCTCATTTTGAGGATATGAAGCTTTGCATATAATGTTTTCAAAGTGCAAAATTATATCATGCATAAGTAGGGCTGGTTGCCCAATGTTTTCTTCATTAAGTGGTTTTAAAGCTTTCTTTTCAAATAAATGTTTACAGCTTTGTTGTTCTGTGCCTGAAATGTTCTTTATCAGGTGTCTGTTCTGTTGCCCTCCCAGCTGTGTACACACACACCCAGAGCTTCAGCAACATGGTTAAACTATTACTGATGGAATAAAGAAGAGTGTGTAGTATTTACAATGTTAGGAAAATCTGTCAGTGCCATGTGGGATGGACACAATATAAAACAAATGTCTGTCTCTATAAATTTTTCTTAATACAAGACAATTTTCCTGTTGATTTCCCCCTTACCCAAAGAAATATTTATTCTTATCTTGCCAGTATGGTTGTGTTGGTTTGGCTCCTAAAAACTGAGAGTGCTGCTGCTTTAGGCTGCAGATGGTGGCCTCTCTTTACCATCATGGCAAGGACTGGAGATTTCTAGAATGCAGCTGCACATGGATATAAGATGTTGAGCTTTGTCTGTTTAAGCCTCTGTTTGATGTCAAAGAGAGTATTTAGACAATGCTTAGAGCAAAAAAACAAAACCAAACCAAAACATATTCTAAAATCAATGTAGTAAATGTTCTCAAGTGTACCAGTATCTGGTATCTCCAGAGTAAGAAAGTAAGTTCATTAAACCATCCATACCTGATTTTTCTCTAGAAGTGTCCTTTCAAAAACAATGAGCAAAGCTTATAGGTAACAACTGTGTATTCAAACTTTTCATTCTGACTTTCCATTCAGAAATCACTGATTATTTTTAGATTCCTAGTTTGCAAATATTTCACAATCAGTAAGAGTATTTCCCCTTTAAAAAAGTCATAATGTGGATGTTTTCGTCTAAGGTAGTTGTTTAAATTCTCCGTAATCAAGAAGAGAAATGAGTAGTTCTGAGGACTGACTAATTTCAGGTGCTTGTGACAGAAGGATGTTTCCCTGGGCCCATTAGAAGGGAGGAGAGATGAGTAGCCAGGTCAGGTGGTGATCTGACCTTGCAGATACTCATTTACATGCTGAGGGAAATGACTCCTGCTGTTTGCATGAATATTTTTCTTATTAAGTGTATTGATGAGATGAACAAGTGAAGGGTGGCTTGAAGCAAGACATGCCATTATTACAAGTATATTTCACAAATTTCTGCAATTCACTCAAATAAAAAATGTTGGCTCTTTAAAACAATCTCTAATTACATAGCAAGACTTGATTTAGAAGGCTTATCCCTCTACAGTACTTAGTAACACTGGAATACCCACAAAAATGCTATTTCATAGCTGTGCTTTAGCTCTTCCAATGTCAGTTCTGTATCTGTATCTGTAATAGGAATGGAGACCTGAAATGAGTTTGATTCCTTTGCAGGTTCTTACTTAGCTTTAAATGCAGACTGAAATTTTACTTTATCTTCAAGAGAAACAGGTATTTTCTCTTTTAAGGAGCACTGCCTAAAAGGTTTTAATTTCAGTTTCTTAGTAGTTTCTGTGTTTTTTGAGTTAACCTGTGAAGTTTTGTTTCTTGCAGCAGGGAGTTTGGGAAATGATAATAATTAAATAAACAGGAATAATTCTGTTGGTGCAAGAATTTAGAGGGAACTAGAGACTTGACAGTGTTCTGCAAGAATGCAGAAAAGTAGCATCTGGTGGTGAATGAAAATAAGCCAGTTTAACCTTTTCTTACATGTCTCTACCTCTCCTTGTACAAATCCAGCCTGTTGTCTCTAGCTGTGCCTACATGACTTTCATTGAAGGCAGTGGTAATTAGACATCTCTGTATTCTTTATTAATTATGAGTTGGTCATTGTTTTTTCCAAAAACATGAAGGCTGACAGGTTGGCTCCAAAATGTTTGGGACTTAGTGTTCATATGTACTGTTGTGCTTTCACTATAATTGGTGTCTCTCCTGGCCCTAAGTTACTGGTGTTTTATTCAGGATTTTTTATTCTAGTACTTATTTCTTTTAATTTTTAATTTTTTTAATTTTTAGGATCTCTACCATGTACCAAATGGGATCTCTCCAGGGAAGCTCTCTCATGGGATGGTGTATGGTGTTGTGCACCGAACTGACAACAACCATAAGAGAGAAATGGTGGTTTATGGCTGGTCAGCTGATCAGCTGAAAGAGGAGATGAATTACATTAAAGAAGTGAGTTACACTTTCACCTCAAAATTTGTTAAATACCCTTTCCATATATCCATGTAGAGTTGTGAGAGTATAATGGGATGACTGATGTCTAGCCCAACATCTCAATTTGAACTGGGAACCTACTCTGAAGCTAGAGAATGGCCTTGGCAGTATTTGAGTTGGGAGAACAGCATGTTCTGTACCTGTGAACTGCGCTTGCTGATGGAAGAAACTATGTGAGCAGACACCTGAAAGGATAAAGTCTTCTCTCTTCCTCTGCTTCCCCTGTCCCCAACCCCCCTGGCTTTGAAAAGGCTTCTAAATTAGGTGACATAGTAAAATCACTTGGGTATATTTTGGGGCAGCCTTAAAATAGTCAGCCTAATAAGGATGTCTTTGTACTACTTTCTCTGTGCTTGCTCATTTATCACAGTTGGCAGAAGATCTCCTGAAAAACAAAAAATGCATTTCTGATCCTGCTTGAAATTTTTCTGTTCTTGAAACTCAGCATCACTTTGCCCTTCAGTCTTTGGCTCAGTCTGTGGCAGTAACACCCTAATTACCTCAGGGCAAATAATCTGACCTCTTTCCACCCACTTTCACCACCCAGGAGGCTGTTGGTCATTGCTTATCGTGTTACACTGATACAAGTGCAAACTGAGTTGGTAGAAGAGGGAGGAACCCTGAGTCAATTGGGCAGTGTAAAGCACTGCTATCATGTGTGCTCCTCACATCTGCCTGGTCTTGGATATCAGCACTTGCTTCTCTCCCTTGGTACTCCCTGTTTGTCAGCTCCTGGTGTTCACCACTCTCAAGCTGCTGAGGTTAGGACTGGCAGGGTCTGTCAGTGCTGCAGTGCTGGTGAGGCACACAGGCTGCCCTGGCTGCAGTTTTCCTGCCTGTGGAGTTTCTCTGCCCTGCTGGGTGGTGTCAAGGGACAGGTGAATTGGCACACAGCAGGGCCAGCTCCCCAAACTGTGCTATCTGTGGTACCTGAAGATTGAGTGGGGTGGAACCATCTCCCTGCTCCTCTCTGTCTCTTATGGAGGGACATGCCAGACCATGTCTACCTTGTGCATTCAGGGTACTGATGCTTTCAGGAAAAGTGGGAAAGACATGGGAAGAGACGTGCTGGCTTTTGCTCTTCCATCTTCTGGAAGCTGTGTTCAGCTCTGCTAATTTGTGATCTTTGGTCTGCCAGAGTAGTGTTGTCTTTAAAAGCAGAGTGTTAAACAAGAGTCCTCAGCTTGTGCCGTGTATGTGCTGACTCAAACAGACCAAAAATGATGGGCCGTGTCAGATCTGCTGACAGCTTCCTCTGCCTGAGTCAAATTTGCATCTTGCAAGAGGGTGTGTGTGCCTGTGCCTGTGTGTGAGGAGGCACAGGGTGAGCAGTGCTTTCCAGCTCCCTTCTCTCTTCCTCATCCCAAAGGGAGCCCATGGCTAGGGAGCACTCCTTGCACAGGTTTGGTGGCCAGTCCCCCTCTATCTAGGACTCTATGTAGAGCTGCTAAAAACATCCCCTGCTGAAGTTCACCAAACCCCACTGTGCAGAGACAGTAAATTCACTGCCCTAGATGTTCTGCAATCAGCCTGTGTTTGGTAGAGGTGAGGATGGGGAAAAAAGAGGTTGAATTACATAAACTGTAGGCAAACATGATTGCAGTGGCATGCAAAGCCAAACTGGAAGTCATTTTGTGTGTTTTTTGATTTCTTTTTTTCTGGAAAGGCAAGGAATAATTTACATCCATAGTTCTTGAAATCAAATTGAATTCTCTGTTCTTCAGATTTGAAATTGCATTGGTAAATGTAAGCTAATTTGTTGTTTAGTTAGATACAAATCTAAAATACTGAAATTTCAAGTGTTTACCTGCAAAGGATACCCAGGGGAAACCAACCACTTTAAAAGTATGGAGGTATTTTCAGTCCATGCCTTTTTTTTCCCTGAGACAAAACAATATATGATCAAATTAATATTAATTCATTTAGTAATTAGGTTAGAATGCCTTATGGATATTTAATTGAAATTAATTTATTTAAATTATTAATTTAAATGTGTTTAAGCATGTACAGAGAAGTTTAGAACTGCTCATAGTGACAGTTATTTGTATCATCCCTGTGTAGACAAGTCTTGAGAGTTAAGTTTTTGTCTTTTTCTTGAGAATAAATTGCTGTTATGCAGTGGTAGATTAACAATGGAAATTACAGAAAGTAACAATGAAAAACATAGAGGAAAAAAATTATGTCCTACTATATGTAACAATATAATCCAAAATTTTGACAAAGGCCTTTGATTTTTTTGACACCAGGTGAGAGCAACTCTGGAAAAAGTAAGAAAGAAAATGTATGGTGAATATGATGAAATGAAACGAAAAATACAGCAGCTAACAAATGAACTGAAAGTAAGTATCCATTCATTTGCAGGGAAAGCATATGAGAATAACTGACCCAGTGTTATCTAGAAACTTTTCTTTTGCTTTAGCAGAACAGAACTAATCTCCCAAACCACTCCAGTTCACTGTTTTATGACATCTTTAGTTTCCTTTATTTATTTATTTTTCCATCCAGGAAGGTAAAGCAGGACAGGGATGCTTTTGCATATGAAATCAAATTGGCTGGAAATTCTTGGAAATAAAAGAATGATCTTGATACCATTGCCTGTGTATATTGGTAATTAGTGGAGATGGATGTAACAGCTTCCAGGTGAATCAATTAAATAACATTGATAATTAGGCAAAACTGATAACTTAGAGTAATTTCAACACTTTGCTCTGTTTTACTGACTCTATTGCTTAAAAACTAAGTAAAAGAAGTAGCAATACTCATTAGTGTTAAAGTGCTAGAAATGACTTACCTTTTGGTTTTTAATGGAACATTTCAATGATTTGTCTTTCTTCTGACATGCTGCTTTAGCAATGAACACTGTTGCACTCTGTAAAAATAGCCTTCATATTAAACTGTTGAGTTGTTTGATCAAAAAAAATCTGAAAATTTGCTTTGAATTTATGTTCAGCATTGATTTCCACAGCCCTGGTTCAGAGGAAGCTTTGGCAATTAAAAGTATTCTGACTTCAAGGGACTGGGACCTTGACTTGTGCCTTTCTGCCATCCTCATTTGGAGGCTGTCAGTTCCCTGCATGCTGTATTAGGCACAAAAATCAGAACTTCCTGTAAACTAGTACGTTGATTCTCTACATCTGGTCTCAAAAAAAGAGAAAAAAAAAAAATCCCCGTGATCTGAGAGAAAGAGAAAATTCAATTTCTGCAAACTGTGTTAAATAGTCATAATGCTGCCAACAAGACTCACTCTCCCCCCAGCATGCATGGGGTAAATGCTGATTCAGGTGCAGCTTTGTTGTCTTTGCTGCTGATCTTTACTGAATAGCAGTGATGATATCCTGCACTTCCAGAACTTCTGTCAGACCAGTAGAAATCCTGCATGAGTCAGAAATTCTTCCTTAATTAAGGGTTTCTGACCAGCTCTGACAGAATATCTAGTTCTGCAGCAAATTAGCAGTTCATGAAGCTTCCTTCTGACATAAATGGTGCATTAGGAGACATCCTTCCCTTTTTTTTAATATCTAGACTGCCTGAAAGGAAACACAAGTGTTGCTGTTCCTAATAACATGAGCTTTTTGTTTGGTTAGTTATATGGGAGCTGATTTTGGTTTTATATGACTGTTGTCTTTTGTGCTATTGCTAGTCCTGTTTAAAATCCTTTCTATACTCTTTGCTTCAGCTTTCAATCACTGTGCTTTTTTCTTACCAATTTCCAGGACAACTTTTTGTTCATAAAGTTTGTTTGAAATTTGCTCTTCCAATATCCTGCCTTGGGCTTCTTCACACAAGTTCTTACTTTCTTAATCCATCCAAAGCATTTCTGCTTTTGTTTGTTTTACATGAGCACACATTTATGGAAGGTTAACAGTGACTACTTGGCCTCTACTCTCTATGCTGACCTAATCTGTGTATGGCTTGGTTACTACACACTTGTCCCCTGTATCAACCCCTGGTGTTCTTCTGTTTTTATCAAGAAAGAAATCTGGTTCATCTAAGAATGTGAGCTAGGTTGGCTTCCATTAGTAACACTCTTTTACTCTTTATTACTGGATCATTCATAATTATTTACACTGTTTGGCTTTTGGTCCCTTCTTGAATGATGTCATTTTGTGTCTTTTTCTCCCTTCAGTTTTTAAGCATATGTGTGTGTACATATCAGAAAATGACTAATTTTCACACAACAAAGCCCTCTGGCTTCCCCTCCCTGCTTTGTACTGTTTCATCCTTACGTCTTCTTAATGTACCTGATTAGTCAGTTCCTTCTTAATCAAGGCTTTTCTACAATTCACAGTTCTAGAATTCCTTATTTCTTGCATTCTTCTGCTTTTTGCTCTGAATTTTTGCAATCTGCCCACTCTATGTATATGTTTCTGGATAGACAGCTGCCAATTGTCCTCTTGTCCTTTCAAAAAGAACAGCTTATACAGTGATTGCAGACTAACAATAAACTTAGATACTTTTGCCTTATTTCTGTTAGATTATTTGGATTTTAAGTTTGTTTATTTGTTTGTGAGATTATACTTTGAGGCCTGTATATTTTAAGCATCCTAGTAATGTGAAAACGACCTTGGTGTCTTTCTCTTCTGTAACTCTCTTGGAAAGAATAGGTAAACTTAATCATTATTCTATATAAAACTTTTTTGTTTTGTTTTGTTTTTTTCCCTGCTCAGGTGACAAATGCTCATCAGGAATCCTTAGAGAATCATGTGCGAGTGCAGGCTGCAGCCTTAGATAGCTTTAGTGAAATGAACAGCTCCTTGACATCAGCATCAATAGACTTGCAGGTACATCTTCATAGCTGCTTCCCAGCTCACAGCTGCCTTTTCTAACATGGCTTTCAAAGCATACAGAAAACATGGATGATAGATACAGATTCTAACACTAAGCAACATCGTAAAGTACTGCCTTGGATATCTAAAGCACCTAATTTAGGAAACAAAATGTTCCAGATGTTCCTGGTTTTTTAAACAGAGGAAAAATTAAAAATAGTGTACAATAAAGAGATATTGTTATGCAGCAGATTAATACCACAAGTCATGTCTCTGTGAAGGATCTAAGATGAAAATGAGATTTGGTCTGTATAGTGCAAAATGGTGCATCTCCTGACTTAGTTCTGCCTTCAGTTGGTAACAGAAATGAAGTGGCATGTTGGGATGTCAGACACTTGTGACATTTTACATACCTGTGAGATGCAGGGGGAAATAGAAGGTGGGAATGAATTTTCGTTTTAAAAGACTTCTAAATTCCCACATATCTGAGCTGAACGACTTAATGTCCCTGCCTTCTTGTATGTAACAAGAATGTTACATTCTTGTACATTACTCTCTTGTTTCCAGTCCACTGCATTTTGTATGTATGGCAAGGCCCTCGGAGGGAAGATTACTCATACTGAAATTTATCCATATTCCTTTTTCATTTTTTTTAAATAGTGTTCCAGGACTTGATTTCACTGAGTATACTCCTCACAGAAATACCTTCTAGCAACAACAAAAGCCATAATTTTAAATGTTAAAACTTGCAAAACTGTTGACACTGCATTAGTATGTCAGGAAGCTCTTTAAATGTGCTGTTTGTTTCATAATCTCTTGCCTATATTAATTCATCAAATTATTTCTGATTTTTAATATGTTCTTTACCTCTTTCTTCTAGAAAACTCTAGTGGATGTTACATTGGAGAACACTGACATAAGGGAACAAATAAGAAATTTGAAACATACACATGAGCAATCTATGGAAAAGCTGAGAGAGAAGCAAAAGCAACTGGAAACAGCACAAATTGAAAATCAGTTGCTGAAGTTAAAGGTGTGGTATATAAACTCCTCAAACAATACTGCACAGTAAGGGCATTAGGTGGATGCTAAATGAATTCCTTGGCCTTATCTGTAAAGGGTTCTTCATTCTTCATGCCCTCATCATGACCTCCAGCTCACTTACTCCTGTGAATCAATACTGGTTTAATAACAGAGAATCTCAGCTGGCGACAGGCAGTCTTCCCATAACATGGGATGTAACATAAGAGTGAGAGATGTTGACAGGTAAAAATTCAAACCATTAAATGGTTATTAGCATCCATTCCTATTAAGTGAAGGAATATTACAACTCTACACATTGCTACATGAATTTCTTGGTGTTGAGTTTCTTTGGTGTTGCACCATTTTTAATAGGTAGTCTGTTAAGTCTTATGAGTGTGTGGTCAGCACGTAAGAGCAAGCATCTTCAAAAGAGAATTAAGCTATTTCTTTCAGAAAAATGCAAGGGAATAAAACACAAACTGCAAGGTTTAATATGACAGAAAGCTTGACCGGATTGTTTCCTCATCAGCCAGTGCATTCCTTTAATCTCAAACCAAGCCATTAAAAAACCAAATTAAACAAACACACCCTACCCCCTCCCCGGAAGCCTTTGTGTCTTTTAAAATTGCTCAAAGTAGACCAATTTGGATATAGCACTAAATCAGAATTTGTCAAGTTTTGAAAAATTGGTTATTATTTTTGCTAAAGTTTCTGAAATTAAGGTGACTGCAGCTATATATTCATGTTTAATTTTGTCAGAGAAGGTGTTTCTTTCTGGCTGTTTTGCTAGTGACTAGCACTCATGCTTAGCGATGAATGGTTAAACAAGAAAATGTAAGTGCATCTCATGTTCTGCTTTCCTCTCACAGTACAGCTCTACAGGCTATCAAAGAAGCTGTATTTTGCACCTGCTGTTGTCAGCAGGAAATAAAAAGAGGGAAAAACCAAGTTACAGAAGCAAAGATGATGCAACTAAGATTTTAAAAGAGAAATTCAGGCTTCACTATAAAAGTAAGGACATGCCCCAGCAAGTCAGGTGTGTCTGCTTCTAAGAGCAAGGAACTGAAGCTTAAGTCTCAGTTCAACTGAATGCATAAGGATTTGTTTATCTTCAAGCATGTTAAGCTCTGCAGAATACATACCCTGCATTTACACAGCAAAAGTGCATATTTTGCCCTCACACTTTCAGTTTTAGTACCAAGTTAGTGAATAATATACCTCATTAGTGTCTTTGACAGTTAAATATAAAATCGTGTCTCACAAGGTGCCAGGACATCTGGGAATTCATTCTAGGAGTGACTGTAAGAGGATGGTGTGGGATCTGGGAGGGTAGTGTTGAAAAGCAGTAACTACTACGTACAATGATTTCATTCTGGGTGGAGAACACACCTATGGGGCTTATTGAGGAGCTTTGGTTTATTCATAAAGAGTGGGGATGTTGCTTAAGTATATTGTAACAGATGTCCTGATACATCCACTTTTTAACACTTGTTTTTATTGTGCTCATTGCTTGAGGTGTAAGGAAAGGAATGACTGAGATAAAAGGCCAGAGATCCTGTTCCAGTTCAGTGTATCTTAAGGATGGGGTTTAATAATTGGCTTTCTCTCAATTATACAATTCTTTCAGGCTTCCTGGAATGTGGGGGGTTCATTTAACTCCACACCCTCTCATAAAGTGCAGGTCACTACCTGTGCCCCGGGGTTGGCCTAGGTGAGATGACAAAAGGGGACAGTTGCAGTACAAGTGGAGTCCTTCAGGGCTCATCCCTTTCCAAAGAATGAAATACACTGTTGTTTTTCTGCAGGGTACTAAACAAGTTTGTTTCTGCCATGCAAGATGAACCCAAGGATATGCTAAACCTATTGGTCCTTGAAACAGAAACAAAATCCAACCCAAAACCTTAATGATCAGAACTCTGTATTTTGCAGCTGTGTTCAGTGTGATGATCAGCAGGGAACACTTTATTCCTCCTCGTCCTGCCACTTTTGTAGCACCCACAGCATTTCACTATAACTTTGGCTGATTCACAGCATCTCTAGGAAGAGAACTAAGTCCAGTACTAGCTGTTTTACTTTACTTTTATTGTGGTTTACACAGTAGATGGGCCTAAACTGTGAATATCCTTAATTACTGAGGGTGTGGTTCAGTCAGTGTTTTCAGTCAATAGCAGGAAATCTGGTTTCTGAATTACCATTCTGCCCTCTCCCCTGTAGCTCTAGTAAAGTTTCTGGTTCTGTTGTTAAAAATTAACCTTTCCACACACCTGAGAATTTTAATTTTCAGTTTGATTGCTTTGCTGCATGGTTACCCCAGTTCTTATGCTACACAAAAAGCAGAATGTGAAAAACCAAGAGAGACCAGGGAGGGTACTGCAATAAAGTATTGCTTTGAATGATCATGGTCACTTAGAAACAAGAGTTGAGTCTAGTCCATCTCTGTCCACGCTTCAGTCAAGTAGGGGGGAGATAGTATTGTTTCAATGGGGAAACAAACCAAGTGACTTGGAGGGTGTTATGGCAGGGTTCAGCAAAGAGGCATGGCCTGATCTTGGATATGCAATGACTAAATGAGCTAAATTCAGACAGCATGGAACTTGATGGAACAGTAACTTCTACAGCTTCAAATTACAGGAATATTGGCAGAATGATGTAAATGGTCTTGATGCAAATGGAAATCTACTTTTGAAATGTCAGATTCGTAACAAGGGGGAGCTTAACTTGAAAGTCTTATTTTCTCATTATGTGAACTCTTTCTCCTGCTGCCAGCAATTCTGTACTGACTGATGGGGCAATCTTCCTCTCTCACAGGTGGAATCATCACAGGAAGCCAATGCTGAAGTCATGAGAGAGATGACCAGAAAGCTGTACAGTCAGTTTGAGGAAAAAATGCGAGAAGAGGAACAGAAACACAAGGCTGAGAAAGAAATGCTCCTGGTATGTAGAGCCAGTCTGTAAGAGCAGTGCTTAGCTTGGAGGTGGTTTCTCAATCGCTCCATACTCTGGACTTGACACATGTTCCTTCACTTCTGTCTCTGTGATTAGTCGTGCCATAGTTACTAAGCTTTCCAAACTTTTGGCGTTGTAGGACTAAGAAAAATGTGTTCAAACACAGTAATGTCAATGATAATCTAGATTTCAAAATCTGAAATAGGGTAAGTAGGTTTTTTAACTTCTGATTCTCTGAAAAGGGAAAATGCAATGTCCAATTTTAAGTGACAGTTTAAGGAAGAAAGGGGACAACTTCACTGGATGCTACTGGAGCAAGAACTCTCCTATCCCCCAATTTCCCTCCGCCCCAAAGTAAAACCTTTATATGAGCAGTCAGTTGTTGCATTTTTAAAAATTATAGAGGCAGATAATGATGGAAATTGAAGATAAATGCTCCTTTTTATTCATATTGCTGTACATGTAAGGAAAGGACAAAGCTGAACGTGGTCAACTATGGTGTATAGAAATCTGTCTTTTGCAGCACCATATTTTTCTCATGCTGTTATTTAGCAGCATCCTCAGGGAAAGGGAAGGAAAATCAGCTATCTGAAATGGGTAAAAGTTTTTCTTAGATTGTCACAATGATGCTTTACTAATACCTGTGTATTTCAAAGTACCCCCAATCTTTTACTCTATGTAATTCACTTCTAGGGTCATAACTCTTCCAGGTTTCTGAGCAGGTGTAGTGAAAAGCTTTGAGCTCTTTAGGTGCTATTAGCCTGGCCCTGTAACCAAAAAGAAGAAGAAATATTCCTCATTTTAATATATTAGCTGCTAATGTGATTGAAAATGTTCTTGTTTGTAGGAGGAAACAAATCGGCTTCTGAAGGCTATTGAAGAGGCAAATAAGAAGATGCAGATTACAGAAACAAGCATACAGGAGAAAGACCAGAGAATTGGTGAGCTGGACCGGCTGATTGAACGCATGGAAGAGGTATTGAGAGCTGATTGCTGCCTTGAGAGGAAATGCACAAGTGCATGGAGGAAATTTCACTTATTACTGTTCTGCTGCTCAGTGACATACCATTGCTGTTTGCATCTCAGTTACTGCATTTAGTATATCAGTAAATGCAGCTGGACTGCCACAGAGACCCTGTGATGAGTTATGCAATGAATGTAGGATTGCAGTACAGTTCACAAGTACAGATTAGTTCTTCACATTAGTTCTTTAATCTGCTCTTATGTGGCTGATCTCACCCAGTGAGACTGAATGTCTCTTAAATTCCCATCAAGGTGGATAACAAACACTTCTCTGTTAACTTGTTTGACTCAGAGCCCAAGTCTTCATAGATCTTCACAAGCACTGTGCTGGTGGGCACTTAAAAATAAACAGGAATACTCTGGGGAAAGAAGATGTAGCAATACCTTTTATCTCAGCCTTGGATTGGGAAATTTTTTTTGAGTGATAATGTGGACAATTTGATATTTAAAGATTTTGATGACTCATATTTTTATTGAAAAAATTTAGTTTCAAGTACAGCCATACATCTTCATATAGGAAATTGAAAACTGATCTTGTTTCCATGCATAGCTGGGAAATTGATTTTATTATTACATATTCTGTGCTGCTTGGCTATAGGAAATGCATGAATTTTGTTTAATCAGTTTCTATTTTAATTTCACAATGATGTTTTGAATTGCAATGAAATATGCTTTTTGAAGCCTTTACATTTTGATACATGGAGAACTGAATGATAACTTTTTTTGTTTAGGAACGTCACCAGCTGCAAAAACAACTTGAATTAAATGAATTACAAATATCTGGAGCAAAATCTGAAAACAACTCTGACAGTGAAAGGTGAGATATGACTTGCCTGTGGAACTTCTACGCTTGCTAGGAAACTTCAGGGCTTTCTTTGGTTTTGTACACGTCTAAATTTTGCCTTTTCTAACTTTAAAACTGCAGTCTGGTAGGGATTGTCCATCTGAATGTAGGTTTATTTATATGTAAAATATCAAGACAATTATTTTTTGCAACAATGACCACCTTCATGCATCTTTTCTGAAAAGTTGTTTGCAAATGTGCAGAGTCCATTGTAGATGGAACAAGCTGTGGCTTGCATTTTTCTTAAATCTGCATTCCCAAATTCAGAGGAGCATGATCCTGACTATGAATACTTTCACTATCTAAACTCAAAGGTTTATATGACACTGCTTGAGTGGGTAAAGATGAATTATAGCCATAAACTGAATAACAGTTCTTGATTACTACTTATGGTTCTGTGGCACCCAGAAATTCAATTTTAAGGTTTTGGGCATCCTGTTGTTCTTTGGGAAGCATAAACATAAAAGGAGGTCCCTGCTGAGAGCTGCTCAGTGCCTTGTGTTGATCTGTGACCAGCTTCTCTGGTTTCAGAGTAAGAATGGCATTTCACAGCAGCCTGTTAAAATAATAACTTCAAGTGAACAGATGTCGCTCGCATACAACATAGAATATGGAGATGAAAGATAATTGCTGTTTTCCTTTACCTCTGAATAATACAGACTTCTTGCTTCAGTGAGTCCTTTTCAGTGTGAAAAATTATACTGCAGTAAAAGGGCAAAGGCAGGAATTTGTGCAATGCAAGCAAGCTCACAGTGGCAAACTATGCCATGCAAGCAATAAATCTGTGTTCAGATGAAGCTGGTTTATTCTTAAGTTGTCTTTACCTGTCTGTACCTTATCAGACACTTGAGCTCCACCTTAGGAAGGATGTCTGTTCCATTTCTCCATTGCTATCAATGCTTAAGATCCTGAATCTTCCAATGAGATACAAAATATGTGCTACAATTGAAATCAAAATAAAATTAATGTTTTGTGAGATCTTAATATGCACAACTGAAAAACCTCCAGCAGTGCTTTGAATTTTTTGAGTCCCTGTCCAAGTGCTGCAGTTACATTTCTGCAGAGTACTTCACTGTTAATAGAGACTCTTTTGGTGGGAAACAGCATACAATTCAGTCATTCACTGGAATCATGTCTTACAGTTTGCCATCTGCTGCTTTGTCTTAGAATGGTTTTTCTATTTGCAGCTTTAACAGTTTTTTTTCTGCTGGGAATAGACCAAGATGAAAAAAGCCTTTTTGTTTTTGATTCCCCTCCTTCCATCCTCAAATTCTGTCCAGTCCTGAACCTAGGAGTACAGCTGTTTATTTTGTAAGGAAGCGATGGCTTTCTTTGACAAATTTTAAGAATTGGACATTCAGATAAAAATGGAGACTCCCATGGCCAAGAGAGTCCTGTTTCCTTGTGTATTCTAAAGCTACTTTTCTGACAAGCTGCCAAAGCAACTTGTGGCAGGAGTTCTGTGGGAGTTCACTTTCTGTATTAAACAGATTTGAAGAAATGCAGAATCTATCTGAAGAATTACATGCACAAATTTAAACCACTCATAGCATTCCTGCTGACTGTTGAGGAGTTAATACTACTCCAGTTAGCATTCTGCTGCATTTGGCAGCTCTGCCGAATTCTTGACTGAAGGCTCCCCTGCAGTAAGACAGCTTTGAAAGCAGACCTGCTTCCTGGCTTTTGTTTAACATACATTTCCAAAATATTTGCAGGTAGTAGTAAGCTTCTCTCTGAAGCTAAAGATCTAGTTGTCTAAAAGCATTTCACTAAACGAAAATACGTCTTGAGATGAGTTTTGTCACATTGTTTTTTTATCAGCACTTCAGGCTCTGAGTAAGCATGTCAGTATGCAAGACTGCATACATAAAGGTGAGACAACTTGGGTGGAGGTGGCCACTTGGACTAAGATCACATTAAAATGTACTTTGGACAATTTGACATCTGTCAGTGCAATTTGACTTGCCTGTCCTGATTTATGGTGGATTGTGGGGGTTGTTCTTGTTCTGCATGTACTGCATAGCTCCTCACTTACAGCCTTGATTCTTGCATGTTTTGCCAGGTCGCAGCACTTGGAGGAGGTAGCAGCCAGCCTGAGAGAAAGGATCAAGCATCTGGATGACATGGTCCACTGCCAGCAGAAGAAAGTCAAACATATGGTTGAGGAGGTGAGATACAGTAAAGCAACTTGGAGTCTTTGGGGAGCACTGATTCTTTTAGTACATAATCCAAAGAGAACTGTGTTCTTTGTGCAGTTGCCTTATGCCACCTTTGTTACAGTGGAAGTTAAGCATCTGGAGCCAGTGAAGCAGAAAGAGTAGATGAAAGCAGTGTAATCCAGTGGCCGTGGGTTATATACTGTGATCTTTAGGCTGACACTCAGTCTGTCTCTCTTCATGGGTATGCAGGAAATGCGACACAACTTCCAGCTCAATTTGAGCCATGCAGAGGGTACCTCTGATATGGTAAAGTCTAGTCAATAATGGTCTCCTTCCTGTACAGAAGTAGAAGGCAAAAGCTGACCTTTATTGCTTTTATTGCTTTGTTCTTCTGGGTTTGTGAGATTTAGTTTGAGGGTTTTTTTGTTTTGTTTTGTTTTGTTTTATTTTGTTTTGTTTTGTTTTGTTTTGTTTTGTTTTGTTTTGTTTTTGTTTGTTTGTTTGTTTGTTTGTTTGTTTAATGTAATTACTCACAGAAATAGGTGAGAAGGACACCTTTTCACTCCTCATCTCTTCTTACCCTGGTCTGTCTTAGCTGCTGCCATTTCCTTTAAAATTTTAAGTGGAATTTGCTGGATAGATGCTTTAGGTTACAGGCTGCCTATGTGTCAGGAACCTGTTCTGCAATCAGAAGGCTGTAATTGCAAACATTTCTGTTTCTCCAAGTGGAAAGAATGACATGGGAAATAGATAAGCTTAAACTGGAGCTTTACAAAGCTGACTGACAGCTCTCCTACTGCACAGAGGATGGGCGTTCATGAGACACCTTTGATTTGTATCTGGACATCATACATCATACACTCAAGATATCAGATGTTTAGAACTAAACACTCAAATCTAAGCATTTTCTAAATGCATTCACAATGTGCTATTATAGAATTTCTGATGAGGTGTTCCATTTTTGTCAAGTTTGTATTTATGTACTTTGTTTTATAAGATTCTGATGTAGTCCTTCTGTATGATCAGATGGGTGATACTACATGTCTTTTATACAGAGGAAATAAAGTTCTTCTGTTGTATCAGACATATCAAGTCTTGAGGTTTTTTAGTTTAGTTTGCCATTATCACTGTTTTTAAGCATCATAGCTGGTCTAAAACTGAACTTACAGTTTTTATACCATGGTATTTTATTAAGGAAAATTTCTCCAGTCCAAGAATCCAATCCATCTAATTAGTGGATTATGGGAACAATTATTTAATCTGTTTTGTATCTCTGTACACCAGACATTGTATTAAGAGTTTTTCCTGTCGCTTCTAAACAGTTCTAAAAGTTCTAAAGGATCTGTGATACATGTGGCACCCTGAATGAATCTAGCAATATGTGAGGATGGTGGCCTACATTCTGCCCTTTATTACTAAATATATTTTAAACTTCTGGTTGCAACTTGACCTCTAGTGGGCTGCATTGGTATAACAAGTCCTTTCAGCTCCATGTTTTGTTTTGGACTAAAACCACATATAAAGCTTGAGCCAGTGTTTGATTTCATTAATGTTCGATTTAATGGGTGAATTTAGCTTGCTAATTCCTTATCATGTATTTCTGCTGGTGCCTTAATATACACACAAAGCCCTTCTAGACCATCTGGTTATCCTATTGAAGGAGAGTTAGGTGACCAAATCACTATTTAATTGTCAAACATATCTGCTTCTAACTGCTGTCTGACTGCCTGCTTTTCAGTTAACCCTCTATCAGTCTTGACTGCCACATAGCCGTAGGGTAGATAGTTTTGCTCTCTCCTTTAGTTCCTGTTTGTTTTAATTTTTATTTTAATTCAGCTTCCTTGAGAATTGCACGAACATCTGTGTTGCTGCATCTCTAGTTTCACTAGTGAGCTAGCTAAAAACTCCTGTAACCAGAGGTTTGATCAGGTCAGGTGGTACCAAATACATCAGGCATTTAATGTTTGAGGCTTTGTTTCTTAATTTAATGCTATTTGTTGCTTGTGTTTGTACTGTGTTTGAGAAAATTTCCATAATATAGTTGCCATGCCCTGTTTTAAACTGGACTCTTAATTAAAAGCCTAAAAATAGCAGCTTTAATAATGTAGAGTAGCTGTTTGCCATGGGGTAAGAGAAAAAGCATTGCACACATAAGTGTATGTATGTCCTCAACTATCCAAGCATGTGGTGCTTTTCATGATTTTGTGCTTTTCTCTACATAACATCAGATAAGTATTTTTTGGCTCATTTTAAGCAAACACTAACTATGCCATAGAAGCTAAAAAATTGGCAATATAAATATCGAAAAGGAATGCTGTCTGAAGAGTTCTGAAGTTTGGTTAAAAACTACTGAGCAGCAGCACTAAAAATATCAGCTAGAGTAAATAGGGAAGATTGCAGTACTATTTCAGTCCCGGAAAGCGTGTTCATCAGGGTATATTTAAACACATATCCTCCCTGCACTAAATTTAACTGATTGCAGAATGTAATGGCAAGGAATATCAAGAAAAGTGTAATGAAATCCTGCCCTGTTACTCATTATTGCAATATTTTCATGGCTGTAAAATAACATGCCATCTTAGGGTTTATGAGGGTATTATAATGATATAGATAAATTGTGTTCAAATAATTAGAAAGACAAACAACTAATTAAAAAGCTAGAAAGGAAGAGTCTGAAACACTTAGCTTCTCTGTGTCATTAGAATGAGAATAGGCTAACCTGGGAAACTCAGGAGAGAAGTGGAAGGAAAGTAAGTAGTCAAAATTATCAGCAGTGCTTATGTTTGAAGCTGGAACAGAGCTATTGTATGAGCTGCTAGGTGCGAAAAAGCCTAAACTTGCTAAAGGATGAGCTTTGTTTAGTATTAATCTTCATATATTGAACACAGATCAGAAGTATAAATAAGGGGTTTTCTCTTCCAGTGTAAATCACAACAGGTTTATGCTGTTACCATCTCCAATTCAGAGAAACTGGAGAAATGAACATCACTTCAAAGGGATGCTGAACAAACAAGATATACTGCTTCAAACTCATGTGGAGAACTGTCAGAATTGGACAAATACTAAGATGAATCTCCTGGCTGATAAAAATCACAAAATAGATTGCTCTTAAGCCCTTTTTGGGAAAGATGACAGATCATTTGCAAGTGACAGATGCAGGGCATTCCATAAAAGAACAGCAAACAGCCAGGAGGAAGTGAAAGAGAAGCTTTATAGCAGAGTTCTGTGATGCAGCAGGCAACTCTAACACCTCTGGTGCTATTTTGATGGCATTTAAAGATGTGTTAGCAGGTGGTGGTCAGTCCTGAGGCATGAAAGGGGATGCTGGCAGAGAAGCACCAAATGTAGGAGGCCATGGAGGTAAAGAGTATTAACACCTTCCTCTTCACAAATCTCATCGTGTTGGTACTGAATGCAATGGCTATGTGATCTAGGGAATTGAGCCCAGGCAGAGGAGGACACTCACAATTCAGTGTGCTTATACTCCTTAGCAAAAAAATAATTTGCTTCTAATTTTTTTCCTCTGAAAATAAATCCTTCCATCTCAGGCATTAATAAAACCTTTTCCAACTTGATCTAGTCAAACCAGTCATAAATTAAATAGAAACACAGGAGATAACTTTCAGAAGAAAAATTAATGGAAGAAATAAAATGGAAGTTTTCTGGAATTGATGACCTTCAACATTTCTGTGTTAGCTCTCATACACTCACATTTTTCATCCTCATAGGGATTCTTTTCTGTGAGAGCAAAAATTGCTGCTCATTAGTGCACCAGCTGAGCAGAAAGTTATCCTGCATAGTCTTAAAGCCTCATGTTCTCATTAGAGAGAGATTGCAGATGATTTATGGCTGACAGATTTATCCCTGTGATGAACTTGTTTGTTAAACAAATCTATTTGTTCACAGCTTAGTGTAGTACATTTTAAATGCAGTGCTGGAAGTTAAAAGTGCAGGGCTTGCATTTGGCAGGTGTTTAGAAACCCAGCCCTTTTCTCATACTATTTGTACATTGCAGGCTTTCGAAAAATGAGTGAGGAGAAATAGATGGCCAGAGTGGGTCACCCAAGGCTCAGATTTTTTAGCCCTTGCCTTGGTAGCTGTCTTCAAGTATGGCTGGGCAGAGAGAGACTTGCAAAGGCAAACCAGGAAAAAGACAGTTTGAGAGGAAGAATTTGCAGGGAGACTCACAGGTGAAAGGCAGAGGCACACAAACCTCAGGCCCTTCCACTAAGGAATTTCCCCTGCAGAGATGGAACTGGGCAGGCAGATGCAGGCACAGAGGCATCACAGGAGGGCATGGGAAGCTGCTACCACACTGTTCTCTTCAGGGTTGAAATTGGTCTTGTTCTGTGAGAGAAGTAAAAACTTCTCTTCTAAGTATCTATCTGAAGGGTCAACCAGTTTATCCTGTCTGTCCCACTGTAGGAAATGGGAATTTTGTGTAAGATAAATTAAATACAAAACATAAATTTTAAATTAGTGACAGAATTATTTTGTGGCTTGATCTCAATTTCAAACCAGGAGAGATTTAAGAGAGGTTTAGTTTTGAGATTTATGCAATTCACTTTGAAATGGTTTGCAATTTCATTGCACAGTAAGCTTATTTTATATGTATTGTTGTTTCATTGTTGAGAAGCAGGAGAGGGAAGGAAATTAGCATTTATATTTTGTAAGCAAGGCAAGGGGGTTTGATGCAGGTATAGGAAGTTATTCTGAAGGGGTCTGAAGAAAAAAGGATATTTGGTTTCATGCCAAGAAATTATCTACAGAGCTCAGATTTCACATGAAATTCCCCTAACTACTGAATTGAACTGTCTCTAGGTCATGGCCCATGAGCTGTTCTCCAGCTTTAGTCTCAGATTCGTTGGATAATAAATGGTGACCAGACACCAGGGAGAAGCTGTCTCCTGTTCTGTCGGGGAAGATACTTGCATGAAAGGACAAAGTGCTAATGAGCAAATTATATTCCAAATACAGAAGATACCTTGTATTGCACAAATGGGGTATAAAAAGAAGATGTTTTTCCAAAAAAGACTTAAACACATGAAAACATCTGTATAAAGACATCCAACTTCAGACATAAAGTGACATTTCCCTCTTTCAATATGGAAGAACTGTTTCAAGATCAAGTAAAAGAAGCCACACAGAGGAGAAGACGGAATTATCAACAACAGATGCCAAACTTTTATTAACCAAAATCTGCATTGCATGGTACCGGTCATAAAAATGAAACAACAAAAATGCAGAACAAAAAATGTAGAAAGAGAAACCCACCTTGGGAGCTTGGAGGAAGAAGATAAAGGACAGAACATGAATAACTTGCCACACCTTCCACTCTCCCCCCTTCCCACCCAGTACAAGCGTTTGGCATTCCTCAGTGGAGTTGAGCAAGCAGTACATTGCTTATCTGTTGGCAGAAGTAGAATCGCTGCTGGTGTTTGGTGAGAGGGTTTATATAGGCATAACATCAGCACTTTCAGCTGGGAATTGCCAGGCCAAGTCATTAATTAGAAACTAGCCCATTACTAAGGTACTGCTTAACGAGGTGGGTTGATGTGCAGACAATAAGCCAATGTCTGTAACTCATTAGGACATGTCACCCCTGCTTTAGCAATACATGGACATCAACCACTGGATAATGTGTTCATAGAGCTCATTCATATAGGAAGGTCTCTATATTGGTGCATTGAGCTAGATCAGTCAGTTGTTATTTTTTCTGTAAATGCAATGTGAATTTTAAAATATAAAAAATATGGATAAGTTGCTCACGTGATTTAAGGAGGATTAAAAGGCAAGGGTGCTTATTCCTATTCACTGTACTATGCTCCCTGAAAAAGTTTCAACTCTTGTCTAGGCTCTCATAAATATCAGTTAAGGCCCAGTGAAATACAGGACTGAGGAAAATCCTGTTCTCTTTGTACAGCAATTACCTCTGAGAGCTCAGACTGATGTTGCAATGTCTTGTCTGTCTTGTTTTGTGCATACGTGTAGCATCTGTTTGTCCTGTGTAGTCATACTTCTGACCTGTCTGTTCATGTCTCTGTATCAGTGTTATTCATCCCAGTCCATTAATGGTAGATGAATAAGGAAAATATAAGTATACTTGAATGATATGATACTTAAATATATTAAAACTATGTTCTGGTAAATATTTTAAACTAATGAATGATACTGTTAAGTGGTAAATGATGACTGAGCTTAGTTAATATCTGGATCTGTTCAATCCAGGAGATCACTGTATAGTTTAATGCCTCCAAATCTGTGTCTGAGTTACACAGAATAAAATAAAGTTTCCTATTTCAGGCTTTCTTTATAAAGGCTCTACATTTAAATACAATTTTTAATACCATTTTAGTTTTCTCTCAATATACTTTTTCCTTCTGCTTTAATAGCTTTGTAATACTGTTGACTTTTCATTCTAATACCATGAGTCACATATCCAGCATTTCTTTAGAGACTCTCCCTTTTAGGTCTTGAAATTCTCCAATTCTCCTCTTGACTGTTCTTCTTAGTATTCTGTCCAAGAGATCAGTATTGACTATTAGGCCTCACTTTCCATCTTAGGGAAGCAGAGTTTAGTTGCCTGGTGGTGCAGGAGAAAGTCAGAAGTTCTGCTCCTCCTAGAAAGTACTTACACAGCCCATTCAAGTACCATGATAATTGCTTGGTGTTTGGAGAATCTATAAGGTGCAGCAGAAAGAAAGAGATCTTCACCAATGGAAAGGACCAGAAAAATTGAATTTTCTGAGAGATGCAGCAAGATGAAGTAACAATCTGAAGACTGAGGCAGTTTAAGAAATGACCTCAAGGTTTCAGGAGGCAGAAGCATAGAGGTGGTAACAGCAGCAGGGCAGAAACAAGAAGTGTCTGTAAAAAGAAGTGCGTGACCATATTAATCCTGAGTCAGTGGATAAATTCAGCCTGATTCACACACCATGTTGGACCTTATGTGCTGATTCATTACAAATTGCAGTGGGTATGTGAAATGCAAGCTGCACACCCTGCACCATTGGCAAGGAACTTCATGGATCATGCCAGGATAGGGAGAGATTAGGTGCCCTTCCTCTGCCCGGCAGGAAAATGTCAGGGATTGAACTGGGGTGGCTGAAGGGCTGAGAGCTTGGAATGTTCTTTGGTTGCTGGCACACCAGAAAAATTACAAACTGAAGCTTGGGCCTTGCAGCTTTTCTCTTTCCAGTTTTGGAATAGTCAGATGTCTCCTAGCTGGAGAAGGGAAAGCAGGAACAATGGATATGGAGGGTTGGGGGAGGTAAGAGAGAATGAAGCAGTAGGAAGAAGGGTGACCCAGTGTTGCTAAAGTCACATTACTGTTAGCAGAACTGTTTTGAAAGGAATGAGTGGGTCATTAATGTAACTGATATTTCTAAGTATGTTGCCAGTTTTGTTTGAGTGCTTAATGTAGACATGAAGGTTATAGAAATACAGGTAGAAATGTGGAGTCTTAACAATGTAAGTCAGGTCAAGAATTAAGTGCTAGGGAAAGTCTGTCTGGACATTTCTGCAGAAGGTTGGAAGAGAGAGCTCGAAAGATGTACCTGAATAGTACTTGTAGAAAATTACAAAGAAATCTGAGAGGGTAGTTGTGCAAAAGTCAGGTTTGGGAGCAAGTTGCTGAGTTCAGTTAGCAGAAATTCTGAGGTCTGCAGACACAGCAAGAATTAGGTGGATTATAGGCTGTGGGCAATCACCAAAGAAAACACAGGAACATCTTGATGATAATTTTACCTTGGAGTCAGTCCAGAAATTACTTGGATACAAGAGTCAGTCCATGGAATTTGAGAGTCTTTGGCTTGCACTGATTTGTTTCTGACCATTCTGCCCAGACTATTCTGGCCACCACTCAGGCCTGGAGTTGAGTATTGTGTTTGACCCATCTTGCTTCTCCTCTCCTCCTTACCTTGTATTCAACCCAAAGTCAAAGTCTATTGCTCTGTCACCTCCTAGTTGTTCTCTTGCTTTATACAGCTTCTAGAAACAAAGAAACTCCAGGGATGTGGGTTTTGGGGTTTTAAAAATTTAATATAGTAATACATTAATACATTTACTTAGAGTATTTCTGTATTCTGTAACTGTTCAGCTGAAAAAACTGTATGGCATTATGTTTTAGCTTTTCCAAGTACCAACTGATCATTGTGTCAGTGACATGTGATACCTGAAAGTCATGGACACTAAATTAAATTTCAGTTCGTTTCATTTTTCGTTCAATATCTGTATTTGTTTTGCTTCATTTTTTTTTCACTGTTCTGAATGTTTTTGTTTAAATATTTTATAATTTCTAGCAGTAAATTTTTGGGAGGGTGGTAGTACTGCTGTTGTTTTCATTATTGTGCCTTCAGTATTTTATCTTTCTCTTTTAGCATGTTTCCAGATATGCTGAAAATATTTTACACTGGTGGTTTTGAAGGGGATGTTAGTGTTTGTTCACAGCTTTGATTTTAATATACAAAATTAAAAAGTGACTGATGAGAATGCATGGAAAATTTGGCCAAAGTATTCAGAAATGGTCATTCTTGCAGTGACTGCCAGAAAAAAATAAAAGAATGTGTTTTGAATGTTCCATGATTTCAGTTTAGCTGTTCTGCACAATGAATTTACTTTAGTAAAAGTCCACTAAATTTTGTAGCTAATCCAGGGGTTAAAGCAGTTTGTGAATACTTACAGGTATTCAGTTTTTTCTGAACAATAATGTTAAACACATTTTCTTCCTGGGGTACCTAGACCGTTTTCTCCCTTTTCCCATCCCCATCAGACTAAATGTGTTTGTTTTTCTTCATAGATTGAAATGCTAAGGAAGAAAGTAAAAGAAAAGGAATTATTTATAATACAGCTTTTAGACAAAATCTCTTTCTTAGAATGTGAGGTAAGGCATTACCTTTTAAGTTTACGTTATTGTGATAATTTTAGTAAACCAAATTAAATTTGAACCAATGTCATCCAGTCTTACCTGGATGTGTAATTACTGTATGTATTTGCTGTTCTTCAAAAGGAAGTTAAACTTAAGACACCAGTCATACAGTCAGGAATGTATATAATAAAATCTCAATATTCAAGCTAAGTTTCTTAACTTAAAATTTTATAATGGTTTTATAATAACTTAAACCAGAAGCTTCTGAATAAAACTGTTGGTTTAATTTATATTCTTTCCAGAATTAAGGATTCCTTTATTTTCTCAATACATACTTTTACGTAGTTTCTTGTAGGGAGAGGGCAATGTGCAATATTATTTCCTTGTTTATTTACCATAAATAAAATAAATGTGTGATGAAAATTGCTGTTTCCCAGAATAAAGAATTACAAGATAAACTGGACTACTTAATGGAAAACCAACCAAAGACCAGTATAGAAACCAGAGATACTGGTGTAGAATGCGACCTTCCATACAGGTATTTATTTTTCTGCTTGTTTGTAGGAAAATTCCTCATAATGTCTCTTAGTGCTTATCAGTATTAGTAAACCACTTTGCTAACAAAGTGTTTGAGTGATTTGTGGGGCTTAAAAGAGCACTTCACTACTAGGTGAGGTTTACCTCAGTGACTTATGGTTTAGGATTTATTCTTTTCTTAAAGATGCTAACATATTGCAAACTCTTGGGGAGTAGTTATTGCCAATAATGCAATTTAAGTTGAGAAGTCAAAGAGGGGACTGTGAGGTATGGGAAGTTCTGGTGCAGAGTGGCTGCAGGACAGCTCTGCCCAAGGCTGCTCAGACCTGCCTTCAGGCACACTTTACCCTCTGTGCCTGGAGATGTGACCAGGACCACTGGGAGAGCAGGGTAACACTGACAGGGGAGGGCTGCAGTAATTTTGGACATCTCCTGGCCCAAGGTGGAGGATTGCCAGGGAAACAGTGCTGTGACATTGCCATGTCTGCACCAGATCACTGCTGCTGCTCTGTGGTGCCAGTGGCTGTGAAGCCTGGCTTTGGGAAGTTCAGGTGTAGTGCCTCCCCCTCTGTCCTGCTTTCTCTGCTCTGAGCCTGCAGCAGGGCACTGAGCCCTGGGAGCAGGGTTCTGCACTTGCACTTCAGTATTCCCTGCAAGTCCCCACAGGGAAGGGCAAAACAGGAAACAAACCAGTGAAATAAGGAGGACCACTTCACATTACTTTTATTACCAACAAGTAAACTTGTTCATTGTAATTGCCTGTAAATGGAATAGTTTAGTTTGAGGAATGTAAATCAGCATATGAAATCAGCAAGCAAACTAAAATTTTCTTCATAATTTAAAAATATGGAGTTCATATTTTCATACTGGAGTTCAGCCTAGAGCACATTTTAATGGCATGTGTTTTGGAACTTTTAAGTACAGTGTTTTTTTGCTAAGGTTGTTAACAGAAACATATCTTTGTTGCCCTCTCTTGGGCCTCTCTATATGTAAGCACAGCCCCTACTTATCTGATTTTTTCCTCTTTTTGAGATTTATCTCTATGCAGGCATGCACCTCTGTGCAGTTTAAATTTCATGGAATTACTTTTAATGATTAATTGTGTTCTTAAATGCCATATCATTATCTTTTTTTGTTGCAGGACTTTTAGACTTAATAACTTTATTGCTGGGCATTCCACTGTGAGCACCAGCAAATGCCAGCCTGTAAACATGTCAGTATCTGCCATGGTTTTTATCAAATATTTTTTGTGGCATTATAGAAAAGAAATATGGAACATACCAAATGCACTGATAAGTTTAATTTTAGCCTGTCAATATCAACACCAGGGCACAAGTTCATTGCCAATGCATTACGAGCCCAGCTGTGTGATACTCTGACCTTAACTCTGTAAGTTTTCTCTTGTCTCCTGAACAGCACAAGCACTGAGAACAGACCTCCTGAGAGCCCAAGGCCGGTGAGGACATACACCCCATTCAAGAGAGTGCTGGAATTCAGCACAAAGAGCAGCACATCCTGAGCATTCAACTCATCCAGCTTTCTAAATGCAGAGACCTTGCGCCTTTGCAGCTTGGTTAGGTAAAGTGTTATCAATTCATAGAGAAGAGCAGCAGCATGGAGTCTTGCTAAATTTATTCTGAAAGCAGCTCTTTAGTAACTTTATACCTGAAGTTACTACTGATGTTTGCTGTGAGGGGATAGGGAGCAGCAGGCTGAATGAAGCAGCAGTCAGGCAATATTGCTTCTTTAGAAGCTGCCTAGTGCAATGTGTCATTTCAAATGCCTGTAAGAAGGACTTGTATAGCTGTACAGTTGGGTTTTTTCTTCAATTGTGTTGTAATTCTGTTTGTGTAATGAAGCTCTAATATATTCTGTTGCCAATACTACTGGAGCAGTACCTGAAGCTGTGCTGGCAGAGGGAATTAGGGTGGAAGCTCCAAATCTGCCCAGACTGAGGGTGGCTCACACCTGTCCCAGAGACCTGGTGCAGTTGAGGGCTCTCTTCACCTGGGAGCAGCTCTTTTGTACTCAGCACTCTGTCTGGGAGGGAGAGATGAACTTGGCTGTTTAAAACAATTTCCTCAACATATGGCAGATGAATGTTGTGTTTGCTGCTCAAAACAGTAAGGGATAGAGCAGATTATAATGGAATTTGCTTTGTTGGACTGAGGCACTGGTTTGCACTTCCTCAGTCATGGGACAGAGTGACCATGGGTGACACATTCAGTAATAATTGTGTAGGAAAATCCCTGATGCTTTATTTATTTACTTTTCCATTTGAGGAAGTTTTCATTAAACAAAAGTTTGCCTACTGCAACCTACAGCAGTCCTTGCAATTCCAACAGCAATAGCAATCCTGAATCAGGATTTGGGGTTTTGAGTACTATTTGTTTTGTCCAAAGCACTTAAAATCTTTGGCTTCAAATTAGCAGCAGGAATGACTGCATCTAGTACTGAACTAATTTAAATAATTTATATAGGGTATTACTTACATCTTGTTTTGATCTTCCACTCTTAGTTAATTTTCAGTTAATTAGGAATGTTTTATTTTAGTTCTGTTAACATGAATGAAGGACCTTTTTTTTTTTTTTTTTAAATTATAGTACCTGCAACAGAAAATAAACAACTTAGGTTCTGTATGATCAATATTGTTGCATGCAGTGTCAATCCCAGGAGATGCTCTTGCCACAGAGCTTCACCAAGGGATTGCTTTTGTCTTCAGCCTAATACAATTTAGTCCTGACTATTCAAATCAAGTATACTTACTAAAGCTGTATTTAAAATAATAATGTTGACCTCATATTGAACGCACAAGATGAAGAATAATAACTGATTTCAGGGATGAGGTTAGTATCTGCGAAATCTTATCTCCATCTAGTGGCTGATATCAGCAAATATTTGGATAGTATCTATTTTTGAAGAGAAAGACACTAAAACCAAATCCCAACAGGTCCATTAGTGTCCATTAGGGATGCAACTTGAGGTCTTACAGAATGTCTTTTAGCATTTCTGTGCCCAAACAGATTGGGCAGGATTCAGGACTGGAATTCTTAACCATGGTTTGTGAAAATTACCTTCAAACTTAAAATGAATGGATGAAGGTGGTATTTTTAGATAAAAGGAAATGCATTTTGTTGTAAAAGACATTAACTGACAAGTTTGAAAAAGTGAAAATCCTTTACCACTCTGATTTTGGCCAGAATTGAGAAAACAGAACCTGATGACTGTGAGGTGCTCAAGGAATGGTAGAGAGCAGGGTAAGTATCAAAATGCTGTTTTGACACAGGCTCAAAGGAAGTTCATTGTAGTTTTAATATACTCCTGAGGATCTCCTGAAAATGCTGCAAGCTGTTTTAACTCTGAGACTTGCAACATCATCTGCTCAAGACTTTACCAGGAATGCAGCAAGGCCTTAAGTTTTTACTGTAAAGGTGTTGTGTGTAAATTTTGTCTTGACTGTTTGATGAAACACGGTATTTTTTTCTAAAGCAAACAAGGACTGAAGTTGAAGCTGTATTTTAAGAGCATTTAGACATGCAGTGAACTGGATGACCATCACTGGATTGGACTACTGGTCAAAATTTGGTAACTGTGAAGAACATGAGAGGAACTGTATTTATATCGTGTTACATGAAAATGTAGAGCTTTCCAGTCAAATGAGCAGTAATATAAATTAGCATAGATAATAACAAACCTGACTGAAAAGACTGTAACACTTCTGTATAAATTTTCTCAGTTTGAGACTGAGTTAATTAGTACTATCACATTAGAAACTAGTAAAATTTCTGTAAACAGCAAAAAAAGCCATAGAGGAAGGTCCCAGAAAGTACATTAAATGCAAGTCAATTGTATGACTGCATTTGTACCATGATAAGTGTTCTTTTGTGATTTATTCTGGATCTTCTGGAAAGTATTTTGGGATACACTTTTCATATATGCTGTACAAATAATGTATTACATTGTTTGCTTTTAATACATCCGGTATGTAAGACATGAAAAGGATAAATTGCAATAAACATTGTATTTAAACTTGTTGTTCTGTTGTGTCAATAGTCTTTTAGAAACAAACCTACCTTAAAATTGTTGCAGACTCTTCCTGTTCACAACCTTGTTTGTTCCAAACATGTGGGAATTGAAAGTGACTCTTGCAGAACCTCGATGTTCTTGTCGTTGTTTCCTTTGGCACACGGGCTCTTGAGAACAGGAAGGCACTCCCTGGCTAAAGACTTTCTCAAAGCCAAGTCCCAAAAGTAGATGAACTCTTTCATGAAATAAAAAACTATTGACTTGTACAGGATAAACAAAAACTGGGTAGCACAGCTCTTGGAAATGCTAACAGCTTCAGATCCCCCAGATAACATCTGAATCCATCTGGGATGATGCTCTCCAGGCTTCAGCAGGATGAGACTGGGATGGCTGTGGTCCATTTTTACTTACAGTTTATATGCACTTACTGATAATAGAGATTTATTTTTATGACTATAAAAATAAAGCAATCTATGTGTCAACTAAAGAGGTTGTGCAAACATGGCAATCACAATGTCACAGGTTTGTAATGCTCAGAGGAAGAATGTCAAGTTTTTAACTCAAATAATGCTTCCCTATTTATGTGTATTCAGCTCAGATTGCCAACAAGCCCTGATAAAATCTTGTTGAGATCGGCAGTGCTTGGTGCTGAACCAGAACATGGGATTCTGGGAGCTGGATACAGATGCTTTTGAGAAAGATTTAAATATTCAACATCTGAAAACTTCTGCATATGGACAGATGAGAAGCAAGTTCTCTGTGCGTTAATTCTGCACAGGAAATCCCTGCTCCACAGAATGGAGATGTACATGCTGAGAGTTTCATTCCACTTGCATTTTACTTCATTCTTGTTCAGCCCCTGGGGCTATTTGCATGTGTAAAAGAAGAAAAGTGTACAAGAAACCTGAGTTAAGGCCCTTCCAGCCCTACCTCAAGCACAACTGGGAAGGCACACAAGAAAAGAAGGACACAGAAGCCATTTACAACTCAAGGTATGTGAATATTTTCAAAAGAAAAAGGGACTCGGTGATTTAAAGAGGAAATGCATAGAAGTGAACATCTGTGAGGTTACAATATTCTGTAAAGGCATATGGTATGTAGGTAATGAAATGATCTGATGGTTGCTAAATACATACAGATTTGCTTTTAAAGTCTTTGGGGCTTTTTTTGAGAAATAAGGTTAAAGGGAGGAGGGTTTTTTTAAGGAAAATAAAATGAATTATTACAAAGGTGCATTATGCTGATAAGGAGTTTATCTTTCGAAAAATTCGTATTTCTCAAGAAAAAGTACTTAGATTTTAAAATAAAGTATAGTAAATGTAGCATAACATAGGGAAGGAAAGATGAACCTTCTGGATTTTAAAGTTATGCATTGGCCAAAAATGATAACAGAAATCCCCGGAATTTTGAGGGGAGAAAAAGAAAATGTTTTCAGACTTTGCTTAATAATTTCCACAGACAAAAGATGTCGAAAAACTTAGACAGAATACCAGATTGGTCTCTGGGGAGGGGGAAAAGTCAGAGTCTGCTGAAGTGCTGACCCAAAACACTGCTAAACGGTGTCCAATTGCTCCCAAACTCCAACCCCAGCCTTTCAGCGCTGCTCCGCACGTGTCACACGTGCTATCCAGGGCACAAACCGCAGCTTTCCCAGCTGTTGCTGCAATTCCCGTGCAATGAAGGCGAGTGCCCAGCGCGGGGTGAGCGGCCCCACTCCCGCAGCCCGGCTCCCTCAGGGCTCCGCGCCGCCGTTCGCGTTCCGACCTAGTCTGGCCCTGCCGCCGCGCCGTCGCTTCCGGCAAGATGGCGGCCCGCGGGGCGCTGCCGGGTGCCCATGGCGGCGGCTCCGGGGCTGCGCGGGCGGACGCTGCCCGAGCTCCGCGAGATGCTGAGGCGGCAGGAGCGGCTGCTGGCCGACCGGTGAGGGCAGCCGGAGCGCGGGCAACGAGCAGCGGGCCGGGCTTCCCGCCGGCTTCGCCCGGCCCCGCGCAGGCGGCAGAGGACGAAGCGCTCGCTCCCGTTGAGCGCCTGCGGGTACTCTCGGGATGCGGGACAGGTTGTGCGTGCCCCTGTGCCTCTGCTGCCCGCGGGGACAGCGATGAACACCTGTCCTGTGAGGAAAGGCTGAGAGGATTGGGATTGTTCAGCCTGAAAAAGGGAAGACTTTGGGGTAACCTAACTGCAGCCTTCCAGAACTGGAGGGGAACTTACAGGAACGATGGGGCAAAACTATTTGTAAGAGTATGTAGTGACGGACAAGGAAGGGAACGGGTTCAAAGTGAGAGTAGGTTTGGATTAGATACAGAAGGAAGAAGTGACCCTGTGAGGGTGGTGAGGCACTGGCGCAGAAGCTGTGGCTCCCCCGTCCCTGGCAGTGTTCAGGGCCCGGTGGGGCTCTGAACAACCCGGTCTGGTGCAAGGCCCGCGGCAGGGGTGGAACGAGATATCTCTAAGGTCCCTTCCCACCCAAACCATTTCATGGCTCGTATGTTTCACTGACAACACGTAGTGCTGTGCTGCAAGTGCTTTGAATCTTGCTATATTTCAGAAGTTGAGTATGTAAATAAGAAACTGATGTTGCAACACGAAACCTGTGCCATTATCTATTCTAATAAAACTTCTGTGTCTCAGGTTGAAATAGAATTGTTTATAATAATTTTTGTTTGTTTGTTTTAGGAAGTTCATTGCTAGGCTTCCAGATAAGGGTAAGAAGATCTCTGATTTTGCTGAAAAGCTGAAGCTTGCCATTTTCCAAGAGGAAGAAGTAGCCAGGACAGCTGAACTGTTATCTGCTGTGAGGTTGGAGTTTAAGGCAAAACAGGAGGAGATTAACACAAGCAAACAGGAAGTTGTCCTAACTGAGGACACAGTGAACAGTGCAGATTCCTCAGTCGTTAATGAAAACTCTAATATTAAAGACATTTCTGATATTTCTGCTGGAAAGCATGAGGCAGAATGTATTGAAGAAGATGCCACAAATACAGCTTTGGAAAATCAAAGGACTCAGAGCAAAAATAAAGTAAAGACTGTTACAGAGGATCAGAATAATTTATGTGAAGTTGTTTCCAAGTCAGCCACAAGCAATCACCTGAACAATGATCAGCAAGTCTCCCAGAGCAATACTGGGGATGGTACAGAAAGTACAGCTGCTTTGGACAATAGTAAAGAAGCCTTGGTTGATGCCTTTCAAAGAGTTACAATTGCAGATGGAGAAAACAGAGAAAAAATACTGGAAAAAGAGCAGGATGTGGCAAAACATAAGGGCAATGTGTTTGGAAGCCAGCATCCCAAGACACCACATTACATTGAAGTTTTAGAGGCCAGAGCCAAGAATCCAGTCATAAAAAAACCCAAATTTAAAACAAATGCGTAAGTATTATGACATAGAAAAACCTTTTGTGAGATACTTGATGTGTATAAAATTGGAAATGGTACAGAACAAGCATGATGGTTTTATTTTCTAGAGATGGTTAAAGAGATTTAAAGTCTCATGACACATATGATTCATATGTTGACTCTTTAGCTTTAAATGCCACAGAATCCCAGTACTAGTAGTGGTTTAATTCTGCCCATTTGAAACAATTGTCATGAATCTTCATGGAATTTCATAGCTTAAGATGCAAAACTACTAAACAATTGGCAAAACTTTTGGATCAGTTCTATAACATGAAGAACTTTAATAGCTGGAAGCCTCTTGCTTTTCTGCCCTTTTAGGAAAATTACTAATTGTCTGTTCTGGTAGCAGTAACAGTTTGTACCTTTTGTGACTCCCAAAGCATTGCTACTTCATTTTGCTAATAAATTAGCCAACCAGTTTGGTTCACTGTCAGGAGTAACTTGTGCTATTTCTGTCTGCAAAGAAATAGTTCTGTTTTCTCTGCGTCCTGTTTACTTTTCATTTGTCTGTATTTTCATAATACTTCAGATTTATTTTCAACTCTTTAACTCTGTTAAAAATAAGTTCTGAAACTGGAGTGGTTCAACCGTGTGATGCAAATTTGTGTCACAACGTAGGTGTTTTATGTCTTCCAGACTATCAGGAGAGCAGAGTGGATCATCTCATGGTTCCTCATTGAGTCAGTCACCCAGAGGATCTGGCTCTCCAGTTCCTCCAGAAGAGAGACGACTCAGAGATAAGAAACATTTGGATGACATCACAGCAGCTCGACTGCCACCACTTCACCACTCTCCTGCTAAGCTGTTATCCATAGAGGAATCCATAGCAATTCAGATACAGCAAAAAGAAGCTTATGAGGTATGAATTTACAATTTGGTCTGAAAATTATATAATCAGGATCACTCCCAAAACAGAAAAGATAAAGGGATCTTTTCATGATGGTGAATTGAGTGCCTTTGAGGAAAGGCACTTTGTCTTGTATTTGATTCTTTTAATGATTTATTGGCCTCTGAAAGTATTAGTCCTTTGTTAAACACAATCTCTGTGTGTTGACATGCTGAACTTACTGCACTTTCTTCACTCCACTCTTCATTAAAGCGTTTTTGTCCCTTGCATAAATGAAGGCCTAGCGGTATTTGCTATTGCTAAAATGTGCAAGTATCTATATTTTTCTTTCTGAGGTTCTTCAAGTTCTGTTATAATGAATTTTAACTTTCCAGATAGTGTCAGGCTAACGTTTAAATTAAACAATATTGTAGAAGTGTTTTTTTTTAAACTGACACTACTGTATCACAGGTGGAGGCTGCCACATGGAGAATTTCAACTCTTATTAAAAAGAGTCAAGTATTAATAGCGTAGTTATGTATAAGTGTGAAAAGAAACTTGAAATTTCTTTGCTAGTTACTAAAACTTAATTAAGCCCACTTTGGAATTACTGATATATGATACCAAGTTTATATTTTAGTATATTAGTTTATTCATCAGAATGAAAACTGAGCACTTTTTCTAACCTGTGTCCTTTCTTTTCCTAACACAGGAAATGCAAGCCAAGCTGGCAGCACAGAAGCTTGCAGAGAGACTGAATATAAAAATGCTCAGGTTTGAACCAGAGGGGGAGGCCTCAATGCAGTATAGAGAAGTGAGAGATGAAGATTATTTTTCAGCAGAAGACTGAATACATGAAAGGGTGTCTGGATGAGCTGTGTAATAGATCTTTATGCAGTACTTCTTAAAACCCAAACCTGAATATTGAGAATGCTTCATCTAGTCAGTTTTTTCTTAGAATTTTCACATGACAGCCCCAGGAAGGGTTCAGTGTAGACATCATAAATATACATGTCACAGTTATTTATCAGTCTTCTTTGGGGACTGTGTTTTGAGCACCTGGGACAGTTAATCCTTGTGGAATGCCCCACAGTTCTCAGCTTTAGCAAAGTGAGCTCTCTAAAACAGTTTTGCAGGCTATGAGGGGGCAGCTACAAGAGTTGTTCTGTGCAGAAATGTAATTGCAAAGGGCTTTGGCACAAAACATGCCCATAAAGTAGGCTGAGGTGCCTGTGAACTGCTCACATATATGAAAGCTCTTGTCTTGTATAAATGTGAGCTGCTTCTTTTACCTATTTAATATTACCTTGCTTTTACAGTATGGTGAAAATACCTGCCCAGAGAGTTACAATAAATACCTGAACTTTAGGCTGTAAGGTAACTTCTTAGCACATGAGAACTTATTTCTGTGCCTGCACCTTAAAATAACATTTGCTACCCTTATGTTGTAAATAGCTAAGAATTTAAAGTTATTTTGTTACTCAAATTCCGTTTGGGCTTTAAGGGACTCTGCTGTTTGATTTTTTGAAGAGATCAAGTTAATCTGAAGAATTTACTATTTTTATTAAAGATTTTTATGTTTTTCTGTATTTTTGTACACTGCTTTCATACTTTGCTACTGTTCTTTTCATAGTCCAATACTGTAAATTAAGAGATTCGCCCTCTCGTTTTCTTGGAGAAAGTGTTGTGTGTGTTTTTAAGTTTTGGCTGTTATTTGAAGACAAAAAACAACCTTCCTTACAAGACCCTGGATAATATAAATTCTGAAAGATAAGGGACACACCTGACAAGTATCTCACAATGATATTTTCACTGTGGGCTAGGATTTTCTGAGCCTAGTTTGAGTTCAGTTTTTAAAAACAAACCTCAGATTTTCCTTGTATAACCTGGCAACACCTGTTTTCCAAGATGTGTCCACAGCTGTGTGTGTCCCTGGATGTGTACATGTTCCTGCAGGAATGATGTCTTTGGAAACCAAGGCTGCTCCAGCTTCAAGTCATTTAAAAAGCTGCATGGGATGAAAATGTGGGAGGAAGGTCTCAGCCACTTAAGTGCAGGCAGCACTTTCCTAGCAGGCAGTAACTCTCTCCCAAGTGCTCCACAAACCCTCCTGGGCAGTCCCTGTGGCACAGTCCATACCCTGGCAGTTGGACAGGTGAAACTGCTGCTAAGCTAATTACAGTATTTTTTGACTAGATCATCTCTTGCTCTTTCCTGAACTCTTTCCTCTTGCAGCCTTCTTGTTTTCATTGTTCATTGGCTTCTCATCGGCTGCTCTTCCCTTTTGCTCATTAGGCTTACCTGCTGTCACTAAACCAAATCCATATTCTGCATGCCTGCCCCACCCATTCCCTTTCTTATGACATACTGCTGTGTGTGTCTGTGTTTGACTCCTGCCATGTGTCATGCATCCTCCTGCCACTGCTATCTTACCTTGCTTTCTGGAACTCCATCTAAATAGCAGCTGTGCACCTGGCACCTTCTAGGTTCCTCAGTCCCTTGAATACCTCACAGAGGTGTTGATGACCCAGTGGATCTCAGTTGTATCTATTTCTGTTCATCACGTGGCTCTGACTCAGGCCAGAGGAGTGATCTCCTCTTGTGGATGCAGCTCATCTCTCAGATCATTGCTTTCCATGCTGCCACGTGCTTGTCCAGCTGCATCTTGCCATCAGCCCTCCCATCACTGCAGTCTGTACTGCTCCAGGACAAGCAGCCTCAGAAATGTATGGCTTTCCCTTTGCTGTTTCATGAAAAGTAAGTTACCACTTCGAGGCAGTTTGCTTCTCTTCCCCTGGTTAGCATCATCACCCTTATCCTGTACTGACTGTGCTGTCACACCTCTGCAAGATACTGTGTGTGCTTTCTCTGTGTGGCTTTTCTGTGCTAAAGGAATTCACACAAAGCTACACAGTTAGGAACTTGTTTTCTAGAGTACTGAAATTTACCTCTACCTAGGCTTCTCTATACACATTTCTGCTAGCTAAACCAATTCTTTTCCTTATGATATTAACACATACTTTTGCTCTCTAAACTTTGTAAAGCAGAGGCAGTTTTTTTGATCCTTATTTTGATAGAATTCAACATGTTGGGCCTTTGCCAAAATGATCCCTGAATGGGCAAACTTCACCCAGAATGGGATGTAGGGTGGGGTGGAAATCACTGCATTATGTGCTTGTTAAACAATTAGTGGCTCTTCAGTGCAGTTTTGGGGAGTTCTTGTGTGAATACAAAACCAAGCTAAAGGTATGAATTTTAAGTTATTATTTAAAAGTTTGCAAAATTTGGAAGCTGTCCTGGGGGCTGTTTCTTCTAAACAAAGATATGCACTTTGAATTAAGGTTCTGTGAATGATAAGAAAACAAAGTCAGGTTTAAAAAGAGTCTTATGTTAAGGAGGATGTGCAGTCTTGAAGTCTGTGAAAGGTTGGAGTACAAGAGGATCATGAAAGAATTTGTTGGATAATGAAAGGATGAATCATTAAATGGTTTAGTCACACTGAAAAAAGTTTCTGATTGAGTATAGTATTGCTGTTGTGTATTTCACTGTTTCCCAGTTCCAGATAATTTCAAAATGTATATTGAGAGTTGAGGAGCTTGTTCTCTGTTTTGAGAATGGACTATTATATTGGATTGGGCTGTTAACACAGTAAAAATAAAGAATGGATAATATATTTTTTAAGTTGTTCATGTGAATGTTTTGTTTTGACCATGTAAACTTTAGGAGAGAATTGGAACTCTTTTGCTTCAGTACTTTACAAAGAAAACATGGAGATGAAGGTAGAAAATGCTATATAGGAAAAGAAAACTAGGAATGTAAATGTATGAGAAAAGACCTGTAAGACCTAAAGCTGACCAGTCTTGCAGGTCTGAGAGATGGCACAGAGACACTGCTGAAATGTTACTGAGTCAGAGAGCTGCAGCAATGTGGGGCAGGAATCTGTGCAGTCCCAGCTGCAGTCCCTTGCTTTCTGCATTGCTGGGAGTACCAAACTGCTCAGAAGAAAACAGATTTTCTGTTCAGCAGCTTTAACCTTTCCTGAGGGAGAGAACATTCGATCTGGTTTGCATTCTATAGTGATAACAATCTAGAGGATTTAGCTACCTAAAAATTTATGTTAAGTATTTAGAAAATAACTTTTGAAGAAAAACCTAAATGCTGCTAGACTTCAATTATTTTTGGCAGACTTTGAGAATAACTAAGGGTAGAAAAGACACAGTTGCTATTTTTTAGAGTTCTGTTGGTAGTGTTCTGTCTGGCTTGTGGACTACTACTAAGGGCCACATGATCAAAAAGTCAGTGACAGTGAGCTGTGAGCTCCTGTGTGAAGGTAAATTGAGAGAACTTGGAAACTGTGGCTCTGTGCTGCTTTCTGAACCTGCCACAGGGACACAGTGTCAGGGGTCAGGGAAAACAGTACCCAGACACTACTGACTGATGAATCAAAAGTTGAGTGGGAAGCCACAGCAAGAGCTGGTCATGGTCCATGAGCAGCCCCAGGCAGTAGTTTTGGGGTTTGTGTGTGGAACTCGCAGACACCACAAGCTGGCAGCCTTTAGCAGCCTCCCAGCAGTCAGACCTGAGCAGCTGACTGTAGGTGTGGATGTGGCTGCTGCTCTGTTCCTTTGTGCAGCTCTAGTGCAGAGCCAGCTCCCTGCATCCAGGAGCCTGGAACCTCAGGCATGTGCCATGCTGGGTTTTGCCAGTGAAAATTATCTGTAGTGGGAGCCAGTTCTGGCACGTTTTGGGTGATGTCTGGCTCATCCTCTGCCTTTAGCAAGTTAGTGCCTGCAAGGAGTGTACTTGGGCCAGGGGAATTGCAACTGGCCTTTTATACAAATGAAAATAATGGCATGAAGAGGACAAGCTGAGGGAGTACTGTGTTGGAAGAAGCTGTGTCCTACCCTGTGGACTCTACTGTAGGAAAAGGCAGCCTTTCTCAGCCTTCCCAGTCCTGCTTCTTTTTCAGAGCAGGATAAGAAAGAAGCATAATTTCTCCAAAGTATTTTCTAAGGACACATTTTTCAGGGTGTAGGTGTTGCATGTTGTGGCCTTGTTCCAAGGAGGTGCTAACTGACCTGTATTTTCCCTTAGTTTGTGGTTTACAGGTTTTTTTTGAAAATTCACTGCTTTTAGGGTGGTATTTGTGGAGATCACCATTGAGATTTCCTGGTCTCCTAATGTTTGGGTTTAGGTTGTGAACTCCCACATTCTGGGAGAGAAAGGGAAGTAGAAAAGACAGCTGTATGAAAACATTTATTTTGTTGTGGTATTGTTTGTTTTTCAGTCAGCTAATGATTGTGTTTTGTTCTCCTTCTCTGCAGTGCTATGTCACTACTGCCACTGTGGTGGGCAAATGTTAGCTGGCTGCAGCCCAAATGTTTTACAATCACACTGACTTTTCATGGGATATGGATGTGCAACTTCATTTGACTCCTTTGTAAATCCATACTGGTTTATTATTATTATTATTATTATTATTATTATTATTAGTATTAGTATTAGTATTATTATTATTATTATTATTATTATTATTATTTATTATTATTATTAATGCAAAGCTTTAGAGGGACTTAATCATCTCTTGTTTAAAGCAACCGTTCTGGTCACTTGGTTATTAAGCTTGTACTAAATTGTCCCTTGATTTGGTGGGCTTGAAAGCTTCACTGTAATACTGAATCGAAGTCAAAGCTTGATTCCTCTAGGAACATTTATGTGCAAATGCTCTGTTGAACTGGGATATTGGCTCTGTGTTTTGTTTAATCTCTGTGTGCAAGGCAATTTGTGAATAAGAGTTGTGAACCAGTTACTGGATGTGAGGAGACACAAATGAGCCCCGTGAAATGTGTGTGGGAAGCAAATTGATTTTCAACTTGCTAGAATCATTGAACTAAGCATTACACTTCTAATCACCTAAATAAGAGTGAATGTGTCCTCTAGCAGTAAGTTTAAGAGCAGTTTCTTGACAGGAAAATTTGTAAGAATTTGTATTGACACCCTCATTGCTTTTCTTTCAGGTTTATATTGGGGACCATAATTGTGTCATGCATGAATTGGCAGATCTCCACTGAAATCATGAGGGATATAAGTGAAGCCATAATGCTTAATGAACATATTCCTATTTCCTCCCTCTCTCCACACAGCTGGTATTAATGTACTTGCTTATTAGATCAAGACAGTGATATCATGTGGCAAGTGGTTGCAGTCCAAGGTTTGCTGAGTCTCTAAAGCTGAGTATGTGATAGGAGATTTTCTTTACACACTTCTGAATAGAAATTTCAGTTGTAAAATTTCTCTGAATTTTTTTCTTTTAGTTTTTTCCTGAAAAAATATTTTCTCAATTGTTACTTCATGACAGTAACATACACATTAAATTTACTCAGAGAGTAGGCAGACAGTGGTGGGAGTGCTGCAGCTCTGGCTGTAACAGCAGGAGAGCTCCTACACCCATTTCTGAATTGAAGCTGTCATCTGCACTGCCCAACCTGTGCTGTACTGGGCCCAGAAACTGTGACAAACCTTGTACATCAATGAGAACTAAAACTCCTCACCAAGAGAGGAACCTGGTATCAGTACCTGGGTACTAACTTGAAAACATGAAATGGCATTGGCACTTTTTCTTCTGCCATCTTATAGCTCTGCTTCCACTTCTATGAAATTGACGTTGATTTTCTTCTGTTTTCTTACAAATCTTTAAAAAATAATCTTCCAGAATTTGCCTAAAACAAAATGAACCCCTGATTTTGGGTAACAGATAATATATATAAACATGAGCTGGGTTATCTGGCAATTTGGATTTGAATGTATGAAACCTTCAGAGACTGTGTGATAAGCTCTTTCTGTATAAGTCACTGTTACGAGTGGTCTGTGTTCTCTCCCGGTTACTATAAAAGTCTTGATGTAATTCTGGTTTCCAGAGTTACAGATCCATCAATTCCATTTGTAATTATGTGTGAAATTATTTTGTCATTGACTTTCTCCCTGCCTTTTTCTTATGGGAATAAAAAAAAAAAACCCAAGCCACACAAACTCACAAAACCTTTCTTACATGTAATAATATTTTCTTTACTGACCCAGGTTACTTAATATTGATTAGAAGTTCCTAATCCATAGTTTCACATCTTTCTCAGAACTGCTTTAAGTTGGCATTGTACTGATTATAGCACTGCTTAAGTGATAGCTGATGATAAATATTATCCGTGCACAGACATTGGGCATCATCATGTGTCATGTCTGCAGACCAGTTTTTTTGCCTGCATGGCAGATTTTTGTGGCTGTGAGCCAGGAATTTTAATGAAAGAAAACATCAAAGATGCAGAAGAAATGAGAATATTAGTCAAGGAAGATACACAGTGATGCTCTCTGATAACCCCTGGTAATTGACATTGGAACTATGTGGGAGCAACTTAAATAAACATCTGGACATTGAGTTTAGACATTTCCAGTGACAAAACCCAGACAGATCTTCTGGACTTGCAATAATAAATATTTCAGCGCAGTCCACATGAATCAACTTAGAATTCTGTTTTCAATTATTCTAGTTTTATAAATATATCATAGTTAATTATTCAGGGATACAGTTTCTTTTGAAGATTAAGGAATTTGATGTTTGCTTCATTCACATAAAGTTCCATTTTTTATTTGTATCAAACTTACTTCTGTTTGTACAAAAACAATAATGCAAGCTTGCCAGAAGCCATTAAAGTAAAATGCAACTGAACTTTTCCTGGGGTGGAAGGGCCTTTTCTGAAATTTCTGGCAGTGTACTGTACTTCATTCCAGCTATGGTAATCACTTAAACTGTGCTGAAAAGAAAATTATAAATAATAATTTTAAAAAGTTGTTCTCAATATTTAGAAGATACTTTATCTTTTTTACTTTTGGTAATGTGATAGTGCTAAGAATATGGTATCCATTACAAACAGTGAAGAGATGTTTATATCTACCACAGTATTTTACAAAGGTAGTCATGAAGCTACAAGAGTGGATGGAATACTGGTTGCAGCCCAGATCTGATCCTAGTATTACAACTGTGAGGAGTCAATGGCTAGCAAAAACATGCTCAATTTTTGGTTTTTCTCTATATTCTTTAGAGAAGCCTCTACTGTGGGCTCTAATTGCAAAACCACTTATTTCAGGAGGAATGAATCATGTCTCTGAGGTTGAAGAGTCATTTCCATATTATATTAATACTATATTCATGTTTGGTTTTTTAAATTATTGTTATAATTTTGAGATGATCTGTACCTTTGTTGCTGGAAGCCCTGGACAAAACAAGGCTGAAGTGTACTCAGGATTTATTAATCTTCAATTTCCACTTTTAGTTTCATTTATGCTTCCCCACAGCCCAGCCTGTCAACATCAGCACGTTTCTGCAGTTCCTTACCCTGGCTGTCACTAGCAGGAGCACAAGTGTAAGCTGGCTGCCAACATTATTGAGCCACTGGCTGAGTTGTGCTATACCACTGGATTAAGAAAGTTTTAGGGGACTACTGTGTTAGCCTGACCTACAGGTCATCATCCATTCCAGAGTGGGAGAGGCAGACACGAGCACAATCCAGAAAGTCTCTCTTGTGCTGGCTGACAAAGTTGTTCCTACATCAGGCTGGGCTTGTGTGGCAGTTCAGGTTAGAAGGGACCTCAGGAGAGCTCCTGGCCCGGATCCTGCACAAAGCAGTCAGTTCTGAAGCCAGGTGACACTGCTCAGGGCCTTAATCCAGACTGGTCTTGGAAACCTCCAAGGAAGGAGACCATACAAGCTCTCAGGATAACCTGTTCCCAAGTATGGCTGACCTCCTGTGAGGCCAGGGACGAAGCCTCTCTTGTTTCAGCTTATGCCTAGCTCTGTCTTTTGATAAGGCCCTTATAGGTACTGGAGGATATTGTTCAATCCCCTTCTCCAAGCTGAACAGATACACTGCTGACCCAAGGAGCTTGCTCTTTACCAAAACCCTCAAGGCCTTTTCAGCAGGGCTGCTCCACAGCTTGTCATTTCTGGGCAAATCATAGGCAAGCATGTCAAGAAGTTGTAGGCTGACTAGTGTATTGTATTCAGTTCTGTCACAGTCTCTCAGATTAATAAAGTATGTTTTCTGCTTTCATATTTAAAGTGAAAAAGTAACCTAGACTCAGATCAGGATAGCCATGCTATCCAAAACTTCACTGTGAATTAAAACAAGGCAATTTGTGCTTTGTAACCCTTTCTGCATACTATAAAAGTGATGGATAAGAAAGCACAGTGAAAACTATAAATCAGCCTTGAGTTTGATGATCTAATAAGAGCATCTCTTTGGCAGTTTCACCTCTTGCTCATTGATCTATAGCTTAGTAATTAATTTTCTTTAGTTTTATCCTTGTATTTATTAGAATACCTAAATCTTTATTGCTAAAACTATGCACTGGAAATTTGTAGTGTTATAGTTCAGACAGTGCAATTTATTCATTGTTATAGGAATACAGAGGAAGAAGACAAATTAATTTAATTTATTAGAGGTTTATTACTCAAAAAGGTGCACTTGAGGAAAGACAGAGAAAAAAGCAGAATGGATAAATCTAAAGGGAAAATGTAGGTTGTGAAAATTAAGCAGCTCTTGTAACAGAGGAATTATCTGTTGAATGATCACCCCCTGAGAAAGTGTTCAGTTCTCATTGCAGGTGCTCCCAGAGCGCTGACTGCAGAGAACAGCTCTGCAATGAAGGGGTAAATGGATAATCAGGATTTTGCTTTGTGTGTACTGCCCATGCCATGATTGCAGCGTTCCCCTCCGTTACAGGGCAGCCACTCTTTCCAGTTGTATTTCTGGTTAAAACCTGAGAGTGTGGCTTGGATACCTTAACTCTCATGCAATTTAAGGGAAATTGCTCATCACGTCTTGAATCTGAAATACATTGACAGTTCTGATTTCCTCCTGCAGTTTTGTTTTCTGATCTTGCTGAAAGGATGGGGCAGTATGGGTAAATGCTTTGCTTATCAGCTCTGCTTCATTCCAGCTATACTTTTTCCCAAGAAGGAAAAATGCTGATAAAAAGCAGTAATAAAATTTGCTTCCAATTATTTGTAGCAGATGAAAATTTTCTTTATGCTTTTTTTTGGTGCTTTGTCTAAAGGGTGAAAAAGCTCAAGCTCTGTCTTGACTGACCCTTTGTTTGACTCAAACTACCACACAGTAGAGAGGAAATGAAGTTTATAGGTTTGTACTTAGTGGTTGTTGAGACACTTGACGTAGGTACATTTAAAATGTTAACTCATTCCTCTTTTTTGGTATTTTTATTTCCTAAATTATTATTAAGTTTTGTAGAGATCCAACGATAACAAGCTTCTAGATTGTACATACATTACAAGCTGACTTTTGTGCTCATGTGCCACATACTTACATGCAGAGAAATTTGAAAAATGAAAAGAAAGCAAGATGCAGAAAAAAAGTTAATCAAGTAAATATTTCATTAGATGGTAAAGCTCTCACTTTCTTTTATAAATAGCACTTTGTTTAAAACAAACAAACAATCAAAAAATCCCAACCAAACCCCACAGCCGAAACCAAAAGCAACCCAGCAAAGAGTATGTATTGTTATGAGGTTATCAGAATCCTCCTGCAGAAAAGAGTACAGGTCAGGTATATTAGACAGATGTTGAGAAGAGCTCTGTTCTCTATCTTGCAAGCAGTTCTCAGGGTTATCAATCGTGTTTGGCTTTTGGCATGAAGGTAATTGGCAAAGTACCATGTCATATTTCATCCATTATGCCTGTCTTATGAAGTATCACACACTTTTTCCTAGAATAGGTGCTCCCTCTCCTCTCCACAGAGATCAGGCTGTGCTTTTACTAGTGGAGTAGGTCTGTGGGAGAGTCACCTGAACTGCATTCTTCCTATCTTTTAAAAACAGGGAGATGAGAGATAAAGTTTCATAGGTCTGGAGAGAGCAGCAGTTTGTATTTCAGTCTGTGTCACATCTGTCTAACTTGTGTATGTGGTCCATAACTCTCTGCCACTTTGGAGGGAAGTACTCCAAAGGACTTGGTGTGCTCTTTTTTGTGCTTTAGTGTATAAGAAAGGATAGCTCCAAAATATTTGGAGGCTCTAAGAATCAGTGATGAAGAGATTAGGATGAAAACCCAGTACACCTTTTCCAGATGTGTAAGGAAGGACAGTGTGACACTCATTCTTAAACCTAGCCTATACTTATGTTCCCTGCTAAACTGATGTCTAAGTAAATAGCTTTACTAGTGGAGTAGAGGAGACATGAGAGTCATATTACACTTTACTGCAGAACTTGCTATGAAATCCATACTTTGTTGCCTGGACAGTGCAGTGAGATGGGTATCTGTGGTAGTAATGTAAGAGCATGTTTGTAGGAGTGCTGTGTGTCACAGGGCTGCCCTGGATCAAATAGCATTTAAATACATTGTAGATGGGGTTTGATCAAGGACCACAGGGCCATGTCTAGCCCATGGAGAACCAGGAGACCCACTTACAGCCTGCCACTGCAGCAGGAAATGTTATCCCAGTTTATGGTTTTACTATTAATGTTGGTGCTGTATAGTACAGGATCACCCAACAGTACTAGTTAAACCAGGATACTGTGTGGATACACAACTTACTCCTGTTTTCTATTTAGCTGGAGCAGTCCTACAGTAATGGTTATGCTGCCTTTCTGATTCTTTGACAGCTGTATAAGGACAATACTCAATCTGGCACACAGCCTGCCAGGGGAAGAGTGTTTTTCAGAACAGCTGGAACAACTGAGACTCATCTGATCAGTCTGAACCAGTGTTGCTATTTGTTTCATCTGCCCAGTAGTGCTTTGTTTTGTGGTGGTCTAGGTGCTTAAACCCAGGTGGTAGCTGATTGAGCCATGTGCTTCTGTCTAAAGGGTCTATGTCCCCTCTGTGATCACTGTTCCCCACTGCAGAGCTGTGCCATACAAGGCATTTCGTTGCTTTTGTCATTGTACCCATGTTTCAAGGCTGCCATAGTAATTTTAAAACCTAGGGAAAAGAGAAACCAGGTTTTTTTTTTCCTCCCCATAAAAATGGCCTTGTTTGGGACTTGTTTTAGGGTTTGAAAATGATAACTGGTATTTTGTATAATTAATGCACTGCTATAATGCTGTGAGGCACCAATGTGGCACCAGGCAGCGCCCCAGAACCCTGCCTGTCTTGACAGGGCGATGGAAGCAATGGAATCTCATTAGTACCAAGCTCTGCCTGGTTAATGAAGCCCTGCTAATGAACAATGTTGTGCTAGGTGGAGTAACCTCATGTCATTGGAGTAACCAACCATGATAAAAGTTTGGATATTAAGAGGGTTTGACAATATCTTTTGATTTTTTTTGACAATACAGGTATATGCAACCTGTAATATTGCTTTCTGTTCCCATTGCTTGAGGAATATAGATGGCCTGTTTGTAGCTTCTGACTAATGGCTTAGCTCCAACTCTAACACAATTTTCTGTGGATTTACGATGTTCAGTCAGGCTGATATAATCATGTAATAAATATCTAGGTTTTTTTTCACTTTTCTTTAATTAAATACCAGACCTCCTTACAGAGCTTCAGAAGAAGGGAACCACACAGAAGTGGGAGTTGCGCCTTGCAGGTCCCCTCCCCAGCCCGGGATTGTGTTGTGGGGGCGGCACAGCCCGCGGTGACAGGAGCCGCAGCGGGGCCGCTCCGGGCGGGAGGGGATGCCTGCGAGAAGCTCGGGGAGAGCTGAGGAAAATCTTTTAATGGGCCATAAGCCTGGAGGTTTTGTACTCTCCCTGGCTAACGCCCTAGGCCTGGAGCGCAGAATGGGGCCCTAGGGCTCTGCAGTACGAGCAGCGCCCTCCTCTGCGCGGCCTCCCGAGGGCACCGGGCAGCCGCGTCTGCTTTCTATTATTAAAAGAAGGAAATGAAAAAAACCACCAAAAAACCTCCAAACCCCGCAATGTAAACACTCTTACAATTGCTGCGGAAACTGGATATAACCAGGTTATTCAAAGGGGAAAAAAAAAATTAAGCCATCCATACATGCCAAATTTGCCTTCACATCTGTTAATTGTAAGGGGGTGATTTGAAAAAATAAATCGTGTTTTAGAGCCTGGTGCGGCAAAGGCTGTGAATGTGTACTCTGGAAAAGAGGGTTCAACGTACCTGTGTTCTGTAAGGCGTCACACTTGCCGGTAGCCATGGAAGGATGCCGTGTTTTCCTGGGCTGTGCCGCGGGAGCAGTGCCAGCCTGGCCGCCATGGCTGGGAGCTCCAGAGCCTGGCCCTGAGGGAGCCCGGCCCTGAGGGCGCCCGGCCCACCCTTGGCCTGGAGCTCCACAGTCCGGCCCTGAGGGCGCCCGGCCCACCCTTGGCCTGGAGCTCCACAGCCCAGCCCTGAGGGCGCCCGGCCCACCCTTGGCCTGGAGCTCCACAGCCCGGCCGCCATGGCCTGGGATCCACAGCCCGGCCCTGAGGGCGCCCGGCCCACCCTTGGCCAGGAGCGCATTACTGATGTATTGTCAGCGCTGTGCTGCTGTCGTCCTATCAGCAATATACGGTAATAAATGAGCCCTGTTTTAAAACATTTAAAGGACAGAAAATGTCACTGTTGTTGCTAATATTATGTTTTAGGAGTGTATTTATGATACTACTCTTGTATCATCCAAACCATGACATTTCTGAGTTCGGTACAGTCATTTTAACATCAAATAGCAAATATTTTACCTCACAAAATCCTTAGTTGAGTTTAGCACGGAGACAGATGTAAACTTAAAATAAAGACAAGTCTGATTTGGCTCTGCATGCTCGTATCAGTGCCTGTCTCTGGTGGCCTGTCTTAGAGAGCCATGATCCACTTCTTAGTGAAATTCTGATTTCAGTAGGATAATTTAAAATATCAGAATCATTAGTTCAAACTGCTATGCTCTGGTTTCTTGGCTGTTATTTGAAAAACATCTCCCCGTTAGAAACACAATGGTGTCACTGCCCATTATTTTATTGTGAACTTTAAAATATTCAGTAGGATTTGGGGGCAATTTTGTTTGTTTTGGGTTTTGTTTATTTGTTTGTTTTAAATGCTGTATCACCTGAAACAATCATACATTAAACTCTTGGTTTCAGTTGTGTAAGTTGAGTTTCTATGCCTGAAATCTGGAACATCAGCCCTGAAGGTAAAATATTTTCTTAATTCTGTCAGTTATAAAGAATCCAGTGCTTTCTATGTTTACAAATTTATAAATCCATAAATCAGCCAATTCCCATGATTTTCTGTTGGGAAATTTGCTTAATTTTTACTGTTTAGAATTGTTAATACTGAAAATAAATATCAGGAAGCAGGCATGTTCTGTGCTTGCTCCAGTGAACTCTTAACATATTTTGGTTTTCTAAGTGGCCTTTTAATTTTAAGCAACAAGCTATTCTTATATAAAGATTCTTTTCATTAAGTTGTTTACATGTTTTTCTAAAAGGATTTTTTGGGTAAACTTTATTTTTCAGTGGAAAAATAATTAAAATGTAAATAAATTAATATTCAATAACTGGGAAACCTTGCACACACAGAACAAAATGGTTTAAATAACATCCTATAAAAAAGTAGTCTTTACTGCATTACTGAACTGTTAAATCTCAAGTTTTAAGGTAAAAGGCCATTATCAAATTAGGACACAATCCTCCTTTCTAACTTCTTTAAAGGTACATATTTCATAAATTTACATACATAAGTAAGTTTATATACATATATGACACTTGGAAGCATTTGAACAAGATGCATTAATTTAATCTTTCAATGAGATTTTGTACATATTGCCTTGCAGAGTACTTGGGGAGCATGAGTATTTGCAAAGATATCTGTGACATCTGTTCTTAATATTCTAACATCTTTCTTCCATGTATGTTTGATAGACAACATATTTTTGGCAGTCTTTGTTATTAGAATTGCCAAAATGTTGATATTGAGTGCCTTGGTTTTCGATGAGTGCAAGCCAGAATGAGCCTTTTCAGAGACTCATCTTTGGAACCAATTTTTTTCTAGAAAGTCATGTGTTTCAACATTCTTTTTAGGTAATCAGAAATGGATTTATAATAGAATAAGGAAATTATTTCTGGTCAGGAACAGTTGTTCAAATATGTCTGCTCCCTCATCTTTATTTCTGATCTGTGTATTTTTAAACATAACAGTGTGTTAGAACTCCATCCAAGTACCAGGCCGTGGGATTTTGCTTCACTAGATCTTTAACCCTCCTAAATGCCCATTGTAAGTGCATTGATATGAGTGTATAAATGGCATTTCATTAAAGGATTTTCTGAGACTCAGATGTAACAGTGCTGTGCAGTTTATAGAGTTCTGAGTACAGAGTGAAAGGCACAGCCATGAGTTAAGTGCCCAGGCTTATAAAATATGTGAGAAGCCTGCTCTGAAAGATCTTTGTAAAGTCCAGGTCACACAGAAAGCAAAAAGAGAAACAGTAAGAAAGTACCTCTGGGTACTCTGGATTAGCAATCTGAAAGGAAATAAGGCTCCTGGGCATTTCTTTTCAGAAGTTAAGTGACTGTCATTTCTCTGAAATCACACCATCAAATGATTAAGTGTCTGTAGAATTCAGCTGGGATTAAATCCTTTTATTGCAGAGCCTGTTCCCTGCAGGTCTGTTTGTTGAATATCTCAGAAAAATTCATTAGCCAAGGGCCTGCAAACTGTTGTGTACTGGTGTAGGCTGATGTCCTCAGGGAAAGGTGTTACCCAGTCTAGCAAACCTCAGGGAGAGGGAGAACATGGGTTCAAAGCTGCAGCTACTTTTTCTGGGGAGGCCAGTGTGAGCAATAGGATGTATTCTGGATCAGACACTAGTGATCACTGCATGAATGCTGCTGGTAAGTGGTGAACTGTATAGTCCTCCCATGTGGCATGTCAGAATGTATGTAGAAGCCAAGCTTTAGGTATGAAGAAAAATTCAAGGTGATAACTGAGGCATAGATCCTTCTACGAGAGAAGAGTCAGGAGAGGGTTTCCAGCCCTGTGCTGCAGTTTTTAACCTATGTGTGATTTTCAGAGCAGAACCTGAGCGGGAGCTGAGTATGTATCAGCTTTATCCATTGGACCTACTCACCTAAAAAAGTTGGAATTTAGTCCTGTGTGACCAGAAATCAGTGATGGAGATATTTTTTACAACAGATACATGATCCAAAGGTCTCATGTTTATATCTGTTTCAGAATCTGCAGAAAACAACTGTGAAAACCTCTTGCAGACTCTGAAATCCTGGCCCTGTCAAGGTCACAGGGGCATTTCATAGCAACTTAGATCAAATCTTGTAATGTGATATTTAATTTTGACTGTGAAGGTTTCTCTTATGGAAATAGAATTAATTATGCTGCTTTACAGTGTTGCCCTGTGTTACAAATATTTATTTGCCAAATTAGTTTTCATTTTTAATCCTGTAAGTTCAATGTAACATCAGTGATGAGAGAATTGCCCCAGAAGTGGAGAAACACATGCCCTCAATCATTATCACCTTGACTCACTCCCACTTTATTAGAATTTTATGTTGTTTCTTCCCCCACAATCCCCCAAACTGAGGCAGACATACCTTTCCAATTGTAGAAGGAAATCCCTAGACATAAGACCTGTAGTAATGGTTATTGTTCTGTGGCTCTATGGATGGCTATGAGTTCTTCTTTCAGCATGGGGAAAGAGTATGTTTTATAATGCACAAGATACCAGCAAAAAAAATTATTGAATTGCCTGAATAGTGTCACTGCCATATGTCACTGTGACAACAGACACACACACACATTGGAAAGTATTTCTGACTTGGTGTTTTGAGTACAGTTCTCATAGTGATGATATTTTTATTCCTGCTGTAGTTTAGCTAAATGATTCATTTCCTATAGGGAAAAAAATGGTACTATATTTTCAATATTACTTTTGGAGCGTGGTGTCTTAAATCTGGTGGTTTGTACTATGTGGATTTTGGCTTCAGCTGCCCCAGTCTGAGGGTTTTACGTGAGCTAGAACAACCTGATGCACCAGGCTCTGTGTGTCAATCTGAGCCATCCAATTTGCAACTGTTTGCAGCATTTGTGTAAGGGGCACCCCCATCTCCTGAAGGCCCCTTTATTTTCTCCCTGGCATTTCCTACAATGTATCTGTTGACTCAGTGACCTTAAATGAAGCAAGTATTGATACAATTAATAATTATGCAAGCAGGCATGAAATGCATCTGAAAACTAGAAGAGAAAATAACAAATAAGGGCCAAGGGAGGCTCATTGCTTTGTAAAGATGTGCAATTCGGCTTTCTTTCAGTAGATGTCAGCAGCACTACAAACTTGCCCGCTTTGAGAGCCCTTCTGTTTACAGTTTTATTAGTTCACAATTTCAGATTCAAAGGAATATCCCATCTAAACCAGTGAAAACTATTGCCCTCTGAAATGGATTTGAAGACTTCTGTTTATCATCTTAGAATAATATTGTATTCTCAGTACTGCTTTTTTTTTTTTTTTTTTTCATGGAGAACTTAGAAGGGGCTTATTGCTACATTTTTAGAATTTTCTGAACATTTACCTCACATTTGCCCTCCAGGCAAATGTGAAGAAATATAAGATGTCTAATATTTTGTCTTCTTTCTGTGAAGTAAATCAAAACCGTGGGAATGTTTTCATATAATTTGATTTACTCCTGTCTCCTACAATACATCTTCAACTCTGTTCAATTAACTCTCTGCCTGCTATAAGAAAAGGGTGCAATCATATTCTGACTGAAAGCAATGGCAAGTGTTCTGTTGGATCTGCTGGGAGTTGTCAGCCCCAGAGGAGTTCACAACCACAAAGGAAGGATGTGGAAGGAAGTTTCTTGTGTGTAGAATTTTTTGTGTGAATGGCAGGGAGAGAAAAACGTTTATTTCAGTGTGTAAGGAACATTCATTTTGCTGCATATTATAAAATAAACAGAAATATTTCAAAATCATCATGTACATGAAATGGGGACAAGAAGATAAACAATCCAGTGTTTATTTGGTTAGAAATGAAGAAATATCATTATCTTCTGATTCTTACAAGGAGGGATCTTTTTCCTTCATCTGATCTCCAGCAGGAATCTTTAAAATTTTTTTGTAGCATACTGGGTACTTGTCAAGTGCGGCAGAGTTGTACTTTTGGAAGTTAGGATCATACTCTGAGACAGGATCAGCCCAGAAAGCAGCATTGGCCACTTTCCTACATGTCTGTCACCATCTTATTTGCAAGAGCACCAAAATGAGCAGCACTAAGAATTAGAGGTGAATTCAGCCACAAGCAGCGCTGGGGACATTTTGTGTGGCATTTGCTTGTCTCTAGGAAAATAGGCTGTGACTGTTTTATCTTGACTGCAGGGTGTGCCTACACATGCTGTTGCCAGCTAGAGCTGGCCAACTCCAGAGCCAAACTTCTCTAACCAGAGATGCTTATTTCCACACACCCCTATAGCCTCCCCAGCAAACACCCCCCTCCCAAATTTGGAGGGGAATCAGGTAGAGTGATTTAACTTAGTAAAGGGAGATAAAGTGCTGTGCTCTCCAAGCTGTTATTGTCAACAACACTTGTAATTATCACACTCTTAGCAACATTAATCTTTTCATTTCCTGTGTCACATGCAACTTTACTGTGCATTGCCTTCGATCTGTATGTTGGAGGCCACTATGTCATACTATTCCCTTTATATTTGTTCCCCAAACTCTCTGTGCTTTCCCATGATCTGTTCATTTTGGTGTTCTTTCCTTTAGTGACCTCTCCCACCTCACAATCATCTGTTCCTGGCCTTATTGAGTGGATTTTGATAATTTTCAGCTTGCTGGTTGATCCACTCTGTATCAAACCTTTTATTAACTGCACTTTTTTTCATGACCCCGCTAGAGTGGGCTGGGAGATGCTCTCTGGCAGGCCAGCACTGCCAAGGAATAATTACTAGTTCTAGGGATGGATCCAAAACACAGGGGAGCCAGTGCAGCTTGGGCCCCCCACATGGGCCCATTGATGTCTGGATCTCAGCCTGGGTAGATGGAGCAGACAAGGAGAAGCAGTTTGCCAAACTGAGCATGGGGTACATGGCTTCAGGGTGATGAGGCAGCAGCAATGCACAGCAAATTTTCCCTCAAGGCATCTGTTAGCAGCAATTTGGGAACTAAACCAAATGACCCCAGTGTAATGCTGTTCTGCTCTCTCCATTGTTCTGGGGTTCTTTCTTACTTGCATTGCCAGCAGGAGGAAGCTGGTGGCTTTGGCTCTCTCTGACTCCTTTGGCTCTCCTCTCTGAATGGATCTGTTTCTGCCTCCATTCAGCTGTTGAGCAAGTCTGTTTCTTAGGTTTTGGCTTGCTTTGCAGGGCATCAAGTATGGAGTGCTGAATCTGCTGCTGCTTTGCAGAACATCAGATTTGGAGGGGCAATCTTTGCCACTTCACCTCAGACTGAAACCAGAAGAAAACAGAAAAATTGTGTCTAGTGTCTGTGTGAATCTTGTGCAAAAACCTCTTCCTAGCCCTTGCTGGGTTACTGTATTGTTAATTACGTGGTGAATTTGCATCCGAGAATATCAGAAGGTCATGAGCTAAACACATACCTGTGCAAAGTTAGGCAAGAGTTGTCTCTGTGTTACAGGGATGGAAATCAATGTGCAAAAATAGTATGAGTTAGCTCAGAGTTTATACAAAGGCTCAAGCCATTTGGCAGCAGAGTGACAGGAAATCTCCCCATCTTCAGGGTTTGCATAATGACAGAGCCAAAAGTACTAAATAAAGTGTAGTGCTGAACACTGGGTTAGTTTTCATTGTCTTCATGTAGGTCTCCTAGGAAACTTCTAAGAAATGAACGTTTGCAAAAAGATTGGGCACACAGCGATACTGCTGGGTATTTTGGGATTGTAAATAATTGATGTTTAAGTCACAGAGTAAAAAATTAATGTTCCTAACTCCATACATACTGCTACATGAAAGAAGAGATGCTGACTTAGTTTAACATCATACTTGTGACAACTTTTTCAAGTCATGATTGCTGCACTGGTAGACTGGTTTAGATGAAAACAGAGGTGGTGGCAGGACTGAATTTTCATGAATTTTCAACATGACTTGACTGGAAGAGCCAGTGTAGTTTTTTATTAATACTAACAATGCTGAACATAACATCAAGGTTTAACTATTACACAATTGCATACCTAGTAGGAAAAATAAGACCTTTCTCTGTGTGCACAATTTCCTGACACTGATTTTGAGGCCTTATATGCATCAACAATAATGGACCGATCCAGCCAAAATTTGCTTCCACAGCTGCTGGTCTTAGGAAGTTCCCTGGGCCTCCTGTGCTCTGCAGCTGTGGAGGCTATTCCCTGCACTGAACAAAAGAATCTCCCTTCTCCTGTGACTGCAAATGAATGAGACATCCTGTAACACCCTGTTCAGAGGGGCAGAGCTGACAGCCAAAAGCCATCCTTGGCATTTTAGTCCCTGTAGATAGTGACAGATGGTGCATAACCATGAGCAAGGAACCCCATAGTCCTAAAATAGGGAAATAAATTTTGGAGGAATTATTATAAAAGTTCATTGCCCAAAGGTCTTGGGGCTGGTTCAGGAGGAGTAAGGAGGAGAGATTTTAAGTAGCAGTTTAAAGAAAAAGTCATCTGGCATATTAGTGTATTGCAACATCCTAAGTGAGTGTAAAGGACTCGTTTCTGCACATACAGTAGGAGTAAAACCAGGAGAACTGCTACATGGAATGTTTCTTACAGGGCCATGCAAATCTTGCCTACTTTCATTCAGCTATAAAACTGTCAGTTGCAATTTTCACATGAATTCCTTAATTTGCACCTTTAAAATGTTAAAGCTTACTTACAGTTTTGTGAGTGAAACCTGATGGTTTCAAGTGTGTTTCAATTTGAGCTTTTAACATTCTTGTTTGAACCTGAAACTCAAAGTGAAATTTAGGAGTTGCGAAAGCACACATAGAATACAGACAAATAGCAGGAAAAATTCTCAAGAATCTGAGCAAACCCAATTTGCAAAATTTCCCATAGCTTAGGCTCTCTCAGTTTATGAAAATTATCTTAGTCTCCTTTTTGTGACATGGCTGTGGAGGCTCTGAAAGTGGAGAGGTTATGATGGTGGGAGCTGTCAGGAGCTGCACTGTCAAAGAACTGCAGTATCTTTCCACGGACAACTACTGTCCCTATGGGGACAATAATTCATCCAAATCCAAGTTTGTCTTCAGATTCCATATATTAGAGAGGCAAGACTAGCTTAAACTCTCTGGATAATGTGTAACTGAAGCTAAAGAGACAAGATTTGAAGCCTGTTTTGAAGCAAGGAAATTTTACTAATTGATCTGCAATAAAGTGGTAATTAAAAAGATCTGGGTGGTGGAAAACCAGATTAATGATGAAGTTTTATCTAGTTTCCACCCCTGCAGCACTTTTGGTTGGAAAATAAAAAGTAACTATGCTTTGTTATTGCATGAAATAAATAAAACAAACCCAGAATGCTGTGGTAGTTTCTTGGTCTCTAAAGCATACAAAGTTGAAACCACCACACGCAAAAACCATCACAAGAAGAGCGAGTGCAAGCTGAAAGGTTGGTGGTACTTGCTCTCTGCAGTGCACACAGCTCACAGTTCTCAGCACTGAGAACTCAGCTGACCTCTGGGGAATTGATAGGAAGTCCTGGCTCTGCTAGAGTCAATGGGAGTTTTGCTGTGAATTTCAGGGAACTTCACAGAGTGGTTCTTGTTGTGCAATCTACTATTCCTGACTCTGAAAGCCTTGCAAAATCTCATGGTTGGGCAAATAGGCATTTTTAAGTGCTCTGCATCTTCTGTCTGGCAATCATGGGAAATTTAAGGTTCACTTAATCTCACTAGGCTCCTGGTAGTGACATGCTACCTTACCCATGGAAATGAAATACAGAATGTAGAAGTACTGTGACTGGCAGTGGTATTGTGCTGCTCATTCTTTTTATTTGTATGTTCTGTCACCTTCCTTTGCCTGTGCTGTCACCTGAACTGCTTCAGTGCACACAGGCTTTGGTAGCACATGCAGGAAAGACTCCTGTCAGTTTTGGTCTTTAGACATTAATGTCCACACCCTCACTCCTATGTGGGCCTCAAGTGGTAATTGTGATAATTGATATTCTATTCTATTACTAATATCAGTCTGTTAAACAAAAAGGTATCTCTGATTGTAACATTAGTAACAGGGAAGTGCTGTGTTCAGCAAGCAAGTAAGGATTAATTTTTGGCTCTGTTCCTGGCTATCCTTAGATATGTATTACCATCCCTGCAGAAAATATAGGAATTTTTCTCTCTTAAGAATATCTTTTTGTCAGCTTTGAATGTGTAGACTGCCAATATTGTTACAATAGTCTTTATTCTGTTCACTGCATTTAATGAGTTCTTCCTAAGTCAGCCAAAAATTTATTTTCACTGTATATGAAAAGCCTGGCTGTTTTCAGTAGGCTAGATCTGGGGGAAGGTAAAATTTAATTTATTGACCACTTAAAAGCTGTGCATTCATAACTGAAATGGCTGGGGTTCCTTGTGTCTCCTTCCATTGTGTCTCTATCTTTGCAAGGCTTAGGTACAAGGATGAGATCTAGAGTCCTTTGGAGGACTTAAAATAGAAAAGGAACATACCGTATCTATTTCACTTAAATAAGTCTACCTAAATAAATGTAAAGATGAAATGATAAAAAACTGTCAATAAAATGGCACGAGGCCTGAGGTACATATTTCTTGTATAGCATGTTGGTAGGGGCCCTAAAATAGGTCCCTATGTTCTTTTATAGCCAAAGGTGTAAATAAGTGGGGACTTAGGACTAAATTCACAGCATTAGTACCTTCCAGTAATCTGTTTTTGAGATGGGAAAAGCCTTGCTGAGGAAAAAACAACACTTTATTTAACAAGAGTTTGAAAATCAGTTCAGCAAAACACAGTATTCTTAAGGTGATGTGCCAGCGTGAATTGACCTTATAAGATCCATGTAAGGAAATATAATGGCGTTATTTCCTAATATTTTGAACTTTAGTTTTTTCTATAAAAACTCCAAAATGTTTTTATATCTGTAGAGGAAGCGGCTGGGATCTTGGATGTAGGGAGAGTTTGCTGCACCTGTCAATAGGTACCCAAATTAAGATGCCACATCAAGAACCTTTCCCTTCAGGAAAAACCAAACAAAATAAAATGTGAGATTTATTTTTGTGGTGCCTCATCTGGAAAAACTCTCTGATGATTATATTGTGTTCATAAATTTGACACAAGATCAGCAGAGTGTTGCTAGTGGTGTAGGATTTAGAACATTAATTTAAGACAGAAAAGTAAGCAGGAAGAGAATTGATTGCCAAGTGTGTAGGATTTGCTTTGCCAGTGTTGTAACCAGCCTGTGAGGGCTCTGTCTGAAGCCTGCAAAGTGGGCACATAATATAGCTACCCACAGACTATGGGTTAAATGCCAGCTGTTAAATGTGGTTGGTGCATTTTTCTTTCCTCCACAAATATAGCTGAATAAGGAAAATTATATTTAAGCTTGTTTTAGTTGGGAATGTGACACATCAAAAAATCGCCAGCTTATTTTCCCAGCATTGCTTTCTGCAAAAGCCCAAATAACTTTAGTTGCCTCATGAATACACAGTGATTACAATGTATTTATTTATTATTATCCTGCAGACACAAAATGACCTCAGCAAAGAAGCCAAATCAGCTCCTTATTTTGTGAGAAAAATCATTCAGCCCCCATCTCTTTTCCACCCACAGGATCCTTCTGAGGGCTGTGACCTTGTCTTATGCTTCAGCAGGAAACATTTTTGGCTGAGACTGAACTCTCTGGAGTGTGTGGATCTTACAGGTAAATTGTCAAGTGGAGTTTGTATTGAACACAGGGTGCTTCAGTGTTGCCTGTGAAATTCCATTTGTGATTTTTAATATATGACTAGTTAGTTATGTTTTGTTATTATACAATTTCAAAAATACAGAAGTTAAAGGGATTAAAAACTTTTTGAGCTGTGTGAGGGGAATATGGAATCATGTTCACTTCAGCAGAGAGCTGAGTAAATTGTTGAGAGGCATGATAAAATAGGATTGTACAGCCTTGGAATTCTGTGTGTGGATGAATGGAATATGTTCCATTAATTTCTAAGGGATATTATCTATGTATTGATGAAGGGGTCTGAGTTCTGTTCAGTGTCATGGATGTTATAATTGGAGATCATTAAATGCTGTATTAGGTATTCCCCCCAATCATGTTTTGCAGTGAAAATCCCAGTGTCAGAGCAGAAACTCATTTAATGAAGTACCACCAGTGGCTACTTCTTCTAAGGTTAGGCATAGACCCTCTCAGATTTTGGAAATTGGCATCTTAAGAGTACCTTGTGCTGGGTTATTGCGGCATATTATTTCCACAAACTGATCAAATACCTTTCACAAGATATTCTCACTTTTGAGTTCCACACTTTTTTGTTTGTTTCATTTTCCATGGTACCCTTACTTTATTCTTTTACTCTGAAAGATAATGACTAGTCATTCCCTGTTAAACCGTATTTCCTTCCAAGTTATCTCATTTCAATTAAAATGCTTTTTTTCTCCCCATTGTATAGAAGCTTTTTCACATCTGTCATCTCTTTCTAGAAAGATTTCAATCAAATTATCTAGAGTTAGAAAGTACCAAACAATCTTTGTGTAATAGACTCTGTCCTCCACTCCATTGGCAGAAAAGCCATGATATAATGTGCTTTCAAGGCTTAAGAACAAATGTTCAAGAGAAAATATAATTATTGATTGAGATTATGAAAAGTGGCATGTGAGATGCTTGCCGAAGTTAGATCACAACCTAGTACAGCGATATTTAGAACAATAATGTTCCTGTAAAAAGAATTTCTGTTCTAAGTATTTTGCAGTAAAACATTTGGTCAGGATCAACAGGGTCTCCTAGCATTAGGCTGCAGGAGGTGGGGATTTGTGCAGACACTGTGGGTAAGGAAGTGCCTCAGAGGGGAGAGTGGGTTCTGTTGAGAGGGGATTTATTAGGCAGGCAGGTTACAAACCTCTATGGTTATCAGTCAGGGTGCCAGATATATTTTATACTTTTATTAGTGACTTTGGCTTAAAAAGATGATGTTGAGGAAATTTATTGATGATATCCAGTTGGTACCTATTACTAATGCAGAATGGGCAGGAATTACTCACAGGAAGAAATTAATGACCTCAAAGATTGAACTAGTAAGAACAGTCAGAAAGTTAATGGAATGAGGTGCAAGATCCTGCACTTTGGAATCAATGACAAACTCTGATATAAACTGATATAAGCTCAAGATTTGGAAACAGTCGAAGTAGGGACATACTTAAGTATTAGGATAGCTGTTAGCCAGCACTATGTTTCAGGCAGAGAGGGCAAATAAAATTTGATATTGGCCAGATCTTCCCAGCTGAAACCTGAAGTATTTTTGCCTGACAAGGTATGATGAAGCTGTTTCTGAATACCATGTATAACTCCAATTTTACTTATTGAAAAAAGAGGAAATCAAGATTCAACAAGTCCACAGAAGAGTTACTGGGATCATGGGAATGATAAGCTTTTCTGTAAGAAGAAACTAAATTGGCAATGGTTTGTTTAGCCTAGTAAAATGTAATTTGAGCTGTGATTTATATCCATGGGAGAAAATATCAGCAAAGCAGTGTTATTTAAAAGACAACAATTAAAGACAAACAAATTGATATAAACTGTTCTTGAGGAAATATGAGCTGCACTTTAAGTTTCTAACTAACAGTAGAGCCAGATTCTGGAACAAACAGTGACATGGAATAAGAACAACTAGCAGGTGTTACTATGGAGCACCATCTCTTTATTAGAGGAGTAGTTCCCTTTGCTGTGACTGAAGCTGATGGCATGACCCAAAAGTCTTATGGGGAAGCTTCATAATTTTTTACTTGATCCTAAGTTATTCTTCTTTGATTAGTGCATGAATGGCAGTTTTGTAAGGAGAGTGTAGAAATTGCATCAGATTTTATTTTTGATTGTGATTAAATTGGTGATGCCTTAACATATTTTCACTGTAGTAGGTCAAATCTTGATGCTGTGGGGAAAACTACTCTTTATGGAAAGCCACAAAATTTACCAATCCTTATAGTTTTGCAAGTGAAGGCATTAAAGCTGCATTAAAGGTGATAATGTCATTATCCTGCTGAAAGGCTAGCAAATCAGAGTGCCAAGCTAGAAGCTGCTTTGCAGTGCCATCGTGTATTTCAAATTTCATGGTCATAATTTATCTTTCTAGAACACTCATTTTCACACCAATTAATAGTACAAATGGCATACTTATTCCACTTAATGCATTTAGATGGACCAGAGATTTTTACTTTCCAATAAAGAAAATATTTCACATTCCCAGTTTAACTTGTGTTTATGACTTGCTTAAAAATACCTTTGTTAAAGGCCCTTCTCTGCTTCCATCTCTGAGTACCCAAGGATAGAAGATATCATGAAACCAGAATAATTTTCTGGGCGTGAAAGGAACTCTCTTAACTTAAGCACATACAAAATCTTGTTGATAAACTTGTCAGCATATTCATGGTCTAATCAGAACGACATAGTATTCAAAGAAGAATCTTTCATAAGTATTTCCCATTCATAACAATAGAATACATCAGTGTATGAAAATAAATACACTGCATGGAAATTCATGTAGATGTCAATCAGTGTTTTATGTTCTCTGATCAAGCTGTACCTTTGAAATCTTTAAAAGCTGCTGTAAGACTTCTATTCCAGAAGAAAAACAATTGTCCCCCTGTCAGGATTAAGCCCATGACAGTTCTCTCCTTACCTCTTTTTTTATCTTGATGTGTGTGTCACCATAGGTTTCTATGTGTAAGGTTTTTAAAGCCCAGAAATGCCAAAACTTCTCCTCTTTTAGCCAGATGTTTCATTTTAGAAACATCTTTTTCAATGAAAGTAAAGTAGATTCAAACTTTGAAAAGTGGATTGCCATAAAATAGATCTGTGAGTAGTTGCAACTGAAATTTAAGTTCTTGCTGAAACAAAAAATTATGCCAAAGGGGCTTTAAAATGATTATTTGTGTGCTAATCGGGTAAAATTATTTTTCATGCACTAACGTTTGTGCAGCTGTGTTTGTAATATATCTTGAAAAGTTCAAGATACAGTACTTTAGATGTTATGCTCCTTGTGGTTTTAGGAGAATCTCTCTTGAAGGAAGGACTTTTGTACAGGGAACTTGCTAGGCTCATTACTCACCAGAAGGATGGTTTTCTCAATGGTTATGACTCAAAAAAAATATCATAGAACCCTCAGTTTCAAAGTTTGCATCTTGCTTTGATACAGTAATGCTTTTCCATATGAAGCACTTATTTTCTACAATTTCTGCAGCTGGGGCAATTCTTGAATTGTGGAAAACTCTCTGTGCATGTACCAATGCACTGTAGCCCAGAAAAATGAGTAACCCTGTTGATCAGGTCTTCCAAATGAAATGCATAAGCACAGGGATTTTTAAATTTAGGTGCTTCTACTTTATATGGAATGCAGATTAATGCATTTGGACATTTTCACACATCTCTCCTCTACCAGCTTAATCTGACTGCATATTTCACAAATAATCTGATCTGTGTGCAGCTGTCTTGAAGTTTTTGGCATATGGGTAATTTAACATGTCCTTAGTGAATTGTCACATCAAATGGCTGTTTCTTAAGGTCATCTAAGTAAGGAGAAATGCCTTGCTGGATCACAGGGTCTCTGTGGCTCCAGTCCCTGGCACAGGAGACACCCTATAGTGAGTGTACAGGAGCCAAGACATTTGCTGTGGTGCTTTCTCCTTACACTACCCCACACCTGCAATTATATTTGGATATTGGTGTGCAGCCTACCAATAATTGTTGGATATTATCCACTTACAGACCTATTGTCCGTGAATTTGTATAATCCCTTTCTGAACCTACACTCTGACCTTACCATCTCCTGTGCTGGCAAGGTCAGAAATTCTGTTGGCCACTAAGTGCTTTATCTGTTTTGTATTACATGTTCATTTAGTGCCTCCTAATGGCCTGAAAATTGCAGAGGTTTTGTGAAGAGAATTTCTACATTAATTTTTCACAGTTCTTCCGTAATTTTGGGAATCCTGATTGTATTCTCCCATAGTCTTCTGTCCAGATTGATAAATCCTAGACTTTTTGGTCTCTGCTTGTAAGTCAACTGCTGCAAACTGTTAGCTGTGCTCTTTCTACATCCTACTATTTATTTGTCAAGGTTCAAAGACCAGAACCTATATAATTTCTCATGTTGGGTTAAAATCTGATATTGCTGATTTCCCTAAGGCTGTATTTCATCCTCTTTTGGGCTTAATACCATATTTTCTTTGGTCCTTAAAGGTAATGGTAAAATCACTGAATTTCAATTCTCTAGGAAGATGGACAGTGCAGTAGAAGGATTAAAAGTAAGTAGCATAGGTGCTGACAAAATAAAATCAGAGAGCTAAATATATAATTGCTTAGGCTTCTCAGAATGAATCAAGTTTGGTCGGATATGGAACTAAATTATCTGAACCTGACAAAATAGGAATCTATACATGTGAAAATAGAGGGAAAGTTTGATAAAACTGGCTATGAATGTAAAACTTAGTTTTAAATTAACACAAGTTGATTGTATCTTAATGAAAAAGCTGCAGCCATTTGTACAAAATATGGAAATAACTGGATTATTTGTCATGGCTTGATAAAGCAATTGCAGGCTTGCTCATAAAATTACTTTTCTAGTGCAATAATCCTATGACATGAAAAGGTGATAAAGAATGTAGCAGTTTGGAACGTGACCTCATTATTAGCTGTGGCTTCTGTGTTGGTGGTTTAGAACAAAGCAGGCCATGGCTATGTTAGGGCTGATGCATCCCACTGGTTTCATCTATGTGGAGTAGTCAGCCCTTCCTTCTACTAACTTCTGTGCTATTTAAAAAAAATGAAAACAATCCCACCTCCTCATTGTGACTGGTACTGAAGATTGCAATTACAAATTTCCTGATAGAAAATTTCCTTCTGAGCCTAGAAGCTGACTCTGCTCTTAACTCTAATAAAACGATTTTAATCCAAAAACTCTAAATCTGATCCATAGCATTCTGAATTACCTGACTAAGCTCAAAAGACAACCCTACTGAGTCCTTCCCTTTTTGCAGTGATGTGGGATTTTTTCCCCCATCTTGTATTTGGTCCTGTCAAATATTGTTGTTAAACTGGTCATTCTTTTCTAAGTCTTTCTCTCTCCCCTTCTCCCTCTCTTTCTCATCAGACCCAAATTCCCAGTGCCCAGAGATTTTAACAGTTCATATTTTTCCACTTTTACTCATTTTCTCATATTTTCTTTCTTGTTTTCCTGGCCTTTTCACCAGACATAGGTGGTGTTCTCTCTTATTTTGCTATGGTCTTACAAAACAAAATAAGGAAACATAGCTTTATCTTCGGTTTGGCAACTGCTAGCATTCTTTACATACTTAAGAACAGTTGGGTAAAAGATTAGGTACAAATCAAAGGGAACCCATAGTCTGTAATGCATGCTGAGTCAACTGCCTCTGTCACTCCTAAGGCTCTGCCATAAGAACTTCATGGTGCAGCTACAGGTAGAGAAGTGAAGACTGTGCTGTGACAGACATATGAAAGGTGCATGTCACTACAGGTGACATGGTAGTCTGTGAGGAGTGCAGGTACCTTTCCATTTGACTGATATTGCAATCCACCTCTGGTTGCCAAACTGATTGCAGCAATGTAGACGGTGCCCTCCCCGGGCAAGTGCTGAAGGATGTTCCCATGGCTGACATTGTCATCCTGGAAGGAAGTTTGAGGCTGGAAGGAAGCAGAGGCACTGTGGCCGTGTAGTGAGAGTAGTGGGTGATGCAGGATATTCCTGTGGAAGGGAGAAACAAACCTAGCAGTGATTTTTTGTTTTGCTTAAGAAAAGGAAAAAGTAATCTTGGGTAGAATGGAAGAGGCTGCCTATAGCTGTGACTTGTTTCTTTTTATTATTTTCAAGACAGAGCAATGTTTGGTCTGCAGCTGTGCCTTGCACTGATGAGCCTATGCGGGCGGCTTCTCTGCCCTGTCTCCTTCAGGTTTCAGGTGTCATCTCCTCTGCTGACATGTGCTTCATTCCTTCCTTCTCCCATGACTTGTTTGTCTTCAAAGCTACAGGTAAGCCAATTATATTTCTCTAGCCAGGCCTAAAAAATGGAAAATAAATAATAGGCTGCCTCTATAGAGAAAAAATTGAAGGGAAATAAAGAAATAGATAACAAATACAGAACAAAAATGTAGGTTTTCCTTTCTCCATATTTTTCTATTCATTCTTTAGTGTGTGGGAACAAATAATTTCTCATTTCCACCACTAATAAATGCTGATAGCATTTTGAAGTCAAGACTGCATATCCCCATGTTCCCCGGGCATTTCTCAGGAGTACAAAGAAAGAGGTCTGAGATTTTGAGAAGGCTGTGTCCCAAGAGGAGTGTTTTGCAGAGGTAGGACTCTTCAGTCTTGCCTCTTTGTTCTGCAGTCAATGTAGGAGAATGCCCTTTGCTGAGTTGATAAAATTGAGGTGACCTAAAACGTCAAAAAAATCTCTGCTACCTTTCCACCTCTCTTACACCATAGCAATGTATGCTTTTCACTCCAAGCTATCATCAGTCTTTACTGCACCCCTGTCTTACATGGTGAGGCTGGAGGGACAACTGATATTTCTGATTCTATGTTCTGTGTACAGTATTCAGAATGTAGGGTTGCCCATATATCTACTGGTTTAAAACCTTGATGCTGTGGTGGTAGGCAAGTGCTTACAGACACATTTCTGCAATGCTTTGTTCTGGGGTAAGAGTAGTGCTGGAATTCCAGCAGTGCAGCAGCTGGAATTAAGTTCTTTCTGATTTACTCATGTGGGCTGTGTGATCTGATACAGGGCTATAATCTGCATAAGGACATCAATTATTAAAGGTAATCTACTTATCTAGTTCTCTTTCTGTTACTGCCAAAAGATTATTTATATCAGTAACTCTCACTCACAAGTTTGATGAGGAAATGTTTCCTTTTCTTAGTTGTAGACTTACCTAAATGAAACTGGACTCTAAACATGTGTATATAACTCTTGACCTTGCATTCTAAAAGGTGGAGCAAGTCCTCTTTTTTCTTCAAAAGATCTTCACTTGATTAAGAAGTTTTCATTGCCTAAGTTCTGCTAGTCACATCACATATAGCAAAAATAAACACACCAGCTGATGAATGAAGGACAGTTTACAAGACTGGGGGGCGGGGTTGTCACCTACATTTGCACAGGAAAATTAAGATTTTTTCTTGTGTTTTTTTTTTTGTTGTTGTGTAGCATGTTTCTTGCAGCCAAGCTGAACTTCTTCATTTAAACATGTAAGTTGTGTAAATGCATAATTTTAAGCACAAAGATAATCCCATTGTTTACATAATTTGTAATATTTGTAAGAATTAATTTGTAAGACTTAGCTGAGTCAAAGCTTTAATCACATACATTTTTTAAAATCCTGCAACACTTAAGACAATGATCCAGGCACAGGATCTTTATACTGGCCTCCTAATGTATCAGAAGCAGCATCTGAAAATATTATTTTACTTAACAGATTTGAAAATTAATTAAATTAAAAGCAGCTGAGAATTGTTTTCAACAGATGTCTAACATTTCAAATTGGGGTTAGCATCATTATTGTCCCTTTACACCTGAAAAAAGGAGCCATGTGGAAGTGCTTGCAATAGTATTCGAACTAAGGAAATTTAAGGAAATCTTGTTAGTTCATCCTCCGAATCCAAGTAAGAGCCATAGCTAAAGGTCCAGACTGCTTTGAAATTCTGGCTAAGTATACTTTCATATTTTTCATAATTCTCACTCCTCAATCAAATTAGGTATAAGAAGTAGAGGCTCAGTCATATATGTCTTGAAGTTTTTGGATGTCTTGTCTTGAGTTTGTGGTGGCTAAGAGTGAGCCTTCAGTTTCCAAGAGCCATCTGTTACTTGCTGTGTTTTCTTTGTGTCAGGCGTGTTCTATTTCTATGGACCTATAAAAGAGAAATAATTGTACTATTTAACAGTTTGATTAGTGGGAGGTTAAGCTAGGAAGGTGCAATTTATTTAGTAGTGTCTCTTTTTAGCCAGTCTTTTTTTTTTTTTTTGGTGATTATCTGGAAGCATAACTGTTTCTTCATTTATCACAAGTTTAAATATTTAGAGGGAAATAACAGACTAGAAGTGAAGCTAAAAATGTAATTTTTTTAACAACATGGATAATTTAACAAAAACAGTTTATTAATGGAAACAAAAAATATACAAATGTTTGTTGGACCTACATGTATTTGAATCATTCAGTTCAAAGGATTTGAAAGCCAGGCTTGTATTCTGGTATTGAGACACAGTCATGACAGAAAATGATTGCACTTCATTTAGGTATTTCTTCAAGTTACCCAAAGGCATAATATTTGCAACCCCTATTTAAATACCTGAAGAAATTAATTTAATTCTAAGGAAGCTATTTTGTATTGTTATAGCACTGTATGTCTTCACATTTGACAAGTACCAGCATTCAGCCTTTTAATTGAAAATTACTTTGGGGATTCTTTCAGAAACTGCGGACTGCAAACACTAGCCCCCATCCCTGCCTCATATAACACAATAGATACAAAGTCAGAGGTCCTTGATGGGCACACTCTGAGGCTGTGTGGGTGGGAAGTTCTGTGTCCTTCCAGAATTAACTTCTTTCTGTTCTAAAGGCTGGTCATACAGTTTACGGATTATTTCAGTATTTTTCTATGCAGATACTTACAGAAGATAAACAGATATTTCCCCTTACAGAAGTGCTTTTAGTGGGTATTCTTTAAAGTAGGAGCAGTATTTCAGGGGGATGAGAAGTGTATTATTTTATAATGTTTGGATTTTTGAATATGTGGATTTTTATACAGGGCTGTCACAAGAAGTGAGTCAGGGAGGAGAAGTATTCCTTTACACCTTCTAAAATAATTGGAGCTGGAAGTTGCAAGAAGGCATGGAATTAGTGGCAATATTCCAGTAGTGCTGACCCTGTGCAGCTCGGGTCAGGCAGCCACCATGGTTCCTAGGAGAGGGTGAGTGCAGCTCCTGGCTGTACCACAAGGACTGTAAGATTCTTATTTCAAGGCCACTCACTCACAGTGACTGTTAGGTGAGCCCTTTCAAATACAGGTCAATTTATGGCACCGCATGCATAAGTGCTGAAAAGCCTTTGTGTGATAGTATGAGCCATGGTTTGGTCTAACCAGAATGCTTCCAAACTGTTCCCATATCAGTTCACTTGAAGAAGTGTGCATTCTCCCTTTTCCAGAAGGGAGACTCAAGAGAAATGAGGAATTGTGGCTACATTGTTCTGCAGCCTGGTAGTGGAGCTGCAGCTTTAGGTGACTTGTGTTGGTCACTTGCGATTTTCCTGGCCAGGTTTCACAGAGTCCCATGTGACCAAATGAAAATGCCGTGCTTCCCACCACCCTAGCTTTACTGCAAATTTTGGTTTTGTGAAAGGTCAGCCCATGAATTTGTCTTGTAACATTACACATTGCCTTTACTCAAAAATTCACATGCAGAGGAAAACTGACAAAACAGTTTATTTTGGAAAATGAGTAAATCCAAATGATGGATACCATGTGTCAAAATAATCCTTAGTGCACGTGCTTGCATTTTCACATGGACATTTTTGAAAATTATTCTGTGGAAACTAGAGAATCAGTTTGCCAGGGAGCAGGTTTAAGCCACTTTTAAAGATGTGGTCTCTTTTAGTAAACATAGAAGCCAAAGCACTTCCATCTTTACTTTAGCCCTTTGCTGTTGGTCTCCAGAGATACCAGACAAGTTCTAATGGACCAGTTAGTATGGTTAGATAGAGAAGGATTAAGACTGAAATTTCAGAGCTAAAGATATGAGAATAGCTGAATGGTCTTTAGGGTTCATTTCATATCTATAAGACACTTTAAAAACTTGGTACTTAGTTGAAGCTGGTTCAGTTTTAGAGCTAATGGAGAGAGATGAGCATCTTCAGAAGGAGTTTGTTTGATGTTCATCCATTCCAAAAGGGAAGAGGTGATGAAGGATGTTATATATAGCAATGCTTAAAGGAGGCAATAGTCTTTTATCTGCTTACTTTAAAGCCTCAGGTAAATCTCATGTGATGCAATTAACTTTTACCTTGGTCAGATGTGAATGGATGATGCTTTGGGGGATGTTGAGACTATGCTGCTGTGTTTGATTAAATTTCACTGATGATCTAAGGACAGGCTTGCATTTATAGTTTTTTTTCCCCCCACCAATGGCCCAAATATGAAAGTGCATGTAAGCTCTTTGCTGAACCTGTCCAAGGTGGATACATAGCAAATCTTGAAGATGCTGCTGAGTTCTTGAGCTCCAGGACATAGCAGCAACCAGTAAGGTCCTTTCCTGGGAATGTAGAAGGATGTGGACTTGTTTTGATTACTTTCTTAAATGTTTTGGGTATAGTTAGTGGAACATTTCTGCAGATACATTGACAAGTAATTTGAAGTAGTAGCAGTTTGCTTCACCTGCACAATATTCTATGTGTGAGAATGTGTATGGGAGAGAGGTTAAGATCTCTTTGGTAAAAAGGCCTTAGCCTACTTTTATTTTGGTTCTGGTTAATATTTGCTCAGTGAGCTGGGAATGGAAAGTTCTCTTCTGAAAACATCATGTTAGTGTCGTGCTGACAACCAAGATCTCTTTTGTGGAGACTTAAAATTGCTCAAACATTAAAAAAGTTGGTAGAGTTGCGTTTTCAGTCTTCTTCCTAAAGTAGAAACAGACCTTCTACTGTCAGTCTACACTGTTGCCATGAGAACAAGGCATTGCCTGCCATTTTCCCTCTTATATATGTTTTTAAAAAGATGCTGGGACTGTAAAATAAATTACTGTTTTGTAATTTAGCTTTAAGCAAAAGGAATATTTCAATGGTGACAGTTCTGGAAATGCTTTAACTTTTAAATGCTGACACCAAATAATAAGTAAAACCTTTTGATTAATGTTTCCAGAAGGGACTATTAACATTATCCTACATCTGTTCATGATATAATCTCTAAATGAAAAACACTCACTTTGCTGAAAAAAAACAAAAAAAACCACCCCAAAAATACCAAACTCCAAAGAAGTACATGTTTATGTAGCATTTTAGTGCAGACTTAACTCTAATATGTGGTCATCCTTGGTAAGACTTAACCAACTAATTTTTCATCTGATCATTATTTAGTCAAAACTCTATGGCACTCCTGAGGTTGCTTGAATTTCATTGATGACATGTCATTTCATTTGCTGAAAAATATGGTCATTTAAAATTATACTACATGAAAGAGCTTTTTTATTACTTACAGTAAAATTAGCAATCATATTTGATGCAAATGCATAATAATAGATGAGACATAAAGTTCTGTGAAACATCATTCTGTAATTAGCTCTTGCTGGTTTAAATATTTGAGATTATATAGAAAGGTTGTTTTCTATGACTAGGACAATTTTGCAGTAGTCTGCAGAAAACTGCAGTAGTAGTTTTCTTTAAGGAAACATTTAAAAGTACTGAAGCAGAATTTGTAGAACATACATCAGTAACTCCTTCAGAAAATAATTACCTGTATTGATTTGACATAATTTGCCCATTTAAGACAAAAAATCCTAAATTATGTCACCAAGATACTTGTATTCATTTCAATCTATATGCTTCAATCTCAAGTTTATTTACTTAATGAATTGAAGTTTATGGATTTTGTGTGCTCTAAGAAAATGTATGCTGAAAAGTTACCCTTTTTATGCCAAGTGGTATTTTTTTAGTATTAAATGATAGTTTGTGCCCTGCCAAATATTTTCTAAAATGTGTAAATTGGCATTTCTGGTAGCTTTTTCAACAGATACCTGTTGAGTAGTCATTTTGGTCACTGTTGAGTGCTAGTTGCCATGAATGACTTACTCAGTTTTGCAGTTTCCTTGCTTTACCTGTCATGAGAAATCAATGATAACTTGACAGTTACAGACAGTATCTGTACAGGCCACCTTATGATGCATTTTTTAATTGATGCTGTTTCCTGCTGCAATTGTTAAACTCCAGCAAGCAGCTCTGTTGGGCTTGGGTATTGAAGTGAGGTGCAAAGTGTGGGCCATGAAATGTGGGGTGCACCTTGCTTGGTGCCTTACCCTGATTGAGCACCTCGTGGTAGAGCTCACATACTGTCACAGGCAGTGTGAGTGCCACTCATGAGAGAAATGAATCTTGGTCTCTTCCAAATGAACAGTAGAAAGGGAGCAGCAGGTTAATTAGGAATCTCAAACGCCTGATTCAAGCACTTGGAGTTAATGCCTTTTTGCTCTGCCTTAGTGAACATGCTTCAGACTGATCTTTGCTAGAAACAAAGGAAGTTCTCTTTAAAATAAACTGAAGTCTGTTCCATCATTTATTTTGAAACACCACTGTTCTAATCTCTATAGATAGATCAAGATGTATTTCAAATTATTTTTAACAAACAAAATCCAGACAACTCTGGACACAAGACTGTCCAAGATACTTAACCTGCCTGAAATGGCTTTCATGACACTGACAATATTTTAATTATGAAATCTCAACTTCTCATCAGTAAATAATATGTTTAACCAGCTGCTTATATGACATACAAGATTGTAAAATTTATATCTCTTCACACATAAACACACACAACTTGCATATATATATTGTACACATGCAGTTCAACTAGATCAACAGATCAGATTGTTTGTCTTTCAAGGCAAGTGTATGTAATACACTTAATCTATGTCAAAAAGAAAAGTTAAAGCACCTTTGGGATTTACTCATAATTTTCACATAATTTCTATCCTTAGTTATTGGATTAGAACAAAAGGATATTGCCATTCAGGGAAATATATGTCTTTATATATTTGCACGAAACTGTATAGAAGAAAAGCTTCAGGTTTGTCCACTGTGCTTACAAAGTAGCACCTCATATACATCACTTGAGCCTTGTGGGAATGAATAAGCACATATTGTATCTGATCACTGAGGATCACATTCAAGGTGTTTGGTTGGTCATCATCTCTAGACCTGTTTTTCATGTGTTCTGATCACACCATTTGCCATGCAGTGTGGCTCAGGCTGTCACTTTCTAAGCTGTAACTCTGGAAGCTTGCACTTGTTTTCCTTGTTTCATTCACCTGTTCTGTTTATAAAAAAACTCGAAGATGTCAGAGGAGCTAATATAGACTTTTCTATATTTTTCTGTAATGATGAAAATGAGCCAGAGCTAGAAATAATTTTAGCAAAATAAAGATTTATGACTGCCTCTCCCTGCACAAAGGTGCGATCTGTCATTTTGTGTTCAGCCCTTTAGTACATTTGTTTCCACTCATTTCTTAGTATTACAGGCTTGTCTACTGTGTCAGATTGTAATGTGTCACATTTTACTGTTACATTTCCTTGTATGGGATTGTATCACACCTTTCCTGCTAGCACAAGTGGTTGGGCATAACAGACTCCTTTCCATTGTCTAATTATTCTGACTCTTTTTCTGTGAGCTCTGATAATGTGTTTATGACATTTACCTTATAGAAGTGGCCCTTTTCATTGTTTTTGGTGTTGTCGTGTTTAACCTTTTTCTGAAACCAGTTTGTCACTTAAGTAATAACAAAAGAGCGTCCAACACATGCAACGTGAACAACTGCCAAACTTGAGACTTGAATGTTCGTGGCAGACTTGAGAGCCAGCAGTGCTGAAACAGCTGTGTGTGCTAGGCTTCCTTAGACCCATGGTTACTGAGTGAACTTGGAAAGAGTGAAGGGGAAATGGAGCATCCAGTGAGTATGTACAGCTAATTTTTTGGCTTGGTGGTTATGAAAGTGATTCTAACAATGTTTTCTCAGCCTGCTGAGGGCCTCATAAGTTCATTATCAGCAGAATTTATTTTAATGGAAAAGAGGAACATCCCTGATGCGTAATGGAAATTGTGATTATCGTGTTTTCCTACCAAATATTTCTACAGTGAAGGTGGAAAGAATATTGTTGAGGTATTTTTAGACTTAATGCTACATATATTGCCTAGACTTAACGAGGAACTTAAAACATAAGGGTTGCAGAGGAAATCCAGATTTTCTCTTTCCCCCAATCAGCTTAAGTGAAACTATTTTGATGTATTTTAAAAGCAACCATTCATAGCTCTTTCTGCCAATCTGGAGACAATGAAGACTTTAAAGCTGTTAAGAAGGTTTTTTTCTTAATTGTAAGTGTCTACAATAGCATTAGTAAAAGCAAAATGTAGAGAACAGAACATCTTTCAAGCAGGCTCTGAGCAAATATTCTGGGGCTGAAAAAGTCTGCTATCCAGTCTTGGTAGGCCTTGTTCTCTCATGTCTTATGATTAATCTCTCTGCATGGGTTCCCTGAATACTGGTAGAGGTGCAGGTTTTCATTGATATAAATGGGACCAGAATTTGGCTTTTCACTCCAGTTTAAATTGGTGGAAACCCTGAACTGTGCTGTTATTGTTGTTTAGGAGAATTGCTTGAGGTTGACTTAAGAGTAATAAAAGTCAGTAGAGTTCGATCCAAAGTTTAGTGACTGGTTTGTACTTGTGTGGTGTGGATGAAAGGCCAATAAGGGTTAAGAAGATAGAAGTCCCAAATTCTCCTTCATTTTACTTCAGATAAATCTGAGCCCAGGCCTCCAGAGGTGAAAGGCTAGCACATTAACTAGGACCTTGAATGTGTGCTTCAGCACACAAACCTGCAGTATCTTTTGAAATCTATGCAGGTCTCTCCTGCCTGCTGTGCGTAATTTCAGAATATGCTGTCACCATTAAAGAAAAAAAACAAGTTTGCTCTTTCATCTGTGCACCCCACGGCACCGATTGGGGGAATCAGTCCCCAGGCTCCCCTAAAATTTGTGATCTTTGGCTCCTGCTGTAAATTGATTCCGTGCTGTGCCTCCTGACATGTGAACTGGGTAAAATCCATTTTGAAGTCTTTTAAAACCTGGCATTAACCCTGTGGCATCCTCTTAAGTGCTGATGTTTTCTCATTATATTATTTACTGGGAAGAACTTGCCTTTAAAACTCTAGCAGCATTTCAAGCTAACTTGTTAAAATCTCAGTATTAAATGCTATAGCGTGCTTTGAATTTCTCCTGAGACTTGATGTTGGGAAAAGTGAGTTCAATTAGTCGTGAGTGCCTCACTACTGTGCAAATTGCTTTGGGACCATTTGGCCCATGTCTACTCATGATCCTCCCCCCATAAATGCAGATGTGTAAAGTAGTCAATATTTTGTTTAGGCTTATCTTGGACTGATTATCTGAAACCCTCAAAAATATTTTTTTGCTTCAGCACTTTGTAATAAAAAGACTATTAAATTTTTCAGATTTTTCCCTTTTATGGGGAAAGTAATAATGTCTTTCATACATATGTGTCTCTACATCTATGCTGTATGACTTGGTTTGCTTCCCATTGAAAAGAAATGGCCTTTGGGATTAAAACATAGTAATGTTTTACTCAAGAGTTTGGGACAGGAAGTCAAAGTGAATAAGTATTTGAGAACTTCAGGGATTTTTAAGTAGCCATAACTTAATTCCAACGAGAACACAGCTTTGGATAAAATAGGAAAACAATACAAATTCTTTAATGATAGAAATGAGCTGCAACCCCAGTGTTAGATCTTAAAACAGTATTGGTGGTGGAGTACCAGTGCACTGCAAATTCATAATAAAAGGGATTTATTTGAATGATGGTCTTGAATGCTGGCAGATGCTGCTTGCTTTTGTGCAAAGGACTAATGGTGAAAATGGCCTCTCTGTTCTTGAAGCACTCGCTCACTTTGGTTCTGGTTTTAAATGAAGACCTGAACTTCCCTTCAAGAAAGCCATGCTCAAACCAACTGGACCCTCACCAGAGGAAGATTTTGAGAACTTGCCTAAGTTACATGGTTTTTTCTCCCATCTCCACACTGATGGTTATGTGGATGTCTGGCATAGAGTTTAGTTGGTAGCAACTGATAAAGCATAATATGTTTGTTGTATACTAAAAGGGAGGTGAAACTATATTTCACTTTTCCTTTGAGTAAAAGGCTGGTAATACAGGACTTGTCAAGAGCCTTTCCTGTGTTTGATAGCTTTATCACAGCCCCAGCTCAAAAGGTTAAATGTTTTGGATTACACAGAATGTACATTATATGGAGGGCTTACTATAAATCAACAAGGCAGGTATGTTAAACACAGAAAAATATCTACAGCTGTTCTCTTACTCATCCTGCTTGTTATTTAATGCTGTCTCTACCCAGAGGAATATTTTTAGTTGTACTGTCAACAGTTTCAAAACAAAGAAGCAACTACAACTGGCAAATGAGGAACCCAGCTGGTGCTGTGTTTAGGCTCCCAATGAATATACTCTAATCCTGACACCTGCAAGCTATTTAATCAGGATTTACAATTGAACATGAAGGATGAGAGGTCCAGAGGGCTGTGTTCTTGGTGTTTTGATTGCAAATGATGGAGAAAAACTTTGTTATCGGATGTTGTAGTTATTTGAAGTTTGGTGCCCTCTAACCCATGGGGGACCAAGAATCATTTATCACTTCACAGCAAAAGCAAAAAAAAATCCACTATGGCTTACACACCAGCATTCTACTTTAGCTTTTCCTGTATTCCAGTGTAAACATGCCTTGGATTTACGAACACTGAAAAACAATTTCCAGCAGGCACAGGGAAAGGAGAGGTTATAAGGAAAGTATGCATTATCCATCCCATGTCAAACTGAAAACATCACTTTATTTTCCTTAGCACCCATAATGTACATAATGATGAAATGTATCATAAAAATGAGCAGAAAGAATGTGAAGGAAATTAAGTAAAAAAAAGTTTTAGTTTAGTGGTTTTTTTTTTGGTGGTTTTTTTGTTTTGTTTTGTTTTGTTTTTTTTTGGTTTTTTTTTTTTTTTAAGAAAAGACCCTTTTCCACAGTGGGATTTTGAATCTCAGACTGGCATTGTCAAGGCTGAATGACTGCCTTCTCAAAGGTCTTCATTGCTCCTTCTAAAACCCTCTCTTTTTCTGAAAACATGACATAACATCAAGAAATTTAAAATTTCACTGTACAAGTCTTATAACAAACTCAGATATGCCCTTATGTGGCTGTGCCTGTTTATTTTATTTATTTACTGAAGGTTTCTGAGTACTTGTAGCTGAGTTCATGACAAACATCATTCTGGCAGTAGCATTAGTGTGTGTACATGGGGTGTATATGTGGGAGGCAGTTTGCTTTTTTCTTTCTATGTTGTACTGTCAACAGCATAGTTCTGAACAAGCAGGGTGTGGTGTAATTGACACCCTACAAAAAGTGGTTAATCAGCTGTCTGAAGCTGTTAGGTAACAATGCTGTTGCCTTTGGGTCTGATCAGATGATGTAATGCCTCTAAGTTATTTTTTGTTGATTGAGGCTATTGTGTAACTAAATATCCCACAGAGAGTTTGTATGGCTACAGTCACAGAATAAGTCAGAATTTATTTCTAACTTGCATATGCTGTTTTATTTTTTTCTTAATTTAAAAGGGGAGAAAAAGTATTTGTTACTTTTCAAGGGAAATAACTAATGAGTTCAGAAAAAAAAAAAAAAAGAAAAAAAAGCAGTCATGATGGATTCTTTAATCAGCTGGAAGCAGACTGGAGCAGAGAGCTTTCCTCCAGAGAATCTTTTATTCTGGACTACTACAGGTAGTGCTGGCCAGGGTGATCCAATAAAGGTTCTTGTGCTGTGTGAACCCTCTCCATCAGACCTGTCCTGCACTGCTCAGCAGGTAGTGATGCCTTGGGTTTTAGCTTTCTTGTTTTTCCAGAGTCTCTGCTGCTTGGTGTGTGGCTCTGAAACTTTATGTTGGGTGTTGGTAGGTTCTCTTCACAGGGTGGTTGGTTGGGGCAGTCTCTTCCTAGCTAGAGAATCAAGGACAACTGGTACCAAAGAAGCATAAACAATGGTGAGGGACAGGGGCAGCCTGCGGGGCTGATGCTTCATGGCCTGGGGCTGTGGTTGGATGGTTGACCCCAATGTGTAGATGAACCAGGGCTTGTAGAGGTGTGGATACTCATGGCCACGATCCATCTTGAATTTGATTTGGGTGTAGCCCTGGCCAGGCTCTTGCACTGCCCAAAGTGTAGCCTTTCAATAAATACCTATTTTATCCCTTTGCTCTGTCTAGTCTCTGTTCCAGGTCAGCCTTTCCAGGCAGCAGTAATCTTTTGGGCTTTAAAGTTTTACTTCACAGTATTTACTATACAGAGGAACTTAATCTAGGGTCTCTTTAGTTTCTGCAGTTCTAACTCTCCTAGTTATAACTGCAGAAACAAATACTTTGGCAGAATGACAGCACTACCCCTTTCTAGACCAGATGCTGTCATCCCTTGGCATGTGGATGGATGATATCACTTATACAGTACTAATGATACAGGATCTTCAGTACTTGAACTGTTGTGCTGAAAACTGCTCCCTGAATTCTTCCTCAGCTTTATTTGTTTAGGCTTTGCAGTTGCTTTATTCCCACACTTCTTTGAACAACAGGTTGTTTTATCTACAGGTAGTCTTCCTTCTCTCTCAACGTATTTCCTCTAGTCCAGAAATCAGATGTTGGGGCATTAACCAAATATTTATTGTGGTGAACCTTCTGATTACAAGAAGTGCATCGATCCTGAGGACCTACCAGCTTTGTGGACTTACACAAGTTTCTTCTCTTAAGGAATCACCAGTTGTTGCCAGAGTCATGCCAGCTCAGTTCTCTCTGGAGAATCTCCGTTAGAATCCCTCTGGTGTCCTTTGGTACCTCCAACAACTGGACCTTGTTTGTCACATCCACTTTCTTCATGATGTACATTGCATGCAGCCATTGTGCTTTTCTGTTGTTTCCATTATTTAATTGCTACTCCCAACTCTGTCAGATAAATACAATACTGTAAAGTAACTTCTGCAAATAACTTTTACATGGGGAGTTATGCATGCCATTGTTTCTATGGATAAGGGAAACAATGCTCAGTTCTCTCTAGGGAACCATAATGTGAAGATACAATAAAGTCACACATTGTCTTCGGGTTGCAGCTTTGCAGGCTGAGCAGGTTACTTCCCAGGGGCTCTCTTCTGTTTCTTTTCCCACTCTCTAGAGATCTGCCACAATATTTGTGTGCTCTGTAGGCTGTCTGAGAAAAAAAAATTGCATATATTGTTAAAGAGTTTAATCTAACCTAGTCATTTAATTGAACTAGATTAGGAAGCAAATAGTGGTGTGGTGATCTTGGATAAGCTGTGAGGCAGCTGGTACCAGTAACCTCTTCACTTGAATCAGCTGCAGCCAGAACAAGACTGCTGACTTCTGTATCTCTTGGCACTGGAGTAATAGAACTCGTGTTGACTTTTTGCACCCTTGAATTCTCATCCTGTTCATCATGTGTGTGAGATCAGATACAAAATATCTTTCAAGGCCACTTGAGTAAAGAATGGCATTCTTATTCCTAAAACTGCATTTCTACGGTTGCTTTGCCTTGCTGGGAGCAGAAAGCAATGTTATTGCCTACAGTTCTGCTTCCTTAAGGGGTTGCATGAGGAATAATATTCATGCTAACAAGTTGCCTCACAGGTCAGTGAAGATTAAAAAAAAAAAAGAATGGAGAAGTGAGAAAAGAGTGGTTAATTACATAGAAAGCATGGGGAAATACCAGAACTACAGCACATTTGACAGACAAGGAACCTAAATGACACGCGCTTTACCAAGAAGTTAAAAATTATTCTTGTTTCAAATATTTGCTTTTGACACTCCTTTTTGATAAAACAGAAAGTTTTTTGAGCTATCTTTTCCATAGTTAAAACAGGTGCTTAGTTCCACTAGCACTCTGAGGAAAAATATCACTGAGCGAGTCAGATACTGCATCAGTAGATTGACCTTCATGCTTGAAATCTTTTCTGTCCTTGCCAGCTGGATCATTCCATCTGATAAAGGGTATCACTTCATTCCAGGAGTGTTGCCTTGTTCACCACAGTTAACAGAAGCATTTGAAATAATATCTACTTTGATGGGGTTGTAAGATATTTCTTGCTGACTGCAGTATTCCAGCAGATAGTACATCCAGTACAAAGTACCTCAGAAAGGTACTTTGGGAGTTGAGTTCTTGGGCAAACATATCAGAGAAATTGTGCCTGCTTACAAGGCAAGCATCTATAAATTTTCCTGTTTCCCAGGGGTCCGCTGTTAGGCTGCTGGAAGGGTTGATACAAAGATCATTACCTCTGCGCTCACTTTTGGAGATGCAAGGATGTTATGCTGTTGCTTTCTCAAGACCTAGTAAGGAGGAGAAGTCTGCTGTTTGACTTAGTTAATGTGCTACAGTAGCACATAAAATGAGAATATCTATTAAAGGCTCAGAAAAACACTGGGTTTATCAGTCGTGTTCTCCATTGTAATAACTTGGCTCTTTGGTATGTAGATATACCTTTCTTTTTTTAATAACATTTTGGAAAATATGAATCATGGTGGTGAAATGGGTTTCACACCACATCCCGCTTAAACTCGTAACATCTGTTTAAATGTGGATTTTCAGATTTAGTAATATGGACTGACAATCTGTTCATATTTTTAGTTGCTCAAATATATTGACAAGTAAACTGACAAATAAGCCCCATTCTGTTTAACTGAGAGTAGTTAGTTTCTGCCTGATTCAGCATATGAAAATGAGCTTGGCTTTCTCTTTTGAACTCTGTCTTTAGAAGTTCAGGGTGGGGAAGTACAGTGTTTATTCAAGAAAGCTGTGAATCTATGTACCTCAGCCAGATTATCACTTTGCAACATTGACAGGTAGTTAACAAAACAAATGGCTTAGACAGCAAGGCATGAGCTGGGTTCTGCAGTTTCTTCTTCACAGCCAGACCTGTCTAATGATAGAATCTCTAAGTGTTGTGAAAGAGGTGCCTTTGTCCTTCAGATTTTTTTTTTTCTAACATGAAATATGGATACTGCTTGAGCTATCAAATGTTCAATTGGTTGACTTTAATAAAAGAGTTGATGTCTTTTACTCACAAGTGGACAAGTTCCCTGTTGACAAGTGTCTCTCTGGACAGAATTGGTTCTGTTTTGTATATATCTGAGGAAGATTTTGAAAGATAAGGTCCAAATTACTGATGAGAAAAATTAGTCTAAGAAAACTGTTTTCCTGTGGCACATAAAAAAATATAATGCAGAGTTACTCCTAGACCAAGAAACCTCATGATAGATCAAGTAGTGCTGCCAGGACAATTGGAACATTTGAAGTGTTATGAGGAGCACTTTTATGAAGGGATTGTAATGTTTAAGTATTAATCAACACACAATTTCTTTTGGCAATGACATAGCAATGCTCATGATCATAAGTTGTACAGAGCCACAATTGCCTTTATCTGTTTTCTAATTCTAACAGGAAGTGAGGTATCAATATAAGTTACTTTGGGAATAAGGATTTCTCAAGCAATGTTCAGATTTCTTGTGGGTACTACATAGTTTCGTATTTCAGGAAGTAAATTGCATAAGCTGTTGCTGTCACAAAGTACCATACCCATCCTCTAATTGCATGCTAATGAAATAAACCCAGGCAGACCATCAATTTGTACTAGTTAGGTACAAGCTTATGATTCAGTCGACAAATAGATACATTAATCACATGGGATAAGTATTTTCATAGCCAATATAAAGTACAAGTGTTTTGGCTAGAGACTTTTCCATCCTCAGATAACTGGACATTTAAAGTAGAGCTGTTAGAACAGGTGTGTGCATACACACCTATCTCACTCTCTTTTTCAGTGAATTCTAGGTAGGTTTTTTTCTTTGCATTGGAACTGCATTTCCAGCAGGAAAAAGCATTTTCTACATTTTGTCTCTTCTGCTTTTCTCTTCCAAAGTGAAAAGAGAAAGAAAAGAGAAATAGGAGTAAAAAACCCAAATGTCAGAATAATTTTTAATACAAACTTTAATTATTAAAAAGAAATTAACTATTTTCTTTGACACCAGAATAATTTTGAAAATTTCAAAATCCATTTGAAGTATTTTAATGTTTTTTTTTCAATCCATTTTTAAACTGGTCTTTATATATGTCCTTTAAAACCTTTTCAAGCTCCATGGGACTAGAATGAGGGTCAAGTTATTTTATGTTCTCCTACCATTCCATATCAGATGGGATAACTCACAGCCAGGCCCTGCAGAAATTATTATGGCTTTCTGTGATTCAGATCTCGAGTAATTATTTTGAAGTATCTTGCAGGGTCCTACTTTTTAGAAAATGTATAATGCACATTTCCTAAGAATCTGATTTGATTTTGTGATTGTGGTTGAAAACTTGACCTGAAGATAGTTTGATCGAAACATGAACTCCTTCTACTGGAGTTTTATTTATGTTGCTTCTCAGTATATTTGAAATGCCTGAAGTTAATCCATACATTCCACTTGCAAGCCATGTAAATTGCAAAGGAAAACAACTATTTGATTTGAAGTCCTTTTCCCTTTAATGATATTTTTGATTAAAGGTAACTGTGGTTTAGCAGATCGCTGGCACATCTAAAGGCAACACAGTTTCCACAAATACTGATAGCTGTAAAACCTGCTTGTAGTACAAATATTCTGATACAGCCTCATTAATAGCATTGAGGTATTTTTGGGGACAGAATGGTCTGGATTGGATCATACAGAGAATGCAAAAGAAAAACTAAAGTTTCATAAAAAGTTTCACTTAGTATATATGGATAGAATTCATGCAGGTGCAGGGATACAGGCAAGATTGTAATAAAGGGTAGGTAAACATTGCAGTTTTGCCTGTAGCTGGTTGGATTGCAGATGCCATCTGCAGTTTTCATGGGTTTCTTTTTTTGTTAAAATTATAATGGCAGTAGATTTCTTCTGTTACATCATGGAGCTAGTATTTTGATGGACAAATGAGGAAGAGTCTCTAGTAGATTGCATTTCTACATGCAAAAATATGTATGAATATGAAATGGCAAAGAGAAAAAAATGTATATGAGTATTTTCCAATGGTTTAACATGGATAAAATGGATATGAGGTAAACAGAAGAAGACCAAGTACATTTGGTTTTAACTTTTACTAATGTTGTTTGGATGACATTTTTTTTGTTTGTTCCTATGTTGCTTGAATATATTCAGGACTGTCAATATGGAGTCAATTTTTAAAAATTTTCATTATGACACCCAATGTAAAAAGCTGAAGAAAAATGTAAGCTAGTTTCCCAAATGGCTGGGCCTATACATTTTGAGTAACTATACTCAACACAACTTATTCTGTTTAGATATGATATCTTGCAAATTAGTAGTCTCTAATTGCTGGGATTCAACAGATTTCTTTAGGTTTGGGGGATTTTTTTTAAAAAACATTTTTAAAGGATTATTTATTACCTGAGCCATTAGGACATGGGAAAAAACCCAGGGTGAATAAGCTATTTGTTAATCATCTCAATAGCATGGGAATTTAAACAAATGTTACATATGCTTGCAAGCAAATGGTCAGTGTCTGAACCATGTGTTTTGCTAGTGAACTTCTGGGTCTCTGGTGATGTTCTTTCATGTGCCTGTCGAGGACATGACTATGCCAGCATTTCTTCTAAAGATGTTAACTTAAAAGCAGCATGATGCTGAAGAGAAGTTGTCAACGCTGCAATTGAAAATATTCTTCATTATTCTAATGTCATTTTAAAAGGGACTTATTTCATGAAAAGAAATGAAAGTGTTAGGCGGTATCGATCAGCATCCTGTACTTCATGGCATTGTTCCCACAGAACCTGAGTTTCACCCAAAGTGCTGCTCAGCTGCCCTATAGCTTTAAAGAGGATTCTTTGTGCTTCTGGTGTTGCATCCTGTTATGAAATGAGCACCAGCTTTCAGCTGGGGGAGGCAACTAAGACTAGCTTTGTTGCATTACTTCTTATAATGCAATTAGAATGTGCAGTGCCATATCTCAGCGTGTCAGGGAAGGGCTGGAGAGCTGGGTTCTGAAACACTTTGCTCCCAGCTGTGAGCAATAGTAGCTGTAGTGCCAGCAGGAGAGCTTTTACAATGCAGTGATCAGCAGCAGTTTCTGTAATTCATTCTTTAGTATATCTTCCCCTGTCATTGCAATCTTCCCCCAAGAAGATACAATCTGTCACAGCAAATAGCATGAACTGAAGCTCTATGAAAATTCCAGCCGAGTCTGAGAAGGCTTGTGCAATGGTCTGGGCCCCCAGCTAGCTCTGAGTTGCTTGTTGTCTTCTCATGGTTTCCCTGCTGATGTGCCAGACTGGTTTGATGTGAACTCCTCTTAGCAAGTTTCTGCAGCCTGCAGTCCCACACTGCTGTTGTAAGGCAGATGTGGCATGGCTGGGACAGCATGGAGAGGAATCCAGAGTGATCTTGAAGTCCAGCAGTGGCTGTGAATACCTATGTTCTCTTTGACCTCAGGCATAGCTAATAAGTGACTCTGCAACTGATTCAAAGATTTATGTGAATAACAGGGTAGAGAATCTTTCCACAGATAAAAAATAGTTTTATCGGGTTTTACATTAAAATTGCTTCAAAAATATTGTAAATGCTTGATGCTGAAGAACAGTTACTAGAACTGTAACTGTGATAAAGACTGGAAAGCAGGGCCCTGTCTATTACCAAAATGAGAAATGAAACTAGAAAATGCTAGTCATGGCTGATATTTTGAATAATTCTGAATCCTGAATTTCCCGTTTCTTTCTGAAGAGCCTTTAGAATAGGATAGGAGTAAAATTTATGCATTTCTCTAAAAAGGGCTCTTGAAAACCTACACACCAAAGAATGACAAGTCAAACCTCATTTCTCCTTGTAGGTTTCTTAGTGGATAGTCTAGGTGGAATATTACTAGTATAAAGTTCACAGGACAGCTGAAGAGCAGTGAAGAAATACAGTAAGATCTCCTACTGTGTTGTATAGAACTTCTCCCACAAGTCTCTTTTTTTCTGATGTTTACCCCAGTTAAAGTAAATAGCATACCTGGAGGGCAGTGCTGAGATGACATGTGCTTGAGTTGCTGGCTACACCAAGCACAGCTGTTGGTGTTTGCAGACAACTTGGCCCCACACCTCTATTCAGCATGTAGGCTGGAGGTGATGAAAAACTTCTGAGATCCCTGCTGAGGAACAAGAAGAAAGAAGCATCTTCTCCTTCACAGCTTTTATCTAAAAACAAGTTAATCAATATGCTAAACACTGATAGCAAAATACACTCACTGAGACTGATGTTCTGAGGAAGTCTGGAAAGGCACCATTTGTCCACAGCAAAGCTTTGTCACGGGAACAGGAAAGTGAAATATATATCTTTGGTTGAGGGATAGGAGATACAGAATAGTGATGACTGCAGAAAAGCACATCCCCATTGCTACTTTCAAATATCTCTTCAGTAAAATAAGCAGACAAGAGTGGCTAGAGAAATTGTTCTTCATTTTTGCATTGAAATTATTATAGGAATTATCCTGTTTAGGAACTCAGTAGAATCAATCCAGTAGTTCTACCATTTTTTAAAAATAATACTTCTAGCTCTGAGTGGCTTAATAAACTTAGAAGTTTGTGCAGTAGCTCTCATTTGGGGTAAAAGTGTTACTCTAAACTTCAAAGGGACTGTGTTTGCCACAAGTTACAGTGTTGTGCTTAAAAGGACAAAGTGGTAGAACAGTCAGAACTGCTATTTTGCCAGCATGGATAATTTATCTTATTACAGACCAATTATGTCTTTCTCTGTTGTACTCTGTTATAGTAATAAGAATAAGTTAATGCACATTTTTACCCTAATCTCTGTAACTAATAATAATACTCAAGGTTGTCCATTTAGGCTGCACATATAATTTTTGTTCCTGATAACTAATGAATTTGTTTTAATTCTTATTGAGCATTGATTTGATATGAAAAGGTTTTGAAAAACTGTGCCTGAGAGGCAATAACTATTATGGAGTCTATTGGTTAACATGCGTAGTTAAGGTTGGGTTTAATTTTTCTGCATTGCCTTGCACTTACCCACACCGAATTTCTCCCAATTTTTTTTCTTCATTCATTGTCATGTCACAAATAAGTTTTATAGCTTTTCTTAGTTGTTTTTCATTTTGTGCAATTCTGAACATTCTTGCTCTTCACTGCATCATTTGGGAACAGGCTGAATGCTACTTGTCCCAGCTGTCTGGGACCAACTTCTGCTGCAACTTGTGGTTTAAACTGACCATTTAATATGTACTTTTTGCTTTCTCCCGTTTAAAAGAAAGGATTCTTTGTCTTTTTACATGACAGCTAAGAGTCCTGAGGAGGATTTTCTAGTGCCTTGTGAAAAGTTCTTGGTTTGATCTCTATTTACAAGAGTCAGCTTGTTGTCCCTTCTATTGTTTTTATCTGTCCATTCCATTATGTTGCCTCTTAGAGTGTCAAATCCCTTGGTCAGTATAAAGAAAGGCTTGCTAATCTGTAGCTAAATTTATCTCCTACCTCTTCAGCGCTGACCAACAATACTACTTTAATCCTTGGTGAGATGTCTCCCCATCATGTGTCCTCTCCTGAAAAGAATCTATGCAAGGGTGACTTCCAGGATAGCCAAACAAGGGCAAGATGGAAATATTTAAATGTGAGGCAGTTTGTCTGATCCTATTGGATGATGGTCTCTGGGGTTTCCTTTTCCTGTGGGCTCCTGTAGGAGCTCACTTGAGTTCCTTATACTTAAAGCCAACCTAAACGCATTAGTGATGGTAATAGCTCTTGAGGAGACTATGCTCTTAATTCACTACTGTGTTCATTAGTTTGAGACTGCTTATTTATGCTTGAGTTACATCTATGCCCATCTGTTATATATGTTTGTATCATCAGATAAGGGTGTGTGAATGGGAGTTATTAGAGAAAGAGAAATGACTGTCAGAACTTCATACCTGGGGCAAGAAACTGCCATTGTTTTTCTTCTGTTCCTGAGGTAACCTTTGTGATTATGAATTGGGTAGAAAATTACTTAATTTGCAGGACAAAGCTCTCTGACCATCCTTTTTCATGTGGCAGCTTTACAGGGCTACTTTTCACACAGAAACTTCAATTGTGGCCTTTAAGGTGGGAAGCTGATTTAAGTTGTCTTGCTAGCTCTGCATTTCCCTGCTGCCTCCCCCTGCCACAAGCTGCCTCCTCAGTCAGTCCTGCATGCATTTCTTATGGGCATGTTAAACAGAGGTTGAAGTTACTGTCACCTGCTCATCGTTGTTCCTCAGGAGAAAGAGGTTCTTTCTGCAGTTTAGTGAGACTCCCTCCTTTTATAATAAGGCTTCTACACAGCAGAGGCACTGAAGAGATTATGAGATCTGAGGAAAAAAAATACTTTGCATGGGTTCCTGTTCTGCAAATCAGTTTCAGGCTTAATTGAGAGATTTTTAGAGTAGGTCCAGCATTGCACTACCATGGATTTGGAAAACATGGGCATGAATCCAGGTTTCATTTCAGTATTAAAGCCTTTGGTCTGCTGCTGCTTCTGTCCATTCCATTCCTCTAAGCAATTAAAAATTACAAACCCAAGTCTCTTTAAACCTGAAGTGTTTGTAAATCATGGCTGAAAAAAGCCAGAATCCTTATCAGAAATTTCAGTGGTTAGGATTTAAAATGGAAGTCAGTGGATGCCAAAATTCCCTTCATGTGATGATGCATCAGTGACTTTGTGGGTTCATGTTCCATCTGTAGGCTATTGCATTGCCCAGAAAATAATTTGCTTTGCACTTCACTGCAGCAGTGTCACAGGGGTCTGCGTTTTCACTTGGATGTTTGTGTTTCAAGCAAAGCTGGAATATGAAGCAGTCAAGGTTTGCAGTATGTTTATGTCATAGTGTCAACATGGGAGAGGAATGTCCCTCCCCAGCTGCTCTATCACAAAAACTCTGCGTATGCTTTGCCTGCTGTGTATTTTAAAACCTCTGGAGTCCCTACCTCTGGGGTCCACAGCTCACCCTGAATTTTCAACTCCCTAAAACATCCACCATGTTACTACATTTTCTTGACTGGGACATTCACACACTCTGAGGTCTGGACCAGGTGCTAGCTGTGAGAGTCACCACATCAACTGATCCTGCTCCAGCACCAGCAGCTGCTCAAGAACATAGGTGGGGTAAAAGAAAGCACAGTGTAAAAGCACACAGTCACTGACTCTTTCACAGAAAAGGAAGGCTTTAAGAAAGGGAAGACTTTAACCAGTAGTATCAGGAAAGTATGAGGGAGAATTATTAAATGGTTGAGTAGTCTCTCTAGAGAGCTGATGAAGCATCTATTTGATCTGTCTCCTGAACAATTAGAACGTTTGCTACTGGAGGCAAACATGCAATGGCATGCTGATAGATTCTGTGACCAAATAGATCTTTCTCTTTTTCAGCTTGACCACCAGCTTTTAAAAGAAACAAACATTTAGCTGTAAATGTTTGAATAGAAATTGGGATTTTCCTTATCATCATAAACCTCCAGGTCTTTGTTTGATTCCTTCCTTTATTGAATAAGATTCTTGCATGCTGAAAAATAGTTGAGAATTCACTGAAGATCTTAAAGTATATTATTTGAATGAATTTTAATGAAGTTCTGTGATAAAATTACAATAGAACACTTAGCAGAGGCTAGAGGAATGCACCTGAAGGGATTTAGTTTGCCCTATTACTATGGATGTGCCATCTGTATGACTTTACTGGTGAATACTTGCTCTTAGCAAAAAAAGAGTACAGAGAAACCCTGATTATGAGACCACCACAATCTAATCTGTCTCCTTTCCCTAAGTTTGTGGTTAAAATCTGTTGGCATATGGCCCAAAATATATTGCCTCTCTTACAGCAGAGCAAAAGTATGCAGGAGTATTTCCTTTAACAATCAAAGCTTCAGTGCAAAAGTAGTGACCCAAATTAACTGTTTGGAAGAAAAAGGTTAAAGGTGTTTTAAAAAAGCATTCCTGGCCAAACTGAAATAAATCAGCAAACTTCACCCACACATCCTCCAAACCTGCAATCAGCAATAATTTCATAGAAATAAAACAAATGGATTGCCACATTCCTTCATGTCTATTACACTTCTGTCTTCATTGCAGAAATTACTCAGAAATGAAAAGTTGGAAGGGAACTTGGCTGTTGGTAGTAGTTTTATCACTTGTATTACAGCAAATGTACTCTCTACAGAAATTTCTGGGATGTACAGTTTCTGGTTCTACTAAGCATGCTGAAATTCTTCATATAAAAACTCTAAAGCATGTTCTGTACATAGCAGTAATGAATGAGTCCTTTGGATAAGTATATTAGAGCATCAGTTATGCCTACAAATTTTAGCCTCTGTTCTAGAAAGGAGCTTGTTGAATAGAAGCACCTTAACGTGCATGTAAACTGAGTTTTATTTAAGGTTAAGGTGCTCTCTGGAATTGGGGTTTATCTTTAAAACAGACTTCTATATGGCCTATTTTGATGAGAAGATCAGTGTTTAGCTATAAAACAAGCAAGTAATAGAAAAAAACTCCACCACATTTAGTTCTTAGTGTTGTAAGATATCAGATGGGTAATAAGTGGAGTAAAATTTTAATTATAGCAGAATTAGATATGCTGTCACTTCTATTTACTTCAAGTTTATAGGAAAAGGATGAAGTCAGCAACTTCTAATTAAAAAGAAAACAGTACCTGTTCTTCACAATTATTAGCTAGGAAGGGAAAAGAACTACTTGAGACCTGTGCAAAGGTAGAGTTGTGAAGTAGAAGTTGTACCGTGCTAGGGTTTGTGTTTTAATAAAGGATATATGTGAAATGGGAGATTATTTGTGTAGTGTTTTGTGTGAGGTTTTGTTGTACTTTAACTTCTTTTGCTAGAGGGGATATCTGAGGAAATTGCAGTGGAAGATCTCTAGCCTGTAGCAATGTCTTATCAGTTTTGACAGTGGACTGTTGGTAGCTGGTGGAGCATGTGGTAAACACCAGGAAGAAGTTAGAAGCTGAGACTATATCAAAGGAGAGGTGACATTTATTAGGAAGGAACCAAGTTGTGTACAATCAGTTCTGTCATAATAAAAGGATTATGTGTTGGAGGAAATACTGAAACCAAGAAATAGAAAGAGCTTGGAAGGCAGTGTTCAAGAGTTTATTGTGCTCTGAGAACTGGAGAACATGGGAAAGATGTTTCTCCCATGCAGGACTCTTCAACAGACTTTTTTTTTTTTCCCTCTAAATTGTGGTATGAAATGGGAAATGGTTTAAAGTAAACTATTCAATGGTTACACCAATCTTTTTATTTTCAAAGCTAATAAAAGCATTAATTTGGTAGGGACATTGTAACATATTCTTCTCTCTCATAAAAAACAGAAACTTCATTATACTGGTTGAAAACACAGACAATGGCAATGTAAATACACTAGAAATGCAACATTTCAGCTTGACACCTTAGAGACAGTTTGACACTTCAGCAGATTTGTATTCTATGCCACTACTACCTTCCTAAAAATAATTTCTCTGACCAGCAAATTGTTAATGTATTTGGCTTCTAGTGAGCAAAAATGGCTAAGACTGACTCACAGATTGACTGGGACAAGCATTTCTGACAGAAGAGAAATCCTGCTCTCTCTTTCATGCCCACTAACATTCCTTTAAATTGGTTATTAGCATTTATATTCATGTTAACACCATGATCCTTCCTTTTATGAAAGTCATGGCTGCATCAAATGATACAAGCATCAAATAGCATAATAGTACAATAGAGTCTATATAAAAATGTTCACTTTCTTAAATTGAAACCCCATGTATATTTCAGTAAGGAAAGAATTTGGTTGTTGATTTTACTTATTCAGTGTTTGAGTTCTCCAGAGAGACTTAACCCTCAATTACATTTCATTTTGATATAAATAACTTGTGAGAAGAAGTTATTATTTCAAAAGTTGCTATAAGTTCTCGGAATTGATGCTAATTCTTTTTTGGTCAAACATATACCATATCCGTGGTATAAATTGCTTAAATACATACTGACAAGTGTTGCTTAGTGTGTCAGCCATACTTAGAATATTGAGCAATGTGGTAATGTGGTGCTATTTGACACTGTGACCTTTATTCAGCAATAATGCACATGGCACGATGGGTATCAGCTTTTACAGGCCACAATTAAGACTATTTAAATTGTTTCCCTAGGTACTACTATATATAAAAACTTAACAGTAAATTAAATGTGGTTTCCCTCTCATCCCCTCATCTTCCAGCCATGTATAATATAGAACACAGAGTTTAAAAATTCCAGCTGTTTATATTCTGAAAAATGCACATCAGTCAGAAGACAGCAGGGATTTGGCATTTCCCTTTTATTAATATATGTTTTAGAGAGAGGAAGAGCAGCTGTATCTGAAGGAAAAAAACTCATGTGAAATATAAATGATAAGGAGAGGGATAGGTGGCAACACTAAAGAGACAGAGATGGAACAATTGGAGGAAGCACATGTATCCAAACAGCATCCCTTTAGGTATTCTCCACTTTCACCAGGCTTTTTCTTAGTGTCTTCCCTACATTTCCCCAAGATTTCATCTTTATTGTTGGCATGAAGTTGACTTAGTGTTAAAAACCATCCCTATCCTCCCCTAAAATAAAAGCAAATTCACAACAGGTGCAGAGACACAAAGGCACCATTCTTGATGGAAGTACCTTAAACTTTAGCTGTAAAATGTAAACATAACTGAAATAATTCTGGAATGCAATTGTGAAAGGGGGCGATACTCAAGCTCATAAATTTCCTGCAAGATTCATATCCTCTAAATATTTTTTATCTATCTGGATAAGAAGAACTGAGTCAGATGTGTTCTGGTTTTAGTGCTTATTTTAAACAGGCAGTCAATGTCAATGCAGTAACAAGGATGAAAAATGTAATAAGTTAATTAATTTATGCTGTAAATATCTTGCATTGCAACAGAGGTCACATTTACATCAAATGATGGAAACAAAACTCCAGTAAAAGGCTGTTTCATATAATGATGTGATTATAACATGTAAAATAAGTCTGTCTCCCAGACTTCTTGAATCAAACTGTCTCATTTTGCATTGTAACAATTGTTCCAAGTCAAACCAAACCCATATTGGAGCCATTCATATCTTTATTAAGCCACTGACAGCTTCTATCCCAAGATTTTCACATGATTCTGGTTTTTTTTGGTACCTTTTAGGTGGGAACAGGAAAGCATGACCAGAATTATTAGCTGCAGTCTTTCACACAGAGAAGACCTAGGACTCATGCTGCTGGAAACTGATTTCTGGGATAAAATTTCTGTGACTTTTCAAGTATTGTAATCAGCTGTAGTTTGAGATTCAGCCAGCCTTCATTTTTATGATGCATCAGTGGTGTTTAGGTTCTTGCAAATCAGTGCATCGCTGTTGCTGGTTCACTCCAGTCACAAGTCTGCCTGCTATTATCAGGGGTGAGTCACATCTTGAATATCCATTTTCTTTAGTGGCTTTATCATATCCACACTATATCAACTAAACTTACCTATGAAGATACATGCAGAATATCTAATTTTTCAGGGACTGATTCTTTTGGTAGGATGAATTTCTTGATGCTTAAAACAGGTAAGAGTAATTTCTTCTTCTCCCTTCCATCATAGTAGTTTTGCACAGTTCTACCCATCCACACACCTCAAAGCAGATAAATTTTTGCCTTTTACTAGTTGTTTGCTCCTTCTTGGGTTGTCACACTTTTCTGACACTCCAAACTCTTTTTTAATCTTACCTTTCTCTTAACTCAAAAGTAGGAAAGAGAGGAAAACACCTAAGCCTTTACAGCTGTCAGTTTTGTTCCATAATGAAATTTAAACTTCCCTTCCAAACTTACATGTTGGCATACATCTTCCTTTTGTGAGCTGACTGCTGCTGGTCATAGGGAAGGGTGGAAATCATAGGAATAATTGACCAATACCTTTATATTTTGATATTTATTCCTCTCAATATGTTGAGCGATTATAGACAAACATAAGAACTTTCATTCCATTAAAGGTGCTGTACTCTCACGATAGAGGTGAGTGCAGTGAAAAATGTAAAAACTTCAAAATATAACATTTTTTTCCCTTTGTTCCTTGGATATAATGTAATATCAGGATATATCCCCTTTACAGAATTACTTTGTCCAAACTGTTAAGGGAGTTATTTCTATTTAAGTTTACAATCAGCCTATTTTGTGCAACAGGGTGTTTCAAATATGCTCAGTATTCATCATTAGACCTTCTGATTTTATTGTGCGGTGTTGCTGTGCAGTAGTTCCACAATAGCTGTGCTTCTGCTCCAGATGATTTCCTTCATCTCTGAATGGGTTGAATTTTAGTGTATGGCCAAAGTCTGGAAGTCTTAAAGCAGCTAAATTTTGACCAGTGATTGGTATTCCTGTTGGCTAATTTAAAGCTAACTTATATATGGCCACAGTGCACTATACACACTGTAAGATATCTTGCAGCCATCAAGCTATTAGGTCCTATCAATGTCAAAATAATTACACACTGCATTCTGTTATTGTCCATTCAAGTATTTGTTTGGAGGTTGCTTAAGGAGGTATTTTGCTGTCTCACTGTTTTTAGCATACCATCATAAAGCTTCTCATTCATACAGGGAATTATTATCACAATTTGGGCGTATTATATTTTTATCTCTTTGATCCAGACATATCATAGCCATGCTATTTTCCTTATATAGCAGCATTCTTACACTTTGTGTGTCTGCTGCTATCAGGATAACCACCCTTTATAAGATAAAGAATGACTGTAACTAAATAAAGAAGAAAGTAGAAGAAATGAGATCAACAATAGAGCTGGTATAGAAATTGTTGCCATAGCAATCTCTTCAGATTAACTAGAGAATGTTTAATTGCCTAGTCCATCATGGTATAGTTTATAACTTGATTACTCAACTCACAGAGGGAAAGTAGTCATGGGGCATGCCTTAGAAATCTTACTCTCATCTGGGCTCCAAATGTGAATGGCCAGATTCAGCTTGATATGATTAGGAATAGCAGAGATGTTTTTGTCTAGACTGTGAACTCCCTGGGATAGGAACCAGGCTCTTTATTATTTGTCTATAAACCACCTATTTTGGGTGGTGTCCTTGAGCATGGAGCATAAATAATGACATGGACATAATGAAAACTAACCCAACATAAATCTGTGCATTGATGACTTAGCAATTGCAGTTTATTGAGTGTTTTGCAGGCCAAGGACACTGAACTGGCATACTGTCCTAATTTACTGTGTGGTGGTTTCTTCCCTCTGTTTCTGTCACCCATAGTCTTGTACTGTGAGATCCACTCAGAATGCTGCTGTGGGACTTCTTCCCTCTCTTTCAGGTAGTCCAGGACATCCACCCGTCTCAGATTTCATTTTCACAGCTTTTCTGAATCCAGAGAATTCTATCTCTGGTGTCTAGATGCTTAATAAAATAACCTGTTGAATATACTCCAGTGCTGCCCTCTACACTTAGCAAGCCCACCATAACAAAACATCCACAATAATGTCTCATTCCATCCCTTCTACACCCTGTCTAATATTTTCCCTTGCTTATATGTCTACAGAGAACACGGCCATTGCAATCCTGTCCAGGTGATACTATGTACTCAGTTTCCAAGTGCATTTTATCTCTTTATATCCAGTGGACTGTCTTTCAGTGTACATACTTTTGGGGCACAGATTATCTTTGTTTAGACTGGTACAGATTGGTTTGACACCTAGCACAGAGAGGGCCTAAACGGTGCATGTATTTTGGGAGCAGGTGTTATATAATGACAGAGAAGTGCAAATAGCATTCAGCCTTTATGTAAAATTTCAGAAAGTCTGTTCTACATGACAGTGAAGACTTGTTAGATTTGCAGTCTGAAAAGTTAATTAGAATGAGGCTGGTTGGCCCAGCTTGCTGACAAAGTCGAATCAGTCTTCCCAGATCTACCACAACAGAACAGTAAAGAGCCTAATTCTCAAGTGTCAGGTGAATAATATGTAGCCAAAACGTGGTAACAGTGATTATCTGTGTGGTGGTATGAGGCAGAAACAATCTTTGCAACTGATGCACATTATGAACATCCCACAAACCTTGAAGTACCACGCCCTCCAGGGTTTCTGTACCTGAACATGCTCCATTGCTGGCCACTTCGGATTTTTGTTGTTTCAGTTTCAAGAAAATTTCTGTTTGGTCTGCCTGTGAGATTTTCTAAATTTCACCAATCAAGGTGCACCACCAAGATGGAAACTACTTTTTACTTTTTTAATTCACTTTCTACATTACATTTCTATCTTTTGGACTCTTCTTTTGTTACGTCAGTGAGTGCAAAATTCACTGTAGCACTGGGAGCAAGTCCCACCTGTGCTAAGAGCACATCTGCTCCATACCAGTTTACTGCTTTCACCACCTGCATTCATGTTACAGAGGAACATCTGGATACTATTACAATTATAGAAGGTGCAGGTTTTATTCTTGGTGCAGGATTGGACTCTGATTTCACAACCTTCCTCGAATAGTGAAGCTCATATAAATACATCCTGTCCCATTTATAATCAACATACAATTAACATCAATAAAACATAATGGATCTTTATACTAATTATATCTTCATCATAATCAAACATAATTGAGGTAGTATTAATGATGCTAAAGAGTAAAGGCTGTGAATTCAGCCCTCATGATCTGGGAGAGAATTGTGCTCCTTACATCCTTTCCTCTTTTCAAGTAGCAAAGTGGTTGTGGATTTCTTTATCTCTCAGAGAGAGAAGAGATGGAAAACATAAGGCTAACTTGTTCTTGTTGACTTGAGATCTGTCACACAGACAGGAGCAGACACTATTTATAATCCTTCAGAATTGTTTATAGAACATATTCCTACTCTTCCCACCCAACAAACTGTAGGAAAATGCCACTGTCCTTGATTTGAATATGGGAGTGAATGTTTGCATGTGCAGAGTGGTATAAATCTGTTCCACAGCCATGGCCAGATAAGGAAACAGACCTCAAGAAGAATAAGTGAAAGGGGACATGGAATGGAGAAGGGAAAATGCAAAAGTGATTTAACAAATGCGAAAGAATATGAAGCTGTACCTGATGCATGTGCTTCCTGCATCTTTATGGCAGTATTTTAGAAATGTGAGAGACTGTTACTTTGCCAGAATAGACAAGGAAACATAAATGTAACCACAATGTGTAATCCTTGAGGCATTTTAGGTCATTTACAAACGTGTTCACACCATTTTTTCAGTCAGGCATTGCTAAACAGGTGTGACCATTTCCTCCTGACACGTTTTCCCTGTTTCCTCCTTGTATGAGGAAACTCAGACTTTTTACTTCTGGCTATAGTTATTTTAACACATAGAGGAGACACAAGCAGTTTGTGCACTTGCTGAGTAATGGATTACTAAACCCAGCATATTATGTGTAGGCAGAAGCTAGGTTTTATATTACTTCTTGAAAGACTGTATTTCCAAAATAGTTTATCACAGCACATGATCGATTCAGCAATATTCTATCTGTGACGTTTTATCGCTGAAGAGAAAGAACATATTTGAAATAGCATTTTCTGGATATAAGGATCAAACCTTGAGCTTTCAGAGATGCTTGTACTCAGCTGGAGAAACACATTATAGTTTGGCACAAATCTTCTTTTTATCATCCATAGTTTTCAACAAAGGATTTTGTTGTATGGAAGATAATGGCAGTGCATATATTCTCTTTTCAAATATATTCACCCCTCTGAACTGTTTCAGCTGTCCTTCTCCTTCCAAGGTTTTGTGTACATTAACCAGACAGCTGTCTTCCCTTCTACTCTGTATGTAATGGCAATGCTTTTTGCTAAGATATGTAGCTTTATGTAGTCTAGGCCCCTGTCTTTTCCACTATTTTCTTGGGTATCTTAACTTTAGTTATTGCAAAACATGGTTTGTGTTGTATTTGTATGGAATGAGAAGAGAAAATTCTCTATTTAGAAGATTTTATTTTTCTATTACATCAATAAGGTTTGCATCATTTATATATATAAAATAAAATATACTATCCTTGCCTATGAACTGTGTCTTACATTTCATTGTTTTCATTCTTATCAGGTTCAACTGTAAGTATGTTCAGAGCCTTCACTAAATATCTTTAGGTTATTTTCTTCAGTTAAATATCTTACAAAAGCAGGGCAACTTTCTAAATATGACTCCATACAGTCTGCCTCCCTTCTCTGCTCAGATCTTTTGACTCCCCTACCTTGAAATTTGGCCTTCTGCTTGAACACTGAATAATTCCTCCACACCACATCAATCATACATCTAAAACACCAAATGTATGCCAGGCTTTGGATTTGCTTTAGCCATAATCCTTTTTGTGGCTGGTTTTGTCTCTCTACCTTTCCTAAAGCAGTTTCTTTCCTTGGGCATTCAATTCTTTCCCCCCTCCAGGTTCTAGCTTATACAGAGCAATGTTGTCTACATACTTTCATATGCAAGAGACCATAACCAAACCATCCATGTCCTTAAACAACTCAGATGGTTCCCTGCTCAACTCACAAGCTGCTTCTAAAAAAGGATTGCTTGATTTTAAAATTGCCTGGGTTCGTCTTTGTCCTCTTTCATCTTCTCAACTAATAGAGGCTTATTACCTGCTCTTACACTCTTCCATATTTGCCTTTTCCTTACTTCATTTTTCTGGATCATGGATTTCCACCCATTTTAAAAAAGTCTTTCAGCACTGATGCAATTAAAGTGATATTAATTTGCAACATTTTTTTCCCATCCTTGCCTAAGATTTTCTCTAGTTGTTTTACATTTCTGAAGCCCGGTATTTTCACAGTAACACCTATTGTTGTGAAGCACCATCTGGGATACAACTCTAATGAAAAAGGGGATACAAAATAACTTGGGTTTGGAGATATGCTGGTGAGAAACATTTGCTTAACCATATGGAAATCACATTTCTTTAGAGCACAGACCTAAACCTGAAACAGTAGAGATGTCAAGGCAGCTCCCAAGAAAATTCTTAAGAACTCTCACAATATCTTACAAAGAGTCTGTCACTTTCCTTTTTTAATGAAGAAGTTTATTATCAAGTTAATGAGAAATGACACTTTAAACATGCTCTTCTGTAGCTTTACTATGCTCCCATTTAAGGACTTAGTAACCTGTCTAACTTTGAGAAGTGTTGTGCCAGTATTTTTGTTTTTGATAAGTCTACTTTATAAATCCAGGGCAATCATAATTAAATAATTGTTATTACTTGTGAATTAGATTATATAAATGGTGTGCATAAATGTTTCTGTGTTGGATCAAGATTTGTGAAATCCTAATCAGAGAAAGTTTGAATGAATTAAAATTTTTAAAAAATCATCTCTTTATTATAGAGGTAGGATGTAGGAACTGAATCAGTTTGCTTTGGTAGATGTTTAGGGTAGGAAGAGATGTAAGTTTTGTTCGTAAATGGAATTTAACTTCATGCACTGGAGGTAGAATTATGCAATTAAACTTTTTAAAAAAGCTTCTGGCGCAAAGGTATTGCAGCACCGTAAAAAAGAGAAAGGACATTTCACACTCAGAAGTTATCCATATGGCCACTGACCACATGTTTGGTAGAGATGTGAACAATATGTCATTGGTATTTACAATTCCAGGTAGTTTTCTTGTATGTCATAAAAAGTAAATACTTAAGCAACAGTCTTTGCTGTGTAGATCTTTAATGGGTGTGGGAAATTCTCTTTATTTAGCAAGGAATGCCCATCATTTGCTGTCTTGGGAGATGTGTTGGCAACAGATGGGATCTCAAGAGCATTGTTTCACTGTTATTCTGATTGTTAAAATGCAGTTCATTTCATTCCTTTCTTTTTTTTTTCTTTCTTTCCTGCAGGGGTGAGAGGGACTGTGAAAAATAGAGGAGGAAAGTAAAGAAAACAAAGAGTAAAAGAGAAAAGAAAATGAAATTTGAAAGAAACAATGGGATAAGAATCCCAAGAGAAGTGTTGAAAAGCATGGGTGAATTGAGAGCACTAACTTTGGGCAGAGAATTCTGGCAGATATTTAGCACAAACAGAGTACAGTAATGACAAAAAGGGAAGAAATAAGAAAAGCTTAATTCCTCTGAGTTCTGTGGTGCTTTCTCCTCCATTTTCTTCTCCTTTGGCTAATGTGCTAGGCTACAGTGGACATGGGATAGTGGAAAACATACTGTGGGATCACGTACACGGGACTAAATGCAATAGTGCAATACATGGCACTGCCAGAAAATGGTAACTGACTTGGTCTTCCTTCCAAGTGGACAGATATGGCACCATGTGCAGCTGAGCAGAAGAAATTTTGGGTTAAAAAGCCTTTATTTCATTCTTCTTTGGGAATTTTATTTAAGTGTGTCCTGGGAGGATGCTTAGAGATTCTATTGTTGTGCTGAATATGGCACGCTGCCCACATCTGTGTGAGGTTTTTCAGCAGAACCTTAACACTTCCAAACAGATGTTTAAAAAAAAAAAGCCCAAAACTTTTCTGAAATGCAATATGCACAGGTCTGACTATATTTGTTGCAAAACAGATTGACGCATTGAATAAGGAAGATAGTGTTTTGAATCTAGCACAAGAGGTAATCAAGAGCATTAGTTTAAAATGTCAACCACTTTTTCTTGTTTTTGCCCGAAAACCTTGTAGGGAGAGCCCTTACCCTCTGTTCTCCACAGGAAAAATCAAGCATAATTTTACATCAGGCAGCATGAAAAGAGATAGTACCTGAGGTAATTTGAAGTATTTGAAAACGGTGTCAGTTGCACAGAAAATGACGGCTGTGATTTCTCAGTATGGGAAGTGATTTGAGGACACTCCCAAATGCATTCTATCCTTACAGCTGAATTGATTTTCTGTTTTTTAGACTCCAGATTACTGTTTAGGACATGCTGATGATTTCCCTTTTTCTCTCTGCCAAACCTATTCTCTAATATAAATGTCTGACAACTGGGGCATTTGAATATGAACATTACCAGAAGTCTGGTGATGTTTCCCTGTCCAGAGGAGTGACTTCTTTTCCAGGTGACCAACTGCAATAACAAATGTAAAAAACCATTATGCTGAGCAAACATCCAGTCTATTTCCTTGACCCAAGAAGTGATACAGTCTGAGTCAGTCATTCCAAGTAAGTGTTTAACTGTTCTTAAAGGGGTCCATGATAATCGAACCCAGCTTTCCCTAATGCTTAATCTGAACTTTTACTGCCACAGTTTAAATTTATGGAGGCCAGACTCTTCCAGTCCTTTTTCTATAGCCTTTTACATGTTCAGGGGTTGCTGTTCCAAACCTGCCAACCCCCAGTCGCTTTCTAGAGTGTTTTCATGAGGTTGCATACCTCCAGCTCATTGAATCTTTCAGCAAACATGCTGTCAGAATCTTTGGTCAGCCTCATTATTTTAACTTCACCATCTTCAACTTACAACTGTACTCTGTCTTCGTGCTTGTGCTTCTGTTTCTGTCCTCTTGAGTTTACATTTTGTTGCAGCAGCATGACATAGTTGACTCCTATTCAGTTTGTGAAGTTTAAGTTTTTATTTCTCTGGTGTGGCCACATCTGCTTAAGTATGCCACATTTTGAACGCCATATGAGGTAGTAGTTCCAGTCTGATATTTTAGACATTTTTTTGAAAACTTAGAAAGTAATGATGAAGTATTTTTATGATCTGGCATACTTTGATTTATATCTGAGTCCTTTTCTGACTTTTTCCTGCTATCTTTTGTGTCCTGAGACCACCAGTCATTGCTAACCAGTTAACAGGATTTCAGGGCAAATCATGAGGACAAGGGCCAATGTGTTCTCTGCCGTAGTCACAGGTCTTCTGATTGAGCTTGTGTGGTGCTTGGAAGACAGTGTGACTGGTCAGTCACAGGGATTCTGTCAAGGATTCAGTCCCTGGTCAGCTCAGGGATTCTTCTCTCTGATCTTGAGAGAGAAAAGTGGTTTTAGTAGGAAAAGGTATCCCTACAGATATTAGCTTGCTTACTCTTCTCTATTGTTCAGAAAATAATTTTTCTTTTATAGTAGTGACCTATGCTGAAAGTTTTTTCAACACTTGTGAGTTTAATGCACAGGCATTTCTCAAACATGGTACCACTGGGTCCTGTTGACACAGTGTGAGCAAACTTTATGGTTCATTGTCTTGCAACATTAACTACCACTCTGCATCCATCCTGAAGTCTTGGGAGTAGCTGCTGTTACAGGACTAGTCTTGGGTTTATTCGTCTTTTTTTTTTTAAAGTCTGAAGTTCTGAAAAACGTGGATGGTGGTGAGTGATAGGCAGTACTACTTTCAAGAACCCCATGCTGGTATGTCTGCAATTGACATTTAGGGACATTTCTGCACTATCTTACATTAGCAGGTTGTAGCAAAATGTTTCTGAAGATTTTGAAATCCTGGTTTTGGGCATTATGCTGTACTGCTCCTATTTGGTACAATGCATTGTGGAGATGTGGCTTCCCTTTACCAGCTACTAGCTTTAATATCTGGATTTCAGCTGGAGCTGAAATGCAGAGGGGAACGTTTTTGCAGTAGTATTTGGAGAATGTGGACTTGAAGCAGAGAGTCCAAGGAGTTCTTAAGTTTTGCTACTGGTTGAGGTCACCTGTTCTGTAACAGCATGACAATTCTGGCAGCTCTTGAAACTGTGAGAGCTTAACTAAAGCCAGCACTGAAACTGAAGGGAAGAAGGAGGAGAGCTGGACAAGGCAAAGGTATTTTATATTAGCTGAACATATCCTCATCTCATCACCATGCACATGATCTGTAAGTGGTAGTGAGTACCGTGTATGTTTATCATGGGGAGACATTATGGTGGGCATGTGAAGGACCAACTGAGCAAACAGGAAAAACGAACTAACTTTTATCTCCACATACAGAGGAGGCTTCCATCACTAAGGAAGGAAGAGCCTGTGGAATTCTTACATTTCTAAACAATAATCATAAGAATATACACAATATTCCCAATTTCTTCCTATTCAGCTCCTTGCAATTCTAAAAGATAGCATAGAGCTTTCAGACTGACCTGCTGTGACTCAGTTTGAGTCATTTCACTTCTCATTATCTCAGTTTTTCCTCAACTTGCTCATCTCATCCATTAAGCTTCAGGTTTTTAAAACAGGAACTTTCTCTTCCTGTGCATATTTATCTTGTATCTAATGCAATGGCCTTGATCTTGGTTGAGGCCTCTTGGTGATACCAGAATACAAATAACAATAGCAGGCGCAGCAGAAGCAATAACAAAGCAGGTTGGTTAACCTTTGATGGTCCTTTCCTGAGGACATCTCTAGGTATTACAATACAGTCCCTTATCCGTTTATTTATTTTTCTCTCTGTGGTGACTTCGAGTTGGCATATTGTCATATTCCAGTGACAAGTCACCACACTCCATGCACTGACTAGCTTTTTCAGTCACTGATCATTTTTTATTCCATGTAATTGCCTTTTGTTTGCAGTTGTTATTTTAAAGTTGACCCTGCTCAGGGAAAAAAATAATGGGTAGATTGCAGTTTGAGACTTTTTCAGTATTACCACTCAGAGCAAGTGAATATTAACAAGGGCTGGTACTGCTGCTCATCTGCACCTGCACGAAAGAAAAACTTGAGGGCTAGGGTGTGGTGGTGGTGGGTGTATTTTTCTTCCTGCACTTCTCCCCCACCCTTCTCCAGCTGGTCCCTCATCTTGCTTCTCTCTTGTACTTCAGTTTCTCCTGTACTCATTTCTGTTGTGTGGAATTTGAGGTTTCTCAATACACATTCCCTGCCCCCAGCCTGTGCACTCCCCACGGACCCAGCTTCCTCTCACACATTCCACACTGGAGCATACCACTTTGGAGGCAAAGTGGGCTCAGGGAAGAGTCCATCTGAGGCCTCTCTGTCCCAAGCCCGCTCCGTCATCATCCTCATCATCTTCACCATGCTGAGAGCACTTTCACCAGTGAAAATGCAAAGATAACTGTTCTCATGGCACTGAGAATTACAAATTCCTGAAATATTTCCAACATCAACCAGCAGAAAAGAAGGGTGATAGAAAACAAATGGTGACAGGAAGGCAACAGGGAAATAGGGAAGAGAAATTTAGGGCTGTATAGGCTAAGGCAAAAAAAAAAAAAAAAAAAAAAAAGAGAAAGAGACAATAAAGACAGGAGATGGAGAAAAAAAAGCAGAAAGAGATGAAAAGCTGAGAAAATGTGAGGGCAAATCAAAGAATGAACAACTGAACCAGGCAGGCTGTAAATTGAAAGAGAATGAAATTAAGTGCATGGAACAAATATTCGGATAGTGATCAAGGATAGAGAGCAGATGCTGAATATGAGTGAGAGCCAAAACACAACAGGGATTAAAAAAATCTGTCAGAAGATTTGGGTAAATTCTCATTAAGTTTGTATTTGGTTAGATTTGAGTAACCCATCCCTCATTTTAATTTCAGCTTGTCTGTTAGGAATCTGGTATATCGAAGGCAGATTATTTTCAAGGGCTGTTGCTGGTGTTTTGCTTTGTACTGGTTTTTTAACTAGTATTAATTGGGTCTGTCATCTGGGTAGGTCCAGGATGTTAGTGTTGTGACCTCTGTGGGAGAAGGTTTCTTCTATCACTTAATGTGTTTATGTTTGAAATACATGCTCAAACACATGGTCATCCAAACCTGCCTGCATCTCTGAGCACTCAGTTTCTGGGAAGTCTCGTTTTGCTGAGCATTGTACTGGCACTCCCCATATCCACCCTGGAGAGGGGAAGCCCACAGGAAGAAGGATCAGTGTGCTGATGTGTGACTTCTGCATTAGGAACAGTTGTCATGTAGCAGTTCAGAGCAGCACAAGGAGCTGCAAAAAGAATCAGGCAGAAAGGAACTGAGCCAAATACAAACATTTGTCCCTTATAAAATATTGAAGACAGGTACCATATAAAGCTTCATTTATGTGCTGCTCCTAGTTACAAACCATCTCTAGACTGGCAGCAGCACCTTTATCACACTGCTTTTAATACAAGCTGTCTTCCTTTGGTACTGTACTTTTCCATACAAGCTTGAGGGGAAAGTAATTTAGTTTAATAGCAGCCACCCTCATTTTGAAGCAGACCTTGATTTAAAGCCGGAAGTAATTAAATGTAATGAAGCCCTAGGCTTCTGCACCAGGATCAGAGCTGTGTTATTCACAGCCATACATACACATCCTTGTTGCTAATGTGTCACTACTCTGGTTTTTTCAATCACTGTGGCCTGGGTTTTTAATTCCTGCTGGGCAGACCATGATACAGTATCTGTGCAGGTTAATAGCTTTACAGTAGTGATCTGAAAACAAAAGGAAGGTTCATCTCAGACCTGGGGAGATTTCTGCTTTTCTTTATGAGATTTCTGCTTGTGATCTAAATATGGCTTTTTGTGCTCTGTTTTTTTATTGCTTTATGCAGCAGTAGTTTGTCAATTCCCAACTCTAAACAAAAGCCTTTAAGCAATAATGCCCACATTTCCCTTTTGACAGCAAAATTTAAAGTAAAGCTTGCCTTTTAAAGGCACTTGCATACTGCTGACTATTTTTTCTCCTTTCCCTCCTCAATAATTTAATCAAATTTCTCTGGACGTCCCCCAGGTGTTCTTTAGGTGTCCCTTGCTCAGCTTGGTATCTTATGGCTCCTTCTGTTTGCCTTGTTAGCAGTTTGGGACCGGGAGTTTGGAAACTTCCCGAAGTCATTGGGAATTGTGCCATTGGCTTGAACAGGGACAGGCTTTTTAACCTTGTGTTAACTCAGTGGTAACAGAAACCAAACAGACCTCTCAGTGTCCCTTTCAAGTTACCAAGATCCAAACATCAGATGTAATGTGTGACAGAATCCCAAAAAGAGGGTCATCAAAACAATCGAATCATACAGGAATGCTGTGGGATCCACCCGCCAGTGTAAATAACTCCGTGACCTCAGTTTCATTATTCTTCCTTTCTGATGTCAATAACTTCCCACCATAAAAGTGTACCATGAAATGGAAGATATTTGAGAAGTCTGCCTAGCAGCATGGCTCTCATATTCAGAAGTTAAGGAAAAAGATATCTTTCAATAATATGCATATATGCATGTGTCTGATTTATAGGCAGTGAGACTGTATACTAGTTTTTAAAACTGTTATTTTTAATACATTATAATGGTCTATTAAAAGCTGGATCATACAAAGGTTTTTAATGCAGAAACTCAGGAGAGCAGCCTCACCTCCACCTTCTTTCACCCAACAGATTGTGACTAATCAGTCCTGGAAAAGGATTATTTTTTTCCATATTGTAATCATTAATTAGGCTGAAATATAATGATCCCACAAACTCTAATCTCATTGCTCCTCTAAATATACTATGTTGATTAGTTTGCCTTACTCGACTATCCTCTAAAAAGCTCTAAGTTTTTCATCATGTAATTACTAGAAATGTGTGGTCCCAATATTTTTATCAAGCAACTTTACTAAAATTACTCAACTAGGTCATGGAACTGGCTTAACAATGTGTTATACTGCTGGGGTGAACAGCGTTTTGTGAGTAGCCAGTTTGTTATTTTGGTGTCCACACTGGGTATTCTACAGTTAGAGGTGAAGGATGCAAGCAAATCAGAGCTAATGGCAGCAACTTTCTTCTGCCAAAGCTGCACTCCACGTTTCCTGTTGATTTCAAGATGGGCTGGCAGATGGGTGGCATTCCTTGTGTGGTTGAACTCAGTGGAAGCTGGAAGCTGCTACTTTCCATGGATACCTCTTTTCAGCTTTTTTAACCCTCAGCTCTCAGCTACACATTAGGCCTCCTACAAGGTATTCGTCCATGTGCTGACTTTTCTTGGCCATAAGTGCCATGGATTACTGATCCTTGTTTTTCTTCAAGGAATTGCTTTTGCATGTTAATGGGTGAACAGTGTTGCACATTCTAGTGCCGTGTTGGAAAACAGTGGATTTTCAGAGCACTATTAATATGGGTTGACATTCACGTAGACTGTTTGTTATGCTGCAGGTTATTTTAGTAGTCTTCTTACTACCATCCTAGGTTTCTTTATCTTATTCCTTTACCTAGACATCCAGCCTCTTTACTTGCCATGCTAGAGCAAAGCTGATCAAATGGCACTTCTCTGTTTAGATGGTGGAGGATAGCCAGTATCAGGCCTTTCACAGTGGCAAGGTTGTAGAGTCAGTTGCAGGTCAAAAAAGCTGTAATCATTGGACCATGGACTACACTTCAATGGGCCTTCTCATTTGCTTTGTGCACTTAGTCCCTGCTTGAGATTACAGTTCTCATATAATGTAGGACTGAAAAATAACTCTGCAAGGGTTACATTGCTCGTACTTATATTTTTTGCCCCACTCTCTCCCCCCTTTTTTTCTTCTGGCACAGACCATACACTTTAGAGAGTAAAACTTTCTGTAGAAAATACATGAAAGTGTATACAGTAAAAAGGTATTCATGAAGTAAGAACATTCTTGATTTCTAGGTTTGGAATGATCCTTGAAAGACTTTGTTTATTTCCCAGTAGACTTGTGGGAAAAATAGCTTTTGCATATATGCAGTACAATTACAGTTCAAGGAAAATGCTGTGCTATGTCTTGTTACTTAACAGATCTGATTGTTTCTTCCACTTTATGCAGAGATGCCTTTCCGATTCAGTAGATCTTGAAGGATCATTCAGAGGAATAACATCAAAGCATACCTTGCATAGCAGTGGAGACCCTTGTCTTTGAGACATACTTTGCATCTCCTAAGAAATGTCAGCTCTGCCCTCCACAAGAACACAGGTAATTTCTTATCTGTAAGACCTCCTGTAAACAACATGTCACCCCAACAGGCCCTTTCTGCCCTCATGAAATACAGAAAGGCCCTGCCAGCCAGGCTACAGCAATGGTCCTGTTCTCAGCAAGGCACAGCAGGCAACTGCATGTTCACTACACACCTGGCAGTGTTTGTGGTGTGGTACATATTCTGATTTCAAAAAAGACCAATGCTGTGATTTTGTGAAGGGTGTGAATGGAAATTTATACAGCAACAAGCAACAGTCTCTCAGCTGCAGGGTTTTGGAACCTGCCCGAGCTATCAGGAAAAGCTCTGGTCTCTGGCCCACCTTAGCAGCTCTCAGATGGGCAGCAGCCCAGCCCCAGCCTGAAGTGCAGCCTGCACACCAGAGGCATATGCCTTCACAGCTTTTAAGTTTGGGGGTAGTGTTAAGCTTTTGACACAGTGTGCAAGCTTTCACTGCTTTTATTAATTACTTCTTCTCAAGTTTCCACATTTTATTTTATTATGTTAAAATTTCTGTAAGATAGTATGTTTTTTAAGCCCTTGTGGATTTTTACATATTTAAACCCCTGTGGATTACATACAATAACAGTGATACAGCATTAATCAAGGTGCAGGTAGTATATTTCTAAAATCTGCCATGAGATCCATATGTTTTCATTTTCATGAAACTGCTTTATGCTTTTCATGAGATAGAGTTGCAATATGTGCTGTTTCACAGCAATATTTGTGATATTATGAACTGGTTGTTATACTTGTGCACTATTAGCTACAATTTATTAAACAAACCACTAACAAACTGCAGTCACAATTTAGTCAGATGAAATTAACCTTACCATATATAAAACCAGTTGTTAAAAATGCATGTAGTGTCATATTTCACAGTTACCATGACCAACTCTCTTTACTCCTCCAAACTGGAAGGCAGACGTGCAATCCAAACTAAGTAAGGGAAGATAAAACCTGTTCTCAAAGTAGCAACACAAACCACCTAAAAATACTGTTCCATATGAGCATATTTTCTCAGTTTGGAAAAAAATCATCTTCCTGTCTCCTCATAACACATGCAGAGGTCTCTGCACTTCTTGCTTACTGCACAGCTTTCCACCGGCTGCTATAAACCGAGGGAGGTAGTTTTGGCTGCTTTATCTCAAAAAAGTGATGGATTTCGTTGAAGACTTTCCCACAAGGGCACAGTTCAGCTGCTTGGGCAGAGCTGCTGTGCAGGCTGTGAGAGGAGGGCAGGGCTGCACCAGAGGTTTGTGCTGCACAAGGATGGATAAGGGCTCGTGGTGGGCTGACGGTGAGTGGTGAGCCCACGGCGCCAGCCCACGCTTACCCTGTGGGCCTGGCGACCAGGGGCAGTGTCCAGCAGTGTCCCAGCCTTGTGGCTGGGGACATCTAACAGCCAGCTTGGCTTTGCCAGGTGAACCTGCCTGTGACCTGCCCTGTGTGCTGCCTGTGCTGGAGCATCATCCCTGCCTGCAATGCCGTAGTGTGTGGGGCTCACTTGCAAGGTCTGACACAGTGCTGTGGGGCCAGGTGTGGGTGGGGAGGAACATAGAGAGGGTCAGCACACCCTTTGCAGTCTGGCCCAACAAGAAACAACCACTCTGCAGTTCTCCAGGCCTGTTAGTTGGCCTGGAGCACATGTGGCCTTGGGGCTGGCTGCTGTGACAGAGATTCTGCCAGGCTGGGTACAGGTGGCTTTGTCCAGCAGCACATGAGTGGCAGCCCCCAAAACCTGGGAGGGGTGTGTGGGTTGGTTACAGAGAGGGAGCTTTTAGGTCAGTTTGTCTTCTTCCAAAATAAAACCAGAGTGGTTTTATAGCAGGTGAGAACAACACGTGTTCGATAACACATTTAAGAGTACAAGAAAAGTGGGGGTGTATAAACTGGGAAGCAGGACAGGAGGGTCCTGTTTGCTTCACCTGGGGAATGCTTGATTTGGAAGTGCCACGGATGCAGCAGCATCCCGGGGCGGGCAGGCTGAGCAGGTGCCTGACACCTGAGTGCTCACAGGGGCTCTGGGAGGCACAGGGTGACAGCAGTGGTGATCATTGCAGCATGTTTAAAAAGCTCTCTCTGACTGCATACATTTCCTGAAAGCACAAGAAATCATCTTATACCTGGGTCTGCTTTAGCTTTTTAAAGGAATGTACTGAGTGGTTAAATGCCTTAATGGCAATTATGTGCAACCTGACAGCTGATATTTTCATGATGATTCAAAGCTGTTAGACCTACTAAAATGTCCAATAATCTAATCCCCTTAATAAGTTATATTAAAATCATAAATACATAATGCAAACATTGTAGTTGTTTTCCCCCTTTATAGCAATCTTACAGCTGTTGCTTTGCTGGGATTAATTTGTCTCTAAGGGGTTTCAACACTATCCTCCCCAGTGCATTATGAGAGCTGTAATGTCATGTAATCGGGGCCGTATTATTTTTGTCGAAATCTCTGGGAGTGATGTAAGAGGAAAAAGGAAACTAGCTAACTCCCAACCATTTGACCAAAGGTTAAATTAGTCTTGGCCTTCTCCCAGCCGGACCTGAAGCTTCTCAGTCAAACATTTGTTCTGTCCTGCTCACAAAAATGTGATGTCTTTTCTTGTCTTTTCTCTCTCCCATGTTTTGCTTTGCTTTCCTTTACCGATGTCACATGTTATCTTTAGTGTTATGCACTCATTTGTTGAGGAACACATCACTGGGATAACAGATGTTACCTACTGGAAGGTCAGACCTTTGGTTCATGATTCTTTTAGATGCTATGAAGTACTGTGGGCATGAAGACTACATTTTAAGTAAATCATAATATCCTGTGCAAGAAAACTTTAATTTATTGTGTGTAGTAGATGCACAGTTTCAGTCCAATCTAGTCCAAATTGGCCCAAGCATAGCCCTTTGTAACACTCCAGAGGCTGTTTATCTGTTTGAAAGAAGCTAGAAAATCTTGCATCAGCAGTGTTTGGTAGGTGGTATGAGAGTCTCCCTGCAGACTTTCCCCCCTGTGCACAGTCTGAAAACCTCCTAGTGGTAGAGAGTAAAAAGAATCTGTTTTGTGTGTGTGTTCTTATGTCCATTCCCATGTGCAGTGATGGCTTCTGGTTTAGATCTTTTTGTTTCTTAGGTATATGTGTACACAGTTAAGGCAAAAGATAATGAGTTTTTTTGAGGCTCTTTAGCTTGTTAGGTAAGAATATTGATTGATTTGCAAAGGGCTGATATTGAAGTGTTCTGTTCTATGTTATGGGCTAGTAATGTGTGAAAAGATTGAAAAAATATTGGTCTGGCCTTTAAGAAGTCTGGTTGCTTATCACCATTCTTTGGTGTGGAGAGTGGGTTGGGCTGTCACAGGGAGACATTTCTAACCAGAATCAGCTGAATTGAGACTGTATGACAAGAAAAAATTGTCTGGTACACTGAACTATGAAAAGCTATGAAAATGAATGGGAAGAAAGCAGGGGAATGAACAGGACAACAGGTGTACTTGGCTATTAAGACTCAGAGTTCAGAGATGTTCAACATTTTGCAAAAGTCTAAGTATTTCTTAATCCATCTGAATTTATGTCTCCTTTTATATGTTTTTCTGCTCGTGTCTAGTTATATATTTGAAAAACTGCCAGAAGCCCAAATGCCAGTAGGGGCCAATTCAGAGTTACATACTTTGACTGCCTAAAGAATGAAATCGTAATAAAAATGCTATTTATATTCATCAGAATGACAAACGTGGGTTTTAAGTGATCACACCATGGTCATATAAAGAAGCCTGATTAATAAGTAAAAAATTGTCATAGTACTAATCCCATTAATTCCTTTGTTACACTAAATAATATATTTTAGTGTTATCTATTTCCACAGTGCTTTAAACAGCAAACAGTTTGAAGATGCAGTCTATGTAGATTGTGTTGTTTTTCTTTTAGTTAAAACATTTTCTGAATTATAGATTTGTATGGAAATCATTATTTCCATACAAATGTTGCAGAAATATTAAGAATATAATTAAGGCTTGTGCATTTGGAATTTATACCAGGCTTAGATATTTCCATCTCATTTGAGCTTCTGAATAAAGCCACAGGAATTTGTTAATAGTCATGGGCCATTTCAGGTTATTTAGGAGAATCTTTCAATCCTTGCAAGTGAAGCTGCAATTAATTAGTGTTGTGTATTGCTGTTTGCTAGTTCATGTACACTGTATATGAGCAAGGATAGTTCAAAGGTTAATTTTCTTTCCCCTTAGCTCTGCTGTGGCCACCCCATGGGAAGTAAGGCTTCAAAAGTGACCTTGCAAGTTATTCTCCTTGGGAAGAAACAAGTTGAGAGTCTGGTTGGGGAGTGCTCTCCACCCTTGGGAAGAACACAGCTTGCATTGCATCACTTGTTTGCACTGGCTTGAGCATATTATTGTAGTTGTGAAGGCAGCTGAATTGTTTGTAGTACTTGGTAACTTCTAGGAGGATATTGCACTGTAAAAAGAAAATACCAGGAGCTTAGAGCAAGGAGCTACTGTGACTATATGCTGTTTGTTCAGTATTAGCAAAAAAGAGTACCAAGTCTAGTCATAAAAAAGTAGAGGAAAATAATGTACAGGCCCTCATAAATAACCCTATGAAAATGCTTAGATGCATAAGGAACCAAAATAATTAAGTGGCAAGAGTTTCAGAAAAAGCATATCAACATTAATTACTTGATCAGTTTACAAAATCATTAAAATTTAGGATGATGATTGTCAAGAACTCAGAATGAACTTCTGCTAGTTTCTGTTTATGTGTTTTTTCTTTGTATATATTTTTCTAGAACTATAGGGATTTTTTATTTAAAAGCATGGGGGTTTTGTGTGGGTTTTTTTGTTTTTTTTTTTTTTTCTTTTTTGGTTTGGTTTCTTTTTTTTTTTTTTACATTCTCAAGGCATTAATGTACCTGTGTTACAGTGGAGTTGTTTATTGGCACCTTGGTGTTTTCAGTCCTCAGGCTTTAACAGTTAGTAAGAGACTCTAATCAGGATTCCCCAAGGGTGACCCAGCACATTGCATACATAGTTATGTAGCTTTGCCACCAGTCATTAATAGCTGTGAGTTTAAAACACACAGCATTGCATATGATTTGAATTAACCAGGGTAAGATTAAAATAAGATTACCAAATTAGGAACCTGGACAAGATGAATCTTGCTCTAAATTGATTTGTCTGTGCTGGAGGTGCTGACACCTGCTCCATGTGTCTGATCTCCCATTGCTGTCTTAAGGGATCCAGTCAGAGTCACCTCAGGGCAGAGCTGTCCCCTGAAAGCCACTTCCTGTGCTGACTGGACCTCAGGAATCTCAGGTAGAGTTCCATCTCTAGACTCAGCTTTCCAAAGATTTTTAGTCAGGCCGCAATTAATTGGTGTTAAGCACAACCTGATCCCTAATTGCTTCGTGGAATTAATGGTACCCAAACACCTGTATATCCTAGGATTTTATAGGTGCTGAACACAGTCAGTTCCCAGTGAACTCATCAGGGATGAACAGTGCTTAGGTCCTCTGCAAACTCACCTGTTGTGGAGAGCAATTGTAGGAATAGGGAGAGAAAGGGAATGCAGGGGTTGAATTGGGCACATCTGAGTGAAAAACCTGCAGCCAGAAAATGTGTGATGGTAAAAATAAACAAACCAGCAAACAAATAAATCACATGTGTATACAAGATAGAGCTTGCCACTTGGCTGTGGAGGAACAGGAAACGACACACCAGAACTGCAGGAGACTGATACAAGTGCTGAAAAGCTCACTTGTCTATGGTCAAGCCATGGTGAAAGCTGATGGTACTATTTATTAGCTGAGAGATCCTGCTCTGACTCTAAATATGTAGAAGTGAGTAGCTGGTGTGGTTATGTTCCACAAGGAAAATCAGACCCCACTACATAAGGCCTTAAAAAGATCATTAGTTACAAAGAATTTCAAGGGCTTTCCTCAGCTCAGTTTGTCAGAAGTGTAAATTCTACTTTTGCAGATTTTTAGACAAGGTGAATCCCTCATCATCTCTGTGTATGTGTTTGTATGTATTAATTTTTCCTTTGCAATAATATAAGTAATAAACCAGTACCAAGCAGGTCACTGTTCTAGGAGCCTGGAGATCCATGCTTAGTCCTAGCCTTTGCAGAAGATTGTCCTCTGTAATCTTGGAGTGAGTTACTCCATTTTTTTTCTCAATTGCCTTGTCTGTAAAATGATAATAATAATTTTCTTCATGGATTTTCATTTTACTTTTAAAACCTTCAAGGCCTATACCAAATCTAGGATGTTTGTAGAGGCCATGGTTTTGATCAAGTGCTTACAAATAATCAAGTGATTAATGAACAACTTTTCCTTTTTTTGTGTCATGAAGAAGGATTGACAAAGATGTTGCAAAAGAAAGCAAATATTGTTGTCCCTGCAGGCATTGCAGCTGAAATAACTTGATTTTATTAGAAGAGTTTCAAAATGGATGCTTACCTTGTAACTGGAACCCCTACAGTTCTTGTAACTTTAGTTTGTAGATCATCCAAAGCCTGTTCATGTCGTAAATGTATTCTATAGGAAGTGATGATATCTACACTCTCATGAAGAGAGAACAAGTTTCTTTCCAGGTCTGAACTTCTTGAAAATCCCTGACATAAATAAGCAGCTGAAGCAAATGTATGAGTTTGGATTTTACAAGAATTCTGAAAATTCTGAATAATTTATGAGGTTTATGTAACTAGATGCCTTATATGCAGAAGAACCTTTTTATTTAAATTTCTAAAATAATATCACTTAAAGCACAGTTGTAGAGGAGAAGCTGTGCAGGAGAAGTGATCAAGTGCATGACTGGGAGTGGGGCATGAGGCTGTACAAGGTGTGCTAAGTTCTGTGGGGAAAAGAGGAAGTGAAAACCCATTTAAGCCTCCCACTCCCCATTCCCATCTGTAAATTTTGTCCTGGTTTATCAATTTTTCTCTCTGTTCAGCAACATCTACAGTTGCTCAGATCCTAATAAGCCTATGGTTTGCAACTCAAGCTAAAGTAATCAAGCATGTTTTCTAGAGCTTTAATAACATTCAAAGCAGGGAAAGATTTAAAAACCTAGCAAGTTTACTTTTATCTTAAAGTTTATAAATCATGTTTGAACAACGAGTTCTGAACATATACAATGTTTGCTGCTGCTTAATTGCCCAGTAAAAGTAGGTAACAAAATTATTTGCTGTGAAGCTTGATAACTGTAATTGGGGAAAAGGTGTGTTGGAATGGAGCGGATGGTTAAGATAGGCTTGTGTAGTAGATGTGACTGATGCCTTACCAAACATGGAAGCTGTGCCCAAGCCAGAGAGCTCAGAGGTATTTGCTGCCTTGGTTCTGCAGTCTGCATCACCCAGGGACAAAGTCTAATGGGAAGCTACTGCCTGGCCTTCCCAGTGTTTAATTGCACAGCTGGAAAATACCAGCAGAGACTACATCCATAATCAGGGCTTTGCCTCAGCCCAAACCTTTAGAGAGGCACCATTTACTCCAAGAGGAAAAGGAATTAAAAAATAATAACACGGAAGAAAATTTGCTTGTCCTGAAACTTTGTGTGAAACAAAGACAAATTGGAAGAAGCCCATCAGTTTGATTTCTTTTCTCAGGCAGAATCTGCTGGTGGCTCAACTCAGTACTCTGTGCAACATGGCTCTTGCTGCTGAACACAACTTTCCCAACTAATGCATGAAATTTACCTTTGTGCTCCTGTGCTTTGTCAGCAAAACAGCTGAGAACAGCATTTCCAGTGGCTTTGATTTGGTGACTGTATTACTACCCCAAAGAGACAAATAGTAAAACTGAGGAAAGTGTGGGATTTTTTCCACTCAATTTTTCATGCTAGAATTTTTCATTCTATCAGCAAAATTCTAAAAGCATCATGAAGTATCTTGGCCAGCCCGTAAGCCTTTAGCTTTTAGAAACTTTCAGCAAAATGCCCTCACCCTGAGAGATTCTGCAGTCTGTAGCATGAATTTTTCCTGAAAAGGAATGGGGCCCCACTCTTTTCATGTTTGAAACTGCATGCTACAAGGTTAGCTGGTAATTAGTCTTCCCAGAGAGGACATTGTAAAAACAAATCATCAAGTCATTTTTTGCTGTTCTACCTAAGAACACAGTTAGTTAAAAGAGCCTCTTTGCCAAAACCCTGAAAAAGCTTGGGATGCTCTATGTGTTTTTACAATTAGAAAGCAACCAGCAATCCTGTCTTTTAGCAGAGCATTGCACCAGCCCTTCCATAATACATATGCAGTTCATTCCAGGGAAAAAACAGCCTTGGTATTTTCATAGGAAAGAGCTACAAGGTGATTTTGAACACTGAGAAACAGTTTCTGCAGGGATTTTTGTCATAGCTGTTTTTATGTCTCTATAATGGAATATAAAATTAACTTAAAATATTTTTCTCGGAGACTTGACTAAGAAGCTGCTACAGAACAGGGGATATGTGCATCTTTCTGTGTCTTTTTGAAAGGCATTGGGCAGCTGGAGACTACTATAATTTTCCCACTGGAGTGATCTGAAATGGTGTCGTCAGAAATGTTCAAAAAAGAGATCTTTTCGGGCTTGTGAGCATCAGGTGTTCCCTAAGGAAACTCCTGTAAGAGTCTATTTTACCAGTGGTACTTCCAGGGCATTTTTCCCCAGAAATGTGTTTGTTCTTGGGAGGCAAATGCTGCAAGTGAAGACTGCTGGAGCAAAGACAAAATTGGAATTGCTCTGGATTTTCTTTTTGTTTGGTACCAGGAGTGAGGTGCACACAAACATCTTGCTAATTAGGCTGCTCTAGAAAATGGGAACTCAGCCAGGCATACATAGAGCAGGGAAAACCCCCAGAATGAAGTGAGTTAATATAAGCACCAGCCTCACCACGCAGAACCGTAAGGGAGAAGGAGAGGGGCTGAGCAAGGTCACAAAAATGATCAAATTCTGTGAGAGTGCATATACACAAGAGTATGAAGACTTCAACAAAAGCTAGTGGTGGATCGAGAGGCCAATGCATTTAAGTTCCTGCTTTGTTACATAGATAAATTGCCAAAGGAAACATTATCCAAACAGTTCTACTTCAAAGGCAAAGCGACAAGCTTTGGGGAACTTGCGGTACTTTCAATCTGGCCAATAACCAAGTGTAAAGTGTAAAATATACATGTTTAGGAAGTAGGACACATGCCGTTCAAGACAGGCCTTTCCCATGCTCTCAGACCAGTGCAGCTTCATTTGATGTGCAAATGCATGATGTGTGATCTGTCCTGGCAATGTGCTGCCTGCCAGCAGCACAAACATTTCACAAGCACCCTTTTGGGTTACTCCAGCCTGCTGTGTGCACAGACTCCTTGGCAACCTCTGCAGCTGGAGCTTTTACAGTCTATTGCTGTGGTGGTTGCACAATGCAGGTTTATGTAGTGTCTCATCAAGAGACTCCAGGCAGCTAAAAACACCTTGAAAGCATCCTGGAATTGCAATATTTGATGTTAGATACTAGAATTAAATGACAATGCAAGGAATGGTTACAGTAATGCACTGGGGAACGTATCAGTAATGTGGATTCAGTTGATCCTTAAGGCAGATTGTCACAGCAGATGTCCCAGCCTTCTTGGGCATTGGCAACTTCAGGGTATGATGGCAAAGGCCCTCCATAATGTGTTTATAAATTTCATGTGAAATCGGGTGAAAAAAGTGTTCCCTAGAGTGCTTCCTGGCACTGCTGGCACAGCTAAAAATACATGTACTGTGCACAGTACAAGCCAGCCTCTGTTATTTGATGAGTCATCCTAATAACCCATGAAAAGTAACATTGCAAATGCTTACCATAAAGAAGTAGTGAATTGTAGATGCTGTCTCTCTTCCATATTGGCTTGAGTGGATTAAAATTTGTGAGATCAGAAAAAAATAGTTGTGGTCTTTTTATGATGCAACTGAGGTCTAGAATGCCTGTGCTAGTGGGATGAAGCTGGCTTTTAGTGAGGGTTCAGGATGTAAACTCAGCTGGCAGAACTGTTTCAGAATCAACCACTCTTAGGAACCAGGGTGCAGATGTGCTTTTCCTCCCTGTCTAATAGTAACTAAGGGACCTAGCTAGGAGCATTATGCAGCAGCTGTGGTGACTTACCCCAGTTGTACCAAGAGGCAAATCAGCCTTGTGCCTCTCCTCACTGTGTTTGGGACAGATTCTCAGTCCCATGTTTATGTGCAGCCTCTGGGCCTAAGGCAGAGATAACCAGGCACTTGGTGCTGAGCACTATCCAGTGTAGCAGCTGTGGCTACACAGAAAATACAACCTGCTCTGCACCACTGAAATTCCTGAACTTGTGCTGCAGCCAGCTGTAATAATCTGTTACTTGTGTTAGCCTTGAATTCCAACATGTCAGTTCTGGTCCTCTGAGAAAAATTATGGAAGTCCTTATTGAAACCAGCATCCCAGCACTCCACACTGTGCTGGGTGGAAGAAGGAAGTAGGACCCCAAGCCTCAAGCCTTAGTAGCAGCATATTCTAGCCACACTTTAGTCATGTGAGATTATACCACTCTTCTCACTTTAGACTAATCTATCCTTAATAACTGGCCCAATTTCATGCTTAAGTCCTGCACTTGCTTCAGGAGTTCCTGAACTTTCTGGCTGAGCCACACACAGTTCCCTAATACCTGTGCACTGTCAGTGAACACAGAAGATAGAGTGAAGATACAGACAGAATTATAGACTGTGTGTTTAATTCCTCCACAAGGGAGGAAGATGCGTTTTTATGCAGCTGTAGTCTAATGCGCTGAGAGAAATCTGTCTGAATGGGTTGGGAATGCTGATGGCATCTAATAACCACAGAGGCTTTTCCTGCTTCCTGATAGATATAGCACTGTGAATATCAGTCATTGTGGTATGAAGTTGTTATGAGAAAAATAACTTCCTGTGTTGATGGACTTAGCATGCAGTAAATGGAGATGTATGGATGCAAATGTAAGGTGGTAAATGTAGCTCTCCAGAGCTCTATGTGTAACCATGCAGAGTCAGAAGTAAAAAGTATGGCCTACTGCTTGTTTTTTACTTCCTCTCTAGCTCAGCTGGTGTCCTGAATTCAGTGTTATTATGATTTTCTCTTTGTCCAGGACAGAACTAAGGAATAAAAGGGTACTGTGACACATAGTGCCACTGCATATGCAAGGCAAAATTTTTTATCCTGGCCTCTGTGGAGAGAAAGAGCACTGGCATAGGGTGCCAATAAATGTGTGAATCCTATCCAAGTATCAATATCCACTGCTTGGTCTGAAGGCCACATAATTGAAACTTTTTGCCTTTCTTCACATCCGTTTCTAGAAGAAATGCACAATTAGTTCCAAACTCTCCCTTTACTACACCTGTACACTTTTATTGATACATTCACTTTCACTGGCTGGAGCTCCACAGAGTGCTTATTTACTATGGACTAAACTTTGTGTATTTCATTGGAATTTTCAACCTTCTTCCCTTGGTTTTGCTTTCAGAAAAGGTCTCCATTGCTTGTACCTGTGTGACTGCTTGGAGTGCTGAGACAGGTGGCAAGTGGGTCAGAGAGATGGAGAATATGGAAAGTGCTAATTGTGCACCCAAAGTCCCAAGACAGGGTTGTCCATGCCACATGTTAAGTAGAAATTATACTCTGCTTAATATATACCTGATACTCTAGACTTTCAGGAACAGTGCTCTTTCCTAAGAATGCAATTTCCTTCCTATTATTGAGTTTTATTCTCTTTTATCCCATCTATTCTAGTCAAGTTACTTCATTGTGATTGCCTCTCCATTGTGATTGTTGATTAAACCAACAGTATTATTGACACTGAGGTATGACTATTGCTTGCCTTACAATGAAGTAGCTTGGCTGTATTAACTGAGCAGTTACTTTACCTAAATAGGCACCATTTCAAAAAGGAATGCAGTTCCTGGCAATGAAAGTAACCTGGAATAAAGGCATTGCTTGAGGGAGAGTTGCACAGTACCTGGCCATGTGAATTCAGTCTGTCCTTGTCCCATTTTAGCACTTTCAAATCAAAGTTAAGAAGACTATCTCTCCTTAAAAGGTCTGAGTGTTAATTTAATAGTCTCTGTGAAATATCTACTAGAAAAAGAAAAGGCATCATAATTTTTTAAAACATTATCCAAAAATCAAGCTGTGATGCAGCAGTTTGCAAGGGTGCCCCACTGTTTTTGATGACTTCAGACCTGCCCCAATAGCTAAACTTTATGACCATAAGGGTGAGGATGAACTTTGACTATGACCTAGATCTGCAATTCACAAGTGTTTTCATACAGCTGCAATAATATTCCAGAAAATGTAATTGGCCTTTTACTTCATTCATTTTGCAAATGAAAATAAAGCTACTGTGAGAGCAGATCTTTTGCTAAGAAAATATTTTTTTTAATATTTTTATAGCTCTGTCAACAATAAAGGAGTCTCACAGTCTAAAGTCTTTCTCTAAACCTTTTTAATGGAAAAAACTTCATAGAAAATATCCTTTTACTTTTTTAATAACATATAACTATATACATGATTAAGAACTGTAACAAAAAGCTGCAGGGACTGGAAAAATGTTTTGTTGAATCCATGCAGATGGTACATCTAAAAAAGGATTTCACAAACCCATGTACATCAAATGGAGCTGCAGTGACAGGGTTGAAAAAATGGTAACTCTATATTATTTACCTGAATGTATTTGGAATAAAGCACAGACATACAAAATACACAAAAGGAATACAAAAGAGTACATGGTGTAAATGCTGTAAGCACAGGAAGTTTCTTTTTTAAGTAAATAGGAGAAAAGAAGTAAAATCTCCTTTTTCACATTTTATATTGCAGTTTAAAAGATAACTAATCTCTTACTTGCTGTATTTTGTTTTTCTTCACTCTGACATACACTGCAGTAGAAGTATTTGGCATTGGAATTTAACAACTCAGGAATACTTTGTTTCATCTCCATGTCTGTGAATGTACTATCAGTTCTGAATAACAACATGTAGATGTATTGCTTAAAAACACATACACAGTTTGACATGAGTTACAAAATATTGAGGGCCACCACACTACAAAGTGCTGGAGACTCTTGTCCTGATCCAGCAGTATGTTGAAGGACACATAAGAGGAATTCCTCAGAGACCAAAGGAAGTTAAGAACATGCAGAAGTTAGTTTCTGATCAGGGCTGGAGTTTTCAACAGTTCATAGCATAGACTCTGCAGCTAGGAAAACTTACACCTAAGGCTGTAATTCTGTCCTGACACCCCAGATCATGTAGCTACACTGTGTGGATGATTTACTGTATTTCTAAAATATATTTTCTTAATTCTCAATGCAAAACCAGCACACTGATAAAATAAAACCTCTTAAGAAAAAAAGATCTGGGGAACTGATGAGGTCTTTAGCTGAAAAAAGATAGTGTTTAGTTTATCAGTGGTAGATTTGAAGAGATTTTGTAGGCAGCAAGTAATAATGTGACAAGCTGTAAACACCTCAGTTCTGAAAAAACTTGCTCATACTTTTGTCCTGGATCAAAAAAACTCAAATAATTGAAAGCTCACTACCAGCCAGTAACATCACCTGAGGTGCACAAGCATGGTGAGGATGGCAAGACATCATTTAGTAAAAGCTGTAACAAGTACTTAATGATTCCCAGTGTAATCACAGGCAATTTAATAGCAGACAAATAAATGGAGCCTGTGCGTGCATATATTTGTTTTAAAAAAAGAAAAAAGGTGAAAGCAACAGTAACAACAACAACAACAAAACTAGACAAGCGGTGAAAGCTAAAATATTCTGTGAAGCCTTGGAATCTGTTCCTGTTCTTGTTAACACCCACCCACCCTGTCTGGCCTTGCTCTTTTGGCAGGCAGGTAAATCCCTTCAAGTTTCTGTAAAAGGAGGACTTTTTGCTTATAGCAAGATAGAAAGTAATTATGAAAATAAGCTTTGAAATCTAAATTGCTGTGAGCCATGAAAGCCAAATTTCACTGATAAATGTTTGGCTTTCATTGGCCATGCAGCAGATTGATTCCCTCCCTAGTATGACCTCTTTCTGTGGGCGTGCTAATTGGAAAGGTGCCACCACACCAGGTTTGGGGCCATTACCATTCAGAGTCTTTTATTTTTTAAGAACATCAATGACAGTTGTTTGTGTTGCTCATTGCTAGTGTTTTCAGTATAATCTGTCTTGTAGAGCCCTGATTGAAACTACAATGTCAGTACAAGGCAGGTCTGTTTGAGAAGGCAACCTGAAAGCAGTAAGACTTATTTTGTTTATTTAAGGAAGACATAAATGTGTGCGTGCATGCATTGCATTTAACAGTTTTATAGCTGGAATCATTATTAAATGATGCCCAGTAGCAATTTTATCTCATTATGATTTGTTTTATAAAGAGGTAATGATTCTCAGGAGAGTTTTATGAAAACATGCAGAGTTGGTTTGTATTACGTACGCAGTTATGTGCCCAGTATATATGTTGCAACTTAATTTCTTAAATATATATTGTGTAACACTTTTTATTCCTGAGTGCTGGTCTCCATAAGGAATAGAGAAGGTGGCATCATGTGCTCTTCTGCACAACACGGTCCTTTGTCATTTTAGGAGTTCTTCTGAGGGATCTTTATTGTCACAGTTTTAACTTCAGAATATTCTCTCAATCCACATTCACCCCTAAAGAACAAATTGCAGCATCAGCTTATACCAGATATTGTTTATACCAGATATTGAACAAAAATCTGCAAAGTGATTTCTTGTTAAAGTTAAGATATAACCCAAAATTGCAGTTCAGTTTAGGTCAGAATAATGGATGGCCTCAGAATTTGATGAGATACCAGAGACTTACCAGAGTCTAAGTACCTGCAAGTAAATATTAGTGAAGATTTTTTACATGAGAAAGGTTCCCATTGATCTGGACCACATCACCCCCAGCTTTCAGTCGAAAGTGGTAGATTTGTCACCAAAGAATGACCAAAAACTTCAGCTATTTATCAGAAGAATTCCCTTAGGGCTCAGTGGAAGCTGTCACCAGGAGCTGCCTGGAGCCCAATAACTAATGCTAGTAAGTGTCTGTGTGAAGTTTCTGGATTCAGCAGGGCTGCTGTGTAGCTCCAGACACCCACTGAACACATTTTTGCAAGCCAATAGATAACCCAACTGACAGCAGCAAGTGACTTTATGTATGTTCCAAATGCCACTTGATCTCTCATCTTGGTTTACCAAACAAAATTAGAGAAATTTATTGTCTGTTTCTTCAGCTCATAGCTTCAGGGCTTTACATGCTTGTTTTCTGGTCAATAGCTTGAAAAAGGACAATTGTGATGAATTCTAAGGCAAATATTTTTCAAAAGTTAAAAAGCTACACTTGCTGAATAGGAAGATGAGTTATGCCAGACATTCAGAGCAGAAGACTCAGTGTGTGTTCAGTTAAAGGGCTCGATTGTCCCCACAGCCAAACCAGGGAGCAGAACCATCCTATTCCACGGCCACTCTGGGTCTTCTGGGATTGCAGTTTGGTATCAGAGTGAGAACAAAGGTTATGTCTGTGAAAAGGAAGGAGCCCATGGGTCAAATCTGCATGGTTGTGTAGGTGTGAGTGAAAGGGAACAAAATGCTTTATAAAAAGAAATATTACATATTCTCTTCCCACTCTCAGTCCAGGAGAAAAAAAAAAAAAAAGGGAATTACAACTCCAAGCCATTCTCCTGCTTACACTTGTTTTTCAGAATACACGTGTGCATTGCTGTATCTCAGAGCTATCCATACCATAACAATTCCTATGACATTAAAGGAGAGTTCTGAAGTAGAATGGCACTTCCTTTCCTTGAAGACATTTGGACAGAGGCCAGAATATTGGGGAGCTCTAATATAAAATGACCATGTGTGGCTATCTGGGGTGAACCACCCAATTTTTAGTTACAGGAGTTAAATTTTACAGCTCCCAGGTAGTGATAAGAAGCTTTAAAGAAACATGAATGGAAAAAACTCAAACCCATGTCTTCTAGACCTCTTCAAGGATACAAAAATATAATAAATAGTATTAATGCAATCTGAAATCACCTGTATTGTGTACATGAGTTCTGCTCATTCATACTGGAATGCACATACTCTCCTACATTTTGTGGGAGTGTAAAATGAACATAACAGTTTTCAACTTTGTGTTGATTTTTTCCCATGTGTGATGAAAACCTGCGAATTTAAATGCAGGACCAAAACAAGTCCCAGATAGTGGCCAAGTTATGATCTGACTGTAACATAGTGTCACCTTAGCAATGTCACACTTATGTATAGACACTTTTTTTCTTTAACTGCCCAAGTCAACATTATTTATGTTGTAAAATGTATGCCTCAAAACCAAGAATGTAGGAAACTGGTATTTTAATAAAAAGTATGCAGGTGTTAATGCAGGGTGGAGGAGGTCAATTAGAAGGTGATATCTGATCAAAGAGGTTCTGAAAGGACTAGAATAATTACTCATAGGTAGATTTTCAGGCATCTTTGTGAGATGGAGATTATTGCCATTCCAAACATTTATTGTTTATGGTGAATACTTTCAAAGCTGTAGTGGGAATGGAGTGTGCAATTACCACAGATTTTTCCATGAGAGCTGGGGTGCTGCCTAGGTTTCCCCCCTTTCAAGAACTCTGCAACATTGATATGTGAATATTTTACTTGCACAGTTGAACCTCCCTGGAGTCAGTGGGGTGACCCCTGGGTGTCGAGTTACTCATGTGCTCTATCGAGCTTAGTAGTTTTAGAATATTTTCACAATGATAAGAGTTAGATGACCTGACATATTTATGCCAGTGTGAGATCACCTCATAACTCATGAATGTGAATAGTATGAACGTGTTATTCAAAGTACTCCCTAATGAGGGAAAATACTTCAGATTACATAAAGCTTATTTTATAGATCAAGTTGTATACTTCAACATATTTAATGTTTTAAAGAGTTTGACCTTACTTTAGTTTTACTGCTGAGTTTGCCATTAGCCATAAGCTATTTTGAAAACTTAGGTGAGACATATCTGGTACACATACCTCCTGCACAGAAATTAATTGAATCCTTGGTATGTAACCAATCTGGGGCTGATGCAATTGCTAAACTTCCTTGTGATTGTAATGAGAATGAGAAACTGGCAAGACTTTAAATTAGGTACATGGGACAATATTTGAGTGTGGAGCTCAATTTCAAAATATTTGGCACTAAGTACTAAATGGAATAAGACAGAAAGCTTTATAATGGCAAGTGGTTTTTTTCAAAGGGATGTAACACATTTGTTTCCTTCTCTTTGCCTGATTTCTTTGCTTAAAAATCTGCAAGCTGATAACTTTTTAATGAAATTCAAATGCACCTGTATTAATAAATATATTGAAAGCTGAAGAAAGGAAAGGAAAAACTACCAAGAGAGGCACAATACATGGCAAAAAAACTCTGAAATTAGAACACTAAACCAGTCAACAAGCACTCAGCACCAGCAAAGAGAGAATCTTTCTGGAAAGTGATACTTAATATGGTTAAAAAACTTTCCAGAAAACACAGGTTATAAGTTCAGAAAAATATTTTTAAAATTTCAGTTCCTTTCAGGATAAGAAGAGAATTCCAAAAAGTTAGTTTGAAATGTTAAAAAAGGTGGTCTTACCAAGCAAATCAATTGCATTTAGGACTGGCAATGATGATTAAAGGTCACCTTATATTATGCCCTCATTCTCAGGTTGAAAGATTTCTGGATTTAATTTGCATGGAAGCATTCACTAATATTTATTAAGTTGCAGAGCTGAAAACAGTTTAGAAAACAGAGTGTAATACTTACATCTCTCTCCCATTGCCAGACATTTTGAATCCTCCAAAAGGACTTTGGGCATTTAAGGCATTGTAGCAATTTATCCTGTAACAAGAAGAGGCATTAAGTCCAACTGCACTGCCAGAAAGACCTTTGGATAACTCAGAGAGAGGCTGAAAGTTGTAGAGTTAAGGACACTCTATACCTCTATACCTTTGTAATAACAAACTTGTTTCATGTTGGAAAGAAATGAGGGATTTATGCTACAAAAACAACAGTCTGCTTCTTACTCCTAAGGAGAATTGGATTTGAGCTGTGAGGGCTGGAGGAGAGCACCATACCTTGGAAACATCTTCAGTAATGAACTGTTAATCTGCTGCCAAACCTCAGTGCCAGTTCTTAACAGAGCTGTTAGATTTGAGTTTGTTCTTTTCTCTCCCTAATTTCTTGCAGGTTTGACACACTAAATTGCAAGCTACTAACTCTACAGTTGGCATTCCCTAATCCTAAAGACTGGAGAGGAAGTGTCCCCTCAGTTTCTTAATGCTGTAGAGAGTACATAATCTTTTATGTGCCTTTAGTGAAACTCCCAGGATTCTTGTGCTCTCCAGAAAGGATGGTTTATCCTGTTTGTTTCCAGTAAAGCTGCTCAGCAGTGGCTGCTGTGCTCCTGGGAAGTGAGTTGCTTTCCAGCTCCAGCAGCATTCCCAGCAGTGAGCAGCCCCAGCATCTCCCCACTGCTGCTCCATGGCTTGGCCAGGGATCCACCATGAGCATGGGCTGCATAAATATTCTTAACAAAGGGTGCAGAGCTGAAGTGAAATGATGATAGTGAGTCAAACTCTTTATCTTCTAGAGTGGGAATAGGATAACTTCTGCTTACCAGACTGTCCCAGCCTGCATTGCTGAAGAGACTGTCAGGGCCTTGTTTATGTCATTTGTAAAGACAGCAGCTACCAGCCCAAAATCAGAATTGTTGGCTCTCTCTATAACTTCATCCATGGTTTTAAATCTCAGTATTTCTTGAACAGGCCCAAAAATCTGCAACAAAGATTAATAATTAGTAAACTAGCCCCCTCAGAGAAATTTTATTCTTGTTTTATTCTGCTTTCTTTATTATCTTCTCTCTCCTGTTATACTGTTTAAAATTTCCCACAGCAAAATTTAGTGATAAATAGTGACAATGTCTGTAAAGCTGCATGATTTTCCCAAAGCAGGTGCCTCAGGGGAACTTGTCCATTCTACCTATATCTCCTCTTTGATATCTGAGACCTTACAGTCAGTGACAAAAATTGAGCTTCCTTACCCAGCTTATGTCACCTGCTGTCTGAATAAGGAGTTTTGAAAATATTTTATTTTTTTTTTAATATGGTCATAATTTCACTCTGAAGCTTTTCTCTTTGGAATTAGACAAAAGGAAAAAAAGTAATATTTAAGACATTTTGAAAGGACCTTGCCCACACATGTGAATACCTCCTCCTTGGCAATCCGCATGTCATCTGTCACATTGGAAAACACTGTAGGTTCAATGAAGAATCCCTTTCTTCCCAGCCCCTTTCCCCCACATTCAAGTTTTGCTCCTTCAGTGATGCCACTTTGAATCAGTTCCAAGATCTTGTTGTATTGTTTTTTATCAATCTGAAATAGAGAAAAAGCTGTTAGATGTGGAGACCATGTACTTGACAAGTCCAAATAGGTGTTTTTGGACAAGTCATGTTCCAGTGAATTGGTTCCTGCTTCCATTCATTGCTCTTTGAGCTGCAGATGCCAAAGATCTACAAGCAGGTGCTGACTGTAACCTCGGGCACAGACTTCTTAAGATGTGTCACCTTATGTTTGTGGCTTAACCCATGCTCTTGCTAAACAATATTGTTTACAAGCACAAAAAAAAAGCGAATCGTTAGTTTTTGTCCCAGGTTAACTTCCTCAAAATGTTATCAGCCTAGCTGGTTATTAGTGGCAGGAGCATTTTCTTAGGACTTATTTCTGATTATGCCCATCTTCTGCTTAGAATTCCTGGATCTCCAAGTTTCCAAGGTTGTAGACAGTTCTTGACAGTTAAGTGCTCTCAGAGATTTTAAGAGTATCTCACAGTTTACAGCTGTATTTTGGGGGCTGAAGAGCCAAATCTTGCTCTTAAAACTGGGAGGCAAACATTGGTATTTAAACTGAGATTTTTTTATTTAGCAAGAATACCTTTTATTTAACAAGAATACACCTCAGAGCTGCACAGCCTATTTACTCCTTTAGAATTTTAATCTTGAAAGTGTGTATCATGCCAGCTATCTGGGACCTTGAGTGTGCACTGACTGACCTCTGCCTTAGTGGAGTTTAAATACTTGCAGGCACCTCCTGGGCTGTAGAACCAAAGCCCTTCTCCTTTACCTGTGGACCTTGCTCTGTAGTTGGGTCAAAAGGACTCCCCACAACTCTCCTCTTTGCTCGTTCTACACTTCTTCTAACAAACTCTTCGTAGATTGATTCTTCCACGTAAATCCGTGAGCCTGCAGTGCAGCATTGACCTTGATTGAAGAAGACTCCTTGGTGAGCTTGTTCCACAGCGTAGTCCACTGAAAACCAAGACAGCACATGTTGTACTGGAACACCATGGGCAAATCTGCCTTTGCACCAGTGCTGTGTGTATTACACAGTGCCACATTCCTGAAACTTCAGTAGTAGGATTTGTTAAATAAAACTAAATCAAGACATCCCATAATTGTGTCAGGTCAGAAATGAGGATGATTCCCACTGGAAAAGTTAAGACAGTGCTTTAGCAGTCAACAGGAATAAGGTATGCAACTTCAGTGTCTTATATCCAGCAACATGTCGTTAACCAAGCAAAACCCTTAAGGGAACCTCAGAAGCAGGATGTGCCCCACATAAATACATCTGACTGGGTCACTATAGGAAAGGAAAATTTGCCTGTGATCCCAAGGTGGTACTGTGTTTAATACTTCATGTGTGAGAATTACAGAAAACCAAATACATGGGAGAATTTGATAATGGCAAGACCTATCCTTCCCAAAAAGCCAGATTCTTTTTCTGCAACGTAGAAATTTCCTCTTGGCCCATGCAGATGACTGGGTAAGGCTTTAACATTATAAGGCTTTTATAGAGCAATCAACCCTCAATTTCTATTCTAACTTCCTTGGAGATACAACTAATACATTCTGTCCAAACAGGAGAGAGGATCATATTTAGACATTCAAGGTCATGTTCTTACTTTGGGTGTAGTAACTGACTAGACAAGAATAATGAATTAATCCCTAAACAGTGATGCCCTGCAGCACTGTAATACCTCTGTTACCAGTTGTAGCCCTTTGGAACATTGCTTAAAGTATAATTTTTTATGGACTAAACAAAGCAACTGTGCTTTACTTTCGGCACATTCTAGACAACTCTGTCTAACAGAAATGTCTTTTTATGCCCTCAGTGTGGTCTGGTCTTTAGAAAAATTATATGGGGTGTTCCCTGGACCACATTCAAATTTTCCCTGGCAGCTCCATGGAAATTGAAAGCACTAGTGGATAGCTGTGATTAACTAATATTTCTTCCTCTATTGTTAGCAGTTTTCACCATGAGGGGCTCTAACCATTCTTCTCTGTTTTTTTTGGTGCACTAAACCTTCAACAGCTTTATCATGCTTTCTGCTAACTTTTGGCACACAGTGCTCCTCAAGCAGAACAAACAACTCCTTTGGAACAGTGAGTCAATTGCTGGTTTTAAGTAATCAGAACTTTGAAGTTTAAATCTTAGGTCAAGTGCTGGAGGTTGTAATTGTGGGAAGACCAGAGAGCAGCTGTCCTTCCCCTGTGGAAGGTCATAACACAGACCTGCCCCTAGCACATGTTACTCTACTAGAAATGTTTAGGTGTTCAAGTCTGAGTTAGCAGGTGAGGGACATTTGAGGTGTGGTGATATCTGGCAGGAGGTGGAGATGAGTAACTGGGCTTGAAGGCTGGAATATCTGTGTCTGGTTCCAGCTGACAAGAGCTTTTTTAGCTTACCAGGATGACTGTGGCTGAAATTTCAATCCTTGACTTGGTAAAGCATTTCAATGTAGAAATCTGCTGGAAGTTGTCAAGCTTTCCCTAGTTTTTCAGATATTGGTAAGTTTTGAAAATAGATATGGGATTGTAACCATCTCTTGTAATTCATGCTGTTCAAAATCATTCTATTCACTTCCCCCTTTTAAATGAGAAGATCAAATCATTATGTGTCTATTTATTGGGGTTGCAACGTTCTCAGAAAGGGCATTGAGTACAGTGTGCCTACACCCAGCCTGAAACAAGAGCTCAGAGAGATGGTGTGAGCCATCTCATTCATCTTTAGGGGGGTGTTAACTTCAAAACCTCCTGCTGACAATTTCAATATCAACACTGTAACTATTTCATTGCTGATCATTTAAGCAGAAACTTCCAGTTTGTGTTTATATCCTGTCTTAAACAGCTGTCCTGTACCTTCTCAGGTGCCAGAAATCTCAGCTGCACAACATCATACATCTGCCAAAATTTTCAGCTCCCTGCTGACAGTGGCAGTGAGGATATTTCAATACACAATTCTTTACTTGTGAAAATTTTAAAAATTTAATAATCTCCCTTTACAGCTACTTAACAAAGGAATACTGCACTGACTAGATTAGCAAGTCAAGTGTACATAAAAGTCCTCCTTTTTTATAATTGCTTTGAACAAAAAAAAAATCACAGAATTTCCAGATTTAAAGCACTAAATCGCCTTGCTGCAGAGTGTAGGATGGCAAATGTGTGTGGGACTAACTGTGAAAAACACTCTATCTGTATGCTTAGTATAACCTTTTTTCTACTCTCTTGTTGAGTATGAATCTGTGTGTTCAAAAGTTGTATTTTATAAGAGATAAAACATCTTAGGTTGCTTCTGTAAGATTGAAAAGTGCCATTAGATATAGCTGTATTGCTTCATTTCACTTTATATGAAAGATGTGCCCTAAAATTAGTTTTAAAAAGAGAAATAAAAAAAGAAAGAAAAGAAATCACGCAATCATGTTTTTAGCAAAAATATGGAAGTGCTGACTTACAATCAGCATCTGCGAAAATAATGTTTGGGCTTTTCCCACCCAGCTCCAGTGTAACTCTCTTCAAATTACTCCTTCCAGCTGCTTCTTGGATCAGCTTCCCAACCTGAAAGGAAATGGAGACACATTTTACAGGGAATATAGTCATACAGCTCATTTTAACAGCCAGGGTTGGTTATCAGTAGAGCAGAGCTTTAAATAATCCAGCAGGTTCTTCATTCCAAACATATTCCCATCAGTAATGGACAGCTTTCCTTTTTTTTTTTTTTTTTTTTTTTTTTTTTTTTTTGCCCCCTAAAAAAAAAGAGAAGGGGATAAAGCACATCACTAAGTTTGGGTACCATTCAGCCCTATGCAGCTATGGTAAAATGGCTTGGGGCTCTCTTTTAGAACATTTTAGGAGGGCTGAATTAGAAATTCAAAATGGATGTAACTACAATTACTTCTATCCAAACCACTGACATGTTCACAAGGCTTAATGCATCAAATTCTGATGAAACCATCCTCCTCCCCTGCAGGATTAACTGCACAGAGCAAAATACCAAGTAGGTATGACGTTACAAAAGCACCATCCCAGATCTGACCCACAGCTGCACTACAGATAATCGTAATATGGATTGAGGAGGTCAAAATCACCTCCAAAATGTCTTTGTAGATTGTGGGGTCAGCTGGAGCAGCCACAATTGCAGATCTCGCCAATGAACATGAGAGTAGATAAAATGGAGTAGCAATCTGACAGCTACAGATTTGATGTGCTTCCACATCAATACAGTTGGAGGGACAGCTGTGCTCCCTGGAAATTCTCCTCTCCCTGGATCAAAAGATCCAAAATAGATCAGCTTCTGTATGGTCGCAGTGTAACTGTGACCATTTTGCAGCTAAGGAAGTAATCACAAGTAGATTTAGGCTTAACAAGATTAAAAGAACCTATGGAATATTGAGAAGCCTGAGAACCTTGGTTAGTGCTTTATTTTAACTGAGACATGTTCTAATGTCACACAGAAAGTTAGAGGTGAAGTGAGATGGGAGTGAGTCCAGAGCTGGGCTTTTTTCTCCATGTAGTACTCTGGTCTCTCTGTTTTCTATTTCTTAAGGTTATGTGAGTGAGATTCCCTGCAGCAAGGGGTTAATGGATGAGAAGCTGAACCTCGTAGAGAATTGAAGGCAGTCTGCTAGAGAAAGGTAAGTCAGCACTGGAGTAATCAGAAAGCAAATGAAACAGAAACCAGGGCCCCCAAAGAAAAAAAAAAAAAAACAAAGGAAAAGCCCCACAGGATAATGAAGGAATTGTGAACCACTTCATGTACCTTTGTGATTAACTGTTTATCTGGTGATACCACAGTTGAGTGTGACTGAGGTTTGTCTTTTTTTTTTTTTTTTAAAAAGCTTTTTTTCTTTACCCCTTTATTGATGGAATGGAGTGTTGACATTATCATGAAATTCCTTGCATATCCCCTTAATTGGAGCTGATTTTATTGCTATGTTTGACTGACAGCCAGAAGTGAACCTGAAAAAAAGAAATCCTTTCTGCCTTCCACCCCCACCACATACATCGAGCACGTCATCTGGAAATTCCAGCCCCTCAAACTGTGCTGAAAATGTGCACTGGAAATCAGAGTTCTGTGTTTATAGCCCGTGCCAGCCAATGCCATTCACACCCTCATTGCTTTGAACCTCCCTCTGTCAAAGAACAACAACCAGCTATTTCCCCTCAAAAATTCACAAAGAGCAGGACAGACCAAGAAAGCCGAGCAATGTGTCCAGCCCTCATCTCCCTGCCTTCCATCCTACTTTACTGTCAAAACACTTTTGTACAAGTAAGTAAAGATTTTGAAAGGATTCCATGCAAACAAGTGATTGACAAGCATGCAAGTCCAAGTATAGTGTATATGGCAAATATTTGAGTCCAAAGGGCTTTGAGACAGTGGTGTTAATTTGGAAAAGTGAAGTCTGAAGTATTTTTAATACAGGGAAGCTGTTGTCAAGTTTCCAAGTAAAAACTTAATAGAAGGCTTCACTGTGCCTTTCCTGTTAGAGATCAGTGTAGACATCAGGATGGTGGAGCTCATGCTGCTCAGCATTTTTGTTCACTGTGCTCCCGTTGCGCCCTGTGCACTAACAAGTCGAGAAAAGTCTTAGGGAAGGCACCAGCACCGTGGTTATTTAGTGACAAAAGCGGCCTTTTGTGACTGGCCCTCTCTTTATGGAGAAAGACAGCATGAAAGGGATAAGTGATAGTGTTGCAATCTGCATGGGCTTTCACGACACGCTTCCCGCGGCGTCTCTCAGCTCTATCCCTGAGCTCCCTCCCAATAGGCAGCACAGCCCGGAGAGGGAAGGCTGGAAGAGAGGACTCCCCCACAGATAATGGAGCTCTGTGATTATTCAGCAGGAATGTTGGCAGAGAAAGCCCTGACTCCCCATCCTTGTTTTGAATAGGCTTCAAGATTGATATCTGGAGTATCCCCGGATAGCTTGTGAAGTACCATAACCTTGTAAGCTGCATGGAGGGTGAGGCAGATGTAATTTGGTCCATCTCAAAGAAAACAATTTGTTATGCAGACCAACAACAACAAAGATTTTAAAAGTAGTTTGAGGCACTCTTGTGCAACAAAGCTATTTGAAGGATAGTCCTGGAAGGGTCTGTTTTTGGACTGTCAATGGTGTGACATTGGGCAGTGAGAATGTATCGTGACCTAAAACATTTGATTGTTGTTTATTTATGCCTTCTCTATATGGAAGTTTAATGTTTCTTTCAAGAGGAGGCTTAAGCAGTCACATTTTAAATACTTTGTGCAAAAATTAAAAAACATTTGTTGCCTTTCACATTCTCTTAATTTTTCTGTTTTCAGACAGAAATCTGTGTTTCTAAAGGGTAGAGGTGGGCTTGCCTGTTACTGTTAGAGACTCAAAAGCAAACCTCCAAGGTTTGTGATACTTCCTCTTCAGTTCTATCATTTGAAATGTCTGGATTCTCCTTTGCTCTGAACCTTCCTTTGCTCACAGATAAACAGTAAATCATCAGAGAACACCTGAATATAGGGGAGCTGCAGTCTAGTTGAACAGCAGGTAATTTTCTTGATACTGCCACAGAAAAGACAGTGAAGAGAAGAACTGCACAGGGAAATGTATGGATTAAAAGATTCCATGAACAATGCAAAAATTAACAGAGGAGGTACACGTCATCAGTAAGTTAGGCATTTTAAATAATACCCTCTATACCTTTCTTGGGATATAGAGGGAATATCTGAAGAACAGTAAGTGGTTTAAGTTACAAGAGATTAAGTTTTGGGGAGATGGTGTGGCCAGACAAAATTTTTCAATGTTTTCTGGAAGTACAGTTTTCTCTCCAGCTATTGAGACATTGGAAGTTATTGTTTCGGCAAAATCCTCAAACCCATGCTGCTGCTCACTCAGTCTGCCTTATTTATTATGAATTCCAGATTATATGCAAAATCTTTCTGACAAGCATTTTAGAGCCTCCTGGCATATTCAGGGTGTGTCTCCTGCAAGGACAAGCAAATTTGAAATACTGGCACAAAGAAGAGCAGCTTTGACTGCAATGCCCTATGTGAGGAGCAGCCCTGAAAAGAGCATACTGAATGGTGCAGCACAAGTGAAAAGGCAAACCCAAACACAAATTCCTGGAGAGAATCCTAAGCTATAAATGGCTCATTTGTTTCATAGGTTAAATCCTGGCCCCGTGGAAGTCTGTGGCTAAACTGCTGCTAACATTGGTGGGACTGATACACCATCCTATTTGTATTTGGTTTAAGAATTCCTTTTGATGTGCATCTTTCATAGGCAAAGAGGCACAACAGTTCCCAGGGATGGCTTCATAAATGCTACCAAAAACACAAAGGAAGGAAAAAGGAAACAAGAAACAACTTCTTCTCATTCAGGAGTCACAAGCTGTCCAAGATAGGATCCAGAAGATTCTGCAGGAGCAGGAATGAATTCTAATTAGCCTCCCTAAATCCTTGCACAGGCCATGTGTGTAGCACTATAAACTCACAGACTTCTCAGAACAGGTCAGATCACCTTTAGGATTCTTATTGCTGAAGTGGAAAATGCCAGGTTGCAATTCTTCATGAAGCCTAAAACCAGCAAGAGATTGTGCGATCCAGGAGAGCTCACACAACTCCTTGCCTGTGCAGTAGGAAGACATTCTGTCTACATCATGCATTGGGACATTTATCTCACTTTAGAAATGAAAGGAGAATCCTGCTGAGTAAATTAGAATCAGTGGTAATACAGCTGTTAGCTACAAACATTTGTTTGGCATGAATCAATCTCAACTCTCCTGTAGTTTGCTTTGATGGTCTCTCTAGTATCTTGTTGACTAATGATGAGATCATGGTTTGTTAATCTAAGTGCATAAAGAAAACATTCTGCCAAGCAAAATGCAGTCTCTTTTGCTGGGGTTTATTGCAGTTGTTTATAGACCTTTTGTTTACACAGGCATCCAAACCAATTTGTTGGATATTTATTTGGGTTACTCCACAGAACTGCCTGAACACAGACCTGAATCCTATCTTAAATCTGTCTGCATTTTAATGGGTCGTAGTTTGAACAAAGTGGAAACCAGCCACTTAGGATACATTTCTTGTTGGCCAGAACTTCAAATGTTTTGTGTGCTATCTATAATTCTCATCTTGAGAGCATTTAACAACTGGAGCAAGTTGTAAGCCAGTCTGATTTGGAGGTTACACATTTGGTTTTAAACAGAAGTTAGTAGAACTCATTAAACTTTTGCAACAATCAAAACACAATTTTTATCCTAGGCAGGGCTTTAAATCTGCATTCAAAAATATTTTTAACTTCTTACTCTCCATAATCATCTCTAATTTTAAACTCAGAACATACTCCCCTCAACTATTCCCTGTGCACCAGGAACTTAGGGGTATACCAGTTGCAGGTCAGATAGAGCACACAGGTAGCAACTTGGGCAGACAGCTCACAGCAGGAAAATTACTGTATTTACAAAGCTTTAACTGAGCTTACAGATTTGAATGGAAATAAAAGCAAATTAAGAGTAAACCTGATTCTGATGGCTGCTTTTCCCTGACATTTGAAGGCCTCTCACCTTTTTTGCTTAGCAAAAGTTCTTTCAGAGAATAAGAAAGCAATACGAAGAAACTCTTTGCATTTGTGGTAAAAATTGTCGCCTCATCAGCATTTGTCTTGGAAATACATAAAGCCCACTGTTATTTCACTGGGAGACTTGTAGAACATCTCCTGTACTTCTGAGCACTGCAGCCTAAGAGCAGACACATGGGAATGCCAGACATGCTGAGTTTGGACCTGTTCTTAAACTTGGAAATTCTAAATTACTAGTTTGAATTAAACAGTTGCTTATAATTTTTTAAAAGGAACTCTGACAAGAATATGTGGGACAGTGAAGAAGCTGAGGCAGAGAGGGACAGTGCAAAAGGAAAAGGCATGTACAGTAAACAGTGGGCATAATGGGACCCAGCTGAGCTTTACAGTACCTCTCCCATGCTCCCAATCAGTGGGAGTTTCACCCTGCAGCTTGGGACCAGAAGGATCAAGGAGAAATTCAGTAAGATGTAATGAGATGTGTAAGTTGATTTTGGACTTTCAAGGAAGGGTAGGAAAAGGATAAGAGCAACTGTTAACATGGTCATATTGGCTGGAAGAAAGTTTGGTTATGGCAGTTTAAATTTCATCTGGTCGTGGAACATGAGGAAAAAATGTGTCAGTGAAGCCTGAGACGAGATTGCTGGAGGATCATGGATTAGCCCTGGTTCACTAAAACCAACACAGTAAAAATAAACATTTTGGTTAAAATGTCCGTACCAAACAGGGTGCTGAAGAGTGAACCAAAGCAAGCAGAGAAGCCAAGAAAGCTACTGGAATCTAAGGAGGCACAGTATTTTAGTTGGGCTTTCATACTCAGTATGATTTTATTCCTTTCACTGTGACAGTTGTCAGAATGAAATCCATTGCCTGCCAGGTGTTTGCAGAATCCTTCCCTTTCCAGCTGAGCTGTGGAGGGAAGAGTTTTGAGATCCATGTACTGGGGAATTGGGAGAGGAAGATGATCTATGGGAGGGTGTTTCATAAGAAGCAGATAGGCTGAGGGATGAAAGAGTTGGCAGACTATTATTTCAATGTATGCAGGCTAACCCATAAAAGGAGGAGCAGCAGGAAAGATGGGAGAGAATTGAAATCAGACAGTAATGACACTAGATAAAAAGAGCTCTTTATACGCTTTTCACACATTATTTTTTGTGTGTGTGTGTGAAAAGTAAATAGCAGTATTTTAAAAAAATTCAGAGCACCCAAGAATCTAAAACCCAGAGAAAAGAGTGCACACTGGATAGCTCTAAACTAGAAATCAGAAGCAGAAATTGAAAGCTGTTTCTGTGTTGTCATTGCATGGGCATGGGCTTGAGTCCTCCCAGTCACCAGGACTGTCAAGAGGTACTGGACTAATGCACGGGTGACAAGGCCATTGCCACATGGAATACAAGTGTCCACATGCACCTCTGGGCTCAGGAAGTGTGGAAGTCATTGATTGTCAGAAGCTGTGAGGCTGCAGCAAGGAAAGGATCACTCTACACATGCTCTCTTCTGTGAGCATCTGGTACTGGTCCTGTTGCAAGATAAGGTGTGAGGCTGCAGGGCTCTGTGGTGTGGCTGTATCAGGCTTTATTGAGTTAAGGTTGTGAACTTGGCCTTTTGGCTCCTATTCCTATGGATTGGGTTCTACAAATATTGGAACACATTAGCATTCAATTTTTTTTTGTAGGAGGAGCAGCCTGTTTTATGTCTTTCAAGAATACTGTGGGGAAAAGAAAATGATAGCCCATTTTTTGTGATTTTTACAGGCAAATGGGGAGTTTTCATTAACTATAAGTATAATTCAAAGGTACAGAACTTATATAAGAGAACCTCATGGTGAAAACTTGAGAAAAACCTGTGCTTCAGAATCTAAATTTTAACATCTTTGCATTTGTACTGATAGGTTTTATCATTAACTTGCCCATCATGAACTGCCTTAACTAGCACATGGAATGGAGGAATGGAGTTAATACGTGGTGTTTATACACCTAATGGCTATTGGAAATCCCCATCACTGGAGTGTACAGTTAATGTGCTTCAGACAAGTACCAGAGAGACAAAATATTTCCATTATTATTTCACTAGAAATTGAAATCTGCTTTGGAGGAGTCAGAGACTACAGTCCAGCTCATATCAGAATATGGTGTTTAAAATGTTACAATGTTGACTTGCTGTTACAAAAATTCAGTGTTACAGGAAATCAGAAACAATATGGAATAGTTTACACTAACTCTGCATTAAAACGATCCATCTGTTCTTGCTTTAGGTTCTTAGAGAATTGTTTTTTCATCTCTGTAATGCTTTTCACTTCCTATTAGTAAGGCTTTTAAAGGTAGGCACTGAGTTAGTATAAAACCCACAGCTTTTGAGTTTAAACGCCTATTAAAACTAAAGCTGTCTGGAACTACAATAAAAATTTATTTTGGCTACAAGAGACAACTTTGAAACCTAACCCATCTGTATTTTTCCTCTTCCAAACAGTGCAACATCCTGTATAATAGAATATTTATCTTAAACAGAGACCACATATCTTTACAAAAACAATTGTTTCAACTTAATTTATGGGGGGTAATCGGCTCATATTAAAATTTTCAGTATTCCAGGATGCTAATCTTAATTGGATACAGGAGATGTAGAATTACTAGAGTAATTCCACAGGATAATCTGAAATCTGATGTAGCCATTGACTTAGAACGTAACCTGTGTATATTAGAATCTGAAGTTGTCATTAAAAAATCGTGTACAGGCATATAGTATAGTAATTACAAAACACCTGTGTGTGCAAATTAGGCATACAACTGCAACTACATTTTACTGGTAATTTAGGTTTGTGTGTGACTTGCAAACTCAATTACAGAATAATTTATTTGAAATAATTGAGCAGGTCTCTGCAATCCTTGGGCCCACCAGGGAGATACCCACACATATCTAGTAGGGCTGCATGGTCAGTGAATTTATCGATGCAAATCACAAAACAAATTGCCTCACTGTGAAGAGCAGTATCCCTGGGATGCATAAAGCCTTCCACTGCCACGAGTGGGAGTCAAACATATCAAAGAGAGACTGAATCCCTGGGGTTTAGCTCCCTCCATACAATAGTTTGTCAGATTTTGAATTGAAAAGGGCTGGGTTTAGCACTCTCTAAATATAACCAGCCCTGAAACTCCCACAGAGATTCCTTTCTGTCTGCCTTCAGACGATGAGATAAGGCCCCTTCTCCTGTGACTTCAGTCTGGAGTACCTCTGTCATCCCCACCCCAACCCTGATAACAGCCAGCTTGGCACATATTTGAGAGCAAGACGTGGTGAGAGTTTTGGGGGTTAGTCTTGCTGTAGATTGCAGCCTGCATCTTCAGAGAGCCTCCTCTCTAACATCTGCAGCATAGACCCACAGCAAGACATTCTGGCATCCAGGAGACAACTGACTCCCTTCATTCTCTGGCCAGCTTCTTTCCATCACTTTGGGAACTGACACCTTGGACAATCTCCTTTTCTCCCTGCATTCCTTCCTTTTTTAGGCCTCCTCCTCATCCTCTACTTGAATGCAGCATCAAAGTTAAAGTATATTTGCACAATTTGCTCCCTTCCTCTCCCTGTTCCCCAAGTACAGCAGGATACACAAATTATGGATGTTAAAGCAGCACTTTTGTGTGCTATGATATACACGGGATGTTCTGCCTACTTGCATGTGATTCACATCCTCATAAGCCCACAGGAAATCCCAGTAATATTTTTCCAGGCATATCTCCTGTGCTGAGGTGCCGAGCACAGCAGGGGCTGGAGGGAAGGAGCCGTTTGTGCTTGGGAAGTCCTGTGGTACATAAGTTTAGCTGGGAAGCACAGACCACTGCTGTTTAGATGTAACTCTTTTACTCAGTGACAATAAGAAATGTACCACAAGGACTGAAGTATTTTTTCACCTTGTACAGTAATGTGTGAATCCTCTTACCTCAGTGGATCCAGTGAAAGCAATTTTATCAATGCCAACATGAGAGGCTATGGCTGCACCAACAATTGGACCAAATCCTGGCAAGATATTGACAACTCCTGGTGGAAAGCCAGCCTGTGAAAATAGGAATGAATGAAGGTAAGCATGACTTATGAGAACTGTTAAAGCACATTAAAGCAGGCATGTGCTTGTGGTTCCCCCCCAAAAGGAGAGACAGACATCACTCCCCCCAATTATTCTTACCTCTTTGATGAGAGCACCCATATAGAGAGCACTGAGTGGTGTTTGTTCTGCTGGTTTAATAACTACTGTATTGCCACAGCACAGAGCTGGAGCAATCTTCCATGCAAACATCAGCAGGGGGAAGTTCCACTGTAGGAAAAAAGTTGATAGATGGAAAAATATTGCAGTGGTGTTTTGTTTTCAAGATGTCAAGCTGATACCTCACTTATTTCTCAGGCTGATCCTCAACATAAATCTTTCCCAGCACAAAGCAAGGATTTTTTTTTAAATTACTGCCATTAAGAAAGGAAAAACAATGACTTCTTAGTTCTTTCTGTCCTGTTCAAAGAAATACAATCCCCACCTGCAATCTCCATTAAAAAAAATTCCATTATCTGTTAATTTTTAAAGTCACAACTTTTTATTTCATTTACTGTTTTGCTATTGGCACTTTTAATTCCCCCATGAAAATAGGTCTTGCTTCTGATATATTTGGAAAGAACTGTTTGCTCACATTGAAGCAGTTTTGGATGTAATTTTCATATCCCTGAATACAGCTTAAGATACAAAATTTATACTCAAAATTATATAATCTTTCATTGATGGAATTATAATAAAAATTCCATAAATGTCAATGTTCAATCAAAGCATTTATTTTTCTTGAAGATGCCTTACTGAGAAATCTATATGGAAGATGTTAAAAGAGCAGTAAAAAACAAGTTGAAAAACTCTTTGCCGCTATAAAATTTTGTGTTGTCATTCATTATAACTTCATTGAACTGCAACAGATTATGTGGTAAATTATATTAGTTCAATGCACAAAACATGCCTTGGATAAAGATAAAAGTAGCGAGCCTTTTGCACTAAGGCCTGATCCTAGCAGGTTAAGTGGATAGTCCTGCTGATTTCAGTGAAAATGTCAGAGTAATAAAATAACTGTATTTGCACAATCACTCTTGAAAATGCATGCAACAGTCTCTTTTAGAAGGAGAATAGAAAATATCAGTCACAGAGTCAGCCACTGGCCAGAGCGTGTTGCTGCCTGATGCATATCAGCTGCCACTCTCAGACATCTCTCTAGCCCCTGGCTAGCTTGAAAAAATACACAACTGTCTTTCCTTCACTGAACACCCAATTTTTTACTCCCTCTGTTGTTTATAAACTCCGGAGACAAAGTGATGTTTTAATTCCATCTCCAGTACATAAACCTGGGAGGGGAGCTGTCGGGCCAGCAGTGTGCTAACAGCCTGCACTTCTAATGGCATTGCAAGGAGAGCTCACAGCAGTTTTACAGGGTACTATATAGCCCTGTTTATGCTACAGCACTGCCAAAGAGCACATGTTTTGATGGAAGCTGGGATGTGAAAGAGGATGAGGAGTTCAGTGTTAGACTTGCTGTTTAATTTTATTTTTGAATAATGTATTTGCTCAGGCAATGACCAAGCACATGCAGCAGCCTGGGCTGTCCTCTGGGACTGGTAGCGTGGAGGAAATACAGAACAGATCAGCAGTGGTGTTAGAATAGATGGATATGACAGCCATTTTCAAGCTTTGGAGGACAAAACTGAGGGAAGAACAAATGTGTGGTAGATGGCTGGGTACTCTGATTTTTGGCATGTTCCTCAGCCTGTGGCCAAGTTTCTTCAGCAGGTCTGAGCAGTTAAGCTCAGTGAAACAAACATAAGTGATGTCCAGCAGTGCTGGGGTTAGATGTTGGGGCTGTCATTTAGTAAATGCTTATCCATGAGCCTGGATACATGGATACAGGGACAGAACTGTGGAATTTTTCATTCATAAGGACCAAGTTAGGAGAGCCTGTAGGTGTTTGCAGGATGGCTGTAGCCACAGACTCTCTGAGTCATTGCATTTTTCTCTGGGTTTCTGCTGAGTGCCAAACACAAAAGCCACTCCTTAACAAAGACATGAAATAACAACAAATATAAATAGGGGAAAAGGGCTTAACATTGTTAAAGTAATCTTTTCTGGCTGCTCCTTTTGTAATGGAATTGCTCCGTATTTCTGTTTAGTGCCTTTGTGGTAATGTGAACAAAATAAAAAATCAACATCAATAAAAATTTCAGAGAATGGCCTGATTAGTCCCCCAGTGTTTTGTCAAGCGAAAAAGCTTCCATGCAATATTTTAATAGCTATATGTGAGCCTCCCATTGAAATTTCTGCCAAAGCTGGTTAACTGGCTCTTCTGAAAAAGTTACCCCTTCAGTGCAATTCCCATTCAGTGTTCAGCAAGATTTTATTATGAGGGTATCTGCTGGGGTGTAGGGGGAGTATTGGATTTGATTAAATGATCTGTTTCTGTCTCACAACAAATAAAACAAACATTTCATGTCTTCTATTAGCTACACAATGTTAATTGTAATGATATGTCTCCTGGAGTTTCCTTTTCTCCTCCAGCCTTGTAAAAGAAATAGCAGGAAAGAATGGAATTAAAATACATCACATTCTCCCAGGAACTGAGGAGCCTGTTAAATCACAGTAAAAACTAAATAAATAAAGAGACTACCACAGCAAAGCATCAATTTTCCATAAGTTGTGTGAACATCCATAACCACTGACAGCATATTAACACTGTGTTTTGCTTTGCTTATTTTAATCATGTGAATTCTATGACTTGAGAACTTAACTCCTAATAACAGAGCCTAAACCCTATTAGCATGTTCAAATAAGCATTTGCAGGGAGGCTGTTAAAGATATGTCAACAATATGAGCTCAGCTTTTTTCGTAATGGAAAACACACATAGCTGAAGACCATGTTTTATGTGTCTTTAAAGAGAGCTGGTTCAAATGAAAATAAATAAAAAGCACTAGTAGAGATACTCACAGGGATGATCTGTCCACACACTCCGATGGGTTCATGTCTTGTAAACGTAAAATAATCTCCATCTGAAACAGATGAGCATGCTTACTCTCAAGTACAGTTTGACTTGGCAGAACAAAAAAAAAATTAAAATAGAAGGAGGGAAAAAACTCTAAGAATCAGCCTTTGATGGCAGTAAAAGAAATAAAGAAGTCATGGAAGTGTTTTTTTGTGAGCCAGCATGGGAAACCTAGGTTCAGGAGCAACCTAATTGTTCTTTCTGTAGAACAAAGGAAGCAGGCTTCCCATCAGAAAGCAACCTGCTTTTTTCCTTGGCAGAGAGCTGTACTGCAAAAAAATTGCAGTAGCATGGAAGCACTTACTGGCCTCAGCTGATTTAAGGGTGAGAGAAGTGAAGAGTCACAAAGGCAATTTCCTGAAAGGCATGTGTGGAACACAGCAATATAAAGGTGTATCTACAACCCAATGTGGGGTAATAGAGTAACATTCAGCTGACTCATCTGCCATTGAGTACACAGGCAGTGTGAAATGATGGAATGATGTACCACAATCACTAGGTGTGGAATGGAGAGGGAAAATTTGTGACTTTTGTCACCAAGCATCATTTACTTCCTGTGGTCTGGGAGCACATGCTGAGGTTACACATACAGGTTTCTTCCCATTTAACAGAGCCAGAAAGGGACCTGCTGTGTGGGGACCAGTTTAAGGATCAATTAAAGTACTGTCTAACCAGTAGCTTTGTTAGTGTGCTCGGCCTGCATCTGTGCAAAGTAGATTTACTGCACCTTTGTACCTCAGTTGGGTCTCATAGCTGTATAACCTAGTCCAGACTATCAGACTATCTCTGAATTTAGGTCAGGTGTTCTTCAGTGAGGCTACAACTGAGGCAAAGGCTATGCTAAAGGCATGAGCTGAATGTGCCCCTTGGCCTGTAGTGCTTGGTCATCTAGAAAAACTCAAATCTCTTAACTTGGGAAAATAATTTCAGCTTAGTATGTGAGAATGATGAGGTTACCTAGGCTTAATGGCAGGAGATGATTTACCGGGATAAGAAAAGGTTAGACAGTGGAAAGGAGTAAGAGGAGGAGAAGGAGAGATTATAGGGCTTTTGCCCCCATTGTTCTGTCTGACACAGGGTATGTGCTTTCCTTCCCAGGCTGGGCTGGGAAGTGGCTGCCCTGGCCTCTCCCCCATTCAGTCCAGAGCTGCAGCCACCTTTATACAATATTGGGGAAGGGCCTGACTTCACAATGGAGAGTGTGTTTTGGGAACCTGCTGCAATATCCTCTAAAATATATCTGGTAACAATAAACAGGTTAATCCTTAAAGTTTCTTGGGTTTAAGAAAAGACTTCAACTTGAATTTGATTAGAAATAACTTATTGTCAGGTCTGCTTATTTCTATCCAACTACTTTACAGGATTTGCTCAGCAGAAACCTGAGCTAGAGAAGCTAATATGTCAACTGGGAGCCAGATACAAAATAATTATGAGAAAGGTAACAATAGTCTGCAGCCAAGACAAGGGACATAACAGAGAAAATAAAGGAAGGAGGGAAAGAGAGAAAAGATATTCAGGAAAAAACAGAATAAAATAGTTTGTCAGTTGGTTTGTGCTGCATTGACAAAACGTCATTGTAATGTTTTGAGCTCCAGATATTTGACAACTTCCCAGTGGAGATGAGAATATTTGTGTCTGAGATGATCAGTTTGGTTTTCCAGGTTATCTTTCACAGATGCTAGCAGTGGTTCACAACCACAGAAGATTCATCAGATCTGACAGAAGTGAAGTCAAAATACAGAGAAGTACATATAAGCAAAACTGTCTAAGTGCTCAAGAGGAATACAGAGGAGTCAGCTAAAAATACCAGCTTGTACTGGGTAGTACTGTGAGAGGTGGGTTCTCATCCAGAAGGATGGTGGCAACATAACAGTAACACAGTTACATTAGCACTGTCTGACTTTAGATTGTCACTGCATAATCACTGCCACATGTCTGCGTGCTTCATCACAGAGTTATAGATAACCTGAACCTCTTGCCAAGGCAGACAAATGGTGGTTAATTCTGCCCAGCGTAGGCAGAACGTTCTTTCCGCAGAGCGATGCCTCCCATGCAGAGCTGCTCTCCCTGCTGTCTCCCACTAGACTCTAGACAGATGCCCTTTTTGACACCTACTTCCAAAGTTCATCATCCATAGACTTTCTGTCAAGATGGGAATTTTGAGGTTGCTTTCTAACAATATCTTTGGGAACATGTGACTCGAAGTTATTCAGAAGCTTTGATGTCTCTGGACAGGCCAAAGGTGGATCTAAGAGCCACCCCGTCCATAATGTAGAACAAGCTGTTACCATGACAAAATAACTCAAGAATTAAATGAGCTTAATTCCATTATTCTAAACAATGAGCATAGAAAAGTCCCTGGTGCTTAGCAATTATACAGGAGACTTTTAAAATGTTTGAGAGTTTTAAGTCATGCTAATGACCCTTATTCTAAGATGCTGTGGCTGATGGTTGTTACTCTTACCCTTTACTAGCTGGTTGCCAGAAGAACATTGACTAAGAGGGACCTGACAGCGATCCTACACCCAATCTAAAATTTTGTGTTAAAAGGGTTTTTTTAATATACTCAGCTGGAGTAAACTGACATTCTTCCATCCTCACTTATGTTAATAGGCCAAGATCAATTTGCAGCTGCTTAGCACCTGGCCCAAAGATTTTAATTTTTTAATCAGGAAGCAAGTCCCATTTATCCAGGGATTTCACTTTGGGACATATCTTCCACAGATGTGTTTGCTCAGATTTCCATCAGGAGTCTCCAACGCAGATTTTTTATTTGCATAACAACCCATGCCTCATATAGCAGGACACAGCAAAACAAGTGGGTGAGGAGAGCTGAACTGGTTCTTTAAACTATATCATAGCATATATTGCTTTAAAGATACATTTTTGCTTGCATTCAGTTTATTAGTTTAACAGTTTCTGGTCTAGCCTCATTCTGTTTTAATTTAAATCATCAAGGCTTTACGCATGGGAGCAAGCAAAGGGCAGTCTGAAGGTTTTGTAGCTCTGGGACCAAAAGGAATGTGACTGTAAAACACACTTCTTCTACTTGTCTATCAATTGCCTAATTTTATTTTACAGGAAAAGAAACCTTCAACAAAAACAGCAACAACAAAAGAGGAGGTTTCAGATTTATTAGCACACTGAATGGGAAGACAAGATTTAATAGTGGAGTATTTTTGGTTTTGTTGTCTTGTTTATCTTTGGTGAGCTGATGGTAAGTGAACAGTAAAGAGCACAGCTGTTTAACACTGGCTTTGCCCTAAAATAGCTTCATGAGAATGACAAATTTATAGTGTGAAAGTAGAGGAATGAAGAGAAGTGTTAAACGAAGAAGAACTAATTGATCCCCTGAAGATCTGTGAATGGACTTATGATTCTACACTAATGAAAACTGTGTTAGCACAAAGTTTGCCCTGAGGAAAGCATGCTGAAAGTGTTCCTTCTTTTTGCCCAAATAGTCCACCTTACTGGAAAAAAAAATCAGGTTTTATCCTATAAGGTACTTGAAACCATGAATAAGAAGAGAATATTTATTCTCCTTAATCTGGCAGTGCATTTTGGTGGCTGACCTAATTTCTGTGTACCTGTGGGGCTAAGGAGTGAGAAGGAGGCATTCACTGACCAGGGAGAAAGAGATTAGGGAACAGGAAATTTGCTGAATACATGAATTTATAGTGTGGTCTGCACTTTTGTATGATTAAATGTGAAGTGCAAACAGCAAAACTGGGATTTACGAATCTCAGCCTAAATGACTGTGGAAAACTTTGAGTCATTGCAGCTATGCCTACATCTGAAATATTATTATTTTCATTTCTTTGGTGAAAATAAGATAGTGAAGATAAACACCAGTCAGCGCACACTGCAGTTTTAATGAGGTGAAACAGCAATATAAGTAACACTGCAACAAGAGTTACATGATGTTTCACTTCTGAAAATTTTGGAGGCACATTTTCAATTTATCTGCTTGCCTCACTTGGGTAATTTGGTTTTTTGGTGTAGAGAGGCGAGTGAGTGCACTGCAGATACTGTGTCATACAGTGGAACACCAGGGAAATAGCTGGGCAACAGCAAGGGGCATTTACCCCTGAGTGTGCCCTCCTGGCCTTACTGGGTGAAGAGGAATAAACATGCATGTGCAATGAACATGTGCACCATGAAGCCAAAAAGAATCCACATAATGAGTGCTTGTTTTCCTTAACGTTTTTCCAGAGATTTATTTTATGCAAGTGAAAGATCAGTGCACTTATCTTAATGACTGCATGTACATAAAATAATTTTCTCTATTTTGCCATGTTGTGTAATTATAGCACTTGGTGCATCTAGTCCTGACTGCAGATGAATATGTTTGCATCATACAATGCAGCCTGTATTTGTTAAACAGCTGGGAGGGAAGGGCAGGAGGAAGAGACTTGTTAAATAATAGTAAGGATTTTTTCATTTCTCTTTAGCAAAAGAATAAGAGAATAATAATTTCCTAGAATGCATGAAGGTTTATCTGATATATACAATATAAAACTCATCCCACTGAATAATTTGAAGAAGCATCTATAAAAAAATATATCTCATATATATGTAGTTCTCTATAGTAACATTCAGAATGCTCTAAAAGTATAAATTAAGTTAGATCCAGTGTTAGTCCAAGGTAAAATTATTGGCATAAGCAGTAAGAAGCCATATACAAACAAAATCTATACATAATGATTTGGTTTTTTTAAACATGCACCAAACACTGTTTTCATGAGTTTCAAGGTATTTTTCAGGCTTATCCCTCATCCATTTTTTACATGTGCATCAATAATTAAATGTAGGTATTGAGATATGTCCTTCTCAGATGGACACATGCAAAAGAAACCAAGCCCTCCTCACATGTGCATGTGGGGCAGAACAAGAGCAGGGCACCCAGTCCTGCCCTTCCTGACTTTCCAACATCTGCTTCAGCAAAACACTACACACTGTAGGAGCTTTCTACAAAGCTGTGAGCCACTAAGCTTTAGTCTAGCCATGAGAAGGTTTAGTGCATAGCTGTGCTTTAATTCCCCTTACCTACAGGAATGGTCATTCCATGGATTTTGTCTGCCCAACCAGCATAATACCTCAAGGTTTTTATGACTCCCTGGAGATCTACATAGAAAGCTTGCAAGAACGGTTTGCCACTGTTCAGTGATTCCATAGTCTGAAGGAAAAGAAAAAGGAAAGAGATGTAAGTATAGTAACATTTTTGGACTATCGTATCTAAGTATTCACCACCTTAACAGCTCTTGAACCATGACAAAGATTTTAATGAAGACCAGTCAGTTACATCTTCGTGTAATTTTAATGCAGAAGGTTCAGAACAATTATCTGATCCCCTTTGTTACTTCTTCTTGCAAATGTGAACAAAAAGCATTTTCCTTGAAAAACCCAAACTGGTTTCTTCTGGAGTATTCTGGAATGGCTATGATTTTAAAAACATATGTGTGTGTTTATGTGTGTTTGTCTGTCTGTCTGTCTTGTGGGTTTATGTGTGTATCCACATGCATGTACATGTGCCTTTGTTTACTTTGAACCTAATAGCCACTGTGTTTGGTCCAGATCTCTAAATGCTGAATTGCTTTAATCAGGAGCCAAGATGAAAATGCCTGTCAAACTGGGTTCTGTTATGTTAATGATAACAGCTGAGAAGGGGCTCCTTGTAACCCTGTATTAATGATCTGAATCCATAAAGAGAAGAATGGACACATCCCTCTTTATATAATTGATGTGAATATAAAAATTTCTCTATATGGTTGCCAAGACTCCTGCTGAGGTCTGAGATATCTATACTGTACAGCCAGTTTATTTATTGCCATCAAATAAACAAATTTTCCTCTAGGGAAGCTCATAAATTAACAAGCTAATGTCTTTATTTTTTAGTTAATATTCCTATTTTTAAAAGTATCTTATAAGCTATCCTCTTAGGGGTTCCTAAGATCATTTAGCAAAAAAAAATCCAATAAAATATCTTAAGATGTTGACTAGCTTAACTCCTTCTCAATAGCTGTCTAATAGAGATCATTAAGAATGGGCAAAGGACGCCCATGTGTAATACACCAACCATCAAATGAGTTTCTATAGAGAAGAATGGAGGCCTAATTCTGCACTGACTTATATCCCCAAGAGCAATTAAAGGCACTGCCTGCAGTGCAACTCAGTAAAGAACTTGGCTCCAGAAATAAAAATTAAATGACAGGCAGAGTAAACTTGATTTGCTGTGCACTTCCTTCTCCCCATGGCGATTTTACAGTATCTGCTGGCGGTAAGATGATTTAAGTGTTGACAAAGCTGGAATTAAGATGTTCATGGGCTTAGTTCAAAGCACTTGACATGCGGAAAACAACATTAACAATGCCACCGTTCCGATGGCTTCATCCCAGAGTGAAATGGAGCCGCGCCCAGAATCCATGTCACAGCTGAGCGTCCCTGAGCACCTCACTAACCCTTCCCTTCCTGTCTGCACAAATCATCCCAACCTGCCATTTCTTATTCTACAGGAGTTACAGGAGTGCATGGCAGGCACACATGTGTGCACACCCCTGCTTTTGTGTGACGTCCAGTTTAAAGCTGATCTGAGCCCGCTGGAAGACTCTGGTTGGCTTTTATGGGTTTTGCATCACGTTGTAAGCTGAGCCATTTCAGCCAGGAGGCTGCGGGTGGTTTTCACATACAATTCATTTCAACCCATTGACAAATGAATTGGCTCTCAGAATGTAAAACTGACAACTGATTTGACTACTGATTTTTATATGTCACTTACAGCAAGAATTGCCCTGTCCCTTTCGACCAAGTCTGCCAATTTATCCAGAAGATGGCCTCTTTCTGAGGCATCCATCCTCCTCCAAACAGAACCGAGGGAAAAAGCCAGCCGAGCTGCCCTCACTGCCTTGTCCGTGTCAACCTGGGAAGAAGGAGGAAGAAAATTGAAGGCACAGGTAAATAACACAAGCAGGCTTATGAAATCTGCTGTTATACAACCTTAATCACATGACAGGTTTTGGAAATATGGTTAATAAAAGAACTGTCCAATAGTGCTAATCTGGACTGGTTGCATTGATCTATTTATAAAGTTCTATTTTCTGTTATACATTTAATTTATACATTAAACAGACATTATATATTATATAACCATTATTATATAGCCATTCATGGGATACGTTACCTTGTCAGCTTCCTGAATGTCACAAATTTGTTCTCCTGTTGCTGGATTATATACTGGGAATATTCTTCCACTTTCAGAATTCTGCCACTCATTATTGATGAAAATCTAGAAAAGGAAGAAAAGTCATCAGATCTCTTGCATGAACAAACAGTAATGTATATAACAACAAACTCATGAGAAATCTGCGGATTCTAATACAAAAGAACTGAAACTTATTTTTGTGTGTGAAAATTACAGTTTTCAAGAGTTCAGGCTGAGGTCAGCTCTGATGTCTTTCTATATTCTATAGCAGTGTCATTATAGAAGCAACATCAAAGTCTAAACATTGGTTGATGTTCAGATTTGGTTCAAAAACTGTAACAAATAAACTAAAAAAAGAAATAGCTGTATCGGAGAAAAAGCCTTGAAACTGCTGGAGACAAGACAAGGATTTGGAGTAATCACTCAGTTCAGTAAGTAAACATTTAGTCACTGATACATCCCAGTCAAGGCTGAATAATCTCAAATATCACAGTTCTTCAATACACAGTCAGTTAATTATGGCTACAGTGACGGCTTGCAGCACAAAACGAACTTGCTTATCTGCTAGGAACAATGGAAATTGTTACATTCTCTCAGTGTTGATATTTTAATTGTCGGGGCAAAACAAATTTAAATGGTAGTGGTGCTGACAACAGCTGTCTTGAGAAAGGTAATGACAAATGAGTTTATTTAAAGTTGATTTTTACTGGTAGCTGTATACATGTCAGTTATTTGCTGCTGAATGACTTTTAAGAACAGGATGCAATTATTTATTAGCAAGTATTAAAGAAGGCACTACATGAAAATGACTGAGTGAAAAGTTTTCCAGGTATTCAGACTCCTTCTGTCTTCTAAAACTTTCTAAGTATGGAAGTGTTCAAAAAGTCCAGACACCATTTGGGTTCATTGGAGTCCAGATATCAATGTACTTTTATTGTATTCCATGAAATACAACTAAATGTGCAAGAAGATGTCCTGGCCTTGTTGAAATACACAGGAATTTTACCCCTGACTCCACTGAAAGCAGGAGTTCACATGCAGGGAAGAGGAATGTTCACCACCTGGGTTTTTGTTTTGTTTTTTCTGTTTTGTCTTGTTTTGTTTGTTTGGTTGGTTGGTTTTTGTTGTTTGTTTCTTTCTTTTTTTTTTTTTTTTTTTTTTTTTTTTCCATACAGGGCTGTGTTTATAAAGACAGGGACCATTGGAAAGCTTAAGGAGTCTCCATTCCAATCAAAGATGCACAGGTGAGAGAAACTGGCCCATCTTTAGACACATGAAAGCAAAAAATACATCTGTAGTTTTCAGTTACCAGATATGAGCTTGCTCAAACCTATTCTCCAAGCCAAATGGAAGTCCTGTAGCTGTGTTCCTCTCAGCAGGGCTCATTAGCTCAGGCTCAGTGCCACAGTGAGTGCAGTGTCACAGCTCCTGCTCCAGAGCTCGCTTGTCTCCGGCTCACTGCGGCCGTGTGTGGGAGGAACCTGTGACTGCCTGGAAAAGACCTTGCCCATAGAATGGACACAGAAACCAGCAATTCCATGTGCTTTTGCAATTATGAATTCTATTGTGTTTCCTTATCTTCCCTGTGTTTCAAACTTCAGCCTCTGCTGTGTGCCCCTCCATCCATTCCAGAGTCTGTCCTTTCTTTACTCCCCCTTGCCCTTTCTGTTTGGGTTTTCAGAGGTTTCCTACCACAGGACCTACCACACCATTACCATTGCTTTCCTTGCCATGCCCTATTTATCCCAAACCTGTGTCCTTGGACTGTGAGGTCCTAAGACTGTGCTGGTGTCTTCCCACTCAGTGATGACACTGTTCAGCAAACCCTGTACTGGTCCCTGTTAGGACATTCTGGAGCTAACCCAAAATGAGACAGTGAAAGAATCACCAGCACAATCTCTAGTGACCAATGCCATAAGCCAAAACCCTCTGGTGTATTGTCACTTTTAGACTGCAAGCAAAGCAAAAAAAAAACACTGAGATCTGTGACCTGTGTGGAGGAAGGAATTCACTTCATGCTTTCCATGAGTTTTCTCAGAGTTAACTCTGCACCCAGTGAGTGTGTCGGGGGTGCTGAGGAGGGAGGGGAAGGGAGAAAAGCTTCCAGCTTCAGGAGCAGATGGCCAGAGAAGATATAAGCATGTTTGTTTAAGGTGACAGGATGTACATAAACACATGGGCTTCTCGTGTGAGCTGCATGGAAAGAATAAAGCAGTTTGGTTGAGTACAAGAACCTGAGAAATCGTGGCAGCCACAATTCAGTACATTTCCCTTGGAGAAGTGGTCTGTTCTTTTTAAAATAGATTAAAAATGTTAACTCTATTCTGCTGGGATTAACACCTATCATCAGGTTTGCTAGTGCACAGGACATATATTTATTCTTGAAATGCATTTCACCATAGGAATGAGAAATAGTGCCTTGGAATTGCAAGAGTGCTGCAATTCAAGCTGACGGTAAGGAAAAGCTGTATCATTTTATTGAATGCTCCATTTATCCCACTGACTTAGAAAAAGAACAGTAATAGTAAATATTTCAGATAGGACATGGGAAGGATCTATTTGGCATAAAGTTTGAGCTGAAAGCAAGAGAAATTGCTACTGTTAATGGTTAATGTTAGTTTCTTCCTGTTCCACTTTCTATAAACAAGGTATTGCCTATACAAGCTCATTACTGTAAACTGAGCACATTTAAATTGGCAGTAAAATCAGAGTATTTACTCTAGTGCACAAATAAAGTACCTAGTCCCATGTTTTGGAACAGTTTCAAGTCTTGAAATCCAGCAGCTGGCGGCTTTACAAGCAAAGCCTTACACTTAAATAATTCACTTTTGAAAGTTTTAGGTGTTCTGTGTCAGGTAGTACCATTCAGCAGATATTCCTACCACCGAGACGCAGATTCTTTTGCAATAAATTTGCATTCACAGGGGCTTTTATAACTCTTCCAGCACTACTGACTCCAATGGCTGTTGATTAAATGTATATATCCTGTACATTTAATCTGACTTTCATTATGGCCACTTCGTAAAAATGCCATGAAATGGAGAAGCGATGACACATTGCAAGAAAAAGGAATCCCTGCAAAGCCTCAAATTGGGTTTTTTTCTCCCTTATTTATAGTGACCATGGTAAAGGCTGACTCTAAATCAGGGAGAATATTTGACAGCAAATGTTCCTATCTATGGATTATATATAACCCATCCTAAACACCAGATAAAAAAGGGGTAACCTTAGAAAAAGAAGGGCTTGCTTCCATGTAAATCATGCTACAAATTGGACAACACCCAGTGAGTTCATTGTTCAACCTCAATTGTGAAGGCTATTCACATTTACTATTCCCTTGGAATCAATGTTAATTAAGGCTGACTGTGGCTATAAATCAGCCTTTGGTTTTTACAACTTAATTCAGCATTAAGCATATATATGTAAATAAAAGGTAACTGATTAACCACTTGAGTTTTCCAGGAGTTACTGAGGTAATTTGTTTTTGTTTGAGTCCTAGTGTTACCTTTTGTGATATGCAGTAGGGAGAAGAAAAAGTCTATAATGTGTCATGCATTTGCTATGTGGTATTGTAGTAGTTAAATAACCTGGCCCGTTGGGTGCTATCAATAGCATTGTGCCAAAAGGCAAAGGGAAGAAGGGAGCACTTGAAAAATCTTGGAATACACAAACATTTTGTTTGCCATTTACTCTCAGTAGAGGCAGTAATGGCAGTAACATCAGAGCAAAGATAAAAGGCCAGCTTTGCTGCTGTACTGAGGTGTCCCTGTTAGTGCAGCCATTTAGCCAAGAACAAACCCAAGTGGAAAAGCAGCCAGGACCTCCTGTGAGTCTGGCTGCAATTGGTGTGCAGTGGGCAAAGGAGGAAACCAAATTTTGCTCCCCTGTGCCCCTTGGAGTGTCATCATTTTCATGAGATCGCATCACACAGGTCTCTGGGCAGTTTCTGTTCCTTTCCAAATGAAAGATGGAGAGGGCATGGATTTTCCTAAAGAGAACAGTCACATCCCTCCTGGTACTGACAATAACCTCTTGCTCTTACACACATGGTCCCACCATGTCTTTACTAGGTTCAAATCTTGCCTGTGGCTTATTGTATCTGGCCTCTGTTGACAGAGTTCCACAGGGCTCATCAAGAAAGCAATCTGACTCATCCTACATCTCAAGTGACTGTTCAGAGCCTTGGAGATACCTCATCATACTGAAAACTGCACAAAGGAAAAGCAAACTTCAAAGTTACCATGTAAAAATTCCAAGTTACTTGGAATGCTGGCATGTAGTTGGAGGAAAATCATATATTGCATTTTGCACCTGCATTTCACAAGCATTACACACTAAGTTCAATAGCATTTTGGATGCTCATCAGTTTAGAAATCATCCAAGAGTAAATATTTTTAGTGTAACAGAAAGCAAATTTAGCTTTGCAAATAAACAACTACAATCTCTTGTTTCAGTAGCCATCCATCCCCATTGGCTTAGTAATTATTAGCAGCTTATTTTTCATTTTAAACCATGCAGGTAAATGGAGTGACAAGTATTCAAAGAGGAAGGGATGTGTACAAACCCAGGCTGGATATTCTGATCTGCAGTGCAGCAATAGTGAAATTTAGACCAGGGAGAAAATGTATTTTGTGTTTTTATCACTATTTACCAGCAAGGAAGTATTAAACAACTATCTTTATGAGTGTATATAAATATAACTAAAATAAAGCACAGAACTAGTATCTCCTTTGAAGCTCTTAGTTGAAGGAGCTTTAGTTTCATGGCACTTCAAATTCCCTCTGCTGTTGAGCCTGAGCTAGCCCTGGATTTGGGAAATGGAACTGATTTTTACATTCATTGGGGATTTCTGCACCTTCACTGCCTCTCTTTTTTGTATTGTCTTTCCCTAAAACATACAGGGGGGAAAAAAGATTTTGGGCTCTCTTAAGTCATAAGACTAATCAACACAGGTGGCAACAACATAACTTTTCATTTCCTTTCTTGAAAATGTTCTCAAATGATGTGTGAGTGAAATGAAGATCTACATTCTTAATTCAATATTGCTTAGTGATGATGTCATGAGATATTTTCTTTAGGCTCCCCAGCTGTTTAACTAAGAACTTCAGGCAGTGCACAGACAGTGGCCCAGCATTCAGCTCTTTGGAGGTAGAACTATTTTCCCATGGATTTAATAAACAAGGTTTTTGTGCTCTTGCAGCTCCAGAAATGTTTTTTGGTACAGGAAGAGGATTTTATCATCCAAATAATAATGGCTTCCCACAGGAGATTTGATTCTGGATGAATGGAGGAAGGAATGGGAATTTCCTAACTCAATTGATTTAGTAGCTGGTTATAGTTTCATTCCATCAACGATCTTTTTTTCATATGTGGTTTTTTCCTTAGAGAGCTTTTGACACTAAATCTGCTGGGATTGGGGGAGGGGGCATCAGATGCCAAAGTACTTTATAAGAGAATCACAGCTGCTTGGCCCTCAGCATCTTCTCAGAGCTGGAGGCATTAGGAAGTACATAATGGCACTTTCTTGGGGGGTGGGGGGGGGGGACGGACAACAATTTTAGAGGCATGCAAAAAATCCAGCAGCAGCATTTCCCTTGGTAAATAGTGCATAACATCCCAGATACCGGGCACCTGTGCCTCAGTCTGGTCAGGAAATTTCATATCCTTTCCCATCTCAGCAACTTCATTTCCTCTCCTTGGGAAACATTTCAAGAGTCCTAATGATTAGAACGATTGTAAGGGAATGAACTAGGTGGGATTGCAAAACAGAGGTGCAGCTTGTTTATTTTCACAGGCCTTGTTTTCCTTCACTTTTATGGCTGTCTTGATAGAGCAAATCTCTCACATTCTAGAGTGTGTTGTGAGGCACTCCTGGGAGTGACTGGAAACCAACAGCTGGCTATGGAATCAGTGAAAACCTGGTTTATAAAAGGCACTAGGAAAGCAAAAGGCAATGCCAGCAGTCGTCTGGCTGAATCACCAGCGATGGATCAGCAATGCCACTTCATTTTAATTTTAAGAGGATTGTTTAGGTGACCAGCAAGAGTCACAGCTTCTTGCTGGCAGTTCACAAAAGGTGAGTAATGAGCTTCAAGGCCAACCTCCCCAAGAACTGTCAGCGCAGAATCTTGCTCCTGAGCCATGAATGAGCCTCTCTGGGCAGTGCCAGTGGCTGTGCTGCTTTCAGGGGATACCCAGGCCCAGCACTCCAGCACAGGTTACCAGATTTGGGTTCTTTAGTGAGATGCCTTTCAGCTGTGGAGGAACTGCTATTGTATGAGAGAGTACCAGTGAACTGTACAGGAACAACTTTGCACCAAATTTAATTCAGGCAAGCAAGCTCCCTTGGGCATAGCTGGTTTTCAGCTAGAAGAGGCCCAAGAGGTCCAGAGTAGAACAAAAGGAAAAATCCAGCTGGTGTCAGTGGGAGCTGAATCAGGCCCCAGTTGAGGAAAAGGAATCAGTGGCAACAGCCTCCAGAGGGATGTTTGTACTGGGAAACAAAGATGTTTCACTGGAAACTTGACACACACTCTAGAGCCTGTGAGGTCTGAAAGGCCTCAAAAAAAACCAGAATATGCTGATTTTTCTTTTTCCTCTTTGACTGCTGGGTTGTCTTTCTATCTCCTTACTCACACCCCCCACACTGTAAAAATAGAAAAAGAAAGAAAAAAATTGAAAAGCAAAAAGAGCTCTGCTCTAAAGCTCTGTGTGCTGTGGGGTGCTTCATCTTTTTTAAACTTTCATTTGGACCTCAGAGCCTGATGGAAAATGTCACAGCTTTTGGATGTGGTATACCAGAAATGGTACAGAAATTTCCTTCATATATTCAAGCTTGTAATTGCACTCAAGAAATCTAGAGTCCGCACTTGTGAGTGTACTGAGAGGGTTGGACAATTTTAAATCTTTACAAACATAGTACAGCAGGAGGATCAAACAAGTGGAATCTGAAATAAAATGCCCAGGAAGTGAGTGGGGCTGCTCTGGTTCACTGTCAGTGAAGCCAGATCTGATACAATTTTGTTTGTGCAAGCCCAGTCCTGTGTCAAGGGTGGGTGTCTGACGAGAAGACCAGGATGTTTGCCTTCTCTGGGTGTAAATCCCAAGTAGCAAGGCCTAGTCAACTCTACCAAAATGAAAGCCAGTGCTTCATACCAGTGGACTTTGGATCAGAAGCCAAGTGTCTGAAAGAGATGAATACATCAAGGTTAAGTGACTTTCAGCCTGTGTAAATTAAGTCAGGCTTCCCTGCGGGTGACATGAGCTGGAGGAGGATTCTCATGATGGAGCCCTGATGGTGGCAGGAGCTCGGTCTCTTTTCAGTCCCAGAGAGGTGGGAGGAGAGGGCAAAGCAGGGCCTGTCTGCAGGGGCTGCTGCCCTGTTCTGCTCGTCTGGGTATTGTTCAGGTGCTTAAGGCAGACAGGGCAGGTCCCCCACTGAGCCAGCTCACAGACAGAAGAGGTTTAGGGAATGGTATGCTAGGAAAGGGGTGTGATGGGAGGAGAAACCGGTGGAATCCAGGGTTTCTGAGCAGCAAATGGAATCAGAGAAAGGGCTTGAAGCCTCCCGTCAGTCTCCTGTGAAAGTGGAATGTAACATGATTTTTTCTCCCCTATGTCCCACATCCCTCACACCAAATGTTTGACCTGCCTGTCTTCCTGTCTTAATTAGTCTTCTGTCTTTCTGGGAGTTGGGTCTGTTCTTCTGCAAATGGCAGCACATCAGACAGGGGAAACCTGTCATGTTTGTTTTCTAAGCTGTAGGGGGTACCCATTTGAAAAAACTCCAAGCTTATCTAAACATTTTTGTTTGTATGATTTTGAATTAGGAAGTGTGAGTAATTAGTTAAGAAGATTAAATAAGTCTTAACAACATGCAGTAGCATGCTTACTTTCCTCCTCCCCCCAAGTATTTCCTGCACAAAACCCAGGCTGCCAAACTGTGATGATACCCTTTTCTATTTTAGTTTCTCACTGTGCCACATGCTGATACAGCATCCGTTATTTCCATTCAGTCTCATTAAAGAGATTATTTTGCGCCTGGTTGTTCAAGAAAATTAATCTAAAGAGAAGAAACTTCAGATTGTATTGTCTGTTGAACTATACCCACCACAAACATTTTACTCCTTTTGGCTGCCTTATTAAACCTGCGGGAAGAAACTTTCATTGCAGCACATAAAGGCTTTCCTCAAAGTAATTTTTACTTTTTTCAGTTAATGAAGAATCTGTCTGCTGTTAGTAGAACAATACTGGAGCAATAACAGAGTTCAGGTAATATTTCATGTACTCCTAAGAAACTAAGCTCCCAATCTTTACTTATCCTTTCATCAGTGGGACTTTTTAATTGCTGGAGAAGAACATTTACTCTGTTTAACTGCATCAGAAAACATTGTTTGTGAAACCAGGATGACTAAAAGATTAACCATGCTTTCCATTTTCACTAATTATGCAGACAAGCCATCACTGGATGAGTTGGGTGAGGATGGCAGTGTTTTTTATGGAGTATGATCCTTGATGTCATTTATTGCACCTTAAAAAGTGAAATAATGAAAGATTTTTTAAAATCCACTAAATCAAGAGTGGAGAGGAGGAGTATTTGTTTACATAATCAATTATTGGGCTGTCACTGGGCTTTAATGAAGTTGTGGCTATTAAGAACTTGATCCTGGATACCCTTCCACAAGCACTTATTTGAAATTGTGGGAATGAGGAGGGGTTTATACAAACAAGACTCGTATTACTCTGTGTAGTTGTCCTGTGTTTTGCATTGTTTGTGCATTGCAATTTTTTGTGCTTCTTACATGTAAAAGAAAACAGTGTGAACTATTTATCTCTACATGGGAAACATGTTCTACCATTTGGAAGATTTTAATCTCCCTTGTAGGTAACTGCGATTTAAAATGTTCATCACCAGGAGCAAGTTCTTACTTAGAAATTAGCTGTGCTGCATAAATAAATATTCCTCCTAGGATTTCAGACATTATAGACAACACAGAAAAATACAATGAGCAAATTTATTTTGACTTAAAAGCTCTGCCTGAGAAAATTACCTTATAACTACACATGAGAAATTGCTGGAATGTCAGCTTCATTTGCAGTGGCCCCTTATGGCCTGATCACCCTCCCTGGCACGATAAATCACTGGCAAGATCCTTACCTTAACACGTTTGATCTCAGCTCAGCAAGACTTGGTTTTGATGTGAAGAACTCCAGATCTGTTAGGTCAGAGACAAATAGCAGAGCCACTGACCTGCAAAGTGCTAAGTCTATATTAGACCCAAGTGAGCAGCCTTAAGCTCCTGAAAAGTTTGCCTTCACTTCTACTTTGCATCCTGAAGCTTTTCAAATATTACAGTTAGCGTGTTTTGTTAATGATGCCAGAGCCATTTCCTTTTGTGCTGTTCTGCATGTACAAAATTCAGAAAAAGCATGCAGTAAGAGAAGCATTATCTTGGATAAACTGTTAGAATTATCTGCACTTTAGAGAGACATGAAATAAAACTTGTTATTTAACTGTTCTTTTACTTACTTTACACAAATGGTTTGCACTGGCCTTTTTCTTACTAGACCATGCTTACTGGTATCACAAATAATGATATTCACCAGCACACCCATCAAGATGATGCAAAGTGTTTGTATGTATATACCTGTATATACAAAAAATGCAAGCTACTCCTAAAAAAAAAAAAACTCAGCTTGTGACATTTACATTCAGAGTCTGAACTTTCACAGTTTTGTGCCCACTCAGTTTTCCAGCCTTGGTTTTAAAGTATTCCTTATTGTCCTGGTTAAACAGTCACTTATCTCTACGATAGTAAGCAGGAGTGTTAGTCTACCAGAAAATTGGATGTTCTTAATGGGCTTTGGGGGAGAATACCTTTGCATCATCAGCATTAAGTTAAATCACATTAAGTACCCACTTACAACATAGGGATTACCACTTATGACATCTTCGGTGAAAGCCATTAAAACAAATTGTTGTGTTTGTTAGAAGAAGCTGTGAGATAACAATTCCCAGAAGTCTGATTTATAAATTCTTTTTGGTCTTCAAGAATATGCAAAGGAATTCAATACCTCTCATTCAATGCTGCAATGAAATCTCTCAGGCTGGAAATTCTTTTCAATAAAATTAGTCTTGGAAAATACTTATCTATTTACTTTAGAGTGTTCTTCTGGAGAGAAGAAACCTTTAGACTCTCCTCAGAGTTCAGTACTGATTTCTCCTCCAGTTCCTTCTGTTGATTAAGTCATTGCCTTTACATGTACAAAACTGGAATAGGCAATTCTGCTTTTTAGAATTCATAAGGCTGATTGGGGAGAACTGGGTTTAAACTTTTGAAATATCCTGCTGTGCTTGGATACCTGACAGATTTACACCTCAAAGTACACAGTGGTGCTAAGGCTAAAATTGGACGTGGAGTGTTCTTGCAAGAGCCTATTACAGTCTCAGTCAAATAGAACACCTGAGGATATACCAAAATAATGCCAATGTTTGATAGAATTGAACATTTTTGTACATGACCAGCAAGCTATTCTGTATAGAGATGAAGGCCTGCATGAAAAATGAGCTCTTCTATTTAATTTTAAATAGATACAGGGTAATTACTTATGCAAATGAAAAACATGACCCTAAATTTTTGCCAAACATGCAGTACTAAAAAAGTGTATTAGGGCAAACCCAAAACCTGGTTATACTAAGCTTTCCTTAAATGAGCAAAGTGGGCTCTAAGGCTTGTCAATAAAGAGCTTTCTTTGAAAAACTTGAATACTCATGTATGCAGTCCTGAGATCCATTCTCCCCATTTCCTTTAAAATTCATGTTTCTTTTCCCCTTTTTTAACCAAACTCCATTTTTCTCTGCTGGACCCCCTTGTAGAGCTGCCAGAATATGGGCAAACCTCATTAGTTTCCCTGCTATCTACGAGACAGAATTTATGCCTCTAGTGAACACAATGATCACTAAATGGCCAAAATCATTATCAAGACTTTAATCTGAGAAATTTTTCACCCAGACACTATTAATTACAGCATGTCACCCAGTGCCCTACTTCTGCAAGGAGCACACCAGTGACAGCTGTTGGTGAAAGTTCATGGCATGCAGCCGTTGGCAGGTACCTGGTATTGGGTATGTTGCCAATCCAATCCAATGAGTAATAACTAAATTCCCATGGGACCTGGCTGAAGTCAGATGTTGCTATTCCTGGTTCACTGCTTTTAGTCTCCCTAAAGACCATTCAGACAAACAGCTGGAAGAGCTGACTACAAAGGTTCCCAGTCACAGGGAACCACACCAGGAAAGCAGGTAAAGGTGGGTAACAAGTTATCAAAGGATTTGTCCTGTTGCTCCCTCAAGGAAAGAAATTAACTGAGACAGAGAGCAAGAGCATGAACAGATTTGCATGCAGAATCCAGACGTTAAAAGCAATTGTCTGGGCTGATGGCTGATGGGAGGAAGAGCTGTGCTGCACCAGTCAGTGGGCATGTTCTGCACTGGACTCTTGCTTGGCATCTAAACAGGAGGGCCTTCCTTCTCCCTCATGCTGGTGTGCCTTACTAAAGCAAAATATTTCAGACATGAGTAGAAATGATACCAAACTGGAGTTCCAGTACTGTGACTGCTTTGCTCTGATAGAATATTCCTCCTCCTAAAGAGAAGTACAGAGGGGAACAACATCACCAGTTCCAGCTTCATCTGAGCTCATTATGCAGATCTTGCAGCAAGGAGGGCACTGCCTCCCTGACAACACTCAGAGGAACAACAACAGAGACAATTCCTGATGAAGTGACACAGAAAGAGAGCAAAGAGCACAAAGAAAGGGTTTTTTTCATCTATACCATGTGTGTGTATGTGTGTGTGTGTGTGTGTGTGTGTGTGTAGCGAGTACACAGAGAAGTGTGCAATTAATAACATACAGAAAGGCAGACATGCACCCACAGGTAAATACCAGCTCCAAAATTCATCTGTATTGCTATTTCCCAGAATACCATGTACAAAAATAGAGGCTTAATCTTCTTGTAGTCTGTCTGGTTTAGTAAGAGATCCTGCCTCTGACACTGACCTACTGTCTGAGTTAGTCATGGTTACACTCCCACAAATTTAAACTCCCCCATCTGTGAAGGAACCTTGTCAGAGTTTTACAGTTTACAGTGAGGCTGAATCAATTAAAGCCTTCTGAAAGATGTGAAGGAGCAGAATATTAACACTTGCAGTTGAGTGATGCCAGCTAAAAACATCTTTAGTAATGTAACAAATGGATTTAAAAATCACTATCAAAGGGTTGGACCACCAAGACTCCCAAGCCATCATCAGCATAGCTATAGCACATTCAGTGTTAGCCTTATATCACTATTTCAAATGAATTGTGAAAAAAGCAGAGCTTGATTTTAACCTCTTAGGAAAACAGCATCCAATAAACATCACAAAAGAGAAGAGGCCGTTAAGTAGCCAGGGTAAAGAAAGTGTGATTAGGACAAAAAGAGAAAGACCAACAAAATGTCAGGCACTGATGGAAAAGGGGGTAAAGGCTTAGCCAGATGTCCTGAAAAACAACTGTGCTTGTTTCTCAAGGTCCATGCAGGCCATTCTGGTACAGGACTGCTACAACTGTGTGCCACAACTGAAGCAACCCGAAAACATTAGAAGTCCCTTGATTTGAAAGGTTGGTGGTAATTTCTTTCTAGTTTTGAACAACTCAAGAATAAACTATTTCTGTTACAGATGAAAAGAAACACAAGCAAATGTAAAATGCATATATTATGGTATATAAATGCATATATTATTATAAACTTTGAAAATACCCAGTGGAATCAGGACAGTGCTTTTATGTGTGGGTGCAAAGAATGTTTAAAACATACTCCAAATATGTTTCAGACAACAAAATGAAGTGGTTCCTTAAAAAAAAAGAAAGAAAGAAATCTATGTATCCACCTGTCAGTTACATAAATGCCTTCTCAAATCAATTTGACAATATAAAGAAGTATTAAACCCAGTTTAAAATTAAATTCTATTTTAAGGACATTTTACACTAGCAGAGTGGTAAATAAAAGTGAGGTGCAGTGTCATGGGAAGTGGTTTCACAGTTGAGCTGAAAAGACTTTACAGGGTTTTTCAACAAACTAGATCACAATTTTCATCTAGGTCATCTTATAATTGGGATATAAAAGTGCAAGTGCCTATAAACCAGCCTAAGAAAGCTGAGTGTGAAAATGGGTGATCTGGACTGTATCATGGAGAGGAAAAAAACAGCGTTTTTTGAGCAAAGGGGATGAGAATTATCAGAGGCATAGCACACTTTTTACGTATAAGCTGTGCAGGGAGGACAAGTCGGGCTGCAGAGGGGGAGCATCTCTGTGTGCAACGCTTTGCGTGGGCACTGCTTGGAGGAGAGAAATAACACAAAATGCAGACCCCCAGATATAGAAGCAGTGTAGATTGTGGAGGATAATAGCAGGAGTAAGGTACTAACTTCTAAATAAGAGCAACTGAAGTGACATTGAAGTGGTACTGAAGAGGAAAAAGAGTATGAAGACAGTAAGGCTGGTGCCAAAATAACTCCGTATAAGTTCAGTGAAAGCTGCACTGAAATAGTGTGTCGAGAACAGAGTTTTCTGTATCCTAATGTAAACAACATTGACACAGTCCTGTCAAGGACTAAAAATTGTGCCTGAACCCCTGAGAAATGGTTACCATGTAAATAATTCTAGCTTCATTGCAGGAGAGAAACACAAGAAGAAGCCATACTCTCTGGGATACTAAACTTCAAGAGCAGATTTTTTTTAAAGAGGAAGTAGCTTAGAAACTCCCTGCTTGAAGCTCGGAAATTAAAATCCATAGAATCAGCATGGTGGCTTAAGAATGTGAAAGAGTCAAAGAAGATTTGCATTCCCAAGGCTAAAAACGGGAAGCACAAGGAAGAAAATAAATGGGGTGGCAAAGAAGGAATATATGAGAGGAAAAATAGGCTGGAAAACACAAAGGTTGCAAACACAAAAAATAAAAATTGCTACTAAACATATTAAATATTCTGAAGAAAATTACTGGAAAGGTAACACAAATAAAACAGCCAACAGAAGCCTAAAATAAATAAAAAGAAATAAATAAGCAGATACAGGCATGTGGGAGAGTCCTGGATTCTGAAAACAACCTGGCTATGGAAGGGAGATTGAAGATACTTCCACAGGTGGCTGCTCATTTTGGGAAGACCCTTATTTGGCTGTCCCAAAGTAGGTTATATTTCCGTTCAAAAATTAGAAAAGCAGAGCCACTAGTTGGAAGACTAGAAAATGACAGGTAAAATACTTGTTCTGGGAAATCATCTTTACTAAAAATCTAACACCAGCAGTAAACCAAAAATCATTTAAGGCTGTGTCCAGGGCAGGCTCAGTGCTTCACTTCCGTTTGTGCTGCAAGGAGTGGAAATAAATTCCTGAAATAAAAAGAAATCCTGAATGCTAATGCAACCTGAAGTCTACTGCATCAGCTCTTCCAGTTTTCAAAAGGCATCAGGAATTGCATAAAAGCCACTGAGAGTGTACCAGAGTGATGTTGGGTGTGATGAGGAGAAGGATGATGATGCTGATGCATTAAGTGGTGTTTTTCCCACTGAAGCATTAGAAAACAATGCCACAGAACAGACTTGGAAGAATCTTCCAAATGGAAAGATCTATTTCAGATGAAATGTACCCCTGACATTCTAACCAACTCTAGTCACTTGGGGCCAAATTTAAGGCTTGCTGACCTGTTCACAAGAGGATAAGATCAGCCTTTATAAGACGGTCTGAAAATACCTGTATTTACCCCAAATGGTAAAAAGCTCTGCTTTGCAAAGAAATCAGTCTCACTTTAAGAGATAAGACCTTACCCGTGTAAATACATGTGTTTGCAATTTCTGTCTGGAAAGGCACTTTCTGATTTTTTCTGAGTAAAACCCAAAGGATTTAGTGTAATCATTGCCACAGGACCAGAGCATGGTAAGAGGACAGTGTCCCCCTGGCATCCTCTTTCCAAGTTCAGTAAAGGGAACTGTTTTACTATGCAAGCTTACGGTATTTTTTATCCACTTCCCAAATGGATTTTTTTGTAACTCACTCATTTTAAATTAGGGCATACTATAAATCCACATGGAAATTAGCAAACATAACCTTTCTGTAACCACACCAGCTGCTGTAGGCCCCTCACAGCTGTACCACTGCATACTCTTAGATTCTGAGTTCAATTCAAATGCTTCATTACCTACAAATCCCTCACAGATTAAGGTCTGTGTACTCTAGTGGTCAGTGTGGCACCCATGTTTTAGCCTCCAGCTGAGGCCAATTGAGATAACCTTAAACATTTTCACTTGGGTCACAGAATGTGATGTGGATGGTTCTCTGCAGTATTTTCCCACTTCAGTCCAACAAAGCTGTAATACATTATGTTTCAAGTGACCAATATAGTTCATTAGGCTCTCTATTAAAGGCAATGACCCCAAGTGATCAAGGATTAGGTTCTTTTTTTCTTTTGTCATTTGGGAAGCTATTGCAGCAATGCTATTGCAGCAACACTTTGATGTGGCTCCACATATCACACTTTTAGTAATGAAGTGGTCCTAAACCTTAGTTCACCGTGTGACTCAGCATTGATGTGTCGCATTCATGTCAAAAGGTAAATTGCTATTTACAAGAAAAGACCGATGAATAGAAAGATGGTTTTGGACAAATTCTGAAATAGGGAACTTGTGTTTTGGAGAAAACCAGACAGGAATATGCAGTTTGAACAGGAATTCATTTGCTAAACACAACAGTAAGGAATGATTGAGCCCTTGGATGGCAATCAATGTTTAGACTTCATCGTTCTCTGCATAATACTTGGTAATAAATCTTCACACAGCTATTCATGCACTTACTGTGCTTTAAGTATGATATCTTGCCCCTTGTTTGAGGATTCCTCACTAGAGAACTGCATAGAATTGCAGTTTTCTGAAGATTTTTTTAAACCTCTACACTTCTGTGCCTATATTACATTTACATAGCTTCCTTATGATCTTGTCTTTGTTTAATTACATTTTTGTCTGTCATACAATATATTGGTTACTTGTTTCAGGGAATGAGTTCTACTCCTAAAAAAGCCCCATATAGATAAAAAGCTGTGAGGTATTTTTAGAACTGGGGAGAATTAAAGAACTTTCAAAAAATACATAGAGAAATGTTACAGTTCAGCCTTACAAAGATAGCTGTGAAACTGTAAAAGAGGAAATATGACTTTATGCAAGACCTGAGAAAGAATTTATGATATGGACCACTGAACTAATCTTTTGTCATTTATCTCTGTAAATGTGTGAGATTTCTTGGAAGATAGTTACTCAAATGAGGAGCCAAGATGAATCAGTGGATACAATTTATTTAGACTTTAAAAAGGCTTTTGATGATATAGTCCTTAGCAAGAGGCAATTAAGGAAAGTTAGTAACCATATGGTGAAAGATAAAGTCCTGCCATGGATTAAAAAGTGGTTAAGAGATAAGATAAAAAGACTGGAAATAAACGGATAATTCTCCCTGAAAAGAGGTTAATAGCAAGGTGCCCCTTCATTACTGTGACTGGCAATCGATATCTTGGCTCACCTGCCTTTGCAGATCATTAATACTAAGGTACAGAGTTTATAGATAAAAATGTTCAGGCTAATCAGAGTATTGTAGAAAATATTACTGGGGTTGAAGTTAAATGACATTTGGGCAACTCAAGGGAGATTTGAGTTGGAAATTTGTGAGGAAATTTGAGTGAGGAAATTTGCCAAAGGCAGGAAATACAAAGCCTTTGTATTTCCAAGAGCCAAGCCTCTTGGAAGGAAAGGTTCAGACAACTTCTGGATGCTGATCTGTGCCCACTGATTTGCAATGTCCATGAACTGCCCACTGAAGGGAACTGGTCATGTGCATTGTACAGAAAGGAGGACAACTGGATCCCGTGGTTCCATGGTGTGGTCCTCCTAGGCAGTTTATGGCAGTGAATAACTTCAAACTGGCAGAGCCTATTAAGATCTGCAGGGAACAATTTTGCATGGACAGGGAGATGGACAAGCTGCATCAAGAATTTTTGGGCAGTGGGAATTATCAGAAAATGCAGATCTACAAGAGAGAAATGTAATATGGAAATGCACCAGAATTGGTCAACTTCTGTGGGAAATGTTTCTGAAGGATAAAATGAAACAGAAAATTAATGAGTGACTTTTTTTTTTTTTTTTTTTGGTCAGAATGAAAGATTGTGAGAGGGTGTGCATTATTCCTTGCTCTATCCAAAGTCCACCATCATGACTGTTCTTGAAGCAAAGACCTGAATCCTACTTTTCCTTCATTAGTGTCCTGCCTACTGGGCTATCAAGCTAATGGTCTGAGACCTCATAAATACTTAGAAGTGAATTATCCAACAGCAGATAGCATGAAATTCTTCCCAAAGACAGTCAAAGTTGGCAAAATTTGGACCTATCACCCATCAGAATCCATATTCTAGGAATCCATATTGAAGTTTCTGCTCTGCTTCAGAGCAGTGGTGTGAATTTGTCTGCCTTTCAACTCAAGCAAGTGCTTTGATTATTACTGGCCTTCTGGTTTTGGTATGAAAATAAATGCATGGATCTTTTGCATTTCAATACTTGAAGTGTTAAACATTTTTTGCAATGAGAAAAGCAATGAGAAAGTCTTTCAGTGCATCATCCGACCCTACCAACTGGACAGAGCCAGCAATATATTATTGTACTGCTTGATGCATTAAACCAGTGTGCATTTCCCCTAAATATCCAGCCTCTCCCTGCAGATTCAGCACAGTAAGAGGTCACTGCTGCCATAGTTACCCCTCAGTAACACAGCACTCTGCCGCAGTTCCCTAGTTGAGGCCAGTTCAGCCCTGTGCTTTCTGTGTTTTTAAGGCTCATAACTTGTGGCTGTACTGGAATAAGGAAAGGCAGGGATTGGATACATGCAAAGCTTTGCTTGTTTCTTGTCCCCTCATGCAAAACCTGAGTAAATTTGGTTTGTGAAGAAGACCGTAAAGGTTTGAGAGGAAAGACCAATCCCACATTGAGGCTACTAATTGGAAGGAAGTACATAAATATTTTCTGATCACTGAGTTGATGGATTGTAATACTGAACACAAAGTATGAAAACACTGGGAGAGAATTCAAACTCAGATTTAAACAACAGTAAATCTGCATAGAGCATGCACACTGAAACATCATATGTGATGATACAGAGCAGCATCCCTAGTGCCAGCATCAGATGCTGAAGTGTTCCACAAAGGAGTAAAGTAGCTGTTCTATTTGTCTACTCTTCATGCAAGCATCTCTAATTTTCTGAGCCCCATCTTTTGTAAAAGAGCTGTGCTCACCTAGGTGACCTAAAAGCCAAGCTGTTTTTTTCAGGCATCGCGCAGTGGATCTGACTTCAAAAACACTAAAGTAGCTCATTCAGAGAAAGATGGGAAAGTGCATGTATTCCTCACTTACCTGAGTTTTGCCAAAGCTTATTTTCTGATCAAAAAACAACAAAGATTCTGCATATTAATCTAAATAAAATAGATTTCCTGCCTCCTGTCATAATGTTAGCCTAGAATTTTATCTGGAAAACACGTACTGGAAATTTTAATGGAAAGGGTAATGCCAAGGAAATGTAATGGGAATGAATATACCGAAACCTATCAATAAAATACTTCAAATCCTGATGCTTATCATATAACAATTTAAGATGTATTTGTTAGCTTTTGTCTACCCAGAAGCAGTTTGCCTACACTTCAAACAAATTCCTGTATACAGCTTTCTGTTGCAGTGCTGGATAGTTTACCTGGCCTGTGTGTAGAAACTGGACAGATTTTAGCCTGTGGTGTAAGGGTAGAGGCAAATCCTCTTACACAGGACAAAGAAGATATGGTTGTCAGCTAAATCACAGGCTGTTAATAGAGAAACGTTTCATATACCTCCTCACTGCCACTGCATAACTTCATCCCTTTAGGGCACCTCTTCCTAAAAAGCTCTCAAAACCACAATTCCTCAGCTTTTCCTTATGCTAAAATTGTTCAGCTCTTGCTCAGACTTAAATCAGTTGGCAAGCAAGAAACAAAACTCAAAACATCGATTAGTTTGCTCGACATGATGCAAGAGAGAACGCTTATTCACTCAGCTACCTGACGCAGTAACAGAGCTGCAACAGGACAGAGCCCTGGGTTCCTCATTCCGTACCAGGCTGTCCTTAAAAGAGTCAACCTGACTTGTTAAAACCACAAAGAAAATATTTTGTAAAGCAGGTGTGATTATGCCATAACAAAGGAAGGACAGCCAAATCCTGCAGAAATGCCTTCAGCTTCTCAAATGGAGACAGGAAGAGGGAAACACTGCAAAGGGCTCAATCCATAGGGCTGATTCCATATCTACTGTCAGATACTTGGGAGACAGTCTCCGGAAGGAAAATGGAGTTTCACAAAAGCTTAGAAGAGACGGGCATCAGTGTAACAGTGCAAACCCTCTGACTACCCTCAGAAGCTGTCAGGGGCTGTGCTGCCGGTGCTAAACATGCTGATACATGTCCTTAGCAGACATCATACTACTGCTTCTCTCACACAGCTGATATTTCTGGAACAGCCCAACATTCGGGGAGAGTTTCTGACACAAAGTTGCCTTTTGTAGAAGCGTGACTTATTCCCAGGGAGAGGCAGGATCCCCTTCCTACCTTCGTGCCCCCTTACATATGGAGCACATCACTACCAGTGTGCTCCTGACAAGCCTGAGGGGGCTTGCTGTGCCACAGGGCTGTGGAACAACCTAATTGCATGCAATACTCCAAGATGCTCTGCTCTGCAGATGCAATCGCTCCCCAAATGATAATGTTAAAAAGTAAAGAGTTAAGAGTCATCATAGTGAAAAGAGAGATAATCCTGAATGTAGCATTTCTAGTACTTGCCAGGCACACAAAACTTAACCCTGTGTGCCTGAACACTCACCTGCATGTCTGGTTCACATCCTGCTCACCAGTTCTTATTACGCACATCTACAGCACTTGATTTTTCATAGACCCTGCTAAGGTATGAAAAACTGGGAAAAAAATTTCTAATGACTGTTCTTCTAAAGCAGCATGGGCTGACTTCTAATACCAAAGTCCCAATAGCTACTGCTGCACATCTTACATAAAACCATGGCATCGAGTAATTTTCATCACTAAATCCTATTTTTTCTGACCTACCCGAACGTACATTGCCTCTGGGTGCTCTGTCAGGTGTACAGACTGGAATGATTTCACATACAGTTTTCTGCTTATTTCAATAAACTTACCAGAATAATATTTCACGAGTTTTAACAATTCTGCTAAGTAATCGAATAAATGAGAATTACACAGGTGATATTTATTTCATCTATGTAGTTGGAAGGGGCTTTCATAGCAGCCCCAAGGGTAATGCAGTTATTAAAAGATTAATGAATAATTTTCTTTTTCCTGGTACATATTACAAATCTTTAACAAAATTCACTTAGGGAATCCTGGAATTTTAACTGTACTCCCCTAAAGAGCCTGTCTATTTACCAACTTTAGAATTACAGAAATAGAATTTAATTGGCAAAAAATATTTTAAATTTTTTCACTAAGTTTAAATGTTCATAGATACTTCTATTTTTTCATGAAGAATTAACTCCCAAATGGTTAAGTTTCTACATTCATAGACACCTGTAATAAAGACTTCAAGAATTCTGTGTCCTGGCTGTATATTTAAAATTCAGTTAACAAGGAGAGAGCCTGCTAGGAATGCTTACAGATGTCTGATTTTACAAGGTCTGGGATTGTTGTTTTGTTTTTTTTTTCCTTGCCCAAGTGCTTTAGTCCAATGTTATTTATTGTTTATGGAAGTTGTTTGTCATTTAAGACATGAAGTGACCACTCCCCCAAAAGAAAGAATCAGGTTACAATCCATTATTTCATTTTTGATTGTTTTTCTTTGTAATAGGTGGGAAAGTGGATCCTAGATAAAAGTCCTGCCCAAGACAAAACTCCAAGCTGAAGACTCCAATTATCTATAAATCACTTGAATTTCCTGCAGAGAAAGAGAAAAAGGAGGAAAGAGCAAGACAGACAGAAAAACAGAGACAGAGGATATGCCAAGTGAAACATTTGATACCTGTCCTAAACCAAAATTTTCTCAAAAGCAACCAGGAGTCACCTGATATCTCAAACCCAAGCTTAGAAGAAACACGTTGCTGTTGTTTTTGGCTTAATATTGAAATTAAATAACTTTATTTTAATTGTTCCACTAGTATAAAATGTGTAAAAGATCTGAGGTGATGGCGTGTATTGATTTATTAAAGGTCACTGTACATTCTCACAGAAAGAAACCTATGACTGCTGACGACTGCTGTATTTTTCAAAGATTTTTAGAAACAATTCTCCAGTTTTAGAACAGAGAAATGCAAGTACATTTATGATGCAAACTGGCTGTGATACTATTCTCAAGTATTTCCCACCAAACCCTCCTGAAGCACAGTTCACACTAAAACCAGCAATGAACAAAATTCATGCCAAATACTCTTTGCACAGTATGATTGCTCCCTAGGTGTAGCACTACACAGCAACCAATAACTTCATTCCTTACTTATTTAACTACTTAAAAAGATATTGTGAGCAAGAAACTATCTGCATTTTTAGATTTGCATACTGCAGATTGCATTAAAATGTAATGAAATTTAAAATAGTTGAACTTTCCTCTGAAACATTCTTCTAGAACAAGGAATCGCTGTAACAAATTAGAAGACAAATTAGTTTTGGCATCCACTAAAAAAAGAGAAAAGATGAAAAGCTTTTAAAGTGATGATATGGAGGAAAAAAATTACACTACATCGGCCAAAATGAGTCTCCTATCAGCATTAAAGCTCCTGAAGTTGTATTTCCAGTAGATAAAAATGTTATCACCTTTTTCCAGTGCTGATGTGCTTATTTTCCTATTAAGTTACTTGGTAATTAGAAACAAAGTCTGACACATTGTAATCTGTTTATACAATAGATCTGAAACCTCTACAACAGAAATTAAAACATTCTTTAAAGATACTGAGTATGCAAAGATTAAAAATATATAAACGAATTTTAAAATGCAAAACTCATTTACAAACAAATGACTGTTCCAAAGCCCATTTTAATCAACAAAACCAATTTTGTCTCGTAAGACCACAGAAACTCAGCAGATTTTTTTCTACATTGACCCAGTGGGTTTGTTCTTAACCCTCTCTTTATGAAAATCACTCTTAAAGGTTTGTAGGAAAAACATGCCCTCTTGCAATATTGTTCAAGGGTGTATTCAAGAATCACGGAAGTTCGTAGAGACCTGTTCCAGCGCTGTAACAACCTGGTAGTATTAAGAGTCCTCCAGGAAACGTAAAAGAGTCCCTTGGGCACACAGGGTAATTCAAGAAAGAAAATGTTTTTATTTTCTGATTGAGATACACAGGTATATATAGTTATGTCCTATGAAGTACATCAAAAGCAACCAAAACATACCCGAGAACTACTGATTTTGCACTGAAAATAAACCCAAACAGTAGAAAACAGTACATTTAAAGAGAAGTGGTAAAGCCAGTCCCATCAGATCCAATTTGCTTTCTGCTATCCTGTGGTTTTTCAGATGATTACAGGGCTAAAAATCTTTTTCTTTTATTACAGATTCAAAGCAGTCTTTTAGCAGTTGTTTTTTTTAATCTCTACACTCAGGTTGGGTAGGGCAGAATGAAACCGATTTTAAGCAAAATCCCTCCTTTGGGGAGAAAACCATGAATTTCTTTGCTAGAACAAACGAACACAACTTACCTTGGTGTATTTGATTTCAAGGTTGAGAGTGGGAGAAGGCAGCAGATGCAGAGATGCCATCAGTGCTGCAGGATCTGCCTTCACCTCCCCTGGCATCTCAATTTTACTGGAAGTCATAGTCTTGGGGGGGGTTTATAACACCACCGATCCCCCCGCTCTGCCCTGATGCTGTGTTGTGTTTTGGGTTGGTCCCCCCCTCCAAAGCCCAGCGCTGAAGATGTTGCTCTCCTCCTCTGTATATAGGCAGGTGTCAAGCCGGGTCTCTTCTTATTGGACATGGGGGCAGAGGCAGGGGGGCAGGTCCATCCTACCTAGGGCGAGAGCGGCACAGCCCCGCTCACTGCGGCGCAGCCTCCCCGGGCCCCCGGCCCCGCGCCCCGTCCCGTCCCGTCCCGGGCATTCCCGGCACGCCGGGAGAGCACGGAGCGCCCGCAGCGCTCTCTGCCCGCCGCCCGCGCAGCGGCACCGGGGAGCGGCACCGGGAAGCGGGGGCACCGGCACCGTCGTGTTCCCCCTTCAGCTCCGGGACCGGTCCCGGCATCTCGCGGGGAGTCCGGCCAGCCCCGGCTCGACATAGGCTGGGGAGTCCCGGCCGCGGCGGGGGTAGCGGGGTGAGGGGAGAGCCCGGGCTGCGCTAGGGAAGCCCTGTCGGGCCGGGCTGACCGGGGCACGGTACCCTGGGCGGCTGCGCTCGGGCGCGGAGCGGATGGGGCAGGGCGGGCGACCCCTCATGGGACCCGGCCCGGGGGAGGAGGAGGCACGGACAGGGCGCAGCCTGAGGGGCAGCGTGTCCGTGCCCGTGTATGTGTCCCCTCCCCGTCCGGCCCCCGCCGCCCGCTGCAGTCCCGGGCTGCCCTCCTGCCGGCCGGGGGCTCCGCGCCTCACCTGGCGGCCGCTCGCCCGCCCAGCCCCGCTCCCGCTCCCGGGCAGTTCCCGGGAGCTCCCCGCCAGCCGTGCTCACAGCGCGACCTCCGCTCCCCAGGCCGACCCTCTTTTCCCGTGGCGGCGGCGCCGCCGGAGCGGCCGCGCCCCGGCCCTCGGCGCTGCCGCCCCGCCGCGTCCCGGAGCCGAGCGGCCCCGCGAGGGCCCCACCTGCCGCCGCCTCAGCGCCATCGCCGGCCGCCTGCTGCCCCCTGCCGGCCGCGCCCGCCGCCGCAGCGCGGGGAGCCGCTCCTCACGGGCCGGGCGGCAGCGCCTCGCCTCACCTCACGGCTCGGGCTGCAGCGCCTCACGGCTCGGGCTGCAGCGCCTCACCTCGCGATCCGGGCGGCAGCGCCTCACCTCGCGATCCGGGCGGCAGCGCCTCAGGGATCGGGCGGCAGCGCCTCACGGCTCGGGCGGCAGCCCCTCAGCTCACGGTCCGGGCGGCAGCGCCTTTGGGCCGGGGCAGGGTCCGCGCCCGCTTTTCCCGAAAGCTCTCTGCAAAAGGAAGAGGCTTAAAGGGCAGAAAAACTTGTTCGAGCGACAGCCATCTGATTTCTGGGGGGCCCTCTTAGCGAGAGGCGACGTCGTGCAAGAGAAGAGCTGGGCAATACTGTACAGCAGGTTACTGGGAAGGCAGCGGCCAAACGGAGCCAGAAACACGAGCTGACAGACATCAGAAACTTATTGTCAGTCCTACACGCTCCCTGGTCAAACCTTCGGCAGAAAACATAGAAAGCCCAGGCCTTTTTCATTAGTTTAGGTAAAATCAGTGAAGTTCTGCTCACTGATGCAAACACTCCCAATGTTTTGAACCTGATCAGATATCATGTTTTTAAGTTATCACATACCAGATAGATGAACAAAGAAAGGACACCAAAGCTGCAGCTGTTTAAAGTTGGCAAAACAAAGCAACAAGAAATACACCACATGACCTTCTCATTGACATAGTCAACAATGGGATCTGACCATGTTTTGATTTTATTACAGTATTTGTTTGTTGATGCCCTTTATATTCCTCACTCCATCTTTGACAAGTTCTCAGACAATTGAAAATATTGTCCCAGCATTCTCTTAGTGTTTGTACAGGAGCATGGGACAAAGATTGCTTGGGCACAGACAGGCAGCAGCACAAGGTACAGAGTGCCAGTTAAGTCATTTCAGGGTTAACATGTAAATTTCTGTAAATTTCCGTCTCACTAATGAAGAAGACTGCAGATTTTGCTTTCTCTCATTTTCAGTCTTTTTTTTTTTTTTTTTTTTTTTTTGACCTGACAGAGGAAATGGATTCATAATATTCTGCTGTAATGTGACATGCAGAGCTGTCAAACTGTGACACTTGGGATGAGTGAGACATTTAAACGTCAGAAATTCAATTTTTAATGGCACACTGGCAACACAGACCTAACACTTCATCACAAGCATGACACCTACTAAAAGCCATTTTAAAATAAATCAGAGTGGGGATGTGCTCCTTTGAAAAAAGAACGCATTTAAACAAGTTTCAGGAATGAGGAAACTGTATGACAGTTTCATTATTAGATCAATAAAATTCAGGAGATTTTGGTGAGAAGAGATTCCAGTGTGTGTGAAGATGCAGCTCAAACCCACATAATCTGGACTTGCTTAAGTGACCTTCATAACTTCTTGCTGTACAAACCACACTCTTCTTACATCTAAAAGCAATTCAATTTGGAAAAGCCCTGGGAGACCTTTGGACCAAGGGCTTGTTGGCATTCCTAGATGGAGAAGGGGACTGCACTTACCTTCTACAGGCTCCTGGTGAGCAGCCACGCTCAGAGGGCTCCCCAGAAGACACAGCACGCGTGTCCTTGATCTTCCAGACAGCGAGGGACTGACTGGAGTTCTCTCCCACCAGGGAAGACACTGATGCCTCAGCCTTGGTGCCAAGGCCAAGGTGGGCTCTCACCAAGGACAAGAGCAGCTCTGCCAAGCAGAGTGAGGAATGAAGTCTTAGAGATTTTGGGGATGCTGATGGACCCAGCCTGGGGAGCTGCTTCCAGGCTCCAGCACCCCACTGGCTACTTCATGACAGCAAGTCAAGTCATGGCATCAAACCATGCAAGCGAATGTTTAATATTTAATATGTAATTTACTGTGGAAGAGATTGCCTTGGACACCAGAACAATAACTCAGTAAAAAAAATTAATAGGGAAGGAAATGAATTCATTTGTGAAAGAAAAAGTGAATCCAAAAAAAGAAAATAAAGAACAGAAACAATACTTGGGGTTCAATTCAATGGTCCCTAAGCACCTCTATGCAACAGAAAACCACTAATTGCAATGCTGTAGTTTCTGGTAGGGTTTTTGTGGTCTTTGCTTGTTTTTTTGTAAACTTGCAAAACTAAACCAACTGTCAATGAAGTTTAACTGGCTTGTTTTCTCTCACATGAATGGGTTTTAATTAAGCTTTTACTTAGACAGCAAATCAGGAAATAAATATGTTCTGTTTCAGACTGCAATGACAGAGTCTTCACACTTTCTGATGAAATGGTTGTCAATAAAATGAAGAACAACCAAGTGACTTTGTTTCCTGCTTCAGTGTTAGATTTTAAGCTAGTATACAGCCAACATCAAAATCATTCCTTCAGGGTTTTGTTTTCTATATTTGGAGTGATCTGAATGTATTTGAAGATATACCTTTGTTACATTTTGAAGCCTCAATTTCTCCACCCACCCCCTGCAGCTGGTATTATTTATAGATAAGGATATAGACCTGGCTTATACAAACACGATCTGATGGGAACAGGACCTATGGTAGCTAGACAAGGTTCAAAAGAAAAAGTTGCAATGTTGAAGACAATACAGATGTAATTAAGGCATTCCTGAGTTTCTCAGAGGGTTTTTTTTTCTGCTCTATGTTACTGTGTACCTGCTGTCTAAATGAAGTCATAGAACTAGAGGATGAGGTGAAACTCTTTGTACCTCAAAACGTCTTTTGGGCAGATTAGCTGTGCCAGAACACATATGGATACACCACTGAAATGGGCAGTAGATGCAGCAACTCCAACAACACTCCAAGCAAGAGCTCTTCATTCTCACTATTTCTAATCTGTGAACATTTCTTATGCTCCTGAGTGAGCTCCAGAAAGCACTGTCACACACAGGAAGGAACTGAGTCACATCACTCTATCAGACACTTCCAATGATTCCTCTCAAGATCAACTGCAAAATCTACCCCGAATTATTTCAATATGACCCATAAGTTCTTTTATATATAACTTTTTCTCTCAACTGTTCCACTACTACTTAGCAAGGATATTCCTGGTTCCTCATACAAATTCAGTATTGATTAAGAGATCCCACTCCTCTGTACCCTTTGCCTCCTGCTTCAGTAAATGTCTCTTCCTATTTCTTGTGTGCTTTATAAATTGCTTTTGGAAGAAAAGTAAAGATTGAATAAAAATTTCCCCTAAGTTATTTTTCAGCTCAGACTTCCACTTAGGAAACCTGAACTTCATTTTCTGATATATACATTAAAGCTTCAACCTCAGGTGTTCTATTTTAATTGCCTGCTATTTTCATTACTGACCATGAGGGCAGAAAATGCTCTTCAGAAGATACTTGTATTTTAATTTATCTGCAAACATAAATCACACATTATAGCACTTTTTTCCTCTAGGTTAATTGAATCAATTCTCTAAATGTCTCTATGCCTGACCATTGCAAAAGACTCACTGGTTGAAGTCTCTTTAAGAATTATGGCCCTTGAGCTGTGTGCAGGATGAGAGCAGTGCTTGCTCCAGACAAAGCTATATTATACATAGAAAGTCAAAAGGTATTGTTATACACCTAAGCAATATGATCTGTGAAGCAACACCCACAATAATGTGAGGATCCTCTAAAACATTATTTTAGAATTTTTCATGTATCTCAGTGAATCAGTTGTTTTAATATCAAAAACATTTATTAATAATTGTTTGAGTCTGGATATATCTTAAGTTATAAACCAACAGAATAAAATCTACTTTTACTTTCCTTATTTCCACATTACCTTTAACACCAGAAAAATATGCTGATATCAAGAGCAACCATTTTATTACTGAATATTCACAAATGTCTAATGAAAACTTGATTTAACACTTTTTTTTTACTAAAAATGAGTCAAATTGATAATTTTTAGTAAAATGAGTCAAACAGATCAGCTTTCTTACCTGTCATATTGGCCATTTTATACCCAGTAGAACTGTTAAACACTGGCAAATTAACAGTTGATAAATTTATAAAATTTGCAAAAGGCAGAGGTCTAAAGGGCAGAATAATTTGAACAAGCAACAGGGATTCAGAAACAGTTGGTAAATTTACCAGTTGTTGCTAAATTTTTGGTAAATTTATGGTAAATTTAGTCCAAAACTGAAATGCAAATGTAAGGATTTAAGCAAGCTTCAAATAATTCAGTGAGAGTGATAGAGAAGAAAACGCTTGAAAAAGCTCAATGTTTGACTCACTTTATAACTGGGTCATTTTCAAAAATTAACATTTTAGTTTAAGGCAGCAGCTGAAATGTCCCCTGTCCCTCAGTGGCCAGAGTGACCTTGGCAGTGCTGCAAAGAGCATGTGCTGGTCACTGGGAACTTACAGGGAACGTGCTCTTGGGTGTAGGGATTTTATTCTGAATTTTAACGTATAAAAAACTTTCTGTTTTGAATTTCTCTTCAATTTACCTGTTGAAATTTATTATTTGTAAAACACATTGAGCCTCAAATGGATTGACCTTCTGCTAATGTGTATCACCTAATGAATGGATGCAATTAACTAATTCATATTGGAATATTGCACTTTCCAGCTCACATTCATCATCACTAAATGTGTGATCTAGTTTGCAAGTTTAAATTTTTTATTATTACCCTTTAAACTAAAGAAATAAGTCTTATATTTAATTACCTGAACTTACATATTCAATTAATAGCTTCATTACCTTAATGAACATAGATACCATGCAGAAGTAACAAAAGATTGCTGCTGGGTCTGCTCCCAAGTATACCCTATAAAGTGGCAGCTATGAACCTCAGAACACCTTTTTTTAATTAAAAGTTCTTGATTGTGGAGTTTCAAAGGAATTTGGCCTGGCAATCTAATATTCTTATACAGGGCCTGAGATAAATATATAATCTATGTTCTAAATATTTAACATGTAAAAGGAATCCCAGAAGCAAAACTTGTATCTGGAAGGACAGAGGATTTAAGCAATCAAATGTGAATAATTCTGAATGAAAGGGAATTAAAAGAATGAAAACCAGGCAGACTGACAACTCACCTACTAAAGGATGAGAGATGAGTGGAACGTGGAGGAAAACAAAAAAATCTCTTCTTGTGGGAGAGAGGAGTGAAAGCACTGGGAGCAGAATGTCTTACAGAATCTTCTTCTGCAACAGAGGATCAGACTGTGGCTGGATGGCTTCTTTGGAGGGCCAAGTAGAGTGGGAGACAGGTGAAAGTAGGTGGGTTGGTGAGTCAGATACAGGAAACACTGTCACTTTCCCAGTGGGAATCAGGTTTTAGAACCATGAATAAACTGTCCTAGTTAGCTCCATTTATTTGCCAAATACACAACTTTGCTTTTGTGTGTCAGTAGAGTCAAATCTGTCATTATCTTTGGCTTTCATGTTACATTCCTTTTATCAGCTAGGTAGGCTCAAATCTCCTCCTTTTCACAGCCCTACAAGTAGCCTTAATAAGTCTCAGGGCTGCTATAGGGAACCTGTGCCCTGTAGAATGATGAAAGGTTTTGGTAACGTATCCCATTCAGGTTAAGAAAACACAGGCTTTAGATCCTGCAAAGTCCACTGGATATACTTTGAGGTTTTCTTCATGCTGCATTAATATATTTAGCAAGATGCCTTTTATCTTTAATAGCAAAGCACTTGAGAAAAGGAAATAGGGAGGAAAAAAGAGTAGGGAATTGGCTAAAACAAAGCATTTGTCTGTACTAAATTGATCTATGCCTTAAAAGCAAAATTCTTCTTATACTGAAACAGTCTTTCTCTGAATGCATTCAGGAAGTGAGACTTGCCCATACCATAATCTACAGATAAGCTCCTCCTAGAGCTGAGGAGGCAGCACAGCCCAGTGCAGCTGATAACAGTGGTGCACGTAAGCATCTGTCCAGCATTGCCCTGACACTTCCATGTGGTGCCAGCACTGACAGCCCTGTCATGGGGCCCTCTGCACTGGAATGTTATCTGTGCCCCTCTGTGCCAACACGGCTGTTTGAGAGATTAAACTGGCTCAGAAACTCTCAGGCAGGGCCTGTGTTACCATGCAAGCTTTGAAATTTACTATCAGTTATACAACTATGCATAACATATATGTGTGTGTCATCGTGTGTGTATGCATCAGTTATGCACTGAGGCCTAATGGTGTGCCCAGCCAGTCAAGAACAAAGCAAAGCCCTGCATCCTGCTCTAGAGAAAGTCCAGTTTAGTTCTCCCTGAAATCAGTGTCAGCAACAGCAGACATATTTATGTCAGGCCTAAAGATTACGAGCAAAAAGCTTGAGGCACACATATTTGGTGAGGGCTTGATCTCATATTCATTATACAGACAGACATGTTTTACCTGGACATCGAGATCACAGAGAAGAAAGAACAAATTCTCAAGGGGTCCCCTTGTGTGCCCTGCCCCTCCTCCAAGGTAGATAAAACTGAGCTGCACATTACAAATATTTCTCACCTTGAGCACTTTTTCACAGGGGCTACAGCAGAGACAGAGGGACGATCAAAAGATACAAGAACAGCAGAAATAGAGGGTTTATGTACTAAAACACTTAGAATGCTGAATTAAGTGTGTTCAGATCTTCCTCACCTGAACTTTCTCTTTGACTTCCCTGGCAGGAGAACCAATCCATAAAACAGAGAATGCTCCTTATGTACCATGCAGCATTTCTGTATGAAAATTGAGATATAAATTAAGCAAAGGCATTTCACCAGGGATCTGAATTAGAGGTACACATTCAGAGTTAGTCTAATTCAACTAAAATCAGCAGACTTTAAAATAATTTGGCCCATATTATTACAATACAAAAAATATATGGTGTATTTACAACCTTGGTCTCTCCAGCTGTGTTGGTTTAGGTTTTATTACATCAGTAACAACAATTTATGTGATACTCTGAATAATGTGCTATTAAAAATTCAGTACACTATATATTGTTACCCATGGGATTTAAACTGTGGGAGCTATGTGCATTATTCTCTACTTTGCTATTTCTATAGGAGTGAAGATTACTATAAAAATGGTTAGGTTATATACATCATGTGAATTCCTGCTCTGCTTGAATCCAGGTGAAGAGAAGAAATAGTTCAGTCCAGACTGCCTTGGGGGTAAGGGTCCCAAGAGTCTGTCTTGCAATCTAAGGTTACACTGATCCCACATTCAAGCAGGAAAATAATATCAGTGTGCTTTTTTATGTCTTTAAAGGACGCCAGTAGATTTGTGAGGCATAACCTCCCTTAACAGAATCCATTTGATGTTTATACAGAGGATCAGCTTTATCTGTGTGTCTATTGATTTTACTTTTTACAGCAGTTCATGTAATTTTCCTGGCACAGAAGTCACACTGATGTTTCTGTAGCTCCTATGATCACCTTTGAAAGACACTTGAAGCACCAGCAGATCACCAGTATATTTCCTATCTTCTATTTTGCTGACATTACATCAGGATCAGCAAAAAAAACCAACCCACTGGCATTAGCACTTGAAAAGGTGAGCATATTAATCCCTTGGTGGAAATACTGCACAGCTCCAGCAATTAGTTACTGATTAATTTATAAATTTCTCTTGAAATGTTTCCTGATGATAATTTATTTTAAAACAGTTGCTCACACTCAGCCCACCAAAGCTAGCAAGGCAAATAATTCTTTTAGCTGTGGGCATAGCCACACTGAATGTTTATTCTGTGCTTCCATCCACCATGGCTTTACTTACAGTCTCCCAGGACTCCTCTGGTAATGGAATTTGAAAACATTTAGACTGTTACTTTCACATTCTTGGCAAAACCTTAAAATCTTTTTGGTGAGATTTCTTGTGGTTCTACATTTAATAATGTATGCTCCTTACTTACTTACATAACTTCCATTTTTGGAGGATGTCTTCATTTTCTTCCCTCAGATGACACAGTTGTCAATATTTATGGGTGGCACTGCCAGTATCCTTATCATTTTGACTCTGGGAGCAGGGCCCAGGTGAGGCAGCAGTAGAAAACAGTAATCACAGCACATTTTCTTTCCCTTTGCCAACCAGATGTTCTGTTGCATACAACCAAAAGGCAGTAAAACAGAGGATTAATCAAATAGACAGTAATTAAAGTCAAAGCTTTCATGCTGTTTATCTTTACACTTTGTCTTTCTATGCTACATACATATTTGTTAATTTGGTAAATGTCCTAGAATCTCTTTCTAAATAGAAAAGGAGAAACTTAATTTAATTATTCTGAGCTGTTCCCTTTTCTCTTTTCTCTTTGAAAATGTGGTAATGCCTTTAAATTTCCACCTGTCCAAAGCTGGAAGGATTTACCGAGGGAGAAGTCATCCCCTGTGTATTCTGTTCTTCAATATTTCCTTAGGGCACTAGCTTGAATCTCATTATGGAGCCGAGGAGAACCTTTGGTCTAACTTAGCATCACAGTTCTTACTAATGGAGTTCAATCATATGATTTTTATAAAGTATTGAAGAAAATCTAATAAAAGCAAATGTGGAATAGATGTATTTGTGCCAGCTCTCCACCCGGCAAAGACAGAAAATTCATACAAGTCAACATGATCTGAACAAATGAGTATGAATTTCTGTCCCTGACATGTTATTACCCCACTATTAGTTGAAAATAGCATTAATATCTTCATACCTGCTATGAGACCAAATTCAGAGCTATCTACATACTACTTTATGAGCAAGACTTGCATCTGCATAAGAGAAAGAATCGCTATGGACAAACAACTAAAAATTGCTTTCATAAATGTGTTTTTTTATTTATTTATCATTTTCCTGAAAGAGAGGAAGTGGTTTATCTCATTCCTGCTGTAACAAACATCCTCCCAAGCATCCTCCCTCAGTTCTAATGTATACATTATTCTGAAAGACTTCTCTCACAGACATAGCAAACATATAGCCTAGCAGGCTGTGATAATTAGGGTCCTGAATAATATGTTTGTTTCTCAGTGGTGCGGGGTACAGGTTTCCCAGCTGCCATACACAGGCTATTTTCAGGGGCTTCCCCGAGGCGGGCCCAGCGGTCTGAGGCACAGGCAGGACCTGAAGAGCAGGAGTGGAGCTGTCCTGCAGCAGCGTCCCCGCCTCTGCCCAGGTGTCCCCGGCTCGGGCAGCACCAGCACTCACGCTGCCACCTGCTGCTCCAGCAGCTCCGGCTGCTCCGGGGCCGGCGATTTGGGAACCTCCCGAGGGCACAGCGGTGTTCGGATGCACAGGTAGAGAAAGGTGAGTAAAAGGACACAGAAAAGCAGTTAAGGATTAAAATGGTGGGGTAGGGGAGAACTGGGTGGTTAAGGGATGAAGCTGGTGGAGGTAAGGTGACCACTGCTGCAGGGAACATCAGGACCTGGCTGGAGGCTAGGGAGAGCACTGATGGGATAACAGAAGTGACACATTTCCCTAACCCTGTAAGGCTCAGCCCTGCTTAAGACAGATACAAACCTCAGCTGCCAAAATAATCTACCAGAACTGGGCTGAGGTTCAAGGCAAATGGCAGAAAATACTTGTAAATCAACCAGACAGTGTCAAGTCTGTATCACATTTGATAAAACTGTTCAAGATGCTGAAGAAATAAAGATGTAATATTTTTCTCTAGGAGGCGCAGTTCTTTGAGAAATTTGGCAACTTCAAGTCTTAAGACTATGGAAAATAATATTATAATGCTCCATATTATAGCACCTATGCACTTTTAAGCTAAACATATAGGGAATATATAGTCACTCAGTGCTTCACTTCCCTGTTCTGCCTTGTAGAGAGCCACTGGACCGAAGCAGATTTCATTAAATGCTCCTAATTTATTCTGCCTCGTTGCTCTTTTGTAAACAGGAAAGTTCACTAGAGAGCAAGACATTTAGTCCAAAAAGAGTATTGTGAGTGAATATGCAAATTCAACACACACCACCAAGGTACGATTCCTCATTAGCCACTGAACTATCTCACAAGTTAAGGGCTTTTGTGTGCAGGGTACAGCACAGCATTCTCCCAAGCATTCATTCTCTTTACAACCTCCCCTTGAAAAATTCTTTGACAGCCCATAGTAGTGTGGTTTAAATCCCAATCTAGGTCAGAGAGAAATTTGCAACTATATTTTGGTTCCTTACTTCGTGGTTTATCTTTTTGCCTTTCTTTTTGATCAGGATGATAGAAACAACATTTTATTAATTCTTACCAGGATTAAAAAAAATAAATAAATAAAAGTAACATAGGAACAGTAATGATTAATCCATTCTGTAAGAAGAAAAGAAGAAACCTGATTGTGAACTTACTGGTATTATCTAACCAGTATAAATAGAAGTGCACTCAGAGAAGGCATAGAGTGACAAACCCATGATGAATTGTTAGGGCTTGTTGAGTTGGTTCTGCCAATGCCTGCAGTCAGATGATTTCACTGGCTGTACAGGATGAAATCTCATATTTCAATGTTTAAGTAAAAGTGTCAAAGTTCAGCTGAAGCAGGGACGAATACAGAACAAATTTTGTGTGTATTTGTAACTAGGGCACCAGAGCAATAGAGGAAGCCAAAATGAGCCGGAAAAGCAAAAGGAGTTTAAAGGAGAAATTTTCCTTGAAGAACAGCCTGGTTAAAGAAGCTCTCTCAGAGTTCCTGGGAACTTTTATACTGATAGTAAGTGTCAGCTGCTTTCCTTTCTTCCTACTAATTTAATGTTGGACAGTGCTTGTAAGGGGACATGTCAGTTTTTCTTGCACTGTGCCAGCAGTGAGGTTACAGCCTGACCATGCACAGCCTGAATGAAATGCTCCTGTGACGGTAAGTTTGTAATTCCTTTCTTCACCTCATGTAATTATCACTGCCTATAAAAACCAGATTGTTTTATGTATTACAACTGTCTGATTGGCATCTAGGAGCAGAATTTCAGTGGAGCACATTCTGAATAATCCAGATATGAACAATGAATGTTGTTAATACTCTGCTGTTTTTTTAAAACTTAGCAATTCATTTTATGCACAAACTCTGTTGACATTAACAAACATATTGTACTGCATGTCTAGAAAAATTCAGTTGAGTTGTTTTCCTGTGCAATATAGGAATTTAGCTTTGTGGTTTGTAGTGAATTTATTGGGAGACACATTGCCAAACCTTCTGAGATTTTGTAAGTTAACCATTTTTTGTTTTGTTTTTAACTGTGCTACATAAATTATGCATATATTGCTTGGTCCTATAGTACTACTACAACTTAGATAAATACCTAAATTTCCGATTTTTATCACCCCAGATTTTTGGGGTTTTTTTACCCAATTTCTTGCTCAGTTTTTCCGTGTATTTGCAGTGGGACTGTGTCTCACCAGGAGAGAGAGCAGGCTGTGTAGCAGAGCTAGAAGTCAAGCAGCTAGACTATTTATGGCAAACTCTTTCTTCCTCCTTTTAGTCTGGGCAACGCAGTCTTGTTTATTGCTAAATATTTCATCATAGTGAAAAAGGCAAAAAAAAAAAAAGAAGCAGGCATAGTACTGACATAGGTTTTATAATTGTAACTATATTAGCTAAATTTCAAGTAAGTCATCTAAAAATTCCAGTAGCTCATAAAATTCTGGAAATTATGATCTTTACTACACTTCAGCCAACTGAAGTGCACTGGCACTAAAATAACATTATTCTCAAATTTAATACCATCCATAAGACATTATTACAGTAAGGAGCACATTTAGAGGCAAGGAGCAGAGAGCACTTTACAAACATTAATGAATTAAGTGTCACAACACCCTGGTAAGGAGGGGAAATGTCATTATCTTCATTTTGTATATTAGCAAACCTGATTACAGCAGCCTGCACAGGAAGCCTGTGGCAGAACTCCGAATATAACCCACATCACCTGACTTCCAGTACTCTGTCCTCGCCACAAGATCCTCCTCCTCTTTCCATTAATAAAATTAAGCAAGAGAAGAAAACATATTAAAGTGCAGATTAAACTGCAAATGCTATTATTTAATGTCCTGCTGCACAAGGCTAGAAAGGAAATACAAACCCAGGTCCCATTTTCTAGTATATTCAGCATATGAGTGTAGCAGCTACAAAATTGTTGTTGACAATCTGAGTTTCTCATTTCTCTTACCTTTTCTAGTTTCAGCCTCGGTTTAAAGCAGAAAGAGCCTCAGCTGGGTTAAACTGCAGCTTTCCCAGTGCTTGGGTAACTCAGCTTGTGCTCAGACTACACAAGTTAGCAGCAGTACCAAGTGTTTGTTGTGAAGAAACTGCCTTTTCTGCTGTTATCTTAAGCTGAACAGGGGAAGTTTAGCTTGCATATCAGGAAAAAAAATCTTCACTAAAAGAGTGATTGGGCACTGGAATCACCTGCCCAAGGAGGTGGTGGAGTCACTGTCCCTGGAGGTGTTTAAAAAAAGATTGGACATGGCACTGAGTGCATGGTTTAGTTGTTGAGGTATTGTTAGCTAATAGGCTGGACTTAATGATCTCAAAGGTCTTTTCCAATCTAGTTTGTTCTGTAATTCTATTTATTCTGTCGTTTTTAAGCTTTGTCAGCTAGTAAGCACTTGAAGTACAGATAAGTATTAAACTCTTAATTTAAACTGGAGCTAATGAAAGTGGCACCCTGGTAAGTCAGAGGACAGAAATCCTTGAAAAACAGACAGCATGTATGCAAAAGGAGTTACAATAATAGGATAGTGTAAGAACTGTGTGTTTAAGCTGTTACAAATCAAGAGGAGAGTTCATGGCCTATAGCACAGTTGATTCATGTCTTTGCTGAAAGCCATTTCAGATGGCTCTGATGGGGTTTAGGGACTGTGGACAGCACCTGTGCCAGGGAGCAAGGCTGAGACAGCATTCATGTTAGCCACAGGCTCTGTCTGGAAACCAACTGACCACACCTAAATCTGGGACCTGTGGCTGGGAGTTAGCTGGGTGAAATTCTGACCCTCCAAATCACCTATACTAACTGACCACACCTAAATCTGGGACCCATGGCTGGGAGTTCGCCAGGGGAAATTCTGAACTTCCAAATCACCTATACTAACTGACCACACCTGAATCTGGGACCCATGGCTGGGAGTTAGCTGGGTGAAATTCTGACCCTCCAAATCACCTGTGCTAACTGACCACACCTAAATCTGGGACTCATGGCTGGGAGTTCGCCAGGGGAAATTCTGACCCTCCAAATCACCTATGCTAACTGACCACACCTAAACCTGGGACTCATGGCTGGGAGTTAGCTGGGTGAAATTCTATCCCTCCAAATCACCTATTTCTAATTTTTCTGGAGAATAACATCACAGGCCACAAACTAATAGGAGCCTAACCTACCATCTTGGTAACTCTCAGCCTTGCAACATTACCTTCCAAACAGGAAATCTAGAAAGTGGAATCACTCATCAGACAAAAACCCAGCCTTCACCCCAGGCTGCGAAGGGTGCGGCTGCAATGTTGGACAGATTTGACACAACAAGCCTTGAGAAAGGCACTGGGCACAGTTTGGATAATATCTCCTGGTCAGCCCTACTTCACATGCTGCAGTTTGCCCTGAAGCATGGATTCAGAGCACGTAGACAAAATTCTTTCCAGGTGAAAATAAAGTAGAAGGTGAGAATCACCTATGAAATGTGCTGACCATTAATGGATGCTCAGTCCAGTGGATCAGACTGGAGGTGCTCCAATTAAGTAATCCCTCCTGAGAGAGCCAGTCAGGTTCTCAGGTGCTTACATCACAGAACTTGGTAATACAGGCACAGCCCATGTGAGCCACACTGTCTGCTTAGCAAAGCATATAATTTTGGTAAGAAACACGAAACTCCAGGAGCCTGGAAGCATGCTGAGTTGGGGGAACCTGCTGGTTTGCACCATGCTGGCTGAGAGGCAGTGCACACACAAATTCCCCTGCCTCAGACAGTGCCAGCCTTCTGTGACTGGGACTGTTCTCAAGGTCTCCCTTGAGGAAGAGCTCTCCAGGGAGCTTTTTGTTGTCCATCATGTTTCCTGGTTCAGTACATTTCCTCTTGGGACTTCTGTGAGTTAATCTGGGGGACAACACCTGTGTGCCAGCACAAAAGAGTCAGGAAGCCATGCTGCATCAGAAAGATGGTTTATGTGGCTTTTCAGTGAGTCTGTCTGGAACTCACCTATCCAACTGCCTCTCTGCTTTTAATCATGCTTCCCTCGATATTTCCTCTTTGGAACTTGACTGCATTGCTCTCAACCAAAATGGGCTTTACTCTGACTTACGCCATTAAATATATCTGAATTGAAACAGTTCCAAAAAGAGATGCCAAATAGGCCATGTGGCTTCCTTTAACAGCTACTGCTCACCTAACATAGTTTGTATTTCATTTTCATTCTCAAGAGCATCTTACTGAACAAAGTTTCCCAGAAAGGAGCTGCACAGGAGCCAGGATCTCCTGAGGCCAGAGCAGCACACACTTCCTTGCTGAGACAAAACACAGGCTTCCATTTAGCATATAAATACAAGTGGGGAGCATATATGCTCCTAATATATACATATATATATATTCCTATGTACATATTCCTAGAAGCCTGAAGGTGGGGGAGCCTCTTGCAACTCCCATTGAAGCAAATGTTTGTTTGTGCTTGGAGAATTCAGGGCACAAGCATGAACTGAATACATGACAGCCCTGAAATAGTCCAGCTACAGAAGGCTATTTATCATCAAAATATTTTAGTCTTGTTTTCATATTCTGACCACTTCATTATGCAGGTTATCACTCCTGCTCTGTTGCAGAGTTGAGTCTCATCAGAAAAATCTTCAAGATTGGCATTACATGGATTTTATCAGTCCATAAGATTAAAAGTTAAACAACTTTTCTATATCTACTTTTTGTGTCCCTACATTCTAGTGCATGTTAATTACAATACTGTAGGGTAACATATATCCCTTATTCTAAACATTCATTAGAATTCTCATTACATGATGTTATTATGTGAAAGCAAACATAGCTTTTGGTCCTTTGCTCCTTAAATAAGTGTTTAAAATTTAACATAGAACTACTACTTAGAAATTTTAAACAAAGATAAATTCCAAGTTCTAAATTTTTGTGAAAGGGAGACTTTTATTTCTACAGGATAAAATTACAGCAAGTTTTGTCTAAGGTAAAAAATTAAATATCAGCACCTTTTAATAGCTGCCTTGTTTGCCATCAGAATGAATTTCCTGGAGTAGAGAATCTTCTATAATTAGCTCTTCATGAACTTAAGTTTATCAAAGCTAGATAAGAGGGTATTAAAAATTATTTATAATTGGTATTTTGATTTGTCATCTTTTAAAATATTACATAATGCTACAAATACCATGAGCCTTAGCAGTGTTTGCACTTTGAAAAGCAGCTCTTATGTCAGAGATGCATACCTTTATGTCTCTAGCAGCAGTAATACAGTACAACCAATAAATAATGCATGCTACTCATGAATCTAATCTTATTTATGGTTGCATATATTTTGATGGCATTACATTTTGCTAATGATTCTGGTGAAGATACACAAACTTTTCCTCCTTTTGAACCTGTATTAAATCAGCATTGCAAACAGAAGACAAAGTGGTAACAAAGACCCTTAGCTGTACCCTTAGGTTAAGGAGGTGTTCTTGCATACTCAGGAGTTATTTTTGTAATCGTATTATTATCAGAATCAGACATTTTCTAGACAGCCTTTCTGTTTTAAAAGTAATTCTTTAATTCAGCTGAATATTTAGCAGTGTGAAAAATTTGAAAGGAAGGTTAGCTAATTGTTCTTTTACCCCAAAATATTTATGGCAGCAAATAATTCTGAAAAATCATGGGAATCTTTTGTTTTCCATCCAAACTAAGGTTTCCCAGTATATGACATTTCAAAGTTTTAGGTGACTCAGATGTTGTGCTACATGAAAGCTTTGAAGAAAATTATCTTCATTTCTGCAATGTCAGCCCCAGCATGTAACTCAGCACTGATTGTTTAACCAAGAGGTTTCAGTAAGTTGAACTTAATTTCCCAAAACCTTTTTGTGTGAATACCCTTTTTCCCAGAAAGTTTACATCTATAGGAGTGAAGCATAAGCACCTCTGCCTGAGACTTACAGAAGACTTGCATATTTCCAATATTCAACTGTGAGTGCAAAACTTGAATTTATGTTTTACAGACACAAATTTACAAGGTGTTTTTTCAAAAGTTTCACCAAATAAAAGAAGGGTAATAAATGCAGTAACTTTTTAAAGCTGTCATAAACAGTTGGAGAACAGAATAAAAGACAATAAATGAAGTTTGTGCTATGCAGTGAGTTTATATCTTTGTGATCTCAACAGTTCAATAAACAATTCTGGTTGAAAGTGAATTCTAGGGAGCTCTCCAATCCATGGTCCAGTTTAAAGGCAAACATGACTCAGTTTCTCTAACCCATTCCTCACAGGTTAATGCTTTATTAAAAGCATTCAGCTTTCTTTCTTTTTTTGTTTTTCAATAGAAAACAGCTTAGGCTTTAATTACTCTTAACCATGTACCTCTAACCATGAAGGCACAGCAAAGATCCACCCACCCTGTTTCTGCACCCAAAGGAACAAGTGAAAGAAAGGGTACATGTACCCTTATACTCCAAGAAGACAGAAAACCTTCTTTCTTGGAGTCTGCAATGCCCACTCTTGCACACTTTATCAATGCTACAATTCCCCAGGAGTTGGTACAGAGACATTAACATAAACATATTTCAGGAGTTTAGAAAGATTTAAAACTTTTCAGTTGGGGTAGCAAGCAAAGCATCATAGCTCAAGAAAAATGAGTAAAGTGGGAGGCAAGGAAGCAGCACCTGAATAGGTTCTTTTTCTCTTCAGGGCTGCTAAGTAAAATTTTGTTCCTTTGCCTGGACTTTTCTTTCTAGCCCCAATACAACAGGCAGTGTTTCACTCCTGAAAGTTTGTGTCTGAATATCACATTTCATTTCCTTTCCTGAATTTCTAAAAGTTAGTAAGAAAATAAAAACAGACTTCATTGAAGAAACTGACTCAAACCAGTTGCCCTCTATAATTCAGGAAAGAAAAACATTTAGCATTTCAGGATGAAGAGTGCAATATTAATCATAATAAAATATGAGAAAATGCAGGCTTTCGCATTCTCTCCAGGTGATTTCAAACTTTTATTTGTCTCCTATTGCACATGCAAAAGCAATAATAAAATTTAAAAGCATAGTCAGTGCCTCAATATTTTCACTATTTTTTCCCACAAAGCAATTTGAACCCAATATTTAGATGTTTTAAAAGCTTTATAAACACAAATCATCCAAAGTTGTATTAAATTTACAACCAAGTAGTAATGCTTTCTGTCACTAGAAAATGTTTTCAAAATGGCTATAATTTTAAGGCTTGTGTCTGTGCTATTTAATTAACAAAATTATAAGGGTTTAGGGTTTTCTTCACCCTTTATTTATTAGATAGCAAGTCTGAAAAAAAGTTAAAATCCATCTGAACCCAAGAGGATATTGGTTGTTTCCCAGAAGATCATCAGGAGAACAGATGGATATAGTGACTTTTTATTTCTCTAAGCTTGATTAAATCATAATGCACAGAAATCCTCCCCACTCCACCAAAACATTTCATTAAAGATAAAATAGGAGCTGTATGCTTAGAAATTACTTGACTGGTAAGCTGTATTTTTATCTCACCTTTAAAAGCTTAAGTACTCTCTTATTTAACAAAATACAGCAAATATTAAACATTAAAATGAATGAGGACTGGTCTTTCCTAAAAGGGTTTTCTGGTAACTTGAATTCTCGTGGAACTAATGCCCTGAATTTTAGAAGATCTAACATGTCTCTGGTTTTGTTGCTTTTAGCATTGCTGCTCTGTTGAAAGAATGCTTAGAACCTTGTCTGAATTAAGATTCTATGTAATACACAGCAAAAATACATCTGTGTAAAGAGTTTCTAGTATTATAAAACATCTTATTATGAAATTCATTAGGTAAATTCTTAAGCAGACTTGCTTTGTAAATGAAGGGAGCGGAAACGAAAGTGAGTTCTAAAACACACTCCCTTAGGAAGACACCACCAATTTAGCACCCCTCAAACTGAAAAGCTCATTTGCTACTTTTATAAGGAGATGTCCTGGTTTGAAAGACAGATGTTTGCCAAGAAAGGCAGGAGCTCTTCCCTGAGATGGAGAGTGCAGACCCCCTCTCCCTCCAAATTACTATAATTCTGGAATCAGGGGCTCTCAGGCAGAGATATGGGGGTAGAAATAACAGTTCTTTACTGGCATAAATAAATAAATAAATAAATAAGTATATATAAAATAAGGGAAACAAAACAACAACAGGAGATAATCCTATTTGGAAATACTGATGTTGGGTAGGGGGAACTGCACAAGACAACAGCACCATGAAGAACACTGTTTGTCTTCCTCTTTAATGTGACAGTCACCGGGTCTGGCTATAAATGCACACCACTTCTAGGACTGTGTGATAAGAAGGGGGCTTTTTTACATAAGCCTTCTTTAAGATGTCTAAAACTTTACTGGTCATGTAGAAAAATAAATTCCCTAAAATTGAGGTTTCAGATCTTGCAGAAATCCTATTTACACTGAAAAATGCTATTACAAGCATTTGGGAAAATCCTGAAAATAGTAAGATGGAGGCAAAATGATCTTTAGTCTCTCTGATGAGTAGGATACAGAAAGTCCTGCAAGCTTCCAGGCAACAATAGGACCTTATGCTCACTGAAGACCAGTTGTTTTCCTTTCCTAACATTAGCCTTGTTAACCAAGACAAAGAAAAAGATCTAATGGGCTATGAAGCAAGTTTTTTTGGCAGAGAAGGTTCAGACAGCTATTCCACACCCAAGCAAGTTCTTTAAGACTGTAATCTAATGACTTTATGAACAAAAAAAAGCCAGTGCTGAAAGTGCTCCAGTAATTTTAAGCAGATCAGGCTATAGACAACTGCTAAGAGGAAAACCTGGTAACATAAGATAGACAAGATAAAGAGATCTGGCTATATTCTACTGTAAATTAAACTCCCATTAACTCCATGTGCTTCAATCAATAAGTTTTGTGGGTGCAACTAATGGCTGAGCTTGGCCTACAATCTCAGAATATTTAATTACAACTCAATGACCTAGTTGATCTAGTCAAGCAAAGACTTCCAAGGTATTAAACTGCTGTTTGTGTAATTACATGATTAGGTGTTTGTTCCCAGTTGCGCCAACCTAGCTACAGTAGGTGTGAGGCAATGTTTTTCCCTCCTTAAAAGGTCAGCAAATGGAGAAAGTATTACAGTGACACAGCTGAGATCTGCAGGCTCAGTTCTCAGTTTTCCCATCCCTGGATGGGCACACACTGTGCCTGCAGTAGAGTTTAGTCATTGGACATGAGCAGGTCCGCTGAGTGCAGCTGTGTTCCAGCTCCATGTGTTCTCTGCAGAAAAGAGACTGCTTAGCACAGAAATGGAGCATCTGTAGCTGTGTATTTTCCTAAGACCTGCAGAGCAGGAGCTACAATGCAAGAGGACTACACAGCTGTTTCTGTATGACTCTCCTCAGTTCTGGTAATAAAGGAAGGGAGGCCACAGCCTCCCTCCATTATTTCCTTCCCTTCTCTTGCAAATTTGTAGTTGATACACATAGATGTTGCTATCCCCTATCCTTTTCTATAACCATCTCCTCTGTTCTCTTTTTTCATCATCCTTACAGAAAGAGGTAATGCTTTCAAAAGAATGGCCTTTTCTTTGAATCTGCAAAACTTTGCCTGTGCCATTTCAGAACACAAGTGCACACTATACTTTAGATTGAGCTGGTTACCTGAATTCAACCTGCATCCCAGTGTGTGCACGGGCCCAGAGCAGCCCACTCAGCTTGCTCCTCATCTGAGCCCTATCTTTCCCAAAATCTTGCTTGGTGCAGTGTCTGGAGTACTCCCTTTGAGAAATCTGGAAAGTGATGACTAGAGTATGCTAATTCCACCTCCTCTAGATTCTTATGAATTCCAGCATAGCCATTCTTTCCATATTACACATATAAAGGCATTATGAATTGTCTCAGATGAAGTTTAAAAAAATGATGTAATTTCACCTGTGAACAGCCCCAGTGTTTTATCTTGGTTTGCTATCTGTGATTTGTGCTCAGCACAGGCACTGCCAGGTGAGCACACGGCTAATGCGTGTCTCATCCACTGCACAGCAGTGACTGCAGCTTGCACTGTGTCCTGGAGCTTTTCATTGCACAGCCCAATAAACTGCAGCTATCTAACACCACCCTACCCTTACATAATCAGAACTGCAACACTCTGGCACCAGTCAGTATTTTGTTTGCCTACATGATTATGACCTAAAGGCAAGAGCTGCACCTGGGTATATGGCACAGTCTCGGGGCACTTAGAAACGCTGTCTGCATTAAAAAGCTGGTTAAGAGCGTAATTTTATTTTTCTGTCACATTTTGGTACTAGCTAAAACCCTTGGGGGAATAATAGAAACAAAAGTATGATTTTGCCTATTTAACTGCATCTATTCTAGCAGGACTTCCTTGCTAAACCTCAATCACCAAATCATTTTGGTACAGTCTATTTCTAAGGCAAGAGATTTTCCCTTTACTTTGCTGTTTCTGAAGTCAACTACCTTGCAACTGAAAATAAGCAATTAAAGTTGCTCAAGATAAATCTAGTCACATTGCAGAAATTTTATGATTCACATTGCTTATAGCTGCAGAGAAGCAAAAGTTTTCAGACAATAGAAATTATTTGAGAGCTTCCACAGAGCACTGTGCTCCTTGTTAATGCACAGTTAAATGCACATAAGCATTTATTTAGAAAGAAGATTTTCAAAGACACAGAAATGGATTAGACAGTCTATTTCTAACTGAAAGGTTTTTATCCCTTTGAATATCTTTCCTATCATCTTTAATAGGATCTAAACATATGCTTGAAGGTAAGCAGAGGCTTTAGAACTGAATAAGCACCATCTTAAGCAAATATTTAAATGTGTTACTGACCTTTGTTCTGAAGGGAACAAACAAAAATCCAAAACTAGTTTATATCCATTTGCAATTATTCAATGTGAGTTATTTAGATATCTCCACCTCAGTTAATTGTTCAAGCTGCAGAGCCAGTGAAATATTTTGCTAGAGCAATATGTGATATAAAGTCAGCATAACAATAACACACACTGTAAATGTCAGAAGGTTATCTCAATCCAGAGTTCCAGCACTAAATATTAAAACCTTTTTGAACTATCTTTCATAACTTTTACAGTAAATTTTTCATCACTTATAGCATCAGTCTGGAACTGAAAACTTACCACACAGAATTAATTTCACTTTCAGATGCGGAGTTTTGTTGTAGAGGCTGCGCAATCTTGTTCTGGCTCCAAGTTCTGATCTGTATCCCATCATTGTGCCTGAGAACCGTTTTCTGTCTGGAGAAAAGTCGTCATTAGCAGACATTCTTCCTCGTGACAGAGATGAGGAAAATAAAAAGCAAATGTGCATTGCAGCAGAGGCAACAATGGCACACATGACAAATTCTAACGCTGTTTCAATATTCAACAGCACTTGCAGCTGTACCAGGACAGCAGAAGTCACAAGCAGTACCATTTGGCAGGCACACTGGTGGTCTGACTGTTGTCTTTCCACATGCAGGCTCTTGGCTGTGGCTGTGTGGGGCAGGCTGTGCTCAGCCGGGGCGCGCACGGGGGGCCCATGACGGTGTCCGTGGGGTTTGCCATGGCAGTCACCATAGCAGTGTACGTGTCCGGGGGCGTTTCTGGTAAGTGACTTTATTTCTTATAGAGCTTTATTGCTACAGTGTTAAGGCTCCCTTGATAAAGGGCTTCCACTTCATGATATAAGCAATCATGAATTTAGCAATAGCAAGCACCATCACAGCAGAGTCCACAATGGAGTTTTGCCAGTAAACCTTGTGTATTCTTATTTCCTCCTATTCTTTGTGTTTGACAAAGTGTCCCACCAAATTCTGATCTCAACTACAGTGTGAAAACCTTGGCAGACCTTTGGCTTTTATGGAAAGTGTTCTATGCAGACACATGGGTGTTGCTTTGAAAATTCTGTCAATAGAGATGATCCTGGGCAGAACAAGCACTGTGTTTAAAGAAATAACCATGAAGACCAATCCAGCAGTCACCAGATAAAATGGTGGCCAGCTACAAAGAAAGCAGAATGACTCACTAATGGGTATAATGAACAGGATTCACATTATAAAGTACAATTTATTTCTTCATGTCCTATGACAGGCAATAGCAAGTCTGCTCCTGTCTGATTATTCACAGAAGTAGCAGATCATAGAAAGCAGAAACACCAAAAAGGTTCAGTACCAGAGATACATTCAATGACACTTTGCCAGTGTACTGTCTTTCCCCTTTATTTCTGCTGTAACATGTCCTCAACATGTACTGGGCAGGAATCTCTCTTTAGTCCTGGGGCTAAGTCAGCTGGGCTAACTAACCAGTGTCAACAAGTGCCCTATTGGATGCTGCCTTGCCACCTGGTTCCACCATTCAATTTGGCCAAACTAAGATGTGAAACATTAGCAAAACTGTTTTTAGCATTTAAAGTCTTCCTTTAAGATAGAAAATGATGGGTTGTAACAACAATGCTGTGCATGAAAATACACAATACTTTGTGTTGTGTGCAGAGTTTCTATTGGCCTTTAAAGCAAATGGTGCCATGTACTCCAGGTCTCATAGAGGCATTTCTTACCCTTTATAAAGAGGGTTAAGTTGGTCTGGACAAATTTTTTTAGGTATAATTAGGGCATTAGAAATAGTTGTTGTAGCAGAAATTACTGTGGCCATTTCTCTTCTCTTTACAAATTCCTTTACAGAGGCACCATGCAGAAGGTTTCCATTAGAAAGTCTCACATTAGTAAGTGCTCCAGGTTCTAAAAGCAGGCAGTCTTGTCACTGTCATTGATATAGACCAGAACTCTTCCTTAATATCATACAAAATTAATTCAGCAGCACATTTCTATAATCTGAACTTTTAACTACAGCTCTTGGTTTACATGTATGCAGCTAAACTCTTCTAATGTATCATGAAAACAAACCTGTGAAGACGTGTCCACATTTGCACCTTTAAGGGATATTCATCTCCATCATTATGTGGAAAATTAGAGTTCAATCCCAGCAGGGCAGAGCAGCTGCAGATGTTGCAGTATTGTGCTTCCTGTGTTTTCCCCATGACAAAGGATTCTGCATGCAGTGCATTTTCTCTGTAAAAAAAATAGGAACAGATATTTCAACAGGCTGTTATTATCCGACACACGATTACTAGTGGACATTTCAGAATACAAATTCCTATGTAGAATTTGTTAGCAATTTCTGTGGCTCTTGGGCCAAAGTCTCATGTTTAAGTACTGCTAAAATATTTTCTCATCAGTTCTTTATGTAATTCTAAAATAATGGTAACAAAATATACTGTCTGCATGTTTGCTGAATTTGAGCTTTTTTTTTTTTTTTTTAGGAAAATTCCCCTTTTTAATTTTCCTCCATCCAGTTTTCCTCAATATCTAGATAATTTCCCACTATTTTAACCAGCTTCAAATCCATGACTGTAATCACTGCAACTACAAAAGAATGAGGAACACACCATCCAAACTTTTTGTGGTTTTTTTTGTTTTTTTTTTAAACAGTAGCACAGGAACCAAGAATCTTGTAACTCACCTATGTCAGTATGACAGCCTTCAATTAGACTTTTCTTTTCCATATTTAATGTTAATCAGCCCTCTGTAATATTATGACTTGTCCTGGCCATCATAGTCACCCTGTATTATATACAGATGGGAAACAAAATCAGGTGTTGAAAGAAAGGAAAATTATTAATTCCAGTCAGAGTAAGGAACAAAAGACAAGATAACAATTAATCAAAATTCACATGAAGGGCTTTTAAATTAGGTGCCATGTATCTATTTGCTCTGTGCTGAAGAATTTGAAACACAGTGAGGAATTCAACTTTTAATTCAAGATTGCTGCTACTGGGTCAGCATTCTGGAAATTATACAAAGAAGGTTTTATTCAGCTTGTTATCTGTGTTTGTCAGTTCATTAAGTTTATTATGTATCAAAGGTGCCTGGATTTCATAAGATAATGATTCACTGACCTGAAGTGCAAACAAACACAGAAACTGCACAGAGGCCCTTTCTCCATCACTAACCTTTGACAGATAAAATACATGCCCATTCAGTTATTTTACCAAAGGCCATTTTTTTTCTGATATTCATACAGACTGAAATGAGACCTTACCTGAAAGATAAGCAAAGGATCCTATGTCCTTGCAAAATGTTGGGGTTTTATTATTCAGTATTTATTACAAAGTAGTACCTGTTAATTTATTGGGCAATTTGTATTTCTTAAGTAGCAACCAAGTATCTGTAAACAATGAAATTTTCCAAGAGCATACAACACCTTTTTTGTTGACAAAAGATGTTGAGGGAAGAGACCATATAACATAATAAATATTTCAGAAACTAAAATTGTCACAGAGAATTCCAGTGTTAATGAAATCTTTTTCGTGCATGAGTTTAGGTGTAGCTACTCCTGAACAAAAAGGAAGGAAGTTTCACACAAAACTGAACTTTGTTTCAGCACAGCCACTTTATCAGTTTCCTTATCATGGACCTTTCCGGAAAGCACAAGAATAGATAAAAACATGGTGAAGGACTATGCACTGCTGCCCCCAGATCCCCACAGCCAACATGAAACTGGACAGCCCCAACATTGTCTGATTTTATCTCCATGAAAACTGAGATCTTAAGTAACCCCAGGTTTAAGACAGGGACACAAACATGACCTAAATCCAGGGCACTCCAGTACTGTCTCAAGATATACGCTCAAGCCAGTAACAATCCTTAACCTTAATCATAATATATGCTTGGGACACTAAAGGAATTTTCTTCTGCCCCAGTTTTCCCCTAAAAATAAAAAGCCAAGGCCTCGAGGAGAGAGAATATGTACAGAATAAGGGACCCTCCCATCACAACCAATGGGGGAGATTTACTGTTTTTCTAGAAGTTGTCTTTAAGTTACATACTGCAGGACAGCAGTCTGATAAAGAGCACAGTCCACAAGCATCAACAGATGCACAGATCTTAGTTGCTTTTGCCCTCCCTCCTCTGATTTCACCCAACTTGTTTCAGTTTAATTGCAGTCAGCATTTAACTGCAAAATGACATCTAGAAAAGCATGTACTGTTCTGGTGTTCCGAAGTGCCCACATTTTTACAAATTCTTCACCTATTCTTATGTATCTGAGTCATCCATATGACTTAATTTGTGATTTATTTTTCAGGTGGCCACATAAACCCAGCTGTTTCATTAGCCATGTGCGTGACTGGAAGATTAAAATGGACCAAATTACCAATTTACATATTAGCACAACTCCTGGGAGCATTCGTTGGAGCAGCGGCTGTCTTTGGGATTTATTACAGTGAGTACACCTTAGACATGCTCACAGGACAAACTAGAGGTCAGGCAGTCTCTAAGGCCCCAATTTTTCAATGAATGTCAGGCAGGCAGAGGACTCTTGTTCACACAGGGCTAATGGCAGGAATGATGCTAAAGCTACAAAAGAAGAAAGGAAGGAGCATAAAGAGTTTGAAGGGAAAAACAATGGCTTGAACATTTCAGGTACACTACAAATTTATTGCAACACTTAATGCTCCAGGAAATGTTCTGATATTTAGAAAAATTATTCATGGGAAATCAGATACTCTGAGATCATGTATTTCTCAGTAAGGATTTTAAATTACTTAATAGCCAGGATATAGGGCTATCCATCTTCCAAGCAAATTAGAAACATTAAAGACCTGCTACAAGTGCCTGTAGGCAAGAATCACCATCATCGTTCATTGAGGGTACAGGATATGAGATCAAATCCCTCCTGAACAAACCTAGACCACCCTTGAGAGGTGACTCTCCAAGGCAATGAACTCCAGGTACAGTGATAAAGGGGTCACATATTCAACAGGGGAAAAGAAAAAAATTACCCCGTCCTTGAGGTACGGGGTTTTTAACACAGTGTGTCACAAAACGAAAAAACAGTAACTGACTGACTGCCTGAATCCACTCAGATCAGTTGCTTCAACCCCCTACTCCAATACTCTGCTTCTACTGGCCCAGGCCATCTCCAACACGTCTCTCCTGTGGCCATTATGTCTGCAGACTGTGCTGGGTCTAGGCGCAGCAGAGGAAAAACAAAAATGTAAATTCCCCTTGTATGTCAGTTCAGTGCTCAGTACCCACAGTAAGCCCAAAGAGGAAAATCTTTAGGAACAATAACGGTTTTGGGAAGAGTTGTTTACTTTTTTTAAGGTTAATGTTAAAATTTGGAAACTGGAATTCTGGAACAGGATTTCTATCTCAATTTAAGTCCTGCTCTAGCCTAACTGAGAATTAGGGCTGTGGCCAGAGAGCAGCAGTGTGTCAACATGCACATGGAACCACAGGAGTCACTGTATTCTGCCACAGGGCCAGCAGTAGGGTAGGGAGCCAAAGTAGGAAGCTTAGGTCTAGGTTAGGGACATCTTCCTTATATTCAGGAGTGCAGGAATTTCTAATAGCCCTATCTCTGTTCAAGTCCTCCTCTTGGTCTAATTAATTTCCAAACTTCTTCTGTAGTTTTTACTTCCTGCAACTTATAGAACTGCCATGTACTCTTTGAGGTCTACTGAAAAATCACTGGTAGAAAAACAGACATAGGAGATCATACTTTTTTTGCACCTCTTGCAGAATAACACATCTCTATTCAGAATCAGAAAATACTCCTTGGCACTGAATTTGGAGCTATAAAGCAAGGGAAACCAGTCCCATTTGGAAAGCTGTGGTACACAAAACAAATACTTCAAGGCACAAGAGGAGAGATGAGACAGGAGGGTCTGAGGAGTACATCACTCCAATAATGGTAATCCAATGATGGTGCTCCCAGGAAAAAACAATCAGAGAATCACCAAATGCTTTGGGTTGGAAGGGACCTTAGACATCAGTTTCAGTTGAGAATGGGAAGTGCTCAGACCTATCACATATATTCTAGTCCTAGAAAACCTAGAAAAGTTTATGGAGAAGTGCAAGCAGTTATTGGCTTTTTCTACAGATGCATTTATGGAGTACAGTGATGGAAAACTTGAAGTCACAGGACCTAATGCAACAGCCCAAATCTTTGCAACATATCCAGCTCCCTATCTGTCCCTCATAAATGGATTTGCAGATCAGGTAAGTGCACTTGCTGTCTTAATTCTACAAATTAAACATAAAAAGCCATAAAAAACCAAGCAGTAAAAAAACACATAGATCTAAAAAGTGTGCCCAATCTCACCATTTTGGCCAGATGTCCCCTTATACAATACAATAAGAATGCAATGCTGTTTGCAGGGGGTTACATTTTAGTAATATTTTACAAGCTAAATAATTTCAAGTTGTTCTTTTCTCATACATCATCTTAATTGTTGCACTCAAAATGTCTTTAAAGCAATATATGTAAGAGGTTTTGCTCAGCATAAATCAATGTTTCTCCATAAATCTCAGCAGAGTCATGTCCATTTACATCAAAATCCGGCCCATTTTGTGGACCTATTATTCCTTAAATAATGCTTAACCAGACAGTTTAACATACCCTGAACAACTGAGTTTTCTGCTTGCACAAGCCTCCTCTCTTACCTTCTTTTTTGCAGATAGATTTGTAGTATTTATTTTTCAAATGATTGAATCTGAAAAAATCCTCAAATTCATTTCTAAGCTGTGTCCTTTAATTCCACTTATGCAACAGAAAAAAAAAAAAAAAAGAAGTGTCATGTCTTTTATTATATACTTCTAATCAACTTACCAATCTTCTTCAGGAATGCATGAAATAAATACTGCGTAAGGAAGGTAAGGAAAACAAGGGATGGTCTGAACACAGAGATTCATTACGTAAAAGATTGTGCAATCTGACTTCAAAAAAGTCTAAACATTATTTTGAAGTTTTGTAAGAAAGACAGTTCTGATCTTTGGATCAGTCAACAGATTTTTCCCTAAGATATTTTTACCCATGCATGTTTCAAAGCAAACTTAAAAGCAGACAAAAGACAAATAATTTTTAAACCCCTAAAACTTAAGCTTCTTCAAATCAGTATAAAAACTGAACATTTTGACATTGCTGAAGCTTTTGTCTGTTTTCCCATCAAGTTAATTATTAGCAAAATCAACATTGACAAAGCATTTGATTTAAGCAGAGCTATATTTCCATTGAAGTAATTCCAAGAAAATTTCCTTCATCAGCTCAATTAGCATATGCAATAGAGAGTTCATGGTACAGTCATAAGTGCAACCCTAATTTGGGTAGTTCCTAATTTTAGATGCTCAGTTTTGACTTTGCAGATTTCACTTTTTCTTCTGATGTTATCCAATACCTGGATAAAGAGATGCATTTCTAGTCTAATTCATCAGCATAAACTATAGTCACACAAAACACTTCTATATTAATGGAACTGATTACATTGCTATGGCGGCAGAACTACCAAAAATTGAGTGAATAACAGTGTAAAATTGACAGGAAAAAAATGTGGAAATAAAGCATTAGACCTCACACAGGAGATGCCTTTTAAATCCTCTGTTCTTTTGCCACCTGCTTGTTGCATTTTTTTTTTTTCAAATGTCCTCAGCACATTTCTTGTCTTTGTCTTTCAGCACAGATACCAAAACTGCTTGTTACTGTGAAGTAGAAAGGCACTGAGTTCCAAATTTTGCTATTCTGTATAGTGGGATAAAACTAAATACCAGCTCTAAGCCACTCCAATCCACAGAGCTGCCATAGCCCCTCTTTTCATTATTGGAAAGAATCTACACATACTTATTCAATATTCTTTTCTTTGCCTTGGCCAGGTGATGTCAACAGCTGTTCTTCTTCTGGCTATATTTGCTATTTTTGACACCAAAAATAACAGCGTACCCAAGGGCCTGGAGCCAATTGCAGTAGGACTTCTTATAATTGTTCTTACTTGCTCCTTGGGAATGAACAGTGGCTGTGCCATGAACCCAGCCAGGGATCTTGGCCCAAGGCTCTTCACAGCCATTGCAGGATGGGGCATGGAAGTATTCACGTAAGTACCCCTGGAGATGAAGTCAAATGCTCCTGGCTAAAATTGTTTCTAGGAAAGTAAGATCCTGATTCAACATGGTACCAAGTCATACTTTATATACATACAGGTAATTCTTTGCATACCAGAAGCAGCTATTCATGCACTTTAAGCCAGATATCCTCTAGGAACTGGGCTTTAAAAAGGATTTCCTGCTCCTAGGGCAAATCAAACATGCATAATCTCTAATATCAATCATTGTTTCAAGAAGACCTTTCCCAAAATATTAGAGCTTCTTAGAGGTCACTGAAAATATGAGTACTTTCTTCTTGTGTCCTGCAGCTTTCAGGAAAAAAAAAAAAAAAAAACAAAAACAAAACCAAAACAGGAGAGAATTAGGAGGAAATATTTACTGGGTGCTATAAAAAACAGAGACATATCAGATTGATTTAGCCTATGATTACTTCTGAGTTACTGCAGAAACATACAACAATCTAAAAGCCTGACTTCCTGGCTGGGAGCGAAGGAGTGAAGGAAAAGCTCCCTTCCTTTTCCCACATTTCAGAGCGTTCTCAAATCCCCATGTGAGCACGCACACACTCTTGGCTGGCCTGATGCACAGCTAATTAGCTGCACATCAAATCCACATCTCACACGTATCCAGGGGAAGAAGCACTCTGGGGTATCTAAGTAAAAGTAATCTAGTCATTGGCAAGCAGATCTTTTAGTTTATTTTTGTATTGTTTGTTTTTCCAGTTATTTCTACTAGAAATCCCTAGTAGTACCATAGCACTGGAGAGCTCTGGTTAGTAGAGATTTTATTGTAGCAAGAAATAAAAGAAGCACAAATAATGTATATTTATTCAGTATGATTTCTATTTACAGAAATCATGTACCTAATTTGAGGAAAGCTATAGCAAAGCTTTTCTCATACAAAAAAGCCAGGCATGGCATAGCTGAAACAGGCACACAGGCACAGCAAAGGCCAGAGCCAGGCCGGATGTAGCCCAGCCCTGGTGAGCTGCTGGTAGGACATCAGCTCATTGGTCCAGTGACCTCCAAATTTTTCCTCCCCAGTAGCTCTTACCACTGCACCATGGGACTGCAGTTTTTTAAAAAATAAGGACACACAGGGTGACATCCCACAATGAGGATTCTCCTCTCTCATACCTGTGTAATTACAGGTAGTTGTTGACTGTGGTATTAGCCATGGTGTCATTCTATCATCAGTAATGTATTATGCACTTGGCTATTCCATTACTGAAAGTTTGAAAGCCTGATTGTATTGTGATCTAGTCACAGAATACCTGTGAACTGCCCTTCTCTCTAAAAGTATGGTCCTACTCATTTTCATTAAAAAACTGCCAGAAAACTATCTATACCAATAGATACCAATACCCTTTCCTAGTATAGTTTAAGGTTTTATATGAGAGGGAATGCAGTCCCACTGTAAAGACCTTGTTAAGAAATTTTAAAATGTGAACATAAAAAATAAGATACAAGATTGCTGATCCTTGCCAGAATAAACTTACAACAATATAAGGGATATGAAAATTTGAGGAAGAAGTCTTCCTCCCTGCCTTCAGTTAAAAGGCTACAGATATAACCAAGTCCAAGGGAATGATACAACAGGAATACATTCTTATTTATTTACTGCACAGGTCCAGGAGAGACTTAAGAAGAACCTGAGCCTTGTTAGGTAGCTGGAAGAGTCATGGGAAATGCCTGAATGATTGTACTTGGGATCCTAAATTTCCTGATGCTCTGCTGTGCCTGGGCATCTTAAAGTAGTGCAGCAACAGCTGACAAATTAACCTTGGATATCCTCACTTAAATGAAATTCACAACCTTGAGACAGTGCTTAAGCCCTCTAGTAAAGGCATGTCCAGAAGCTGGGACCTGAGCATGAAACCTCCACAGAGACACGAGGGTAGTGCGGTACAAACAGCAGCAGGGAATACTCAGGAGACACTGAACGTTCTTTGGGGGAGGATGGAAGCATCTCCCAAGGCAATTGAGTCCATATCAGAATGTTCTGGTGTTGCCTACAGAACAGCCGAGGACCACGGGGAAAGCCTCGCTTTAAAATAGATCAGATTCACAATAGCAAGACTTTCTACACTGTTCCCGAGCAAAAGCTCTAAACGTTGAGATAATTACCTGACAGCAGAGAAATCCTCTCCACCCTTCTTTGTGCTTGCAGGTACAGTAAATGCTGGTTTTATCATGTTCTCAGGCAGGGAGCTAGACTGGAGGGGAGCCCTTCTGCTGGACCACGGAATTGTCCAGATGATAGAATTCATTTAAGCAGGCGTTTTCTACATGTTGCTGTTACTACATTTTGCACAAAGACACCTGAAGGAGCATTTCCCCCAAAATCAAGCCAGAAGACGCAAGCTTCTGATGTGGCTTTCCTAGCCCGTGCAAATAGCTTTTTTGGTTAAAGGCTCCCATCAGAAAACCACGAGTCTTTCTAAAGCACGTGCTTAATATTCTGATAAATTTGGGGCAGCATTTAAAGGCGGCCCGGAGAGCCGAGCCCGGCTCAGCCCGCAGAGCTCGGGCCGCAGAGCCGAGCCCGGCTCAGCGCGCTCGGCGCCGCTCGCGCGGTAACGCTGACACCTCGTGGCCGCCGGCACCGGGACACGGCGGCAGCACCGGGCGAACCTGGGCTTGGGGAGAGCTCAGGAGACACAGCTCCTGTCTGTACCGGAATTGGGGCGGCAGAGCGGCCTCGGAGTGCAGCCCCGCAGCCCGGATTACCTCACAAACAGCGGCATCTCCCTTTCCCGCAGCAGCTGGCTGGTGAAAGGTGTATCTGCAAGTTTAAATGCGCCCAGGTTCCCAATCCCTGTAGCTTAAACACTGTTCCTGGGAATTTCCAGCCAAGCTCAGCACTGCTGCCAGGCCCGCCCGGCCCCAGCGCCCCCGGCCATGGCACAAGAGGGGCTGGGCTGGGCTGGGCTGGGCTGGGTTGGCAGCAGAACCGTGCGGGTACCAGGGGCTGACGGCACTCAGGGGCTTCTGTGATCTGTGCCTGGCACAGCGAGTTCTTGCTCCTGTGCCAGTGCCAGAGCACTGAGTGTCATGGACACTCCTGATCCCACTGCAGTTTTGGCAGCACCCCCACAAAGGCTTTACACCCAGCATCTCAGCGCAGGGTACCCAGTGCACCACTGACAGCAGCTGCTGCTAACAGCCAGGATTTGGAGAAGGCCACACAGGCACTGACAGGGCACAGGCCAGGATTTGGAGAAGGCCACACAGGCACTGACAGGGCACAGGCCAGGATTTGGAGAAGGCTACACAGGCACTGACAGGGCACAGACCAGGATTTGGGGAAGGTCACACAAGCACTGACAAGGCACAGGCCAGTTCATGGAACAAGCTGAGAGAAATCTGCCAAGAAACACCTTCATTACACACCCATGTAAAAAAACATCACATGGAAGAACACATGCTTGTACTTGATACAGCTTTTGTTCTGCAGATTAATTATATAAAACCTTAGTCCATGCTTGTTCCAGGAATTCAAGAGCTCAACAACCATCAGTGATTCAAAAAACAAACAGATTTATAAAATCAGTAAAACAACATCAGAAGTTATTTTATATCCTCAGGGCAAAATATAAATAATTCCAAAGGTAAAACACACACCTCCAAGGGATTTCTGAACAAGCTGTAATAGTATAATCAACAAGGCACCCATATTCTCCCAGTTCTATTCTTGCATTGTGACAAACATATGCTCACTTCTGCATAAATCTATACAACTGAGTGCTGAATAATAATCCTGACAGTTTAAAAGTTCCCCTGCAGCTTCCTGTAAAGTTCCTCTCATAGATTCATTTGTCCCTTTGTATTTCTGGGAGAAAAAAAAATAAAAATCTCCATTTTCAATATGCATGAAATTGAGGTAGCTGGATTTTCACTGGAGACTCACATATTCAATTAATACAGCATATTATCAAACCAAAACACCTTAATGCATCAGTACAGTTAAGAAACTCCATGCTCTGAAACGGATACTCAGTAATTTACTGTCTGAATGTGGACCTCTAGGAAAAGGAGAGAAATTCTACCAGCCCAATATTTCTGCATAGAGAGGCTGCTATTTATTTTTTATACAGTTCAGTGGTCAACTTCTTACTTTAAATATGGCTGTAAATCCACATATTTAAAATTAAATCCTAGTAATTGTACAAATGTAAACATTTCAGTGGAACCAGCATACTGGACTTTCATAGTGAATACAGAGATTCTAAGGTTAAGTTTTAGGTATATAAAACTTCTAAGCATGTATGTGCCTCTTGCTGAAAGACACCACATTTTAAACATAGATATCAGTTACTACATCATGAAATTTGCATCTTGACCACTGTAGTCAAGGATAATCAATGTTACAGTCACTGTGTTTTATTACACTGCTTAAGGTAAATACATTAAAAATTCAGTTTAATTTATTACATTTGTCCAGAGGAAGATAGTATCTACTATTGCAGGTGTAAACTTGCAAGTTTCCATGCAAGTGAAATAAGCCACTTTTATAACATCCTGAAAATCTGTTCACAAGCATCTGAGGACAGCACAAGTCAAGATTGCTGGGCAATAAATATGTCCCTGTTCATTTCACTGCAAGTCAGTGAAAAGTGCTTCTCACGAGGAAGAAATCATCCTCTGTCCCCAGATAGACATGCTGTAAAAACACCTTGTTTTCTAAAATGCACGTACATTTTAGAAAATACTTGGTGCTGTTATTTAGCATTTCAATCAGAACCAGCCTGGGTCGGGTAGGGCAGACAAGGGTGTCACCCTTATACAGAAATGGGAGACAAAATAGAAAGGTATACACTATAACAAGTAGCACACCAGTTGATCTGTTCAGTGACTAATTCACAGAAAGGTGCTCACTAGAGTAACAAATAACACTAATTCTTGTTCTTTTTGTCTTACAGGGCTGGTAATAATTGGTGGTGGATTCCTATAGTTGCACCTCTGCTGGGAGGTGTACTTGGAGCAATGATCTATATAATTTTTATTGAAATTCATCACTCAGATCCTCAGTCAGGAGAAGAAAATGAGGTGCATACTAAATATGAATTGACCAATATGGCATAAGAAGTGAAGAATTTCCTCTGTCATTTTGTTGTGCAGTTTTTATGCAAATGGTTGTTGGGACCATGTATGAAATCCATATGCTTCGATTAGAAATTCACCTTTCAAAGCAGAAATTCTGTATATAAGTTCAAAATTGAAGTCTTTCCATGAAACATTGGGTGATCACATTCAAAATTGGTATATTGAGAATGGGAAGGCTAAATTGTCCTTTTCATGTGGCTTTTAGGTCAAGTTATCTCTTAGATGCAATTGTAGTGAGATGAGGCACTGTCCTGTTAATTCAACTCATATGATCTTAATCATGTTGCCTAATTAACTGAAAATAGTTGAGATATTGATGCAAAACTGCATGCATAGCTAGTTAATGAGTTCAGTGCTGAATTAATGTGCAAGAGCATCACTTACTTCTTAAGAATGTTTGCCTAAACATTTAAAACAATACCCAATTTGGCTAAATGCCGATTGAAACAGTTTAAAATAACTTCACTAAATTTTATGGAGCCACTATTGATCAGCAAGAAATCAATTCCTCAATGATTAGGTTTAGTAACTCACAATATGATCACAAAAGGTAAAAAACTGTTTGTTGTAAGATCAGCACCAAAGAGACAAAGGTAACTTCTGCACAGGGTCTTCAGAGCATTAATGCTTAGTTATTTTTAGAATATTTACTTGACCTTTATGTTAGCCAATATTAAAATCCTTATGTAGAATACTAATCTGAATCTCTTCCACTGTGCTTTCTGGATACAATTCATTCCTGTGGAGATGGCACAGCAAGAGGCTGATGCTGTGCAAGGGTCAGCACAAAGCTGATCTCTATATAAGCTTTAAAGAGTCCTGCTGCTGCTGATTTATATAGGTGGATTTCATCTGCATTGTAGGAGCAATTTTTAATTGAATTTAATTTGAATTTTTAATTCAAAACTGGTCTCAGAGGTAATCCTAGATCTGAATTTTCCAAGGAAGGCCAGATCCACATCAAAATTCTGATGTGGGAGTTCCCTCTCACTAAAGAGAAATTGTTGGACATATATTCTTTCCTAAATATCCAGCCTTGAAAATGAAATTATTTCTGCTTAATCATTGTGAATTGAATGTATTCAGTTAAATCAAAGTTTATTTCTATTATGCATACATCTATCCATGGTTGGTGATGGTGATCATAAATAAACAGGCATCTGATTCAGCAATGCTCCTGAGCTACTTTCATGGCTAAACTTCAGAGCACCAGTTCAATTGCTCTTCCCTTTGGATTCCTACAACTCTGCTCTTTCAAATTCCACACTACGTTCCTGATTTCACTCCTGAAGTAACAAGTCCTTTGTGTTGCCACTAACATCCTATGTACTTCTGTGCAGTATCTGCAGAAATGTTTACACAATATTATGGTCAGAACCTGTCTCAGCATTTGGGCTGATCAGGTCTTTATCCCTGCTTGTCTTGATCACACTCCCTGTGATGCCATGGCAGGAAAGGGACAGAAATAACAGGTCAAGCAAAGCTCTGTTTGCTGCAGCTCCAAGTCAGATATTGCAGTATACTTGGGGGAATATAATTCCAATTGTAATTACACTTTTAAGAAAACTTACATAACCGTAATGAACTCAGGCTGCCAGAGACATATCAGCATTTGCAAAATGCTCATTTCATTCAGTGTGTCTCTGCTGTGGGTTAAATTCTGCTATATCCATGCACATTTGACTGCATCCTTGTATCACTGGCTGGAGAGTCTCAGGAACAAGAAGGAAGAGCTTGTGGAAACAGCTCTCAGTCTGAGCACAGGAGAATCAAAAGTAAAATGTGAAAATTAGTCCTAATTTTAGACCTTCTGTTGGCAGCAGAGACAAGCTAGATCCTCTGTCCTGTATATTGATAAACTGCACTGTGTAAAGCAGGATGGGGTGTAAATGCAGTTACAGATCCTTTGTTTTACCCCACCCCTTGCAGTGAGTGCTGCCTCTCACCCCTTGGCAATCCCTGGGCAGGAGCACTCCCAGGTGGCTGCCAACCATCAGTGTCTGGAGAGGGATTACAGAGGTAGAAACAGCCTGAGGGCTGCCCTCAGCTCTGAAAAGCACTTACTCTACCACTGACACCAACATCTAATATGAAATATCTGTGCAGAAAATAAAAAGAAACAGCTAATTAACAAGAAGTAACCAATTTTATGCAAAATGGTAGAGGCAGATAATTACTTGTGTTAGAATTTTGCATAGTCAGTAGGCTCCATATGCATCACTACATTGCTTCTTCAATTCATCATGGAAAACATGGGAAAAAGGAGAATACAGGTCAGGACTGAGAAAGGGACAGTTTATTTATACAGCCTACTCAGGGACTAGCCCACACTCGCTCTATGCCTGTGCATTGGCCAAGGTACATAAAGTTGTTCATTTTCTCAAAATCCTTTTGATCACAATATGTTCTGTCTATAAAACATAAAATCTTGTTTCTCCTACTCATGCCATTCCTATGCACAGAATTTCGGTATGAATGACATTTACTTGTCTGAAGTTATTAACATGCAAATCCTAAGCAGTGACACATAGCATAGTGTGATAGCATAACAATGTCTTAAAATAGGCTCTCAAATTGTTGTCAATTCTGTGTTTGCTTAAAGAATTTAAATTTTAATTAATCATTCAATATTTTGTAAATTGCTTGGGGACACAAGGTATTAATATCACAATTCATTCTGGATTCATGAATGCCAGAATTTCATTCAGTAACAAGGTCTTGTAGACCTGTCTCTGATTGACAATTTAAATTTCAAGGACTGAATTCCTGCTGTCGGGACAAACCTCAGCTGAATCTTTACTACAAAACCATGACCAGTATCTTCACAAGATAATGGGAACAATAACAATCACCTCATTCCAGAAACTTATACATACATTAGCTGTTTGATAAAAAACAAAAAGTATTTTGACTTTGTATGAACTATGCAATTTCCTAATATCAACTGATATTCAGTGGTCACACTTACATTAAACTAACAATAATAACAGCTGGCAACAAGTTTTTTCAGCTGAAAGATGTTTTGATTAATGAGTTAATAATAATCAGTCTTGATTTTAATGTTGAAAACAATTAATTTCAGGGCATTGCTTAATTTTCATTTTGGGTTTGTTGTTTTTGAGAGCAATGTGTTTGTTCCTTAGAGCTAAACTTAGTACTGGAGTAATTTGGAAAGCCGAATTAAAAGTTGGCTGCTGCAAGTTATTTTATTGAAGTCAGTGAAATTACTCACAAGGGGTAGCAAGGATAAGTGACCAGAGAACCGAGCTGAGAGTATGGCAGACATTGTACTTTCTTGGGGTTTTGTCTGTGGGTCTGGATGTTCAAATACTGTGGTTCAAAATAAATACAGTCAACTCCTAATAAATGCATTCCAGTGCTATTTTTATATGTAGAAAAGAAATCTCCCCTCTGGCACCTAAGGACTTAAGAAATAAATACTGCCTGTTATGATCTACGATGCTTTATAGCCTTGTGCTGGAAGAACAGATGGACTAACAAGCTGGGTTCCCAGAGCACAGCCCCTGTGGCAGGTTCTGTGGCTGAGCAGCAGTGCCAGAGCAGGGCACTGGGCAGTGCCAGGACAAGAGGCACCCACCCAGCCAGGGCCTCCTGCCCTGGCCCTTCTCCCCTCCTCCTGCAGCCTGCCCAGGGACATTTCTGCCACAGCTTTCCCACTGTCCTAACAACAGCCAGAGCCCAGGTGGGATAATTTGCTGAAGTCCCTCTCCAGAGATTGCTTTCAAGCACATATATATCACATCACATTTGGCCTGGAGGGCTTACAAAATGCCCCAGCTAATTTATCCATCTCCTCTACAGATTTGTAACAGGGGCATGTTTTGCTTTTTTCATTAAAAAAGCACAGGACAACCTGTGCTATGGGAGCAAGGGAAAGGATAGGTGCTTCAAATTTACTCTGAGAACCACAAAAACAAAAACAAAAACCCAAAACAAAAACAAAAACCGAAACAAACAACCCTCAGCAAAAATATCTGAAGTAGCAGCAGGCCTTTTATCCTCTATCCATCCTGATGAGCCTTACCCTCCTATCAGTCTTTAGGACTTTCTGTTCTCCTTTCCTTCTTCTGCCAACAATGTGTGCTGTGCTCTGTCTCCATACAGCACAATACATCTCCAGAGATTTAAATACACTGTGCTTTCCTCAGTTACTTATGAATCTTAGAAAGTTCTCATGAGAGCAAATTCAAGTTTCACCTCACATGCTTGTTTTTTTGGCAGTTGCTTGCATTTTTTCTCCTCTGTTCCCACCAAACAACCTTGTGCTGGGAAATACAACAATTAACTGTAACTTTCAGTAACAGCTGCTCTTTTTCTGCTTAGTACAATTGTTATTGCATAAGTGAATGCTTCTTTAAAACATGCACAATTTTAAAAGCCTTCTTTTTCAAACCACTATTAAAAATAGCACAGGATTAACCAGGAAAAAAATGCAGCACCCATCAGTTAGTACTTCGGATTTTTGTCTTCTATTTTGCACTTAAACTTGGTAAACAAATATTTTTAATTATTGTTCTATGGGTGTTAATGCCTTTGCTTGTTTGCACAGTCTAATAGCATAGCCTCAGAGAAGAAAGTAGTCGATAAATATTTTTATCATGGAGTTTCTTTGTATACTTGAATCACATATAAGAAGAATCCATATAGTACTAAGCTGGACATGACAAATTCATATAATTTTCCTCTTTTTGCTGACCACAACTTCCTTTCAAAGGTGTCTCTAAGATAGGGAATGTGAATAACCAGCAGCTTATAACAACAATGATTTCTGATCAGCTATCAGACACACATTTATGTCTTGGGTGCAAATTCTGATATTCTCAGTACCATTAAGAGGATCAGTTTGGGCACATTAATACTATTATTTCCTCAGCATTAGGTATATAATAGTCCAATAAGTGAAGAATACTTTCCACACCCTCAGAAATAACAGTACTTTGTTTCACTGCACAACTCTTCTCAGGAAACCTTGCCTGCCTTCCCATTATAAACACGGCTGTGAATGAAAAAGCAGCAAAGTAAACAATATGTTAAGACTTGAAAAGTCAGCATCTGAATAGAAGGAAATGAACAATCAGCCAGAACTGAACAGATGCAACACTTTCTGTAGCATGACTGAGGCATCAGATAATAAACATGAAGCCCAAGCAGCAGCACATGATTGGCAACAAGTACTGCTAAATTAAAGAGGCAGGTGTTTTGTTAATGCCTTTCAGACAGACTTTAAAAATTAATTTATTTTAGAATTAAAGGACTAAATTGTAGTGGTGGTTTTTTCCATAGCAGAGGAACAAAATTTGATGATTTGAACATTTTTAAATTATTGAAACAAGGAGGGGAAATCAAGGGTGGAGCACAGGGGGGGAAGAATGGAAATCTCAGGGGAGAAAAGGGAAAGCACAGCAGTAACTCACTCAACTGCCAGTCCTGTGAACCCTGCTGCAGCTGCTCAAAAGAGGCAGTATGCACCTTTCCATTAAAACCACACAATATAAACACAAAAACTGTTTCATCTTCATTTCCATCTCAGGTGTTCAAGACATTAGCAAATGATGGCTACACTGTGCAGGAGACTTCTGCTACACAACCATTCTGCCATCTAAGGCAGGAAGTTTGGCTTCAGTGCAGAGAGAATTCCATCTCATACACATGTATTCCCCTGGGGGTTCATGTTTTACAGGGTATAGAATCAACATGTTCCTGGAGATGCTTGCACTGTAGAAAACCTATCAGGAACACAAATAAAAAGAGACTTGAATCCAGCTGTCAGATTTCCATGGAATCTCAGGGAATAAAACAAGTGCAAAGGCTTCTCCATCAAGTCTTGGAAGAGGAAAGCATAACAGAAAAATTTTGATTCAGAACCACATTGTCTTCACAGCTAGGGATGCTTCAAAGTCACAGGCCATTTGCAAATGTGACATATATGCAAATATTTCATTATCACCTCAGAGGTTTCTAATCCAAGAAAATATATAATGGCTGAACAAAATATGGATAGGAACACACACACATTTCAATCTGTTCTAACACAAAAAGACAAAATCCTTCCTCACAATGGAGGTCATTTTAAACCCTATTTGCTATCACAGGTGGTTCTTTGAAATTCAACATAGGAAATCAATCATAGATGTTAAACCAACTAAAATCTACTTAAAATATTTAACACACCTGAAAGTGGGCTTTTTCTTCTTCCAAGTTTTTCACCTGCTTTTCTGATACAGCTGGCAGCAAACCTCTGGTTCACTCTTGGGCTCTTGTCTTGCCTAAGTCTTTCACATCCACTGAGCATCAGACCCCACACAAAATATTCCATTTACATGAAGATAAAATCAATTTTGAGGCAGATTTCAAAATACATTTTGTTCCATGCAATTTCAAAACATATACTGCTAGTAAACTGGACTTCTAACGACTCACATGCCAATTACACTCTTTTCCCTTGCCTTTGATCAGATGTATTGCTTACAGCAACCTGGCAGAACAATAATTATCTCACTAGGGCAGATCTACAGTACACAGGATTTGGATTTCCTGCTAGGGAAATCCTAGAACAAGAGACATAGTTCAGATATTGGTGGATTTTATTTGTTGTACAAGATTGACCCTGAGAAATACTGTGTTACAGGATATGATGCATAAATCACTGACAATCAGCTCACCTTCCAGATTCAGGACAGAAAGTGTTTAGGCTTAACAAAATTCTTCTTTGTACATCTGGCTTCAGGTAATTTAATTAGCAATTAGAAAGCCAGAGGCAAACATATTCCTAAAAGATAGTAAGTGAACTTCAGAGTACAGCTATCCACATGGAGAAACTTAACTTCATGCCCAAATAGTGTTATGTACAGCTTAGAAAAGTAAAAAGTTATAAAAGAACTATGACATTAGCCTCTCTGATGGTGTTTTAATGTTACCATGATTGAGATAATCAAACTCAAAAGTAACTAGCTTGTTTTACATTCAGACTATCAAAATATTTTTCTTAATAGATTTTTAACATCACAGCCTCTGGCTATGAACTTTGCTACTGTCATCATTTTCACTGATACTCCTGAATGTGTTCTCCTCTGTTCCAACTCTTCAATATTTATTTTTAAATAAACACAAAGGAGATCCTTTCCTGTGTGCTCTTATTTGACCTGATAATAAACACATCCTCCTTCATGACCATCCCTCCTCTGCCCTGGTACACACAGTGATGCTCCCCACAGGCATATGGTGTGTTGGGCTGTGGGAGAGCAAAGTGTTACACACCAGGCTTCTAAAATAATTGCAGCTGAGTCAGCTCTGGAGGGTTTAATCCCACAAACCTTCCTCCTACAGTGACTTTGGAAAGTTTTTCACTTTCAGAACAATCCCTTACTCTGTAGGGCACCTTTATCAAAAGCAGTGCCTAGCACAAAGGCTCTAGTGCCACCTCAACTTCATGGTTATGGAGGAAGAGGACCACTTAGGAGGGGTTCACTGCTGACTAAAGGTGTCCAGCTGTTCTGAGAGTCAGATAAAAGCTTAGACTGAAAAAAAAAGAAACCTATTGCAGCATTTAAGCCTAAGGAGATACCTCAGGCATATAACTTGTTCTGCTGAACATCTCTGGCCAACAGGTATTAGACAAGTACAGAAGAGGCAAATATAAGTTGTCAGGGCTGTTGTCATAAGGATTTACCTGTCAAAGAGAAGCTCCTGGTGAAAGGCAGCCCTTTAGAGAACACTTTTTTCAGAGTATCAACACTACAGCACCATCTAGATTATTTTGTCAGTTATCTACCAAAAGCCAAAGCACTTGTAAGCATTAATAATAGCCCCATACTCGCTAGTAGACTTTTTTAAGCAAAGCCTGGTTTTAAGTTCCATTTGGACAGGACGTTGTTTATCACCATTACTTACTGTATTATTTTTTTTCAAGACTAAGCTAGAGAAGCATTATTTTGACTTAAAATATACATTGTAAGTGTAATGAGTATGGATGGTAAGATCACATTAATCTGAACATTTTATTTATCTGTCTCAGTCTTGAATACATGGACTATGTATTCATCTGGCTGCTTGCTTATTTGAATGTCTTAATTAGGACATTTTGAAAATCTAAACAGCTCTCAAAAAAGTAATTTGTAAGAACAAGGTCTATTGTGTTTTCACAGAGGTGTGGCTTCTGTAGTCAGCAGCAGAGTAAATGAGCAAATGCAATGGACATAGGAAATGCCACCCTTGGGTCACTCAGGTCCTCTGTGCCCAAGTGGTGAGGACAACTATTAGGATGTAAGGACTGAGTGGTAACATTTTTTTGCTGCATGTTTGTGTCATTCTGAACAAAGTGGTGATGCCTCATAGCACTGGTATGATAATGACCAAAGCTTTCCTGTACCACTCCATCATAGTCTTTGATCCTGAACTCAGCCCTCTGTTGCAGGGGAGATATATTAACCTGCACCATTTGTGCAGTCCATGATCTCTCTGAGAATGCTAATATAATATAGTTTATAACTAATGCTGATTTCCAGTAAACTGAGATCTCTGTGCTCCAGGCACACAGTTTCAGTTCCTTCTTACCTGGAGAAGCATGTAGCATAAGCTTACTAAAAGAAGAAAATTATTCTATTTTACACTGAAAGCACAAAACTTAGTTATATCTAGAGATACAAGACCCTTATACTAATTGTGCCAATAGTCACAATATTTGAAATCTGTTCTATACTTGGTCATCTGAGCAGGGCTGCAGTGTTCATACCCCATTACCAGGCTAAAAGTGCCCTAATTACATTGTTTGTGTGTGCCTGAAAAACTTCATGCTGCTTTTGGACAGGATGACTAGTATCTCTAGGGAGCATCATGAAAAGGTCATGTGTATCTCACAAGACCATCAGAAATCCCTAGACTTTTAACAAACACATTAATTCATGTTGAATAGCTCACATTCCAGCTACACTTCTATTTTTAGATTATTTGTTGTGCTTATATAAAGAAATGCCATCAGTTTTAAAGTATTTTTAAAGATACAAAGGTAGCTGTTGTCTTCTGTGCAAGAGGCTGTGGGGGAAGAGGCTGCTTCCACTGTACTGGAAGGAGCCAGAACATGGCAAAGTGACCCATACTGGAATGTGAGCTAAAGGCTCCACACTGAGCTGGGGAGCTCCTTGTTAAACTGATTGGTTGTTTTGTCCTCCCAGAAGCCTTAATAAAATCTTGACAGCAAAGCAAACGCTCAAAGAGCACATCAGAATATCTCAGTCAGCAATGACATGATCTAATGGTTACTCTTCAGTCAATATCTGAGATTTTCTTAAGGGATAACTACTTTTTCCTTTTTAAGTGCTGAAGGGCCAAAAATTAGAGAGGCAAGGTTTGCCCACAAGAAACAGAACAGCCCCTTAAAATTATTTACATATCCAGAATACTACAAAAGTACTCTACAAAATGGTGGAGACAGCCACCAGGCAGAGCTGTGATAAGGATTTCTAATGGGCACAGACAAATTGCAATGACATTCCAAATTTGGTAGCCAAGTTATGGAAACCTACATACAATTGTTCTCCTTAAGATTTGTTCTAGAAAAAAGCACTTTCTTATGAACCCTGAATGGTGTTCTTCTGAATACCCATATTCAGAATAGACTAAATACAGAGCAGCAGGTATATTGCAGGCTGCTAGCATGAATTAAATACATGGAAGTGTGACTGTTTAAATGATAGCTAGGCCAAAATTATGGGTTCTACTAAAGATGACTTAAAACTGGGTCTTCATCCAGAATTATATTTCTTTTATTCATGAGAAAGCTCCACAATAAACCAAGTCCTAAATATAATCCTATTCAATTCTTCAAAAAGGGAATACTAGAACTGTAATGAGATCAAATTTTCTTCTTTTGAGCCTCTGATAATAGAATTAAAGCACACCATGTGGTATTTTACACTTTTCCCCTACTAATTGTCTCACCACCAGCCTTGCACAGTCTGTATCTTCTCAGTATTGAAGCAGTTGCCTTAAAATAGTAAAGAAAACATGAACACTACATCATGGAGGACAAAGTGTTTTAAAATATGTCAATATATTGACATCTTCTGGTCTCTAGGCTATTTATATATAGGTGGTATACCTATAGTAAGCAAATTTAGGAACCCAGGAATTACAAAGGAAGTCCATACAAGAAGTCACTGAATTAAACAGTAACACATGGCCAGAAAATACCTTCCAGAGACCAAAGAGAATAAAAATTATGTAAACGAGGCAATAGAAAGAGATCACTTGAGATGTGTCTTCTATATCCTTGTCATCTTAGAAGCACTATGAAAATGAAATATTATCAAAATACCTGATTATCCTATGAGAAAAGGGAGCCTAATTGTGCAGACTAATACCAAAAATGTATAAAAATGTGTAGCCTTAGCACATTGCCCAATGCTGCTACAAAGTGGTATTTGATCTTGTGGGACCACAAGTTTCTTATCACTCTAATTCCTTTTTTACCAGCTCATGATTTTTAATCAGAGCAATATTTCCACAGTCCCCTTTGCCAATAGAGAATTACATATGTACTTAAGCATATGCTTATGAGAAACAGGATTGCAAGCTCATCGCTTAATTACTCGATAGAAAATTATGTTTAAACAAAAGATATAATGAGAAATTAATTAGTTCCCAGGACAGCTGAAAATAATGGTGCAATGCAACCTGCATATTTGTGATCCAGAAGTTTGTTTTGGTTTGCCTTATGCTAGCTTTTATAACAGCAATTAAAAGCAAATATTCATGGTTTGAAGTACATAGAAGAGTATGAAAACATACTCCAAAATTCTCTGAATTCTGCAAATCATCAAAATACATTTATTCATGGTTTGAAGTTCACATAAGAATTTATGAGAATTTGAGTCATATCAAATTGACTGAATATATCCCCAAATTCAAGACATGCATTAGAATGTTAAGGTTCCCTAAAATCTGCCCAACCATTTGGAACTGACTGTAGGGTGATGGTTTTGAACTGCAGTCACAATTTATTGACTAGGCCCATATTTGCTATAGAAATTGATACAGTGCAATAACTTAGGACTTCATGACCACTGAAAGCAAACCCACTGATTTTAGCAAGTTTTGAATTGGGTTCTCCATGGGCACACATAAAACATTTACCTACTTTCTCTAGCTCAATACTTCCTAGGATATAACTGCATTTTCTTGGGTATTTGCACATTTCAAGGATAACTGATCATTCTTTTCCTACTAAATTGTTTTGATCTAGACTTACATGATTACTGGCATACTTCAGTAGTAGTGCACTTATAATGATGGCAACTAAAATTATGGAGTCAATATTTAATCTGTTTATCTCATGGTAATAGACAACCCTGTCAGCAGTTAAGAATGCATCAGAACCGTGTGATTCAGTCAAACTCTTTGGAGATGTGCAATACTCAGAGTAGTTGCCAGCATTTCCACTGACAACCCAGATTTAGAAAACTATAAACAGAGAGGGAAACTTTTTAAACTGCTAACCCTCAGCAGATAGCCCTCACTTGAAAGTAATTTGTACCTTTTATAAACATTAGCCTATAAAGACATGATGACGCGTTTTAATCTCAGTGAAACATGTTGCAGAAAATCTTGACACAGTTTACTTAACCCCTCTTATAGATGTAAACCATATTTGACCTCCCCCAAGACACTTTCACATACCACATTCACTGTCTCATTCATCTGGGGAAAATACCCAACCAGTACTTTCAGGATCATGAATTGATTATAATTTTCAGGTCTTTTTGAGTTCAAATCCAAGAGATGTCATCAATTCAGTTTTGAAAAGTAAGTGGTACCAATTTATACCTCATTGCCTAGTTTGAATTGATTTCTAAAGAGTAGCCTATAGTTTACTCTTGAATTCTTCAAGTCAAGGCCACAAATCAAGTGACTCCCAAATCCCCTGGTTGGGGAGCTCTGGTGAAAGGGAAAGCAGACACAGGGATAAACTGAGCCAGGGAAACTCACGCTTGGGAGAGCACAAGCAAGAGCAGGACCTGGCAGAGATGGGGTAGGGAGCCCAATCTGCTGGGTCATGCTATCCCCCAGGGACAAAGGGAAAAACATTTCAGCCAACAGGAGTCTGGAGAACAAAGGTAGGGATGAACTTTCAGAGAAATAGATACCAATATTCAGGTCTTGGCAGGCACTACTTTGGAGATTCATCTTCCCCTTGAGATGTATCTATACACGACTACTCTTTTGGCACCCTCCTAAATCATTTCAAATCAGACTAGTCATGTACTTTGCATGCAAACCAAGGTATTATACACTGAAAAAGGGAGAGTATATTTTAATAGATTCATGTGATTCACTAAGAACCAGTAACTTCTCATGGAAAACTCTCACTGAGTCTGCTGAGAGCCCACATTTTTCCCTTCTTCACTGTTCTTTATTTATTAAGGAGATTTGGATGACAGCAAGGTTATTCTTTTCTTGAAGTTCAATTTCTTCTCCTTCATCTAAAACCACAAGCTGCTGACTGTGAAATTGCAATTCCTCATGATGAAAGAGAAAACATTTGCAATAAGACATTAAAAAGGAAGATCATTTAAGGCCAGAAGGAAACATGAAGTCTTCAAAACAAACAAGATATGGCACTTGAGGGTATAAAAAATATATATTCTGAAGATTTATAAGGATAACTGGATCTTTAAACAATGCTGGTATTTTCTGGCACTTTTTCTGCAGCTTTCTGCAAAACTCTTAACACTGAAAGAACTCCCTTGATTTCTCCTAGTGCTTTCTGGTAATTACATCAGTCCATTTTATCCATATTCCTGATTTCTAGGAATTCACCTTCTGCTTTCTAACAATCCATTCACTGCTTCCTAGGAATTTTGCCCCTACTTTCTAGGACTCCCCTCACATTTTTGAAATCCTGATACTTTCTAAGAATGTCCTATCCGTTTTCTGGGAATTTTTCCTACACAACTTTCAGAGCGTTCTATGAATTCACATGCTGCTTTCTGGGGATGTCCCTGATGTTTTCTAGTATTTCTCTGTATTCTCTATAAAATGATGAATTGCTTTAAATTTTTAACATGATTTTTAAAATGTTAATTTCAGAACTTTCCATTCATAATCCATTACAGAATTGGGATGCAGGCAAACTGTTTCTTTTCCCCTCTGGAAATGCATGAGAATTTACTTTAATACAAAATTATTTCATCATAAACTCAGTATAAAGGTACAGATTCTTAAGCTGTACTTTCTTGTTTGCTACCATACTTATTTACTGGTATTAAAATATTTAGACTATGCACTATAACTTATTTTCATAATTCCTGTCCATGTGATAGAAAATAATTGTTAGAAGTTCTGCTACAGGATTCTTATAATTGCTGAAGTTTAAAGTTGATTAATACAAATATTTGATAGGAATTTTATTACTACTGATGTGTTACTCAGTTCCTTTGCTGTCTATAGACAGTTGGCCAGACAGTGTTTTTCAAAATATGTTTGAATGCCCTTGGATTCACATGGAGTCCAAGTTGACATCTTGCGTGAGAGTGAAGAATGATTTTTAAGTGCTGTCTTGACATTTGAGGTGTATCCTCATTTTATAATGAAATATGAAGCATATATTACACAAAAGCACATTTTTCCTAAGAGCTTCTATTTCTTTAAATTTCATTATTTAGTATTTCATATTTAAAAGGTGGGGACCAGTAAGTATTTAGCACATACACAGACAAGAGAACAAACCTTCCTACACATAATTTGCCAGCTGCTACACAAGCTGTTGAAGTACTTGCGCATATAATTTTCACTGCTCTGTGTTGGGTGCTGAAGGCTGGACATTCCTCACTACAAAATCACTACTAGAAACAGAATTCTACAGCAGAGGACAGAATTATTCACTGTCCATCAGTATGAAATACACTGCAAATGCTCTTGCAACTCAAATGGTGAAGCAGAAGCCAGGAGCCAAAATTCCTGTGGCCCTGAGCCTGATTAGTTGAGATGTGTTATGCACTAAGGATGCTTGTCAGCTTCTTTAGACCTCAGACACTGTGAACTATCTAGCCTACATCTGATGTCCCCCAAATGCTGTTAAGATGTGAAGCATAAATGTTCCAACAAAGTTTTGTACTGTTTGTGAAGGACCTGTTATTTCTTTCTTAGTATTCTCCTAAGATTATGGCTTTGCAGCTAGGTCAGCAACCCATCAAAAATCAGTGAAAGTCTGCAAAAGCACATAGACCTGGTGCTGTTTCCATTTCCATGCAATGTGATAAACCAGGAGTAAGCCCAGTGAAAGTATTAAGGTTGCACTAATGCAAAACTCACGTAAGTGAATGGAAAACCAAGGCAGCATTTCTACTGAATTGTGTTTTTCTCTTCAGAATGCATACTGAGAATACTTTTAAGATTCCAACACGTACATGTGAAATAGCTGCAATACCTAATTTGTAATCCTCAGATTTCATATTCACATGATGAATCTACATTGTCACAACAGAATAAATGTCCATGGGAGTGGACATTTTTTCTGTCTACAGAATTAAAAAAAAAAAAGAAAAGTAGACAAAACAGCATTTTGGCAATATGAATATGCTTGCTAGGATTTAGGACAAAATATTTCCTTGCCAAATTCTTCTCCTTTCCAAAGTCATAAACAAACATCATAAAATAGTCTTACATTAACTTCCATCCAGATTTTCTTTTTAAAATCTAATTCAGTCTTTGTGCTATAGACAAAACCATTCTGTTTACCATGTGTCTTCTCATCCTCACTGAATTTGATTATACAACAAGCTCCTAATTTAAAGATCATTGAAATCCATAGAAACATTCATATTCATTACAAATTATTTTTTTCCCATTTGAATTAGAAAGACAGAACCAGCAAATCTCATATAGTGTGGCCTTCTGTAGATTATCAGTGCAGCCAGTGGCAGATCTGTGAAGAACTGGGTGCTTTTCACTTGTTCCTGGAGCTGGCCATCTCTTGCAAACAAGTACTGCCAGGATTTGAACAGTCAAAGGCACTTTTTGTTTGCTTTCTCTTTAGTTCTGTAATGCACACAGTGGATGGAGGATGAAGGGGTTTCTGCAGGCTTTGGGAAATAACATAAGCTACAGTTGTCTTCAATTCAATAAAACTACACACACTACCTATCAGCATATAAACTGAGCCTTCAGCTGCACCTTTCTAAATAAAAACTTTCTTCCCACACGGTTCAAATCAGCTGATGCAAAAATCAGTGATGCAAAAACTTTCCAGAAGAGGTTAGTTTAGAGGAATGACTATACTCTGTTTTCCCTTTTTTTCTTTTACAGAGTTAATTATTTAAAATTCTGCCAACGAATACATTCTTTTTTCCCTAAATTTTAAGACAAGTGTGTAACCATTTAACTTCAATCAATGGATTTCTAACAGCCAGTTAGATATCACAGTCCATTATTAATTAGTGAAAAAAAAAAAAAAGTATCTTATGCAGAATCTAGATTATTTGGAGCATCATGTACTCATTTAAAAACTAAAAACACCACAGTACTTATTTTTTCCAAATTTTGCAGGGCAGAGTTATAGCTCCAAAACTCAGGGAGACATTCTTCAGAGGCAGTCTCCAAGAGACAACATTGCTCTCCACAAAGAAAAATAATGCTCTGTATTTCACAGAATCACAGAATGGTTTGGGTTGGAAGGGCCTCAAAGACCTCCAAAGTTCCAACCCCCTGCCATGGGCAGGGGCACCTTCCACTAGACCAGGTTGCTCAGAGCTCCATCCAGCCTGCTTTTGAGCACTTCCAGGGATGGAGAATCCTCAGCTTCTCTGGAAAACCTGTTCCAGTGCCTCACTCTCTGAATAGAGGTAAAAAAGTGTTCAAAGCAGACTTTGTAACAAGAGGTTGAGAAAAGACCTTGGCTGGAACTGTGGCTTTACTCCACTTTCCAGAGCAGGCTTTGATCTGGGCTTCACAGAAACCAGCCAGAGTGGAAAATTACCTCCCTGAAATTCACTTCAGTGTCTGCTGGTTATAAAGCCCTGGAAAGTCAAAGAGGGTAGATGATTTCAATTTTAAAGAATCCAGAATTAACTTCTTCACAATAGCAATTAATTACACCACTGTGATCAGTAATGGGGTGATTTATGTTGGGATTTGCCCTGCAAGAAATATTCAGTAATTAAGAAGTTCCCATGTCTTTCTTTTTTGGAATGGGAAACAAGATGGCTTTTCACACATAACACTGCTCTTTAAAGCTATAATAATTTGCTGTACCTGCTGTCCCTGTCTCTAAACAGTTGTAAAAAGCAGGCTGTGATGCAGCACTGCTGCTTAGGAAGGGCAGGTAAGCAGCAGCTGCCCCATTCTGGTCCCTCCACAGTGCCCACAAGAAGTGTGACTGCAGCAGCTGCAATCCAGGCTTTCTCAGCTGCTTTGGGTACCAATAGCAGCAGTGCCACAGTCACTCAGCCTTCTGGAAGCCCGTGGCTCTCCTGTGCAGCAGCCCCTGACACAGAGAGGCTGTGTGTGCGCAGGGTGACCCCTGGGAGAGCTGCACTGATCTCTTCCTCTGGCTCTACTGCCATGTAAGTGAGCTGATGGCACCAAAACTTCAGGGAACGACTCAAATGTTGACTCTCAGCATCAGTTAGCATGACTTTATCTGCACATCTGAAATATAATTTCTTTTAGTGGATTTATGAAGATATGACAATCTAAATAATACCTGGAGCAATTTCCTCTTCTGAAGAGTAAATGCAGCTGTTTGTAATGAAAGATCCTTTCATTACAAACAGCTTTCCCCCCATAAAACTCCTGGATGATACTTATCCCTTTGTGAAACATATTCTAGTTTACCACTCGGTCAGCGGATGGATAACTATTTTTTCCCTGTCTTACTCATCCTGAAGGAAAAAAGAAAAAAAACACCAAACAACAAGAAAACAGGAACACATTCTCCTGATTATAGCAACTTTCCAACATGTATATTAATGATACAGACAGTAGACATTATTCTCTCTATTGATCCATGATTAGTATCTCATGCAAAATATAGGCTACCTAGAAATTTCACCCTTACAGAAGGCAGCAGAAATGAACAGGCATTTTAAAAGCTTGGATTTAGAAATTCTATATGGCAAAAAAAACCCATCTTGTCCTAATGAATGAAAGGTAATTAAGAAAGAAAACCAGAAACAACAAACAACAACAAAAAGTTAGTGAAGGAACCATCTTCCTCAGATAAAGCTTTATAACAGACTCAGTTTTGGAAAAGAAGGTTTCAAAACATAAAAAAGGAATTTGTCTACTGTATTGAAGAGAACAGTGTTTTGCCTACTTTTTTTGGTAAATAAATTTGATTTAACCAATTAACTATCTGGCTCCAGAATCAATCTCATTTTGTCATGGAAACAGCTTGTAAAACCCTGAACATAAGGAGAGTGCAGGCTGACGTCTGAAAGTTTCAGTAAAATACTCAGTACTGTTACATCTGAGAAGTGCATATTTGCCAAATGACAGAATGCAAGAAATTGCTGCTCCCTCTTGTTTAAGACGAATTGTGAAACCTGGATTGTGAGATGTCCTTACTTGCCCTGTCAGGCAATTTGCCAGCATGCTTTGAGTCCTTAACAGAGTAGTCATTGGATTTCTGCTTTATAGCAGTATTTAAAAGACTAATGATAAACTAGAAGTGATTTCTCTGTGTTTTCCAGCCATAGATTATTCTCTGGCCACCACTATAACATATTCTGTAGGTAGTTCTTTACAAACTGATTCCCTTGCTCTGCATTCATAGGACTGGTTAAAAGCGAATGAGTCAATTTGCACCACATCATGAAACAGAGCTAAGAATTGAAATCCTGAATCCTGACCCAGACTTCTTGAAGAACAGGGATTGGGGCATTTGCTTAGACTAGGCATGAAGCCTTTCCATTTATAATCTGCCAGTGGATGAATATCAGATGGAGAGAAAGAGAAGGAGCTGGGGAAGGATAGGGATGTAGAAAATCAACATCTCTCTTGGACTCACACTTGCAAACAGAAGTCCACGCAATTTGGATTCTCATTTCTGTGAAGTGAGTGTCTTTCTGATTCCTACATTCTTACCTCTGAAACACCATGGATTCACAGTTGCATGAAACACTTCAAACTGAGCCAAGGTCTGAATTTAATTACTATTCAATTCTATACAAACACAAGCTCATCAGTATTATCAGGAAATCAGCTCACTGTCCATGTAAAGGCATAATTCTATTTTCTGTCCTTAAGACTTACTGTCAGACCTTACAAACTAATACTGAAACTCAGTATGGGAATAATACTTTTGAAAATAAGAGATGTATCATGTAAACCATCAGAAATTTTTATGTAATCCTTAGTATGCAAGGTTGTTCAATAATTTTTTTGCTTTCTAGGAAAAAAACTCCACGTTTTCTTACAGAAACTATCTTCAAGACAAACATAGTTATGTTATACATGAACAGAAAATTTAGTAAGTGATAGTCTATTTTTAGTTGTTTAACAGCCCTAGTATAGCCATCTTGTGCTCTTGGCAGCATACAAACATCAGTGCTCCCAGCAAATGTGACTCGGTAATAGTAAGTTGCCACTGCTAAAGTGACTCTGAGCTGATGAATGTACATAGAATGAAATAAAACCTAATAAGATCTTACATGCTCAAACAAAGGAGTACAGACATTTCAGATATTGCTGAAATTTGTACTAATTCAGCACTTTGTGCCACCAAATTCTATTCTCCTTGTACTCCCCGAGGCTGGAATTGCATTAAAAGAAACTTAATTTTCAAGAAAATACAAATCACAAAATAAAAAGAGAAGGGAAACTTTGATATACACAGAAAATGCCAAGAGCAGCAAAATTTGTGCTAACGTTTTAAAAAAAAACCATAAAAATTAATTCTTAATAAGCCCAGAAGAAAATGTTTTTTAGCAGGCTACAAAGATGGGAAGCATTCCCATTGCTGGCAGCATCCTACTGCTCTGTGCACTGATGAGAGAAGCAGCACAATCATTGCAGGGGAATTTGGGAACAGCTGATCACTCCATGTGCCCCAGAGTGCCCAGATGTGCCAGCTGTTCTCACTCCAGCTCACTCCTTCAAGTGCACAGCTTCAGCCATGTCCCTTTGCAGGCACAAGGTGGCACCTCACTAAGATTTTTTTTGGCTGGTCTGTGAGTTTTGTTGCTTTTATCAAAGAATCTCTTCATTTCATTCTCATTTCAAACAATTTTCAATTTTAAAAATGGTGATGCTGGCTAATATTTTACCTATTTTAATGATTATGCCATATTCAAAAATCCAAACTCAAAAACATTATGATTTTAACACCCCATTTCTTCAGAGAGTGCAAATGAGTCAAAATTTGTCTATCATGTTTGTAATTTGGGATCAGAATTTTACACACGCACACTCCCAATTCTCATTTTTACATGTTTGTAGATCTGCTGCAATTTACAGACTTGGAGAACAGGGAAACTCTTATCTCCCAGTGTGCAGGGGCAGCATGGAAGGAAAACACGAAGCCTGAGCTCTCTGTTCCCATTCTTTGGCTCAGTTCATACAATGAGTCAGAAATGAGGCACCAGAGACTGAAAGCAGAGAAACGAACACACAGAGAGAAAAAGGCAGTGTCACTTGAAAAGCAGATAGTGTCATTTTGGCCTGCTGTAGTAACAGAGATGCTGTGATGGACAGCATTTATGGTTTAAAAGCTCTGTATTTTATCCTCAGGGTGATAACTCTGAGCTTTCTGATGCTTTTGACTTTGAACTTGGAGTAAAAGTTCACCCTTGCAGAAGGTGACCCAGTTTGAAAAGCATTCTGCTCTACAGCCAGACAGAAAGCTTTGCACAATTTTGGTACCAATATTAAAGAAAGCTGAAATTAAACTAGAAATAATTGTCAAGGGAAAGCTGAGTCCATCTTACAAGAGGAGGCTAACACCTCCTTTGCTTATCATGATAGTATAAAAAGTATTCTTTTTTTTCTTTAAACACATTAGGGTCAGGGGTAAAAACTTGAGCAGAGAAGCTGAAAAAAAATGCCCCCCATATTAAAGTAGGGGACAATCAGGAAACCAGAAGAAGGTTTCTGCCTGGCAAGCCAGAGAAGTTCCTCCCAGGAGAGTGCAAGATGCAGGAATATTTATTCATTGTTAAACAGACCCTGATAGTTGTAGCCAGGAGAGGGATAACAGAACAGAAATGCCACTATGAAGAAGGGCTGGCTTGGATATTTACTGCTAAGCCCTGGGGCTGGCAGACAGCAGGAACATTAAATATGGGCTGTAGAATACTCAAAAGAAATGCAAAATGAAGACATCCTATGTTGCTTTAATGGTTTATTCCAAAATTTTGTGCACTTCAAAGTACTGACTACGTTAACTCTTCTAAGATGTTGGTTCCACCCTAGCAGCTGTAAATGCCTTTCTAAAAAGTTTGTTGTCCTACTTGTCTCAGCTCAGCTGATTATCCTAGTTTCTAGTAATTAAGATTGCATTTCATGATTCTCAGCCTTAGTCAATTAATGTTTACAGTTTTCCATGCTACAAAAATAATACTTGTCATTATTTTAATTAAATTATTCATAAATGGAATTGGTTCCACTTGAGATGTACGTATAATGCGAACAGGACTAAGTAGACATATAATTCATCATAAATTTTGATGCATTTTTTATGCTAATTGAAGATACATGGAACTGTTCACATTAGATGCAAATCTTTTCAAATTATCTTCCTGCTTTTTGGAGGAAAAAATCCAACATTTCTTCAAGCTAAAACAAGGAAATAATTAATAATTTTTTATTCATTTTTACACTTCATTTCTGGCAATTTTTTTCCAGCCCTGACATGGTTCTGAGAGTCTCCTTGCACAGGTGCCTTGGTGTGCTGCAAAACACACTGAGAATAATGAGGAGGCTGCTTTTTTCTGCAGTGCTGCCATATATATGCTGTCAGAACTGTGGCACAAAACGTGATTAAGTCTGATATTCTGTTAGGGAGAACGATTAGAAGAGCTGTAAAATCTCTTATTTCCACAGCCATATATTTCAGATGCTTTCTTTTCTGATACAATTGAAATCATGGCTATTTGCAAATCATATTTTTTCCGGTTGGAATTCTCGTTGGAAAGAGTTGCCAATATCCAACCTTCTGTACACAAACCAGTCATTATCAGATCATACTCAAATAATAGCTCTTTCATTTTTTGTGACTGTTAAAATGTTTCCTCTGTGGTTAATTAGGCCCATCAGGATATATTGGGTAGTATTTTATAGTGTAATGGATGCACTGTTGAGAAATCATGGCTCAGAACTGAAACTGATTTTTTCCACATTCTGTTACTAATTTCGAAGGGTATTGCTCTGATATATTCTACCAGCACCCTCTGCCTTTTCTTAAATGTGGAAGTCAGAGCGTAGGGTGGGTTGCTGAAAAATCCCCATGCCTTTTTACTCTTATAAAGCTGTAGGAACTCTGCCTGGTAGCAGAGGCATTAGTTGCTTTGCTCTCTGAATTCCTACAGCCTGTTCAAGATGAATGCAAAAGTTACCTTTGTTCTTTCTGCTTTCCTAGTTGTCTGTCTCAGACAAAAGTACATAGCTGTTATTTATGTTTGCCTAAACAGAGGAGTGCCTGAACTGAAGGAAAGGGGCAGTCACTAACAAACAGAAAAAGATTCAAAGAGACAGCCAGGGTCACATGGCCAACAGGCATCATCATCTTCAGCTTCATGACTCTTGTTTCTTTTATCTGTTGCTTTTCTTGGGTTTTTTCTTCAAATCACACACAACTGAACTTCTACCAGTTCACCTCTCCTAGAAGGGATTGTGGGAAATGGCTGCTAAGACCTGCTGTTGTTTAGATCTCCCTTGTTCTCTTTGGTAGCAGGACAACAGCCTTCAATTGGATCTGTGATGTGAGCATTTTTTTGCAGCCCTTGCTCTGCTACAGCCTGCTGGTTAAATTATTTCTTCAGACAGGCTTATGGCAATTTGATGACATATGAGTACAAGGAAAGGTCAAATTTTGGCTCCCAAAGTCTACAGTAATAATAGTAATTAATTCTTACCCAGTGGTTGTAGCTATATAAGCACTATACAAGAGAATTTCAGTATTACTATTCCTATGTGACAGCCAGCAAATCAGAAGGAGCATGAGCGTGGCCGAGCCAGGAGGAGAACATGGAGCTCTGGCTGAGCGCCCTCTCCATGCTGCATTTTAGTATTTGTTAAGGCAGCAGCTAAAGTAAAGCTCTGCCCAGCAAATCACTTGTGTACAAGTATTTAGGCCACACTTCAGCATGAGACAGCACATTGCTACTGACTATTAGAGCTACATTTGCCTATACCACAGACAGTGTGAGCCCTTGATCCCTGGAAAACATGGATCTTACTTCAGCAGTACTTGAGTGCAAGACAGCACAGGCAGAAAGAAGAGAGGACTGTGAGAGTCAGGCAATCCTGAAAACAGCTTGCAATCCTACACAGAGCCATGACCAGGCTCCAGCAGGCTCCAGTCAGACCTTGCTCAGACACTGCTGGGGTGAAGGGGAGCACAGGATTGCCCTGGATGGCACTGCCAACCATGAACAGTCACCTTCTGCCAAATTTCCATTATGTTTCCAGACAATTCAAAGCTGTGAAAGGACTCGTGCATTAGAGACAAAACTCTTCTAGAGATCAGTGAAACACATCCAGCACATTCTATAGTTAGGGGGAGTTTTAACATCCTTAACTTGTGACTACAGTGCAGATGTCATGTCTGAGAGAAGATGGTGCAGTCACACTATCCCCAAAGCCTTCTCCTCTCTGTTCCAAAAATCTGATAGTGCTAATTATGCCATTTGCTTGGAGACACTGATTTTCATTTTATAACCGCCTATCTCTTGTGCAAAGGTCTGAAACCACTCGCTCATTTCACATAAGCCACACAACAGCAACCAGGAGACAAACTCAGAGAATAAAAAGGTAAGAAACTGGCACTTAGATCATTGTGCTCTTAGAGCCCAGGGGCTGACAATCAGATTAAGAATCATTGTTCTAATGAAATAAAAAGAGATTCACATCTGTACCATTCGATTTTAGTGCATAACAATAGGATTGGTTAAAGCACCCTGAATCAGGTCCAAATTATGATGTAACTGCTTCACACTTCCCCAAATCCCAAGTGTAATTCTTTTGTGCTTCCAGCACCGTTTCTGCGCTGGAACTAAGACCACACGAGGGCAGTGTAGGGGGGGAGTAAAACCCAGGGATGAAAATTAAGCTCTAAGTCTGCTTTTCCTGACTCTTCATGAAATCTGGAGAGGTAGAGCTGTGTCTACAGAGTGGAGTGGCCCACAATTACCCCACAAACTACAGAGGAAAGTTTAAAACTTCTGTTCAGCCTCTTCTTATCACTGTATTTTCTCCTGCCTTTATTTCCTTCACCACTTCTGTGAATATTCTCTTTCCTAGAGCTGTGCGTCTGAAGTGTCTCAGAAGTTGAGACTTCAGTACACTCTGCTCTGCAAACATACAAAGATTGAGCTCCTAACAGAAGGGAAATTGTAAGAGATTTGGAAAGTCAGGCCAGCAGTTCAGCGAGGTGAGCATTTTGTACTGGAGCAGAGTCTCCAAAACTGTGGTTAAACACCCCTGGATTCCTTCATCTAACTCAAAATGCAAATTCTCCCAGGAAAGCAAATAAGATCACTGTCCTTGACTTTTGACAAATATAATTTTTGTATTATTTCACGAGGCTAGGAAATATATTCTTCAGAAACTCTTAGCTAAGCCTCTTTTCCATTCAAATCCTCTGCAGGGTTCAGTTCTATAACTCACTGACACAGCTGCTCAAGTGATTTTTTTCAAGATGAAAGCAACGGGAATTCTTAAATCCTCTAACTCGGTTTTACTGTGAATATGTTCTTAACACATGCAATATGCACTTAGGTAAACTTGAGATTATTAAGTTTGTCTGCATTGTGCTTGACTCATCCTAGGACATAGCTGCATTCTTCAATTTCTTTACCTTCAGTTTTGGTTTCATAAGTGATTATTTCTTTGAAAATTAATATTGCTATTACTTTGATATTGCAATCCTGTGTAGCTAGATACAGTGATAAAAAAGAGCTTGCTCTCATATCCTTAAGGAAACATGCAATTTTTTTAATAACCCCAGTCTCCTGTCCAAAGATGTATTTTTGTCCATTGCATGCTCTTTCTACTGCTGTGCAATTATTACTAAGGCATAGTAACCTCTTCCTTCTATTTCCACAAGCAGGGCATTACATCTCTTGTATCAATCACACCAGCCACAGCTGTGACACTGTATACTTGAAGAAAGCAAGAAAACTAATGAGGTTAATAAAAACTTTCTATCTGAAACCTAGTATTACTTCCTCCCACAAAATTCTGCTTTTCAGGGTATTCCTTCATGACATCCTGCAAAATAAACTTATCATATTCTCAGTCACAACTAACAGTAAGATAACAAGCCCAGTAACTGCTTCTGTGTGTCACACAAATCTTTTCCTTGAACAGTGATTTTGCATTTTACTGTGTATCTGATCAATTAAATCCCATATTAGGGCTACATTTTGAATCCTGTTTCCTTCAAAATTCATATTTACTTGCATGGACCTGTGCTCTAGTTCAAGATTCAGCATGTAGAATACTATTTTGCACATTTTTTACACACCAGCTTATGCATCCTTGGTCAGAGCAGGAAATATAATCTCCTTCATCCAAAACTCCTTATTCTTTCATTCAGCCACAAAGCCAGCTTCAGAGTAACTGCTCATTACAGACAAAACACTGGTTTATCTTATGGAATGGAAGTCAGCCTTTTATTTAAAAATGCCCATGATCTGGGCCTACATCTTCTCTGTCTTTCTCTTCTGTCTCTGACAGTTTGCTATAATTTGAGGGAAGCCATTCTGATGAGTTTGGGTAAATAAAGGTTATGGTTGTCTCCCAGAGAGAATAGCATTTAGGTTATAATAGAAGCTTGCTATTTACAGTTTAAAAAAGCCAATTCTGAGTCCTGTCCTGAATGCCCAACTACATATGTGACTGATGCAGCGCATTTTGTATATTTTGGCACAAGAATGTGGTACACAATGATCTTATTTAGCAATATTTTGAAGAACATGCCAATTTGGAAAAACCAACCATTCAAATATGTGACAGAGCTGTTCCTTCTGAGAAAGAGGGTATAAAATTGAGAATTCTTGGCTTGCGATATAACCTATCCACTATTTCTAAGGAGGGAGTCTTCATTAACGTCTATTTTCAATTTTTGTTTTATAAAATAGTTTATGCCAAACTGGGACATATCATCAAGTAAGGCCAAGTTGGGTAAGCACATGTTTTTTGTATACAATGAAAAGTACATTGTGGTCTGAATTGTGTTCAGACTGAAATCTTTTACTAAGCTGCTTTTGGTACAGAGGGGTTAGAATGAAGGCTTAGAATTAACCTAAGATCTCTTGTTGTTTATGATTGAGAATATTAGTGAAAAGACTAATTGGTTTGTGTATGAGAAGTTTAGAAATATACTGTTATCCTTAATATCCAGTGCTGGTTCCTTCAAGTGAAAAAGAACCGACTCATCCTGTGCCTCAAATATTGCAGTATTGGTTTCCATTATCCACCACATCAGAACAAGGACATGCAGACATGTACATTTTACTTGGCTTTTACTAGGTTTTATAATTAACATTGATGCACTGGGTTATTATTGAAAGGATGGAGACAGCTGTGGATTGTTTCTGTTCAGATTTTTTGAAATGCTGATTTTCCAAAGAGATTTAGATGTCTATAAATTCTACTGAAATATAAATGGGAATCTGTAATTCTGCTGAAACTGTTAATGATGTACTCACTGTGTTTCCCTATTTCTTTTATTAATAGATTTTTATATTTTCTCCTAAATTTCTGTAAATTATATACAAAGTTACAAAATACAAAATAAGACAGTTGTAATACGTTCAGGCACAATTCTAAAGCTGTTTTGTAATTTTAAATATTTAACATCTTGTTGTAACAGCAATGAATAGATACTTGGCAAGGTTGACTAAAACAGATGTTGAAAGAAGAAAACTAGTAGCCATTTAACTGTGCAAAAGGGCTCAAACATGATTTGGAGTCTATGGGAAATGTGATATGAGTAGTTATTGTTGTGTCTGCCAATTAAATAAAGCTCATCAAATTATTCATAGCAAATAAAATCTGTTGCAAAAACAAACCCATTTGACTCATAGCAGACTGTTCAAAGATGCTTCAGTTTCACTAAATGCACTTTTCCTTCATTTGAGAGAGATTAGGAGACCATCCACAATGGTTAGCAGTTGCATTGATTGATGTGCATGACAGTGACTGGTTTTTTTTTCTTTTCCTTGATGACAAACGTTGACATTTTGGAAGGAATAGATACTTTCCTATTTATAAAGGACACTGTACTTTCAGTACAGTTCATAAGAGAGAAAATAAAAAAGAATGAGCACTAACACATCCTAACAGCTCTATGAATAAATCCTAGTAAAGTACTGAAGCATGACCACAATAATTTCAGTTAACTAATGAAATGAACTCTTCTGGTATAAATGTTACATTGTGAGGAAAGAATAAGTGTAGTCACACAACAACTAAGTGATAATGAATAGTCATACTCAAGTTTACCATGAATATCTGAATATATCACACTGCATAGAGCACACCAAATACAGCACCTTTATTCAAAGGCTCTGACTTCTAAGACAATAAAAGTATGTTTTAGTAATAGCTTTCATGCTGGAAATGAATTTATTATTTTTCCTGACTTTGAATCTGCTTCCTAGTGAAAGAACCCACTTACACTTAGGAGAATGGGAGCACAGTTCTGCTTTGTACTTGTTGAACTTATCTGCAGAGAGAAAATTGCCCAGCCCTATAGTACAGTCTGATTCCAGGCTATATGAAAGGATCAGACAGTGTTTCTACTTCACAGCACAGAGACAAAGGTTAAGGAAAGCCAAGACCTTGGGGTTCAAATCTGTTCCTTGCTGCCACCATAACCATTCTGTGGATTAGGGAGCTTTCTTGCCATGTGGCTCTCCCAGAACTGGAACAGTTTCCCATAAACAACATTTTCAGTTTAGCTGTTTGTGTTTATACTATTCTGGGGGGGGTTGGGGGTGGTTTGGAACAGCTGTGCAGTTGAGCATTTCCCACTAAACTGGTAGTTAAAAAACACTTTATGCAACTAATTCAGATGCTGTACAACAGTGATAGCACTGGAAAGCAAGAGTGATGCTGTAGCTAAACAGCACAGTAGAAAGATAAAGACTGTGAAACCTCCTGCTCGTATCTTACACAGTTTCTGCGGTTCCCTCACCTTTCAGACAGTGTGGACCTTTTTAAAATAAGCTGTAACATAATTAGAACAAAATATAGATCTTTAAGAAACCATGCATAGAATGTCTGGAATATTTTTTTGGACTTCTCAACAATTTAGAAACTTTTACTTCTGGAAAAAAAACAACAGGCACCTTGCTAGCTAACCTCATTATCCAGAAACACATATCCAGAAAGCACTGAGCTTCTGTTTTTAGTAAATCTCCACTCTCCCTTTGCTTCCCATTTTGTTCTGTAATTTTGCAATGCTTCTCAATTAAACTGCCTTCTTCATGATAATCAGTGGCCACAAGTTTTCCAACCCATAAGCAAACACCCTCTGTCCCCCAATAGTCTCTGTCTTTCATCCCAGTGATGACCAGAATGAACAGTTCCCCCTGTTCAGTGAACACACTTCAACACCTGCATGTCTGGGCCTCAAATTATTTCTTTGATAGCATTTATGTGTACAGCATCTTTTGTCCCACAGCCTTTTAAACAAGCCAAAGACATACATGCTTTGTCCAGAGGTCATTTAATCATGGAAATGCAGCCAGCCTCAGCTGGAAATACAGCAACAGTTAATAGTGCATAGCAATATAAGAGCAGTTTAGGTCAGCAAACTATGAATGCATTTGTTCCTAATGAAGCTGCTGCTGTAATTTAGGAAAGAAGCAGAATAATTATTCAGTTTGGAGTTTGGCCAGGAGACTAAAATTAACAGCATTTTCAGACTTCAGTAAAAATGCTCAAGAGTTTAAAATGGCCACAAAGAATGTGGACCTAGGTTTTAAATTTCATTTGAAAGATGGATGAGCAGGTCATTTTGCTGTTAATGGGTCTCTAATTGGTTTGCCTCAGAGCATTTTTTTGATCAATACTTTCTACTTCTTTGCGTAACAAAGATTCTGCATTCATCATGTCTCAATATTTTTACGTTCAGTGCTCTGCAATCCCTTAGTTATAAACCCCATGATTTAGTAAGACCAAAGTGAAGAAACTGGAGTAATTTTAGTAGTTTGTACATTGAAAAGCTGTGACTTTCAAAACAAACAATTTTGTCTTATATCTATGAAGAAAATCAAGAATTTTCCATCTAATGGTTTTAGACCAAATTAGGTTTCTTCTAGGAGTTGATTTTTCTGCTTCTTCTGCTTCCTTACCAAAACAAAGATGGGAAAGAAAAGTGTCCTTTTTAATTTTAACTTGATGACTGGGAATTTGGATGCCCTAGAATTACAAGTGGTTGTCCCAGGTGAATAATTGTTTCTATCCCTGTCCCATGCTACACAGAGAACCTTATGATTATTCACCATGGTGCAGGAGAAGGGCTTGGCTCATCCCACTCGGTTCATCTGCTGAGGGCCAGGCTCCTCTAATCATGAATCAGAGCTGCGAGTGCTCTGGATATGAACATGGACAAAACTGACACATGGCTATTTGCATCAGGAAAAGCTGAGTGCAGACAGTCATACTGACAGCAATTCTTTCCCAGGAGCCTCTTTCACTCACAGCAAACCAGAATATGCTGCATCCACAGGAGTGCCATGCTCTTTGCTAGGGTAGCACATCAGCACTGATGCACCAGCAAAGCTGTGTGAGTGCAGCCTTAGCCAGGCCTATAATCTACTTCTGATCTTGGCAGTAACCTCCCACTGACATAATTGATAGTCTGCTTTCAGTCATGGACTTCACACAACCTAACATTTACACTCTGGCCCACAATTATATTTAGAACATACACACACCTCTTCCTGCACAAAGAATAAAAAGCTGCACAGTACATCTTTCAAGAAGACTGAAAAGATTCCACTCATCCATCCCTAAAGACAAAAGTCCTATTCAAAGTTTTCCATCATGTTGTGCAATAGTAGTTAACATTGTCAATCTCCTCTATGTGTCTTACAAAGATCAGAGAAACAACTAGGATACAATTTCATTATTCAGGTGAAAAATATCCTTCCTTACAGCAATCCAGTTACTGAGGAAGTAATATATGTTATGAGATATTACCAATATATATATATTTTTCATCAAACATAATGAAGCTGGAACAAAAAAATGTAAGACTTAACATATCTGTGACTTTTTACCTCAGGAGACCAGCACAAAGCAGAAGGTTTTATCAAGTTATTTTATTATGAAAGTGAGTGATGTGCATGCTTAAAACATCCACCGAGAGAATTAGAGGCTGCAAAGTATTAAAGTAACCCTAGACCACATTAGCATAGCCTTGATCTGCAAGAACAGTACTGGCAACAAACTTTAACTCAGTACTGATCTTTTTAACTTCACCACAGTTTCTTGTAATATCCCTTGTTATGTCGAATTTTAACTTCAAATGCAGTGAGTAAATTGCCCCATGTGTTTAAGTCTGGTCCTGATTTATACAAAAGGCACATTCTCTTTCTTCAAAGGTTGACTGAACAAAGTCCAAGAACTGTACTCAAAGGATGATTTTTGGTTTCAAGTTAGCAGTTGAAGAAAGTTGTGATGTTTATGTTGCCTTTTCTTAAGAATGTCTACCATAATCTAGAAAACACACCATAACAACTCCCTAGTAGGTCTGTAATAAAAATATTAATTGGGAATACTTTTAAAGGCCATCTGATTTGTCATCAACAGAGGAGGATAATTGTTCTTTAAGGTGACCAAGAGTGCCTGCCCAGGGAAAACAACATAGTCACTTCTGAAATGTTCAATTTCCCATAGATCTGAGCTTCTGTCAGTCAAAACAGCTCAAGGCTTGAAAGAACTGGAAAAATGTAACCTATTTCCCAGAAGGCACTATACTAACCACTGCAGTGCATGCTCTTTTAATAGATTTATGGCTTATATGTATTATAGTAGTTCCTCTTTTGGCAGCCCACATTTTAAAGAAATTTTATTTACTTTCTTCTGGGATGGAAAGTTTTTCTCCTCATAAATCAGCCTGTTGCAGAACACAATCATAATGGCATTTTGCTGCTGCTTGGAAAAAAGGCAATCAGAGCGCTGCAGTCCTGAGGTGCAGTCAGGAACCAGCTGTGCATAAGCTGCCTTCCCAGGAGGAAGAGATTGCAGCACTGCTGCACCTATGGCATTCCACCACAATTCTCCAGCTGCATATTGACTTCAGTCCTTGGGACACAGAGTAACTCTTTAAAAGTCAGGTTTTTGAGGGGTTTCCTTCTCCACACCCACTAGTCTCAATGCACCCAATTTCCCTGGACAAAATCCCAAACCAACTTCCTTAACAGAACCGCACCACTCTTATTCAAAGGCTTCAGTGAAAATAAGAGGCCTTGCAGGGAAGCGCTTCCTTCCAGAAATATGGTATACATGGATATTTTACACATTAGGATACTGCCAACATTTTAAAATGCCAGTTGTTGTCAGATCTGCAGTAGCTGGGCCCTGTAGTTCATTAACAGTAGCTATTTCTGTGAAGCCATGTTCAACGTAACATTGCTTACACAGTTTAATTTAGCACTGAATTAACATAAAATACTGTCTAAATCCTATTTCCTGTTTTATTAACTGGTTATTATCTATTATTTGTTGTCATATTCTGTTGTATTCATTTTGATAAGCATTTAATTTAACATCAAGTAATTTTTTCTTCTAAGTAATGGGATCATCTTCTGCCAAAAGCAATTCCTTTTTGCTTGCTTTTTTGTTTTGTTTTATAAAATGAAATCATTACCATGTAATCCAGACTAATCACTTCACTGACAATCTGTCAGCAAAATACAGGGATACATGGCTCAAAATATAATACAAGCAAAATATGTAATGTCAAAAGCTGCCTTCCTTGGGCTCATATTTCCTGATGAAGACTGGCTATACGTGATATGCTCCATAGCAGTACTAATGGCTCTCTAAGGATTACAGCTGAAGTGATTTGCCAGCGATACAGCCCAGATATCCCTTGCTATGAAATCTGAAAAATTATACACTTTCCTTGTAATTCCAAGTAAGAACTTAATTTCATTATGTCTTTTGTTCTTCTCAAAGGGAACAGGTATTACAATGCATGAAACAAAGCCTTGAGAAAGGGAAAAATAATATCAAGAACTTATAGTTAAAACAAAAATAATCTGAAAAATACTCCAGGTCTTTGACTTAGACCAACCTGCCTAAGTCTACATAGAAAAAAATGGAGAGAATGATTAGCATTCAGATAGGCCTGAGAGGTTGGTCTGTATGAACCTCCCAAAGTTCCACAAGGGCAAGTGCAAGGTCCTGCACCCGGGATGGAGAAATCCCAAGCCCAAATACAGGCTGGGCAGAGAATGGAGTGAGGGGAGGAGGGAGAATGGGGAGGAGGACTTGAGAGTGCTGGTGGAGGAGAGGCTGGACACGAGCAGAGTGTGTTTGCAACTCAGAAACACAATCCCATCCTGGCTGCACTGAAAGAAGTGGGATCAGCAGGTCAAGGGAGGGGATTCTGCCTCTCTAGTGTGCTCTTGAGAGAGACCTGGAATGCTGCATCCAGCTCTGGGGCTCCCAGCACAAGAAGGACATGGACCTGCTGGAACAAGTCCACAGGATGGTCCCAAGTATGATCAGAGGGCTGGAGCACCTCTGCTGTGAGGACAGTCTGGGAGAGCTGGGCTGCTCAGCCTGGAGAAAAAAAGGCTTCAGGAGGACCTTACAGCTCCTTCCAGAGCCTAAAGGACTCCTAAGGAGCTAGAGAGGGACTTTGCAGGGACAAGGGCCTGGAGTGGTAGGACAAGAGGAAATGGCTTCAAACTGAAAGAGGAAAGATTTAAATCAGACACTAGGGAGAAATTCTTTGCCATGAGGGTGGTTGGGCACTGGCACAGGTTGCCCAGAGAAGCTGTGGCTGCTCCATCCCTGGAGGTGCACAGGGTCAGATGGGGCTCTGAGCCCCCTGGTCTGGTGGAACAAGATGGTCTTCAAGGGCCCTTCCAACCCAGATCCTATCATCATTCCATGATCTGTGCTTATGCATGACCTTAAAGCGTCTCTTAATGAATGATTCTTGTGAAAATTGCCTGGGGAACCTCTCCTTCATTTGAAATGGATTCTTTTCAGAGGAGATGAATTAGAAGACAGTTAAAAATCAGGAATATACAGGTTCTTTGAAAGCCAGTCCTTGGGTTATGCTAGTTGAAATATTTCAGAACTGTTCTTAAAGTTGCAATATTTCTTTAAAAGTTCACAACTTTTTCTAGTGTGAAATTTTCTAAGATTAATTCATAACAAAAATTATCATCACCTCACTGGAATCCTTAGGGATAGCTGTAAAAGCTTTTAAGCAGACTTTTTCTTTTGCTAAAAAGAGTTATGGAAAGCTTCTGCACCCATTTCAGAATTTACATTATATATGACCTATAAAAATATAATCTCATCTTCATTTCTTGATTTCTTATTTCTGCACCAAAAAGGAATGGAAAAGATTATATTAAATTAACTACTCAGCCTTAAAGTTTGAGTAAATGACTGATATGAATTTTTGCATTATGTCTTGACAAATACTATGGACAGGCAAAACCAGAAGTAGTATTTTGCAAAATTTGTTTGCTGCCATTTGCAGACTGTCATTTCAGAACAAATGGAAAAATCAGTTTTATCTTTTTTGAATTAATAAAAACTGATGTATTTAAAGTGCATGTAGAATCTCACATGGTAATTCCACTAATCTGGAGCAAACAGACTGAAAGACACATTTTTCAATACAACATGTGGTCACCAGAAACACAATAACTTTATCTAAAAAAATTAAGAGGATTAAAATGGTCCTGTAGTAAATAAAGAAAAAAAATCCTAAATTGTTAGTCACAAATTGCTTTCTAAATACTTTTCTGACCTTAGATTCATGATCCCGAGCAAAGGTGCATATTTGTTGTATTTTCTGTATCAAAGGGGAATTACTGTGTTTATAATAAATTGTGTATTTCTGTATTGTGCCATTAAGACAAAACACTCCACAATATATTCTGTTTCCTTATTACATTTTTCTAAGACTTCCCAGAGTCCATGATGAGAAACGTATACATGCCATTCAGTAATATTCTATAAATTTTGTAGAGAGATGGTTTAACCAGATAGAGAGCAAAATTTGACCTATCAAATACATAGCATAAAGCATTCATCCAATGCTTTGCCAAAGTTTCAAATAAATTTTGTTTAGTGAAACGTTTTTCAATATTTTTACTTTCTTCTCTTGCTTTCTAGAGGAGATGAAAGTCCATGACTAACAAATTCAGCCCTACCATGAATGGGTTTGCTTTTCTCAGTCACCTTTAAGAAATTGCCCTAAGCCAGTGGTATAAGTATGAAAATATTGTTAGTGTATTGCAACAACACAAACATTCCTAGTTACATCTCGATTTCAGAGTTACGTTCTACAGTATACCTTATATCTGGAAAACACACTCTTGACATCTTTAAGGAGAAGAGAGACTGAATTCTTCAATTTCAGGGTAGAGAACATAGTTGAGGTGCCTGCCTGAGGCTGATGCCAGAACCTGCATTTTTAAATGTGCCAGATTAACTAGTTGTCAGGCATGAACTGCAGAGCAGATTGGACCATCTGTGGGGGAATATGACAAGGAAGATTTCTATCCAATAATTTGAATTCTTTCTCTGCAGGAAATTTCAGTAAGATGCCAAATGGAATTTGGAAATTAAAAAGAAATTAGTAATAATTTTGAAGCTATAATTAGACACAGAAAATCAAGGAATACAGAGTAGGACATGGAGCTATTAAATCTCCATGGAAAGGCCAGCTGCCTGCCTCTGTGCTTTTCCTAAGGGTGGTGTGAAGACAGTGCAGGCCAGTGGTGGCTGCCCTGGACTTCATGGCACTGTGTAGAGTGAAGGAACACACACAGATAAGGAGACACAGGTCCATGTGCAGTGGCAGTGGCATCCCATGGATGAGGCCCTTGCAATGGCAATGCTCTTCTCCATAGTAAATACATTTTAGACTCCTCACCTATTCCCCAATCACCACAAACCGAGGAGTTAACTTGAAAATTCACAAGACTGACACCTGTGCTCTGTCCCACAGGTTATTCAACAAATAACATGTCACATGTTAAGGTTTTGGAACATTCAATCTGGGATAAACATACATGAAAGAAACTTGGGAAGTTGGTACACACTGTAATTTTGAGTAGTTTTGCAATGCATGTTATGGTCAGGGTCACTTTAATGCTTGCTTCCTTCTCTTTCTTTGTCTCTCAAGCAAGTTACTCGAAGATGAGCTTTACCATCATTTTATTGGAGTGGATCTGTGGCAACTCTCTGGGTTACTGACTTTGTTACTCCCACAGAGCTCATCTGGTCACTCAGCACTGCTTGCCTCCAGCCCTTCACTCAGCTTCCTCTCCAAAATAAAGGCACTTCTCCAGCACTTCAATGAACCACAGCTACTCAAAAGCCATAAGCACAAACTGGTCACTTGGCAAAGAATATTATTCTTTCCCAACTGACGTAATCAGCCTTTCTCAATTAGCACTTATGGATGCAGCATATGCTCCAGGGCTTGTTTGCAGTGCACTTGGCTGCAATAGGCGTGACTCCCAGATGGAGAGCTAGCTTTGTCTTATCCATGCTGCCACCCATGAAATGTTTCCACACACAAATGAAGGAACACAGCTAGGCAAAAAAAAAGAAAGTGGAGCTAGAGAAAACACCCTCATGGGGTTTCTTTTTAATTATATGCCTGCTTTTTTGGCCTATTCCACAATGCTAAAAATGAATACCACAGATGGAGGGTGGGTGCTAAAGACCCACTGAACACTGAAGTTTTACTAATCTGTTATAACAGGAAACATCTGTGCTAAATACAGTGTTTAGTAGCTCTTCCCATTTCAGCTGTGGAACATCAGTATTTACAGGACACTACCAAGAAATTGTCTGAACTCATGGTCACAGTCACTTCAAACCTAGTACTTTTAAATTTGTTGCTCTGAATCATTTCAACGATTTTGGATTTTGGAACACAAATGTATTTAATCAATTATCCTATGATTTATCCAGACATCAAAGATTTGCAGTTCCAGAACTAACATAAAAACTACTATTCCAATTCTTTCTAGTAGGCTACATTCATTTCTATTTTTGTGAACAAAGTCAACAATTTTTTTACCAATCTGTAACATTTTCAGGCAGTTTTTCAGACCAGATTTTCAGAAAGCTTGAAGAAGATTTTAAATGCATGTTTATCTTAACTATGCATAAAGTATTTAAGGCTTCTTCATCCCTCAACTAAGCCAATTTTCTCTCTTTTAATCTCATCTTTCAGTAATGTAGGAACTGCCACAATACATCAGATCCAAGGCTCTACCCACCCCAGTATCTAAGTTCTGCTAGGACTAGCAAGAGCTGTGTCTGGTCCTGGAACAAACAAAACATTTAGGTTTGATAATTAACCACCTCAAACAGTCTGCTGCCCCTCATCTACTCTGTATATATTAATCCTATTCTTCTCCTTTGGCTTTCTTGTCTATTTGTTCTTCCCTTTTCATGAAGACTCAATTTTAATGGCAGCAGCTCCACAGAGATTCAGGTTTTGCTCCTGCGAGCATGTTAAGTTCTAAGAGACATCATCAATCAGCCTTTGAATGCTGAGAGTCTTTCATGTTTCTTTACTTTGGCATGGATCTTTGCCTTTTGTGTAAGTGCCTCCATGTGTATTCTCTTCAAATATGTTACCTACAAGAAGCCCTGGTTGTCTTGTTCTTGCTGCCTTCTTTACCCATAAGAGCCATCAATCAACAAGTCTGCTTTCTATTTGTTTTTACAAATTCTCCCTCCTAAATAGAGTAGCTCAAAAGCAAGGGAGAGAGCCCTTTTGGTTTTCCTCTGTATTCATCTGTTTCAGATATGCTTCTGTTTGATGTGAAGGAGGTGAAAAAGCAAGGCAGCTTCAAAAAGCATTGCTCTTGTGTTGGTTTTGCTGAAAACCATAAAGCTCAGTCCTCAGGGGAGATGGAAACTGGGCTGGATCTCAGTGTTCCAATGAGGTTTGTTACACGTGTTTGGCTGTTTCTTACACAGACCAGTGAAGGGAAATGCCCTCAGCATGCACACTGAGGTTTCCAAAAGCACATCTGCTTTTCACAGTTACATCTATTGACACCTCAGTACTGATTTGGGGAAGGTTTCCAATGTGCTACAGCTCTGTGTAAAAGAAGCTTTAACAACAGAAAATCCAATGCAAACTTTTACAGGTCATCCCTGAAATAGGACACTGCCAACAGTGAATATCCAAAATACAACAGAATGCAGGTGGATAAGAGGTCTGCAGCTGCACTACCCCTTCCAGTAATGCATAATCATGCAGAAGATATAGTCCTGTCCGCTGAAGAACAGAACTAATTGTAATGGGAGGCAGGGAGTAAGCCAGCTCCTAACCTGTTTTAAGGCAGGGGTAATATGCAAACCCAATATTCTACATATAATGGAAGAACATGGCAGTCCAGATGTATTGGGATTTGCTCTGCCCTTTTATTTGGTTTATCAGTTCTGTGCTTTTCTGATTTGTCAATCTTTCAGAGACATAGCCCACATGAACACAGTGTGCACATGAGAAAGACAGACCCAGAAGAAACAGCATTCTAAGGCAATTAAACAAGTACTGCATTGTTATGAAAAGCACTCCATGAACATCAATCTAAACAAAAAAATGCCTTTTTTAAAAGTATGAAGTAGAAGCAGATGACCCACTTATTTTACAATTATATTTATGCTTGGCAATTGTATTTGGGTTCTCTTCTTTGTTTATAGCTATTTATAATAAGAATTACTCAGTGCAGCACATTAAAAAAACTATTGAAAGGCAAAAAAAATACAACATCTGCCTAACTCTTGGGAAAACTTGAAATTGCAAGAATGCCATTCCTAGTTCCAAATGTGCTTCCAAGGAAATTCAGATAATACTCTTGGTGATGAGTCATGGAAGAAGACTACCTTATCAGGGGCTACAGAATATGAAATGCATCTTGCAGGGAGAAATTCATACTTCACAACACTGTATTCATGCAAATTAGTGGTTTTTTTATATCAGAAAGCAAAGTTTGCTGATCAATTATTTAGCTTTGAACTGAAAAGACTGAAAAAGTCTGATGGCTCAATAGCTATTGCTGAAAAGGAAGTTTCAGACTCATGTGCAGCTGCTCCATGTTTGACATACACCATGAATCTACACACAAAAGTCCATCTAAAAATGTCTCTTCAGAGTTATTTGATATTAAAAAATCCTAGAAAAGATAAAACAGGCAGAATAAATTTTGGATTTAAAAAGTGCATTAAAATTCAACCACATAAAATTTTTCTTTTTCTATAACCTCAGATATATTAGCATAACTATCACATGAATCTTTTTTCAGATGCTAGGGTTATTATAGGAACACAGGGTGGATCCTCAGCTGGTGAAAATCATTAGAGCTGCACAGAAGCCAATTTATGCTAGCTGAAGTTCTGGCCCATAAAATCTCTTCAAAACCTGAAAGAACATCTTGTACTACAATATAACTGGTCTTCAGGTGATTGAAAAGCATCTTGATGAACATTGTGGTTTCAGGAAAAAAAAGCAGGACTGACAAATTTCTGTTCTGTGTTTCTTTCTTTAACTTGATTAGAAAGATATATTCAAGCAAAAACTTGCATGGTACAATGCATCATTAGTCACATGCTGCTTCCCACTAGTGAAACCATCAATTTTATTTTAGATGTGAATATGTGCAAGAGGTCTAACTGTAACTGGAACATTAGCCAGGAAGCAGATGGGGACTGTGATTGAGAGCCTACCTCCTGGGTATATGTTGTACAAGCAGCAGCTCAGCAGAAGAGAGAAGGCTTTTCAAGCCTCCTTACAGTATATGCAAATGAGATATAAACACATCGACATAAGCTACAAATTTGGGTTTGGCCACTGTGTGTTTAAGAAAAGATTCTATTTCATGGGAAGTTGGCATAGGAGTAGCCTTCATGCAATACAAAACATGTGTTCTGTCTGTTTCACAGAGAGCAGTTTGGAATATCTATTTCTAAATTTGGAATCCAAATCACTACAGTAGGTATGAGTGATTTCAATGTGGAAAATGAAGTAATAGCAAATATTGGGTGTTATGGAAAAGAGAGATCATACCTACAGATTTTTTTTAATGGATCCTTTAAATTTAAGAGTAACATATTTAACCATAACCATATTTACACCTTAAATTTAAACAACTTAATTTCAGACAGTTTTTAAGAATCAGGATTTTTGCAAATACCAAATTAGCCACTTTCCTTATCCAGAGCATGAGGAACAAACATATCCAATTCTAAAGAATAAACTTTCCACTCACTCTTTAAAGTAACATCAGGACACAGTGTAGCTTGCATATTCCAGGTGTCATTTCAGCCTCCCAGCCTTCTTTACAGTCCCTGAGATGTCTGTTCCCTGATTTCCCTGTACCTGTGCTGTACATTTTGTCACTGCCAGCAGTGCAGGACTGCAGCAGAACAGCCAGACAGCTCATAAGGCTCTGGCAGAACACTGGGAGTGTCTCAGGGCTATTGAGTTTCACTCAGGCACCATTCTTATGATTAAACAGTGGAAAAATATGAAGACCCAGAGCACCCTCATATTCCCAGAGGATTCTCTTTTTTTCTGCAGTGATTTTTCACCCAGAATATTGCAGCTCCTACTCTCTAGACCTCATGCAGATTCAAATGTGGCTGAAAAAAGGCCATTTAATAAGTGATGCAACATGCTGCCAGTAACTCTGAGTAGCTGTTGAAGTGTTGCTTCTGGTAAATACCTGGCTCCACTTTTTCTATTCTCATAATGTGCCAAAGACTCTTCCTTGTTATGCTTTTTGCATTAGAGTAACTAATTACTAAAATAATTTAGGGTATATATATTCATAGAATATTTTATATGCAATAACAATACAAATGGCAATTAACCCACCTAAGAGCATATCAAGCAAAGTAGTTATTAAGTGACCAGATAAACATGTTGAAAATTGCAAAGGTTATAATTTCAATATTTGGATTAATGGGAAAATTATTTACCAGGAGTTTCCTACCTCTAATGATCATTCCATTTGCAGAAGACACATTCTTTTCTTTATGAGCAAATAATAAAGGTAATTGGAAATACTCATGTAGATCAAATGGAGAAGAACAGAAAACCTAAACTCACACTCTGAAAACACACTGTGTGACAAAGCTATAGAGGCCATGGGGAGCAGCTCCTTCCTCTGGAACACAATCACATCTGCTCTCTGCAGACTAATGTGCCATAGCAGGCAATTTAGTGCTACATAAACTCATCCTCAACATGCACAGTGAAACCTCTCATTCAAATGCTGTACAATTATTCCCACAACACTGCTTAATGTTCTCATCATTATTGCTGACAATCTGTGAATACTGGAAAGACAAATAAATATCAGCAATAACTGATGTAGAATTGCCAAATAAAGTAAAAAATGCCAAAGGAAGGCAGGTTCCTCCACCTTTTTTTCCCAGTTTTCCTTTTACCAATTTAAGCAATCCTTCATAAAATTCTCATAATGTCATCCTGGATTCCTACATGGGCTCCACAGTGAGAAGTAAATCTAAACATTTATCTCTATAGATTTTATTTTGACACAATCTCTTCACAAAGATCCAACAGCCACTTCTGTCCCTGACAGATCTGCCACCTTGTTCCAGGACAATTCCTGTCTGCAGAAAGTGAAGCTTGCAATCTTTCTCCTCTAAATGCTCTCTACTTTCTTGATTACTGTGCCTAATGTCAGCATTCAACCTTTCAGTCAGATCTGTCATCTTCACATAATCTTCAGCCAATATTATTCTAAGTTCACTGCAAAGCTGTGCTAAATCACACCAGTAATTTCCACCATTCTTAACTTCACTAAAATACAGCATTTCCTGTCCAGCATCAAAGCCCAAATTCTTGTCCAAGTTCTATCTTCTGTTTCCTTTCCTTGCTCACTACAAATACTGCTGTGATCAGTATTTTTCATTTATTAAAAGTAATTTTGATCCTGTCACTTCCTTTTCTGTATTTCCTCTTTTTCAGTAGTGAGCCAAGATCACTGCCAGCTGTGGTGACAGGTATAACCTTAGAGATTCCTTGAGCATTTTCCAGCTCTGTTCTGTATCCTGGCCTCACAGCTGCTTGGAATGAGCAAGGAAAGAAAGCATCTGCACTTTCCTTCTGCATTCATGCAGCCCCCAGTCATACAGACTCTTCTCCATGCCTGTCTGGGACAGTTGAAAATAGTTCTTGATTATAAAAAAAACAGGAAAATGAAATTTTCCTCAGGATGGGATGGTATGGCTATTATTTAATATATTCTACATTTAGTAATTAACATAAGAGGCTTCATTAAAAATCTGGGGTTCACTGAATACTCAAAATATACTTTTTCAAGTTTATAAGCTCTCTTTCAGTCAATTTGACACAAAACCAGAGTTCTTGAAAAATTGTCTCCATTTGCTTTTACTAACATCAAATCCATAATAAACTATGTTTAGCAAAGAATTTACACTATGCACCCGTGTGCATGAGGGCTTCTTAATGATTCAGAGTGTGGGAGAAAGTTTCCTGTGTCTACTTCTAAGGAAAATTCCAAAATGGTGCAAAGCATGTAAGTGAGGTATGATACACCTGTCTGGCTAATTATACCTTAGCTCAAGTGTGCAGGTAGCCATGGAGGTTTGGAGCATTAACCCACATAAACGGGCAATCCAGTTATTTGTGGAAATGCAGGTGGATTTGCAGCCCATGATAAGGCCATGGCTACACCTAGCAGGCACTTTGTTCCTTTAAAATGAGCCAGAGCATTCTCAACACCACTGACTGGTGTGGCAAAACTGTGGTGCTGCAGACTAGTGATACCATGGTAGAGGCCAGCATGGTGTCCTGCTCACATGGGAGACCAGCTGGGTGTGAGGCCTGCTGCCTATCCAAGAGGAATTTTTGTCCTCTCAGGTTTTGCAATATGTACTTACTCATTGTTGACTACGTAAGCACTGTGCTGTAATTAAAATTCTGCTCTGATTTCCAGTGTAAACTACACTATTTTAGTAGAAACCTTTCCTCTGAAATGACTCCTACATTTAGTACCTACAGTTTCTTATCATTCTCTTATTGGAAGTGAAGAGAGATGTTGGTTAATTGTACTGTATTAGTAAATGTCTTATGTGTTAAAATTTTTCACCTAATTTGAAAGGAAAGACCTTGTGATTATCCAAAATCTGGTATTGATTGAATCACTGGAATAAGAAAAGTGTTTAATATATGTAAAATTTTGATGATTGCCTAGCTGAGATTTGTCTATGTTAATGAAATATTTAGATTAACCTTCAGCTCTTGCCCTTATTTTGCAATGTGTTCAGACTGAGCTGTTGACCAGCTGAATTCAAGCTGGTTGCCCTGGCCTTTAGCTGTATTTCAGAGAACAAATGCCCTCAAGTCTATGTTCAGAGCTGGGCACTGTTGAACAAGGTAAGAGGATCCAGTTCCAAATTATTTCTGCCACAAGTGGCATAAAATAAAAAGGAAGAGGTTGGAAACAGGCAAATTCCAATTTCCTTTAAAAGGAAAAACCCATGAAAGGACAAACCGGAGCAGGGGACAGAAGAAATCAAAGTTAATGATTAACGGGCAAAGAATTTCTTGCAAAGCACTCGTAATTCTTTCTTTTTCCCATCTCTTGGCAGAATTCAGCAGAACTCTCATTCAAAGAAAGAAAAAATGACAAGTTTGCAACTTCTTTCATTTCTATTGCTTTCTTGTATCATCGTCTCAGCAAATACATATGAAGGAGAGGAAGAAGGTAATATACTATCAAATATAAATATTGATCATGAACTTTTAAAAAATGTCTATGCTATAAAAATTTAGTAGTATTGACTGTCTGTTCACCAGGATGTTGGGTTTGGCTGCTATGTTCCCTAAAATATGGCATTTATTTATGTCCGTATTTATCAGAAAATGTAGTTGTTCGTAATTACCACAAGTATTTCCCAGGGAGAACCCATTTATGTTGACACTATAGGATTAAGGTAATCTGACCTTTAGCAAAATTTCTGATGAATCTAATTTTATAATGTATTATGTTGAAAATATTCACTGAATTGATAATGTTATAATCTTCTTGGGCTGGAATTATTCTGTGTGACAGATTTAGTCTCCTACTATAAATCAAAGTTTCCAGCTACCTGACAGTGCTTAAGCTTTCATTTTCTGAGTTGCCTAATGCAGACTGCCTTTCATCTCAAGTGGATGAATATTTTGAGTGAAGGAGATACATCTGCAGTAGGTTTTGTTGAGCAGTGCTGTGAAGCGTCTTTATCACTGGCATCGTTTTACAAACATTTTCTATGCATTTGTGACACTGCACATTATGTCAGTATCTGCGTGACTGCTGAGTAAGACAGGGCATCAAAAAACTGCATTTCTTAAAACCTCTCAGATGTGATTGACAAAGATAATGCCATGTTTGACCTCATTATTGATGTATACAAAGCAAGAATTAGTTTTCCTTTTTATCTAACCACATTTCTAGTACTCTAAGTCTGGAGGGGGTAAAGGTAGTTTTCTCCTTGGCTGGAAATAAAGCAAGATAAGCACATTCACAGAAGTATGGCCCCTTACTGCAGCTGTGTTTTGTATTTTTGTTAATTTATATTAACAGTTTTAGAAACCATTTGCTACAAAAATGCTTTAAATGCAATAGGCATTGTGATTTCAATCTACAGGAGGCAGGACCACCTTTCTTTGATTCTGCACATTAAATTTCTCCTTGGGTTTAACTTTGAACAATATAAAATCCCTGAATTAAAACACCGTGAGAAACTTCAATTAATGCCATAACTTGGACTGGTTTAGCAGACAAGGCTTGCACATCTTTCAGAGTCACTGAACCTTAGAAAGCTATTTAGAAACATTGAGCAATTCTGTATTTTTAAGAGAACCTAAAACAAGAGCACTAAGTTTAGTCTGGGGTTTCTCCCATCATCTTTGCTGAGATCTATTCAGAATCCACTGCGTGGTCAAAGTTTAGTTCCCCATAGATCCACAGGCAGAGGGAGGAAGTCACTGTCCCCCTGTTCTTTCACTGTCACAGGTCCTGCCTCCTGCACTCACATCCTCCCACCCCACGAGCTGTGGCACCATTTATAGCAGGGTCAGTCCTTCACTCTCTCCACTGCCCTTTCCCCTCGTGACCTAGGACTCCTGTGTCATGGACTTCACTTGTTTGCTCATGGCTTCTGCAGTTGAAAACCTTACTTGTGAGCCACAAACAACATGTCACATGTCATATTGGCACTAGCAGATATGCCCAGCTCACAGCATGTTGAGGGAAGAGACTGTTTTCAGAAGCAGAGAAGGTTTATTTCTAAAAATGCAAAAAAATCTATTACATTTTCTTCCACAGGCTCCCCACAGCCTAACTAGATCTGCTACAGGGGGTAGTTACAAGGCTAAAGGCCCTGGTATTCCATTATGTTGAACTAAGACCCTCATCTCTTGTCACTTTTAAATCAGTCCAATTCCAACAGTCCATTTGCAATAATGTGTATTTCTGCATCTTTCACTCCTTTGGTATCCTTCTCCAATCCAACCTCAGCCACACCATCCTTGGCCACAAGATAATGTAATTCCCAGTTGTCAAAACCTTGCCTTATTTCTGTAACCATTTGACTTGTCAGCAAAGCTCTGCTTGTTCTCTGTGTGTTGGCTGCACCTGGGAACCTCAGGGAGTCTTTTTCCTCATTTCATTTCTCAGTGAGGCAGATTAGTTTGCCTCAATGCAGATGCAAATGACAGGAAGGCATTACTTCACACTAAGGAAGGGAGAAAAGCTTTTAGCTCTGCATAAGAAGACTTTTAATGCTATCAAGTGGAGACAGCTTTGCATGAGCACTGTATCTGTTGTACCTGGATATCCTCCTATCTTGGAGCTTGCTTCTTGTTTTAGCAGGAACTGCAGCATAGAACAGTACAACTATCAGGAGTGCAAAGCTTTCTCAGGGATGAGTGTCTAGTACATAATTCTAGCACAAGCAATTACCTATGAGAGAGCCATTCTCTAGAAGAACACTGTGTAAAAGTCTTGGTCATTCATTTGTACCCAGAAAATAAACAACTACTTCAAATTTTTTTCTGCATCACTGAATCCACCTACACAGCAAAAGAAATCACATAAAGAAATCAGAACTTGAAAGAACTAGAATGCAGCAGGTAAATCAATTTAGATGAAAGTATGTAAATATTTTTGATCAAGTTATGTATATACAAAAATATATATTGTAGGTTCTTATTTTATACTTAATTATGCAGAATAAGATGGAATGCATTACCAAGCAAAGACAACACCAAATTTAAAACACAGACAGGGTTATTCTTAAAAAAAACCAGAGGGTTTCTGAAATGCTATGGTTTTCTTGTACATTTATATAGCAAGAAAGAAGTTCAGCATTTTTGGCAAAGGTTCATTATCTAAAAGCAGAATCTGGAATGAGAAATTAGCACCTAAAAATAACATCCCTGAAACTGAGCCAAGATGATTCTTTCTACAAGCATGTGAAAAATACATAAGCTCTTATTTATTTTGATTCTTCTTAACAATACATAAGCTCTTATTTATTTTGATTCTTCTCTTGTAAACATAAAAGTAAGTGGGAATATTTTCCATTATTCCACTTCCTTGTGTAGAGCAGAGTTATACACTAGTTAAGATGAAAATGCATGCTGTTGAGCTGGTACTTATTCAATAGTCTCACAGCTGGCAGTGAGCTGCACTTTTTTTGCCCAAAAGAGAAGGCAACAGCTGTCATCCAATTCTGCTATGTTTTAAGTACTGCAGTGCTATCATCACCTTAGCATTATACACAGGCCATAGGAATGGATTATACAAAAATCTGAATAGCTGTTATCTTTTCTTTATTGCCCAACTGGATTACAGATGCAAGAGATATTTGGTATAGCAAATATATATCAAAGTCTATATAAAATTCCTCAACAAAATGCAATGTGCAAGGTATACCCTATCAGATCCAAAAAACTACCAAAATTATAATTTCTACCTGAAGTGGAAAAACTATTAGAAACACAAAAAAACCATAGAAGATTCAAAAGCCATGTAAACTGTAGAGACAGAGAACTAAAGTTAGCCCACAGAAACAAGTCTAAAAACCATTAATATCTCTTATTTATTTCAATGGACTTATTGATCACCTCTGAAGTTTAAATTCACATCCCTTCTAGTTAGATCACCTAAACAGGGATTCAGGAGCTAAATTTTGTGACATACAAAAATAAGGGTCCAAGAAGACCTGAAATTTGAAAGTTCAGATACCCATTACACTAATGATCTATGTTATGATATTATCAGGAAAAGTTCTGCAAAACTATTTGCTGCCATTTTCTGACTGGCTGTGTTTAAGATTTGCTCCCAAGAGTCTTGGAATTCTATCAAAACTCCTATGACTTAAACCAGTTATTTTTCCTTTTGTCATCTGGAAAAACCTACAAATATGATTTCAGACATAATTTTTCACTACAGGATGCAAAATATAATCATAGTTTTACTAAAAGAAGGTCATTTGCTTTTCCCATGAAGAGAGACAATAACAGGAACCCAATTGACAAAGGAACTATCCATGCACAAAACAACTTTCAATATTTCTACTAAAGCAAGTGATTGAACATCTTAATGAGGAGCCTAAATTCACCAGTGAATTGCAATTCATATGAACTTGAGCATTATATTCTTGTGACTATTGCTGTCTGAATAGTGCTTGCCTGTGGCACCAGAAAAATCTGAACATACAGAACAGCTCTTGGTGATGTGGCACTGCCATCTTAACTTCTTAACTGATGATCTTCCTTTTCCTCAAACTAGAGAAGGCTAGAATTACTTTTAAATACAAATACACAGTTTCAATGGAAAATAAGTATCAATAAAAACATACTGCATCAAGCTCTGGGATCCTCAGCACAGGGAAGATGTGGACCTGTTAGAGTGGGCCCAGAGGCCACAAAGACGGCCTTCATTCTCCTATGAAGGCAGACTGAGAGAGTTGGGGCTGGAGAGGAGAGTTCAGCCTGGAGAGAGCTCCAGGGAGACTTTATTGCAGCCTTTCAGAACCCTAAGAGGGCTTATAAATTGGAGGGAGAGGAACTTTTTATATGGGCAGACAGTGACAGGACAAGGGGCAGTGGTTTCAAACTGAAAGAGGGTACTTATACATTAGGTAGTAGGAATAAATTCTTTGCTCAGAGGATGGGGAGGCACTGGAAGATGTTACCTAGTTGAGGATGCTTGATCCCTGGAAGAGTTCAAGACCAGATTGGATGGGGCCCTGAGCAGCCTGACCTATGAGAGTCATCCCTGATCATGGCAGGAAGGCTGGAACTAGAGGATCTTTCAGCTCCCTTCCAACCCTAACCATTCTATGACTAATTATTAAAGAGAACATTTTTCTTTTCTTCTTATTTTGTGGTTCACTCTAGGTTTATATTACAGGTTTTCTTTTAGAAAACCTAGTTATGGCAAGTCCATGTGAATTTTAAGGGTTGTTAATAGGGTTGCATAAGCAGCAGTGCAATAGTGATGATGTAAGTCCTCCCACCATATGGTCCCCTTGGGTGGCCTTAGCACAGTGACCTTTTTTCCTATGTTAGATGGAGCTAAGAGTCTGTTTGCTGAAGCTGAGTCGGACTCCTCACACAGTGGAATAGCTTGGCAGCAGGTGGATGGGCCAGCAGCCACTTCCAAGCAGCATGATTAAGATTTCCTGGCAACATGAGCAATAACTGGCAAAAGAGACAGAAGGGACCATCTATCTGTGCATGCCAAGACTGGGTGATAAAGTTCACTGCTTTGGCCATAGGCCAAATGTGAATTATGACCCTTGCAAAAAAAAAAAAAAAAAAAAAAAAAGTTTAATGTCTATGCTCCAAGTTAAAATGACCTCTTTCACACTTTTTAGACTTCCTTCTAGAAAAATATACTGGATTTAAAGTTAAATTACTATGATAACTTTTTCTTGTTTGTTCCTTTCAATATTTCAGATTGTTACAGTTGCTAATGGTCTCAGAAAGCATTAACTGCATAGGATTGCACACCCTTCCACATACCCATGATAATCAGCCAACAAAAGCTTTTGATTGTGCTGAAATGCTTCTAAAACAAGATGGTTGCACAAACAGGAGTTGTTGGCTAAAATTGCAGAAATTCTCTGGTTTGCTTGCCCAGTCCAGTAAAGTCTTTTGAATCTTTATCAATAATACTGTTTATATTTGGGCTCCTATTTGGCCTCCAGAATTCCTGGTGTTGCTCCAACTGCAACAAATGACAAAAAAAAAAGAGATGTAGAAATACTGAATATGAAGAAACAAGGTGTTTATATGCATAATGCTCTCTGGAATTAAACCAGCATGTCCAATCTGAAAACCCAAATTTTATGAGACAAACCTTTGAACTTCTGCTGTTCTGAAATATTTGATCTGAAAAGCCTTTTCTAAATTTGTATATTGCTTACAGAGAGAGGCACTGAACCATGGAGGAGATGATGACAGAGCAGGTCCAAGGACAAAAATAAAAACATACACATATGTTTGATTTTGCTTTGTGTCTGGAGTTGACAAATTGCCCTAAAATTCTGCTACACTGGCATGCTCTCTTGTATCTTAATGCTAACATTGTAAACCATTAGATAGAAACACAGTTGAGAGGAATTATTTCATTTTAAAATTTTGTCTGTATTAGATCACTTGTGCTCTGCTTTACACGTCAGGCTCAAAGTAATCTATAGTGTCAGAGTGAGGAATTTATTTACTCTTTCAAGCACCACTCTTCTCCCTTTCAGCAGCAATGGGTCATAATGGATGTTGGAGGACATCAAGGTTTTACTCCATGTTTGCCAATCTGCATTTCCAAAAGTCACTCAGATTAAAGATTCTGGCAAATCGACGTGGCAGTGGTGTGTATGTGTGTTCTTTAGTGGTAGTAATAGATATAGATATAGATATAGATATAGATATAGATATAGATATAGATATAGATATAGATATAGATATAGATATAGATATAGATATAGATATAGATATAGATATAGATATAGATATAGATATAGATATAGATATAGATATAGATAGATATAATAATTTTTTTAAAAATATATAAATACATATGTACTATCAAAATACATTCTAATTTATTTACCAGGCAAATCACTGTATAATTAATATACAATACAGGTAATTATCATGTCTTGCGACTAAAACTTGTCCAGAACTTACCTACCTTTGACTGGAATTCTATGAGTCATTATAACAATACAAATAGTTAAATTATGTGGGCTTTCTGACAAAAAAAAAAAAAAAAAAAAGGTGTTAGAAAATAATATTCATTCTGAAGAGGCTAGTATTTTGGTTTGTTATATTTATTGGGTTTTGTTTGTGATGTGTTGTGGTGAAATAGTACTGCTAGTTTTGATATTTATGTCACTTGTACTTTTGACTTAGGATCACAGTATAAATGCCTTCAAAGTTTGCTCTTTAGGGTTTGACACTAGGAAGGGAAGGGACATGGAAGAAGCTCTGATTTTCTTTTTGAGGAGGAAATGTTTGGGCAATTTTTTATTCTGTACAAAAAAATATTTTGAATGGTATTATGCAAGTAATTCTTTCACCAGAGAGCTAAATATTTAAAAAAAAATGTTTAAAAGTTTAATTATTTGTATGAATGACGGATACTATTTAAAACCCTTATAATTATTTTCAGAAAGACATGAAAGCTACTGCATTTCTGAAACTGATTACTATTTACTGAAGCAGAGTATTGCTTTCAGTGCCTGAACCATGAGGAAGAAATAACAATACGAATTAGTAGTACTTTTAGGACATGTGGAAATGAATTAACTTCCAGTTTGTTGTGTCAAATACATCTCTGTAAACTATTCTTCTTTCTTACTGAATTACATTATGTAAAAATGCCCCAAAACCTTCTAGAGGTATTGAATCAAGTCCTTGGTATCTACTTGAACTCCTTTTTAATGTCTCATCCTAGACTGCAGTCCCTATTAATGCTTCGCTATCACTCTTCTGTGAGTCACTAGAGTCAGCACCTTTATAACCTTTCAAATATCTGAACAATTTCATAACTGATCCTGACTAAAATAGCTTGTCCACGACAACATATAAATTGCCACCCACACCATAGTGCTTAGCTAAACAACAAGCAAACCTGACAGCCCTAATTGCATTTAATGTGTTTATGCAAATGAGAGTAAGCTGGATGAAGCATGACCCAGAGCAGAGGTTCACCCTCAAGAACAAGACTTTCACAGGCTAAATCTGTGCAGGATTCCCCAAATCTGCTTTCCAAGTTAAGGACCAACTGCAACCAGGAGACAAATGGAGTCTTCTCTGAACACTTGAAAGTAACTCCAATGCAGTTTCTGTGTATTTTCAAGAAACAGAGCAAATGGAGGGAACTGTGACTAGAGTACAGTTAATTCTCTGCCTTGCTCTTCTCTCAGTACAGAAATGAGCAGAGTGGGACTGTAGAATTAGAGTCTAGACCTAAAAGAAAGAAAGAAGGGAATGGAAAATACTCAAATATAAAAACTGCATCTACTAGCATAAAGCATTAGTGAGTGGATCTCTGCAGCACTAGGAGTTACACAGAGAGCCAGCTGGCACATCATCTGAAAATCTACTGTGGTCTCTATCCATCATGCTTACCTTCTGCTTACCCAGAAATAGAAAGTAGAGCTTGTTCCTTTAATTTGGAACCATTTTTTTGTAAGGAATATCATAAATTATTGTTTTCTTAGTAGATGACATCAATTGGTCATGAAAGCTGAGGTACTAATGAGGTGTTTTTATCAGAAATCCCAACAAAGCTCTGAAAAGGCTCCCACACACAACATTTCAGTGAGCAGTCCTGAAGTTACTCTTCTGGTTTTCATTGACCACCACAATGTAATTCAGTCATCTCTGTTCCAGCTGGGCTGAGTGCCTCACTATCCCAGGCCCATGGCTGACTGCAGAGCTCTGCAATGAACACTGAGAGCAGCTGAGAGCACTGCCTCCAACACAAAGACAATTCCCCCTGTTCCAGCTGACCTACACCTACTGCTCTCTGGGGCACACCAAGGGAGGCAGAGAACAAAGAACCCCTGAAAGCATTCCTTCAGCCAGTAAGGCAACAGCATTTCAAACACAGTGAAATACACAGAATGTGTGCTGAGCACGAGAGTTTGCTTACTACACTTCAGCCTCCATCCTACACCAGGACAGCAGTGTGCCCCACAGAGCACATACTCTTTCCCAAAACTTATTGTGCCTTCCCTCTCTGTCAGAACTCTACCTCCATCCCAAGAGCAATCTCCACAGTTTCCTGGAGAGGAGTTCAGCATAATCCTGAAGTATGCCATTAAATAGCCACAGTCTCTTCTCACATGCTCTGTGACCATAATGTGATCTTTTACTTTAATATGTTAATTTAAAAGAACTGTAGCTTTTGTATGAAAATTCAGCCAAGAAATGTGTCCCTCAGCACCTTCTGGCTTGGTAGTGTCAGTGTCACCCTAAAGAATGCAATGGAGCAAACTTACAGTCTCTGATCCAGCTCCCAGAGGAGACACTTGTGCTGCTTGCTATTTTAATCTCTCCAAATCATATCTCACAGGAAGTGGCAATGGGAAAGGCTGCTGAATACATTGTGCTCTATCTGGAATTTTAGGTAGCAAAAATTAGCACAGCTACTACTGAGATTCTTAGAGAATAAAAATAAAAAATAAAACCAGGAGTATGATGTACTATTCCATCCAAGAGGAATTTTTGCACATCCTTTCTCACAATGCCACCTCTGGAATTTTAGCAAATTCAGAGGATTTACATCTTGTGTTAGGATTTCTCTTATGATTCCGTGCCCCTTTCTATCTTTCTATTCTAGGTTATGAAGATTGTGTACATACATTAAAAATGTTCAGTTTTACAGAACATCAAGTGCTAGTCAATTAATTCCACTGAATGATAGATGCTTGGCCTTAACATGTCTCTTTCTGTTAATTTCAATAAAATGTTACTCCCCTGAACACCATCAAAGAGTTGATGATATTTATGGACCTACTAAAAATATTTAAATTATTAGTTATTTTCAATCTATGAAGTATCAATGCTAGCTCTTAGAATGGCTTTAGGGAGAAAAGCAATTTGGATACTTTGACTGTGATAATCCTGATGTGCAGAAGGGAAACAAATTCTCAGACATCTGCTCAGGGCCTGGGTACTCTGAACGGAGAAAGATTTCTTACAACACAGGCATCAAAGCAGCACTTGGTACACTGCAAACCAGCACTTCATTGCTTCTGATCTCCCTGTCATACATTCTGGGCCAAGTCCAGAGCAATCCAAACAGATTAATCTTGTGTCTATGACAAGTGATTGAAGGATCTTTTACAGCTCCTCTGTAACTTACTTTAAGTCACAATTCAGCTACTGGCTACCCGTGTTTCTGTTTTTCAAAGTCAACACAGCCACACAACTGTTGTACTACAGAACACTCTGAATCCCTAGAATTTCCAGATGGAAGACTGCTTGTTTCAGATATCCCTTCATTTCATAAAAATGTAGTAGCTTTCCCCAAAGACTTTCTGTGAGTAGACACTGCCTTGGGTATTTCCACACTGATTGTATATTGCACTCTCTGGGATGGTGTGGGTAGTTGGAAAATGCAGTAAACCAATATTTTCCCTCTAGCTGTGCAGCATGTTAGTGCCTCAATTCAGATTTGTGCTCCTGAGCAAGCTTAATTGACTGTAATAAGGCAATAAAATGTGAATATTCTTTGCTCTTTGATTTCTACTATACTCTTTAACAGCAACCAAAAAGAGACTAAATACATTCTGCACCTTTGCAGCTCTGGGGAAAAGCAAGGCTTCATATACTTGACTTTTTGTGCTTTGAACTTCACCAGTGTGCAGTGATGGCAGACATCTCAATGTAAAGGGAAGGATTGTTGCTCATGACCCTCTTGGTGACATTAACAGCTGAAGCAGCCCTTGCCTGTGGCCACTGCTGCCAGTACTTCAGAGGGCTCTCCCCTGTGCCAGCACAGCTCCTGGAGTCATGCAGTGATCCTGCAATTCCTCCTATAGCCAATCAGCTTGGAAACTGATCCAGCTGAAAAACAATCCTATTTTTTCTTGGTCATCCTACTTTTTAGCTGGACAAGCTCCCTGATCTTGTTCACTCTGCAACTAAGAAACCAGTTTAGCTGGGACTACTGAAGGTCAGGAGTCAGAGGGTGGGAAGATGGGGAAGAAGTCTGCTTAGAGTTGCTTGGGCAGCACTGAAGCCAAATGTCTAGTTAGGAGCTAAACATTGAGTCACATTTTTTTAACTTGAAATTTTTATCCTCAATTTAAAAAATAAATAAATCTGCTACCTTACCAGTGTTTCCGTTATCCAATTAAGCCCCTATTAGTATTTTAAAGACCTTTCCTCTCCTCAAATTCGATTGATTTTCAAAAATCACTTTAGCAAAAGAAAGGGAGGTTAGAAAATCCCCTAATTTGTCACTCCAGCTCATAAAGTACTTGATTTTTCTAGCTAATGTTAATAAAATTTATATTAGAGAGGTCTAGGGCAATGTCCTTGAAAATACAATTGTTTTCTGCACCATCAGCAACCTATTATCCAGATGAAATAAAAATGTCATACTTAGGAGCTTTTTGTGTGTTTGCTCAAATGACTGCTTCCATTTTCCTCAGGCCCCCCATATATATTTCAGCAGAGTAACCACAAAAAAAGTAACAAAATGAGAGAGACAAGGTTTAATTTTGAATAATCCACTTCCTAATCCAATGGTTTCCTACTACTATTTCTAGTTTTAATAAGACTATTTAGACTAGAAGAGAAATCCCTTTAATAATGGAATATTGGGGTAGTATTTTTGGGAGGTCTCTTTGCCTTTTCTTCCTCTTGATTTCCCAACACCACCCACTTCTTTTTTATTCACACATGAGCACTCACTTGGTAACTGTGTGTGATCACTAAACACAGGAACAAGTAGGCATGAGCGTACCTAATCAGACATACACAGAAACAAAATCTCTGTCCTTCAAGGACAGGGCAATTTCTGTCAGGCATTTTAAAGCCAAGGCAGGTCATTGAAGTTATTATTAGCACTAATTAGCACTCCCACAAGCTGTTGAATTCTTCACCTGCAGCCGAAGGGCACCCAATATGGTGCAGAATTTGCTCACATCTTTGAGAGAATCAGAGAACTCGCTTCTCTTTAGAACATGAGACTGCTCTATCGCATGTGAATAGGCCTTTGATAAAATTGTATCTGATCCATGTACCAAATGATCTACAGAAGGAGAAATATGATGAAACTGGCCTAACACAAAGAGATGCTACAAATGTCTAAACAGACTCTTAGTCAGAAAAGGAAAACATCTGGTCTTACTTAATGTAGTGGTGCTGTATTTTACCTTTCTACCAGGTTACCATCAATTCATTCCCCACAGTTACAGTGCTGTTCTTTTAAGGTAGTGTTTTATATACGACTTTGAAGACAAGTCTGTATGAAAACTGAATTTTTGCCCTTGTGAGCAGCCTCCCTTGAGAATTACAGAGATCTGAACTGAATCACTGAGCTCCAAATAAAACACTTACCCTAATTGTGATGGTGGCTAAGTGATGAAAGCCCAGTGAGCCATCACTTTTGTATGTTAGGCACATTTCTAACAAAGTGTGATAACAGGGAAGCCTGGCAATAGCTCTCATTAGTCAAAAGCACTGCTTCAGAGCAGTTGCAGGATTTATTTGAAAGAGGGGAGAAAGAAATGTGTTAAAATCAGCTATTTTGGGTCTATGAAATAACTGCCAGTATGACCTTTAGAGATAAATTTTCTACAACGACTAAGCAAAACTATAAAAGCACTCAAAAGAATAACATATCACCCAAAACAAATAGCAAATATTTCTTATAGAACTTCCTTTGTGGGAACCTAAAGGATTCATCTCCAAAAACAAGTCAATGTCCTCCAGGGCAAGAAGTTGAAAACTTGCACCAGTAACAACAATGGTCACAATTTTAGCATGATCAGTATTATTACTTCTGCTTTCAATTAGACACCAAAAAACCCCTGAGCCTCTAGCTACTATGAGAGTATTCAGTGTGACAACTGGAATCCTTGTTTTCAGCCTCCTTGTCCCATTCTTGAATAATTTTGTCACACTGAAGACAGCAATGCATTTGTTCTAAAACAAATATACAAATAGCATCAAAATTCTGGCCTGCACTCACTCAGTGCTAGTACCATTATGAAGATGAATCATGGTCACTGCTTTGTTATTTTTGTTATCCACTTCTTGAAAAGGAAATGCCACAAACTAAGACATGACACTGACAACAGAGTCTCGAGGTTTTTTCATAATTTTCAAAATGCACATCTATAGCATTTCCATTACTTAGGCACTTGATTTCCTAACTCCATTGCACAGCTAACAAGGTGTATTTCTGGGAATGCATAAATGGCATGATCTATTTCTTTTAGGATCATGCCAGTAGTTGAAGGGTGAAATAATTGCCTGGAAATGCATTGAGTAGTTTCATTCCACTGAACTAATTAGGATAATGGGAATTCTGGACCTAAGTCTCTGGACATCTGAGTAAAATGAAGCCTTTTAAACACAATGACAAAAATTAATGTCTAATGTATCAGGATCACTTTCCTTCACAGAGACAAACCTCTCTACAGAAACAAGCACTACTAACTAATAGTTAACTCTCAGAAAGGAAAAGAGAATAATTTTCTAACTCATTGTGATGATTCTAACCCAGCTGGCTCACTGACAAATAATTTATAAGGTCACAAAGTCAAGTAAAGGTTGCTGAGTAGCGATTGTATACCAGGGTCCTGGGATGCCTTGGACATCCATGCAGAGATTCTATTTACCAAATAAACAGGAGCTGGATACGTTCAAAGAATGAGGGTAGTGCTTATTTTAGGAGACATTATATATGGCTTCCAGCCTGTTTCAACAAAAAAGTTGTGCAAAATTAGAGAACTGAAACAAAAAATCTCTGTGTGTTGCTGTGACATAAGGGATTGTGATTCTATTATCTCAGGACTAGAAGGTGTGTGTACCACCCTGCTCACTGAAGAACTTTAAAATGAAAATAATCAAATGTACAATGCATATTTATAAGCAACCGAACTCAGCTAAGTTGTATATGAGCATTTGTGTTTCACTTTTGGAAATAAGGATTATTCCCTTCAAATCACTTTCACTAAACTGAGACCCATGTGTTGCTATTGTATCTTTGAATTTTTCCCACACCTTTTGGCATATATCAGTTCAAATGTTTAAGACATTTGATATACTTCAGTACAACAGCTGTTATCTCAGAGGAGGAATCTGACCCTGTAAGAATCTGCTTTGGCAGACTTTGGTGCTCACCTGACATTTCCAGGCAGCCAGTACATCTCCTGGTGAACTGGGAGGGTCAGCATAGTAAAAGCAATGGTAAAAACCAGGGGATTATAAAGTACATAGAAAACAAACAATTAAAGAACTTCATACTTAAGTATTAAATATACCTAAGTATTAAGTATACTTATATACCTAATCTTTAATGTCAAGATATATAATCAGCTTGATTTCTTTATCACCTATGCAAAACTGAGGAAAACAATGCTGAGGTAGCCATATTTAAAATAATTCTTTAAAATCTCTCTCCTATATCAGAAGAACATAATCTTAACATTACATTGTGACATTTGCTATTAGAAAAATCAGTTTTCTGTTTTCATCAGCATTGACACATACTGTAATCCATTGTGCATCAGTTACATGAGCTACCACACAAGGAAATGACATTGACCATTATCCACTCATCATGAAATAAGACAGTAAGAAGGATTCTAAAGGACAAAAATTGTTTGCAGTTTCCATTATTACTAAAACTAAATGTTCCAATTCCTTACTTTCCAATCCAAAAATAATGCTTCTCTCTGATCACTTTCAGTTTCCCTATTAGGAGTTACACAAGAACAAATTGCTCAATAAATTAAAACAATCCTTTCATTGGTCTTTCATGGTATCTTTCCATGGTCAGAAGAAAAACATTCAAAAAACGCAGATAAAATTTCACATAAAAGTCTACATTCATGATTCTTACATGACCACTCTGGTTTTCTGGATCTGCTCAAGCCCAGTGATTTTTGGCAGTTTGCTCCATCCCATAAAAATCACATGTAATGCAAACTTCAGCAACTTCACCATTTTTCAAGTTTGTTCCTGGAAAGGAAATAATGCCATCAGAAGAAGGGGACAAAAATAGACTTATTCAAGAGATTTAAATTTAGGTGTTTTTTAAAATCAAATGTTTTTTTAAATATAGGCATTCCTCACAATCTCCAGTTGCGACCAGTAAGTCAGAAAGCAGAAAGACAATTCTTGAACATATTATTACATGAAGATTAGGCCCCTGAAATCAAGCTACATTCTTAACATCCCAACCAAGCTCTTTAATGATGCAATTCCCTGAGAAGTTTCTTGCTTTGTGAAGCAGTCAGATAAAATATTCATGTATTCATGTTCTCAAATAGAACTGCAAATAAAAAATAAGCAAGGGCAGGCTGTCAGTGTTGCTTGCAATACAGTAGCAAAACATGAATGAAAGTAATAGAAAATGGCATGCCAACAAGGTAATTTGAAAGCAGTTAAAGAGATTTATTTCCTTCTTGTTTTTTACTTCTTCTGGATTTAAAACTAATTTTTAATAATATCTCATTTGAGACTGAAAATAAGTTCCCCAAATAAGATAAGCAAGAAAAAAGCCCCAATATTCAATTAATAAAAACACATTTTCTTTCTGCTTTGGTGCACACTCCAATGCAGCATTGTGACCAAATATGAAAACAGAACAAAGAGTTTTATATTCAATCCACAGCCTCCCTCAGCTTCCAAGAGAGTATAAATTTAAATACTAAAAGAATATGGTGTATAAGAAAGACAGCAGAAGTGTGTTTTATTTAATCTATTATTTCTTCTTTAAAATATTTTGTATTTGCTCTAACTACTATTTCTTCTTCACTGGCAGCTAATTATCTTGCTATTAGATTATAAGTATATCATTCATCACATTTATATCATGTCACTGCAAGATGTCCTACAGTGCAATATGAGCAGGTCCGAGCAGTGAGACATTTGGTGCCACCAAAGAAAGCCCACAGAGGCCTCTGTGGCAGGGGAGTGCTGGGAATCACTCTGGACAGGTTCTGGTACTGGAATCACTCTGTTCTGGGGATGAGGATCCATGGGAAGCTGGAGAACATCAGCTACACTCCAAAAGCTTTGGTGTGGATTAGGCTGTAAGGAGCCTGCTCTGTGTGCCCAGATCACTCCCCAGTACAAACCAAAGCATGGGGAGACTGGGGGGCAGCCTTAAAGAGCAGTCCTGGTGATTCACTCATCCTGGTGCTGAACAAAAACCTTCCTAGCTGCACCTCACTTGTACTCCCATTGAAACAAAATGCCTCAATTCTCCTCTCTTGACACAGACAAACTGTTTGCCCAGGCACTTTCACTTATCATCTAATTGGCTTGAGAACATAAGAATAAGGCTTATCTCTCCAATTATGAGGAATTAGTAAATCATGGGCTTTGGAATGGAAACTGAAATATTGTAATTAAATTCAGATAATAATTTTATTTCCAGATATATTTTCATTCAAAAGCAACTTTAAAAGGTCTCATAGCTAAGATGAATGGCTAACAGCCAGGCTGAGCAGGACTTCCATTTTTTTAAACACGATATGTCAAATCGACATTTTTTTTTTTTTTTAATGTTTTTTACAATGTCTAAACAAATTTTACACTGTGGCTGAAACATATTACAAGCAGCAATTAATTGGACACAATACAATTATATAGCACGGTGAGATTTTGTGAGAAACTATCATTAACAGAAAAAATTTTTTTTCCTAACAATAATTTGTGCAGCTTGTTTCCTTTTTTCTTTCCCTTGATGGTACATCTGGAAAAAATTTTATAAAGAATCCCCTCCATCTCCTTGAAAGTAAACTTTTGTTTGAGTAAATGTAGCATCAGCTCAGAAGCAGAGCTCTCACAAAACCGAATGGTTTCACACTGACTCCATCTCTTTGCTACTCCTTGTTCCCACACCAGGCACGGCCCTTATTGCAGCTTGCATTGCAAAACCTTCCTGCTCTCAACCACAAAGCAGCCAACAGGTTCCTGGGAGCCACTCCCACTGATAGATGCACTTTCCTTTCCAGGGAGGCTACTTATGACACTTTGGATTAACAAAAAAACAACAACAACAAAAAAGAGGTGGGAGGAGATAAAAGCTCATTTATAATGAGATCCCTTGATTGCTGGTGAGCTTTGTGCCTGCTTCCTGCACACAGGCTCTCTCCTACCATTGCCTTTCATTGTGGGGCTGGAGAATACCTGGTGCCAGAGAAAGACTGAGACAAAGTCTCCACAGTGGAGATTTAGGCTCCTTTAAAGTAACTTTAAGACATGGCCATACGCCTAAAAATCTATCTTCGATTTATTTTACAATGAGCTCAATTCTTCCCAAATCTATTTATAAATTCCTTCATCTTATGCACACTGAGTATCTTGCTAACAACATTTTATTTTTAGAAAATTCCTTTGCCTGACAATTTTGCTGATTCTACTCAACCAGTCTCCTGAAAAATTCAAATTAAAAACTTGATAATTAAATACAGAGAAGTATTTCATCCTGTCATAATGGTTGTCTGAAACATCAGAAGCTGTTATAAAGAGAATTTGCCTCTATAGCAAAAAGAAAGAAAGAAAAGAAAAAAGATACCAAACCTGTCTGAGTTCAAGAATCATTTGGACAATGCTCTCACGGACATGGTGGGATTCTTGGAGGTCCTCTGCAGTGTCAGAAATTGGACTCAATGATCCTGATGGGTCCCTTCCAACTCAGCATATTCTGTGACCCTATGAAGCTTGTCTGCTTTAATTAATCTGTTGCAAAATAGCTTTTAGAACCACCTAGGCAAATTTTAGGCACCTTCCATAAGGTTTGGTGTTTGAAGAGATGTTTATTCTCTCATTTTGCAATAACATTGACTCAGATTCCAGCTCTCTTTCTCATCTTGGTACAGGAGTTGTTTTTGTCTCCACCACAGAGACTATGGGCCTCAGCTAACAGTTCCTATGCTGTGTGTCAAATTGCTGTACTACATTTTATCCACAATTTTAGAATTTGCTGTTAGATTAAAATACAAACAGAACCATATAAATAGAGAATCCTCCAAACAAACTCATTATTTGCTGAGCAATAATTTTATCAGAGATCCATTAGTCACTTAAAGCTTGTCTCTGTCTACTTCATATTTCTTTCTCCACAAGATACTCTGCCTTCCTTTTCAGTACAGTCTGCACAGCCCTACTGAAAGTTAACTTTCTATTCAAGCTGGCAAAAGGCCAGCTATTGTGTCCTCTCTGAATCCTGCTTTTATCTGACAGGTCTATGAGCCAGCAACATCTTTCCTAAATACTCACTTTTATTATCACATGCACAACCGCGACAGGCCCTTCTTCAAACGAATGATGTTCAGAGAACATGCCCTGGGCATGTCTTGTCCCAAACTAATACAGCAGCAGCAGGATTTAAACTTATAAAGCCTCTTACACATATCTCAAAGCTACCCTGACTTTTAATTTCTGCCTCCAGACAAAGCTATCTTTCCCAGCTGCACAGAGCAAAGCGCAGCAGCAGTTAAGTCACAAGCCTCAGAGGCGTGGGAAGGAGGGAGGCGGCCAGGCCTGCTGCTGCTCTGGCAGCAGTGTTTGCACACCTACACCACATCCACTGGAAATGCAAAGGGTGCCCCATTGTCCAGGCATGTTCCCTGCACGCTGGCCAAAGTCTCTGTTTGCTGACACATTCCCATCCTGCAGAGCCAAGCACATGATGAAGAAGGCTGACTCAGCTCTAACCTGCTGCCTGGGAGGTTTAGGTGCTTCAGTGCCAGGGAGCAGTTCTCTACCCTGGGCTGAAATGCTACAGTAAGCTTTGTATGGTTTATTGCCAAACTACGTTCAAAAGAACTTAGCAGCTCTCTGACTGAAGGAAAAAAGGAATCGGTAGAAGCTGGTGGCTGCTACTGTGCCACACCTCACCCTAGGCTGTAACCCCAAAGGTGGCTACAACACAGAGCCCTACCTCAGGACTGCACAGCACCACAGAAATTAGAATAAGTGCTGCTTAAAGTTAAAATTCAGAATACTTAGAATATCAGCCCTATCATTACACAGAAGCATAATTACAGCTAATTACCTTAAAGGTTAGGAAAGAATTTGTGCAAAATAAAGGAAGCTCTTTCTTCTGCTAATGGAAGGTTTGGGTAATAGATTTGTCAGGTCCAGGTAGAAGAACATGTATTTATCTTTTTAAAATAACAAGCCCTTTATGTGAATCTATAGTGGAAAAATATGGGAGTTATTAAAATCACTGTAGAGGGGGAAGAGATGATTCTAATTAAAAATGAACTGAATAAAGTGTGACTTTTGCTGCTTGCAGTAGCAGTTGTTTAGTTTAGGCAGTCTCCCGTAAATCTGAACAACACCCATGACACTTCTGCAAAACAAAATGAATACCAAAGACAACAAAGAGCTTCACTTTCATTTCTAACAACTGAGTCAGCTCCCATGGAAAACATGTGATGTATATCCAGCTGATAGATACAGGGCCTGAGAAGCCCAGTGTATATACACCAGCTATCAACACAGTTGCATATGGATTATCTATTATCAGAGAGACACTTAAAAAAAAAATCATTACATGCAATCACAACAATGTCCCATCAGCAATATTAGACATGATGCTGGAAATTGCAGAACAGAGGGAGTTGCTTGTTGCTGCCAATTACAGCACCCAAAGTGTGCCCCACATTGAATTTGGTTATAAAAATGGTATTAGTTATTACAACTGAGGTGCATGATGTGCATCTTTGAGAGGAAAAACTCAGGTGCACAGGCAAGAGTCTGACGTGCTGTGCCAGGGAATGTGGATGCACAGACTTTTGCCTCCCTGTTATCATTAATTCCCACATTGTCCCAGATATCAGTGTGGATGCACATTATCCCTCTCCTCGTGGTTCTTTGAAGAGCAGTGAATTGACACAGAATATTTCTGCTATCCTTATTCCCTTTCAGTAAAGTGTAGAATGCAGGTGTTGCACATTTCCTTAACTAAATATTGTGTGTCCAACTGTCCATGCTGGTTTTGTTACACTTATGAGCCTTTGATAAGCCCAAGAAATAAGCCCTGATAAGTCCTGTTGGAATAAATGGCTTTTCTTGTAGATTTTTTTCTGCCTTTTTCAACAGAAGCTTGTAGATTCTTTTCTGCCTTTTTCAACAGAAGTCTCCCAGGAGAACCTGAGAACTGGATGGTGAGGCACATGCCCCTTGTTACAGTGCTGTGGGGTCCATCCAGCAGGATTCACTGGCCTACCAGCAGCCAAAAGGGAATTTGGGGTTCATTAGTATGCTGGTGATTCTAAGCTTATTTCCTATATTTTACCAGAAATGTCATTCTTCAGCCAAGATGCAGGCATGAATGAGAACAAACTTGGCTGGAGCTGACTCTGCAGTGGACAAAGGCAATGCTGGCAGCTGGCACTGAACCATTCACACTGTTCTAGCCTAAAAAGCAGCATGCACTCTGAGATCACTTCTTGCATCATGCAGACTTTTACTGACCAAGTTAGCAGAGGCGATGATGAATTTGGTTTGGTTTGGTTTTTCAGTGTCAAGTCACTAAGACATTCAGGGAGACTGGAGCATCTCCAGCTCTAGAACTTGCTCTGATGACAGGATGAATGTCCCATGTGCAGCATTACACACAGCATCTTTTTTGGGAAAACACATGTCACTGTGCTATATTTGGTTGCTTTGCTATATGACAGGGAAGATTTGAATTGTCTATCTGGGCATGTGGATTTTTCAGCCCATATAAAACAGCACAATGCAATGGAAGGCCGTATTTTCGAAAGCAAATATTAAACACAATGTGTTTTTTAAAATTAGAATCCGATATGAATGTTTACTGGATATTATCAGAGCTTTGAAAGGATGGACCAGAGGGAAAAGGAAATTATGCAATGAACTGGAAAGAGGAGACATGGAAAACAAAATTTTCTGGCAGTATATAATACATTATCACCTTCTGTGACTTAGCCACATAAACTATGACTATTATAGCTTTGTTTTTATGTAAAGAACTTAGCTCTGAGAATTCTAGGTTGAATTCAAATGTAATGCCAAATAATAAGGCTGATAAATTCACCTACTTGGTTTTCCTGGAATGACATGAAGAGGCAAATAATTCTGTTTATCTGTACTGTTTTTCTTCTGACTGTACTACCAGGTTTGCCACTAGAGATGAATGAAATGATGGTTTAGAGATGAAAGAAAGCTTTGGGATAATTCGAGAACTTTCTGTTGATTAATAAAAGTGAACAATTAGAAATTATTTTCGGGTACATAAATTTGATAAATAGATATTACTGCTTGCTAGAAGATGACAATAAAATGCTGTCTATTTATAGCTAATTTCTGTGTATTTATACTATAGTGAAAAGATTCCAATGTCCACAATAGAACTGAGTGAGCATCACACACAAGCCAATATATGTGAAAGTGTAAGGAGCAAAGAAAATATCAGTGAGGCAGTTTTCCAGAAGTTAGCAAGTGATTGTATGTGTGTGTCTCAGGCCATTAACAAACATCCTTGGTCAGTCAAGGATTACTGCCTGTAGCACCCCACCCACATTTATAATTTCCGGACAGCTACCACTTTTATCCAACTCCTGTAGGAGATAAGATCACATGAACATGCCCAAATTTCTTTCAAGCAATATAAATTAGACCAGTTTAAACCAGTTTAAACAGTCAAAACAGGTGATGTGAGGTAACCTGGAGATTTTCCTTGCAGAAAATGGGCAACATTGGAGCATTGGCAACAGAACAGCAAGGGTGGTAATTTCTGGCAGGTGGGAAGTGACAAAAAGCTGGAGGTGGTAACCTCTTTGCTGGTACAGATGGATGCAGACAAGGATGCCAGTCCTATGATCTAAATACACTCTAAAGCACATTTAGGTTCTTATATACAAAGAAAACTCTGCATCCAAATAATTCTGTTTCTACTGTTACAAAAGTGGGGTTTTTTTTTAAAAAAAAAGATGATTTTAAACTGCCAAGTCAATTTATATATAGTGAAAAAGAGAAGCCTTCTGGCAGAATCTTTAACTATTGTTTTACACAAGATTCCCTCCCATTTTGTGTCTTTAATTCTTTGCATATGAATAGCAGTTCCACTTTCTTTGCCCTACAAAATATGACAGATTCTAGATAAAACATGCCAACCAAAGTCAGAAGCATGAGCTACAGAGTTATATGCACCACCTATGCACAATATGGTAAAGCAGCTTTTGACAAACTTGAGTAGTAAAGAGAACAGTGCAGACAGGTAGTCTCCATATTTGTGCACTCAGGTTTCCGCTGCCCCTGTTATTGCTGTCTCCCCCATTCCCAGAGAACCAGAGTTCCAATACTTTGATCTGCACCCACCTGTTGCTGCTCCCTGTGAAATGTCCCTGCCCAACTTAAATCTTTCCAGTTGGGTTCACGTCAGTCTACAACTGCTAAAAAACCCCATATAAATAAAAAATAATCCAACTGAAAATGAATGTTAAAAATTTTCCTTCAATGTGACATACTGTTGCAAAATACCTAGGACTATTACAGGAACTGAAATAACAGATATAACCAGAGACACCCAAAAGATCTGGTCACAGAGATATCAATACTGAATGATCTACAAAAAAAATTTAAATTTATCTTGAAAATTTGTGGTTGACTTATGCCTTGAAGCATTTTGAAGTTATCCAACCTACTGCAGCTGTTCAGTTCACATGTCCTTCCTCTGCATTAAGAGCTATGCTCTCAGCCTGGAAAAAGTGTTCAGCAATGCACGGATGCACAGCAAAGATTTAGAAATTGGATATTTTATGTATATGGTCTCTGAATATTAAACACTTGAATCTTCTAAGACAAATTCCCAAAATAATGTTTCATTCACATTAAATGCTGTAATAATGAGGGGAATATCATATGTTTTATCAAGTGCATGTAAGCATTTTAGTATTTATAAACAGCATTTAATAACCAAATATATATATATTTAAATATACATGTTTCTATGTGTGTACGCACTTTGCACAACAGTATGTAAGATAATTATATAAATTATTTAGCTATAATGGATGACTATGGACCAAATTATACACTAACATAGAATTATACTATTACATAGCCCTCCTTAGCTGCCCTCTAATACATATTTACTGCTACTGGTTTCCAGAGTTTTGGTCCCAGAACACCTTAAAAACCTACAAATTTTGAAGTTACCAGGAAACAAAACAAAAGAAGTATTTTTTTCTCTGCCCATCTCGAATTTGGAATTCTGCACCCAAACCTCAAGTACTGCCAAAGGCCCAGAAACTGAATTCTCCCTGTCACTGCAGAAACAAGTTAAAATTGCAGCACTGCATGCAGCTTTATTTCACTTGAAATTGAGATTTAAGGCTTTGAGTGAGACACAAATCACTGTCTAGCCATCTAACTCACTGGACCTTAGCATCATGACTTTTAAAAAGCAGGTTTTATCATTTTATACATATTTTCCCTATGACTGGAATCACGATGTGTAAAGGTATCTGGAGTTACGGGTAAAACAGATAAGACTCCTATTAAAAGTTTTCTATGCTGTTAATACTTTTAGTAACATTTTGCATTTACCATGTGGATAGTATCAAGTATTCCACAAAATGGTATCTTCTGTAATAGCTTTCAAAGGACTCCTGGAAAGGCCTTCAGAGCTCAGCAACAACTTTGCCAATTTTAATAATGGCTCACCCCAAACTTAGAGAGACAAATCTTTATAGGAGACTGTTGCGAGACCGCTTTTACTAAAAGAGAAAGTTGTACTAGAGCACTAAACAAATGAACTTCAGAAATTCTTTGTGAACATTGGCACAAGTGATGGCAATTGTTATACTCCAGTCTCTGTTCATCTATACAAGGAAAATTGTAACAAAAATTGCATGACAGTATTAATAAAAGTTCTAAGACCAATTCTGTACACAGAATGTACTTAAAATACATCCCCTGTAAATTCTTCCTCTTAGTTTAATTTTAAAACAAATTCATTCAGTATTTGATAAAAGTCTAATTTCTAGACAGATTTGCATGGAAATAACTTTTGTAAACAGTGTGCACTGCAGAGGCTTTAGGAGAAATAGCTACAGGCATCTACTATAAAAGATCAGTTTGGAGACATTCCAAAGGATACACTTAAAACGATCAAAGCCTTTTAATACTGTATCAGTGAAACCATCAAACTCTTGCTTAGATGGACACACCAAGCAATTGTCAAAGCAAAAAGTGTTTATCTGCTGGAAAAACAGGATTTCCCCTCAGTTATTTTGGCTTAACTAAGGCTTTCGACAAAAACAGTAAAATAAAACTATTCTATTATTTTTAAAAAAATTATTAAAAAAATCAAAGGACATAATGGAAAAAAACAGGAACTTATTGGAGAGGCAAGAGAAAAGGAGATAAGAAGAAAGGGAGGAGAGAGAGTCTTTTCAGAGGAAAAAAACATTATGATGTGGTCTATTAGTTTTAAGCAGTCACCCAGGCCTCTGTGCAGTTATAACCCTGAATAAAATGGTTATTTTAGTGTAATGATGCTTGTTCAGCAATTACTAGTGAATGCACATTAGTAGAAATGTTCTGTAGAGTTAAGAGCCTCTGAATTATCCTGTCTGTGCATGCACTCCATGGTCAAGTCATAGCACCTGTACTGTGATCTTACAATCCTTAAGCATTTACAAAGGCCCATAGCAATCAGATCACTGGTCCTGTGTAACTGCTATTGGTTCACATAGAGGGACTCACATAGAGGGACTCAGAGGCACATCTAGACCATCTCAGACTTTGAAGGACATCACTTTTTTGACCCAAAATGTACATCTTAGCCCCAGCTGGAACCAGCAACAGTTATACATAGGAAAAGTTCCAAGCTTACTCATTTACTGTTTTACAAAATGTGCACTAGTAACTTCTTCAGGTTTTCAATTCATTCCTATTATGACTGTTGTCACAAATTTCATTTCAGAGGTACTGGGATCACAGAGTGAACACACTACAACAAAGAAAGATCAGCAAAACTTAGAAACCAAATTTCGACTCTATACAGATACAGCTGAAGACAGCTGCCAGATTTTTGTTAATCAGTTGGAGACTCTTGACAAATGCAGTTTCAATGCCTCTCTTCCTCTGGTGATGATAGTCCATGGCTGGTCGGTATGAACTCACATTTTATTTTTAATTCATATTACATGCAATTTGAAATACTTCTCATTTTGCTACAGAAGGAACTTCAGAAGTAAGATTGTGATACAAAGATGATAGATTTCACTGGTAGCTATCATGGCTAGAAAAAGTACAAAGTGGATATTCCCGACAGATTCTGAAGGAACAGTTCACGAGCAATTTTTCACATGGGACTCCCATGCCAAGGATTAAATTCAGCCCTGGTTTAAAGCCAGCAGAGCTTGAAAAAGTAGCTGAATTAATGTGCCATGCCCTGGAGAGCTGAATAACAGTTTCATTTCTCTGATATGTTCACTGCCAGATATTTACAGACTTCTTGAAAAGTACCCACAATGTCCCCACATCTTTCTCCCAGATATACCTTTAAAAAGAACTTCTTCACAAGCCCCTTCAGTTCAAAGCAAAACCTTCACCATCAATTAATTATCACTGAACTGCTTCCAATTAAACTGTAAAAAACCAATTCACCATTAAAAAAAGATTTCTCAAGAGCATGCCAATACTAAGAGTGACTTTTCATCAGCTTCTCAGCTGGAAAAGAAACAAAAGAAAAGGCAGGATAAGAAACCAAGCAATTTTAACAGATCCTTGAATTCTCATAGAATCAATGGAATCACATAAGGTGGCACAATGAATCTTTTTGCACATCTGCAAATAAGCAGAGAAACTTTGATCACCTCATGTGGTGCACATAACTCCCTTAACAAGTAAGAGAAATACATTTAACTCCCTTAATAAATAATAGCCAAGCCTTGCAAAGAAAAAATTGTTCAAAACCTACAACCTCCTCAAACCACAGGCCTGAAGCTGCTGCCATTGATGTTCATCATTCACATTAACTTAATCTGCAGAGGTGTTGGGCTCTTAGAGGAGTGTGTGTAGAAACCAAGACCTGAGACTCCCAAATTCTAATACACTAGAAGAAGCTATTTTATCAATTGAGGAAACACATACCACTAGAATAACAAATCTGATAGACTCTAGTCCATCAAATCAGAAACATGCTTTGATGGAAGAAAATTGTAACCAGAGATTCAAAAATGAATGACTCAAAACAAGCAGCTTTCAAAATGGAATGGCTAGAGATGATAAATGCCTGCTGGCCTGCAATCCTCCAGCTTTCCTTCTCCAATTCTTTTAGCTTATACTTACAGGGATAGCTGCTCTTGAATGAAATCAGACATTTCCTGGCCATTTCTGTCAGTGACTGTCTTTTTAACCAGTACTACCAGTTATCTCCAGGCGACTTAAAGTATTTGGGGACATCATTTTCATTTATAAGAGTTCTTACTACAAAACATACACTATTATACCCTTATTACACTGACTCTTAATTTTTTTGGTCCACCAAAACCTAAAGATTCTCAGCACTGAAGAAGGCTGAAGTCCCTAATACCTAGTTTTCAGCATTAACCCCTCCATGTTCATACTATGATTTTTGTATCCTTATGTTTTTCACAACAATATATTTGGCACAGACTGTTTTTTTCTTATTGTTTCGGGTTTTTTTCAATTATAACAGGTGGATGGGATATTAGAAAGCTGGATTTGGAAAATGGCAGCAGCTCTGAAGTCTCAGCATAACCAAATGAACGTGATCATTGCAGACTGGCTCACACTGGCTCACCAGCATTATCCCATCGCCGTACGGAACACACGCACCACAGGACAGGAGATAGCACAGTTCCTGCAGTGGCTGGAGGTGAGAACTCCCACACCAACACGTGTTCCTCTGGAAAAGATGTATTTACTTGTTCTTACACTACCACAGCCTTTCTGGAAAACAGTGCTTGCTAATGCTCTCATTTCAGTCACTCACGTTTCTTTAATGAAGTGCACATTTTCCTTCCATAAACTTTCATATGACTTAGTAAAACTTTCATCATGCAAGAGGAAAAACAAATGGTCTTGTTTATGAAAATATTTTTATATATCTTTAGAGGTGAGATAGTTTCCTGTTACTTTGACTTTTCCATAAGCATGTGTGAAGGCAGCTGACACTGTTCCACACATAGAAAACAGGAAGACATCATCATTTGTAAGACATTAGTACATGAAAATGAGTTTATGTTATCTGTGCTTAACTTCTGCTTTTAATGCAGAATTCAATCCTGACACTTTGATTTTTTGCTGCAGTTTCCCAAAGATTAGGATAAAATAATGGCTCAGAAATCCAGAAGGTAAAGGGAGACCTTTCAAGGGGACTGTCATGCTTCACAAAGCAGACAGCATGGAGGCAGCAGTGAGTACAGAGCCACACTAATGCAGTGACTATTTATCAAAACTCCTGCTACATGAGAAGCAGTGGCCATGGCTGGATTGAAAAGGCTGCAGCCAGTCTGCAGAGGATCACTGGTGTCCAGCACAATTTAAGAAAAGGCAGAAAACAAACAGTAGTGAGAATCATTTATACAAACCAGGAATTCTAAGCAACTCCTATAGTATCAATCAATCAATCATATTAAGCTACTTGATTTGAAATGAAATTATACTTCTGTACATGACAATGAATTTTTGAATATATTATTTTATATATAGTGAGGCTTAAGGTGGAAGAGAAATGCACTGCAAGACTGAAAGGTTTGTAGCAAATACCATTAAAGGCCTCAGCAGGAATGGCAGGACTAGAAGAAGCTGTCAGGTACCACAACCAGTTAGGGACAACAGGCACAAAAGATAAGGCAGGAAAGCCAGAGTCACTATTTTTCATTGTGATATTAGAAGAAACCTCAGCTCTTTGTCAAATATAGTTTAAATTGCTAGAGCCTAAAGTAATTTTTTGAAGTTGTTTAAATATTGAATTAATCAAATGGTGGACTTTGATCAGCTCCCAGGAGGACACACCACAATGTCAATAAAGATATTCTGTGATTTCTCTAGTGTCAACAAACAAATCAAGGCTGGAATAAATTACTCCTTGCTCCAGTATTGTAGGTAGTTACTCCTGTACTGCAATGAGTTCCAGAATTAAAATATATCATAAATTTTCACAGCATCGAGTGTGTCTAACCAGTAAATGTTCCTTTTATTGAGAAGCACCCCTCCAGAGTTTGAGAGTTAAAACCCCTTCATTCCAACTCCCACAACTATCTTCCTGCTATGGTTCTGTCAGATAATCAGGCAGATAATTATTTCAAAGATTCTCAATGGATGTAACAAAACCTGCAGTGCTGCACAACATTTTAATAAAGAATAAACAATAAGTCTTATTCCAAGAATTAATAGGGCATGATTAGTAATATGATCAGGCTCAATAGCATCTAGTTCAGCACCATCTGACAAGAAAATTGGTCAGATCTTGTAATTTCTAAGAGCTGTCTCTCTCACAAGAAGTCTGCCAAGTGTCACTTCGTCTTCAGAAGAGATTGGTATTGAGACTGCACAGCCACTCCAATGGGACAGGCAACATCCACAAAGAAACTAAAAGTGAGGTTTGTCTTTCCTGCAAGCAAAATATGCCACATTTTTCTTTACAAGTCAGAAAAACATTGATCCTTGCAGCTCAGGTGAAATGCTTAAGATGTACACAGCATTGATTAGGTAAAAAGAAGGGCAATTCTGCTTCAATAGGTTTGTTACAAATCAAACACACATCTTTGTACTAGAAATATCCCTGCTGTATCATTTAACATGTCTGATCAATATTATGATCCCTTTTGTTTGGCTTGTGCTGGTATCTCAGGCAAAAAAAAAAAAAAAAAGCAAGGCCCTTTTGTAGAGGATTGTTTTACCCGAAGTTAAAGAACAGATATCCATTTTACAATCATAGGAAAGTCAAATGCTGCAGACAAAAAGCTGTGAACATCTGCATCAAATGACAGTTGCAACAAACAACAAAAATTCCACTGTGTTGATGATTTTCCTGTGCATAGAAGATAAGTGGCAGTGCCCAAATATTGGGCATTTTCTTGTTGCATGAAAAAGAAGCAAGAAATAACACTCAGCCAATAGAAATTTACTGAATGATTCATGCCTCTCACTCAACCACCATCAACATACAAATTTCTTGTGGTATAATTCACAGTATTCCTAGCTTGTAATAAATATTTCACTGTTTACTTTTCACATTTCTTCATATAAATCAAGTTGCCACTATCTTCCAGGAATCCATTCAATTTTCCAGAAGCAATGTTCATCTAATTGGGTACAGCCTAGGAGCTCATGTTTCAGGATTTGCTGGAAGTTTTATCAATGGTACAAAAAAGATTGGAAGAATTACAGGTAAAAGACTTATACCTTTAAGAAAAATAACAGTCAATTGAATCAAGTTATGAAGATATTTGACATATCAATGTCATATTAGCTGTTGAATTTCATATTCAGCACAGTTTAGAAGTTTCATCTCATTGGTTTAAAAATTAGATTCAGAAAACTTAATGAAAATATTTTTGAGAATTAGGTCTCCTACCGTTTCTATCTTTGATCCTTCCTACCTCAGTCCAAATTATGACATAAAGAATACACAAGCATGGGGACTAGAAAACATAAACCAAAGCCTCAAGCTGCATGTTGCTTAAATTTATCTCTTATCCATTCCCAGTAACACCTTAAACAAAACGTTAGCCACTAACCTTGGATCTTTGGCCACTATCTTGACCCAAAGTCATTCAAATGCTGTTCATTGTTAGTAATTTAAAAATATATTAAGGAAATTGTCTGACTGTGCTTGAGTTTTCAATCGAGGGACACTGCCCACATAGTGAATTCAAAACAGTTCTCCTGTGGCAAAAATGAGAGCTCTGGCTTACATTTTACTAGAAGCATATCATTAGAGTATCCCTAGTAGATGCTTAGAGTAAACAAAGTTAACCCTAACACCTGATTGACTAGTGACATTCTGAACCTTCTATAATGTTTTGTAACTGTACTAATTATGAGTGTAATGAAAATATATTTATAATATTATTGATACATTGTATACAGTACCTCATCTAATGCATAGTGACAGCTTAAAAAACCCAAACAAAATGAAAACAGAAGTGCATTTTACACAAGACCCACATTAGCTACATTTAATTTATCAGAGAAAACATTTTACTTAATCAGGCAAGTACATATGGCTGTACTTTGAAGTCACAATTTTGATCTTGGATTCACTGCCACATACCACAGTCTCTCTCACACAACTGGTTCTTGTGGCAGTGCCTGCATGCCAAGAAGCTGACTTTACAAAATCTGTCATGATATTACACCAGTGCATGCATTGAAGGACTTGATGGACAGTTCCACAGTGCTGCTTGTTCAAACCTTATTAGAACATAACACCTTGAAAATTATTTACTGCTAAATGCATTCTTCAGCAAAAGGTTTTCAGATTTATAACAATAAGCTCCAAAAAGTGATAAAAGTTATTAAAGCTAAAAAGAAATGTATGCCTTTGGGGGGTTTCCCTGCTTGTTGCCTGTGTTACTAGTCTTGTCTGGTTATATCTCTGCAACTATATTATTCCACAGTACCAACTGAAGAATATAAAATTTAGAAGCTTGTCCTCAAAGGCTGAATGCAGCTTTAAATGAAGCACAAAGTTCTCTTCCTAAATAAATTTCCAACCAAGAAGAGCACCATGCAAAAAAGTCCAGAAAACAAAAATCAGCAAGACTCCCTAAGTGGAGCATTATTTCTCTGAATACTGTAATAATCTGCCTTGAAGTTTTTTTTAAGCTGAAGAATATTATAAATAAAATCTAGCAGACATACAGAGCTTTTAAGCAATAAGTGGAGCTTTAGAAAGTTTCAGGACCCAAATGTGGGTTAAAAGTCAACCTTGTTGTGGGACTAGTGTTTCCCAAAGAGCCTCTGAAACACACAACCACTAGTTTGAAAGAACAAAATTACGTAAAGGTCCCTCAAGCGACACTGGCAGCAGGCACAGTTTGTCTCTGACAAACACGTCTGTCCCTGGGCCTGTGTCCTTGTGCAGGTCCCAGTTAGTGTTTGTTACAGTGTTTGTGTTTGCTTTAGGTGTAACCATGTGGGACAAGCGTTCTTATTATTTCCATCAAAGAAAGACCTTGTAAAGTACCAGGTGCTGCCTGTTTTTAGACATTTATAACATACTTACAGCAGCAGAACAGCCCTTCTGCAGTATATGACAATGGGATTATTTGCATTTATTGCAGGCCTTGACCCTGCTGGACCCTTGTTTGAAGGGATGTCACCAACAGATCGTTTATCTCCAGATGATGCAAACTTTGTAGATGCAATTCATACCTTCACTAAACAACACATGGGCCTCAGTGTCGGCATCAAGCAGCCCGTGGCTCATTTTGACTTTTATCCCAACGGAGGCACCTTCCAGCCTGGCTGTCACATCCTGCATGTGTACAACCACATTGCACAATTCGGGATCGCTGGTAAGAGCCAATGGCACAGAGTGGGGGCAGCAGGGCAGCTGTACTGAGTCTGTCTGGCAAACTATGAAACTGTGACTTAAAGAGCATCTAAGTATTATTATTATCACCTTATATGCAAGTTTTATTCTTGTTTAGAGATCCATTACCTGATTTTTACGTCTTGAGTTCATATTGGTTTTACTGACTCCAGTAAGGAATTCAGCTGCCTAGCACTCCTGAAAATGAGGCCATGAGCATCCTGCTGTCAAGCACCTCTGAATAATTTAATGGTATTTGTTTCAGCACTAGGGGAGATGAGAACATTTATTCTAATTAAGCCAGATTTGTCTAGTGTGCCATTAATTACTTCAAATCAAATAAAACACAGGTCTGTACTACTCACCTCCTGAGTTCACCTTTTCCCTGCTCCATGTCCTTCAGCAGCACAGCTGACACTCTCTCCAGGATCTGACTCTCAGGTTGTATTTTCTATTGACAAAACCAGCCAGAACAATGAAATCAAGGTTCACAGTCTGATACAGTCAGGCTAGAGAAGTTTAAGCAGAAAATTATTTAAGTTTATTATCATGGAGGTTGAATCATTCTATTTTTGAATCATCCTAGAAGTAAAATTGCTACAATGAATGATTTCTGAGGCAAAACCATGTTGTAAAGGGTAGGGGTGTGTGGGGGGAAGCAATAACATAGGTTTATAGTTTATAGCTGGCTACAGAACTTCTCTGCAGTTGAAATGGAAAAAAGAAACAAATGCATGTAAAATTTTGCCGTTGCATTTTTTCAGGCATTACTCAAACTGTGAAATGTGCCCACGAGAGGTCAGTTCATTTGTTCATCGACTCTCTGCTGCACAAGGACAAGCAAAGCACAGCTTACTGGTGCAATGACATCAACACTTTCAACAAAGGACTGTGCCTCAGCTGTAAGAAGAACCGGTGTAACACCCTGGGCTACAGCATCAGGGAGGAAAGGCTGCCCAAAAGCAGACGACTCTTTCTGAAAACAAGAGCACATATGCCCTTCAAAGGTTTGTGGAAATACTTTTTACAGTACAGATCGATCACAAAGTGGAAGACTGAGCCTAAGCTTTGTGATCCTATTTCCTCACTCATTAAAGATTATAAAATCTGTGAGAATAATCAATTTGCTGAGACAAGTGAGAATCCCAGTAGGCCATCTTGATGCCCTTTCATTAAGGTCCTGGCTCTCATACTTCTATGGGAAAAAGCACATTTATGCTTGCCCTGGGCGAGCTGTGGAGCCCAGGGCTTGCAGATGCCCGGGGTCCTGATCTGCAGGATTTTCCTACAACTGGACTGTGCAGGTTTGCTGTAAGGTACTCAGGCATACAGCCAAGCCAAAAAAAGCAGCAAAAGGAGGCCTGTAAAACATCCTGTTCTGCGTTTCCCCAAATTTTATCTACAATTAGACTATGAAATTGCATATAAATTACTACTTTTCAAACAATGGACAGACAACAGAATAGAACAGACTATTGCAAGGCTGAGCTGTAGCACTACAATTAAGACTGGCACTCTGGCTTTAGCTCTACTACATTATTTTATTGGGTCAGCGTGGATTTTTGGCTGCATGATCAGATGAAGAGGCCACGGCCTGACAGGGACGCAGGGCCCTCCTACCAATCTCCATTGCGCTCAGCCGAGAGCCCACTGCTGCTGTTGAGCAGACGTTCCCTTCCACTGGGAAGGTTTACGTACATTTTAAAGCGAGAACAAGCAGGACGATGTGGGACAGCTCCTTTTTGAGGGGATGTCAGTGCAGGGGCGCCCGGCTCTCCTCCACACCAGCTCCTTACCCGGCTGCCATGAGGCGTGAGGGGAGCGGGAAACCGCGCGAGCAGGGCAGGGCTGGGCCGCGGGCACGGCCCACACACACACGGAGGAGGCTCCCCTCAGGCGGAGGCGCTGCCTGACCCCGGCACAGCCCCGCAGAGCCCCTGGTACAGCCCACACACACACACACACACACACGGAGGAGGCTCCCCTCAGGCGGAGGCGCTGCCTGACCCCGGCACATCCCCGGCACAGCCCCGCACAGCCCCTGGTACAGCCCCGGCACAGCACACACACACGGAGGAAGCTCCCCTCAGGCGGAGGCGCTGCCTGACCCCGGCACAGCCCCTGGTACAGCCCCGGCACAGCACACACACACACGGAGGAGGCTCCCCTCAGGCGGAGGCGCTGCTTGACCCCGGCACGAACACTGAAGGGATGAAGAGAAAGGCTTTAAAAGGCTGCGTGCATTATACAGCTTGTCTCCCCACAGTGCCCGGCTACCAGAACAAAACCCAACAAAAATTCAGGTACTTTTAAAATAATTTTGGAAGTCTTCCACTAGCACAGCTGTGAAATATTCAGTGATGACTCCAGAGGGATCTGGGCAGCCCTGAATGACACTCAGAGCAGCTCAACCTGCTGAATTTCTTCTTAATTCTGTTTAAATTGCTCAGGAATCTACTTGGAGTAGATTTTAAAACTAGATATTATCTTGCTCCAGCACAGCCAGGGTCAGGTCCTCATCAGAATCAGAGAGTGACCAGCTCTGTGCTTGTGCTGCCTGCTGCTCCCACAGCTGGGCACGGAGTGGGGATCCTGTGTTGTGCTCCTCTCTGGATACAGAGCTAGTTTCAGCGTGAGGTAAAATATCTCTGTCCTATTGGCTTCAATTTCAATTAAACGTTGCATTTTTATGCTTAGAACTGGCTTTGCATAAAAAACCATCCTTGGCACGTATGTGGATAAATGTACCCCAGACAATGATCTCCTTTCACAAAAGTTCCCAAACAAAGTGGCAACTGTAGGAAGGTGCTTACAAAGTCATATTTGTAATCCTTTAAAAAAAAGTTTGGAGATCATGTGAGAAGCACAAACAGAAGAAATTTGAGAAACTCAACATTACACTTCACAATCCTCTGTGTCTTCACAAAATCTAACATTTAATTTTCAAGTTAATGACATTATATTCTGGACCATACATCAATCCAGCTCAAACAAAACCCCCAGTTTCTTACACAGAAGGTTAAATTTTTAATAAAGCTGTGACGGTTCCCTGAGTTTTTATATGATTTTCCCTTAAAGTAAGCACCATAATCACAGGAAAACTTTAGTCTGTGTTTGATCATATATTGAAAAAATCAGTTTTTACACAGAGAAAAAACCCAGAGAAAAACATATTAATTATAGAAGTGATCTGTAAACAATCCTCTCTGCCTTTGTCCTCATCAGAGTTATGGCACAGAATTATTTTGTTTTCTACTGATAGGGATATATTTTCAAAAGAATTTACATTGTTCACTAACATACAACAACTATAAAACAAAAAAAAGGATACAGCTGTTCCAGAAAATACTTTTCATCATAAGTACTCTGAGTAGTATGAAAAAACCAAACCAAAACAATAAACAAAACCCCTAAAATCCACAAACAAACAACTGTGCTTATGCATAAAAAGATGATTCCATTAGCAGTATAAGGAGCCATTCTCAAATGTAGTCAAGACTGAACTGGGTAAAGATGCTCTAGTCAAAAACTAGCATGCAATAATATTCCTTCATATTTAAATCTATCAGTTTTGTCTAGAAGATTGCTGGAAGAATGTGCAGATAGAAGAGTTCTGGACATTCAAATGTAGCTGACAGTATCTGTATTCACACGCTCAAGATTTATATTGTTGGGGTTATCTTTTTCATAATTTACAAAATATCAAAAGCATTACTTCTTAGGCATTTTGCATGCTGACAATACTCTGTTCAGACTTTCCTAAACAGTGTTGTTCTAGAAACTCCCCAGACCTTAAAGCATTAATGACATTATTAACAGATGCGTGTTAAGCACAACATATCATTATGCAGTCAAGGAAAGTTTGTGAGTCATCTGTTTTGCAGGGTAATTTTCCAGTTGATCAGAGAAACAGCCTGACCACATTGCAGAAGGTCTTTGATCTGTATCATACATCTCTAGTCATGCCCAGTCACAAGGATTTGCCTGGTCACTAGATAAAGGGCTTGCCAGAAATTCTGACAATTAAACTTCAGAAAAGCTAAAATATTTCCCATGGAAGAATATTTTATCCCAAAAAGAAACTCAACACTGATTATCTTTTCCTCCATCCTTTAAATAAAGCAAGAGGGCCTCAAATGCTAACAGATTACACGGTACAGCAACAACCAGAAAATATGACAATGTTTTAATTTCAACAAATTAGTTTGGAAAAAAAAAAAATGGAATAACCATCAACTTCCTGCTCTGAAAGGCAAAAATATTTTGCCTAAGAAACCTACTGATTCTTTGATCATTCATTTTGCCACTTTTTGCAAATTCTTCCTTCCTACAGTGTATCATTATCAGTTCAAGATCCACATCATCAATGAAATACAAGGCAAGCCAATAGACCCAACTTTCACCATGTCTGTGGCAGGGACTAAGAAGGATGCTAAAAACCTGCACATCCCACTGTGAGTATTGTATCACATGCAATTGTGCATGTGACAGAAGATGCCAATTTGTAATATCATATCACATTGATACTCATGCTATGAGGGAAATGGTTTAGTACAGCTAAGTGAAATTGTTCTCTCTTCACTCCCCCAAAAGTCACAAGTTCTTACAATGATCATACAGCTTGTGCAGAAAAAAAATTGTAAGAAAACAAACAGCAAATTTGGAAATTTTTCTGTCCACTTACTTTGGTCCATCCCAAGGCTAAGACAGGGAGGTGTAATCAATTAAAACATAAATCAACTGTAATTAAGATAAAGAATTTTGACTATTTGTTATGTGTGTTAACGAAAGCAAAGGCAAGAATGTAGGTCAGCATTTGCTCTAGCAGGCAGAAGTTGTAACATAGATGCTATCATGGGACACCTTTTCTTTTGCTGTCAGAAACCACTACTGCTTTATCAGCTGTTCAAGCTTCTACCACTTCTGCTTCTTTCTTAGCATGTTGTCATATTTCATCACTTTTTTGCAGCTGGAGGAAGAACATTCTTGAAACATTAATGTTTTATCCTGGAGAAGGAAACTGTTCTTCCTCTGGTTTTCAGGGGGTAAAAATAAAGGTTTTTTTCCACTTTAATTCATAATAATTAAGACAACATTATTCTCTTATCTTGTTTTCCATAGAGTTGAAGGTATTACTGGGAATAAAACCTACTCCTTTCTCATCACCCTGGACACTGATATCGGTGACCTCATAATAATCAAGTTCAAATGGGAAGGAACTCCAGTTTGGGAAAATATCTGGGACACATTTCAAACCATAATACCGTGGACAAAAGGCACCCGTCGACCAGGACTTATAGTGAAGGCAATAAGAGTGAAAGCAGGGGAAACACAGCAAAAGTAAGTGTAAGGAGAGGCTCAGTAACACCACAGGTGTTTGGCACTCCATAAGGACCATATGAAATTTCAAAGAAACAAAATACTGTGTGAGTTAAATAATGATTCCAATGTTAACATCATTAACTGTTCAGTTTTCTACTTACAAAAAATGTGCCAAACCTTAATTATTTGACTTTCAATACCTACTTCCTAGAGAAACTCAGCATCATTCTTGAAAATACTCATTAGAAGGATCATGTGCTCTACTACACAGTCCTCTGATTATTTTGGGTGCTCTTCTTTCCCCTTTTTACTGCTTTGAAAATCGATCACCAAGTCTGAGCAGCCTTGTTCTTTACATACAGCAATGCTAACAACACATTTGAAACTGCCTACTATACAGAGAAATTTCAGCCAGAAGACAGAACAAAAAAAACTTATAATGATTCTCACTGCTTTATTCCTTTGGGAATTTTAAACTGAGCAGTTTAATTAAGGCTAATGAGAAAAGCATGCCTTACCTTGTAACTGAGGCTCAGTCTTAGAAGGCAGTTTTTCCTTGGTATATTCCCTTTCTTCACCACCATAACTGGTGCAGAATTCCTGTGGAACAACTCTTATTGGCAAAACTGCATCTCCTTAATATTGACACAAAAAACAAATTAGACAATTTAAAGAGACATTTCATAAGACAATCTGTGCATGCTGGGAAGCAGAGGAAGGATCATATTCTCCTAGGTTGAATCCTCCTGAAAATGTATTTTGGAGGTTTGGTTTTTTTTCCTAATCTAGCACTTGGCACATGCTCCTGCCATTAAAATAGAGTTTCTCTAACATCTGCTATTTTAAAAGCCACCACCCAAAATCAGTACTGACCTAGCTGGCAAAGCAAATTAAAGCAAAGCATACAGTGCAAACTAGGGAGCTCTGTTTAGGTGCAGGTGCCTGTACCTTGAGATAAAAGGTATGAATGTGAGAAGTAATTTTCCTCATCAGGAAGCTTTTGTCCAATGCAGCTCTGCCAGTGACCTGGCACAAGCCAATTACAGCTAATGTACTACTTTCCTTATCTAGGAAATTATTAAGTGAGGGGGGCACTTATACTGCCAAAAAATGCTGGTATCTGCAGGTACCTAATGCTTCTTAGAAGTTTTTTTGCTTCAAGTGGAAGCATTTTGTGCCAAGCTTTTAGTGGATGCTGATTATGTGCTGGGTTTTGTTCTTTGCAATCTGGGCAGTGACATTCAGTTATCACTGAAATACTGCATTAATGTTTGGGGGAGGGAATGAAAGGAAAGATTATTAGGTGGTTCTAGAAGGAGAAACAAAGGACACTCAAGGAAAAGTATTTTCCTCAAAGAAAAAAGATATGTAGAGTTCTGCCTTCCTCAGAAGACCAAACATAGTATATTGCAAACTTAGCAATTTTGGAAATTCAAAAATTAAAAAGGGTAGTAAACATAAAATGTATTTTTACTTCTCTTGTGCTTTCTCAAACATTTGAACAGTTGACAATATTTTATCTCTGGGCATCTCTACCTCTAGATGTTTGTGATCTTTGTACACATGATGAAAGATGCTTTGTTAGATTATCTAATGGCAAAGACTGGAGATGTAACAGCATAAACTTAAATAGCAATTAACAAACAGACCATTATGAGTAATAAAACACCACATTCCAACATTTGGTTTTAAAATATTTCTGTAGCATATGCAGTTGCTGATGTTAACATCCTACAATCAGCCATCCTATACATAGCTGATTTTTAGCAAACTCCCAGCTAAATACCAATATTCCAGCAGCCCAAATAGGGCACAATGCACTCAGTACCCAGGAGCTGCCTGCTCCTCTTCTCTGTGCCTACAGTCTGGCAGGCAGATACAACTCTTTCCTCACAAGTCTATAAAAACAGAAATACACCTTCCTGTAAAAGACATGAGGAAGAACTGGCTAAAGAATGGGAGATTCTAACTAGCATTATGCTTTCTAACCAACATTATGCTCTTATGCTGTCTTTTCTTTTCAGATATACATTTTGCCCTCAAAGCATTGACAACATTCACCTTCATCCATCCCAAGAGAAGACATTTGTGAGGTGTGAAGATCTCTTCCAGAGACAAAACAGAAAATGAGCAAGAACACAAAAAGGCAACTCCTCACCAAAATATTCATATTATGATACATCTAGTAAAATATTTTTAAAAAATTACAGCATCAAATATCCTAGCAGTTTAAGAGATGGTGAAAAGACACATAAAGATATTTAATTTTTGTCATCTGACAGTAAACTGAAATATGTACTTTGTTCATCTAGGACCATACTCTGAAAATTATCAATGAGCAGCTTATCAAGGCAACTGTCAATTTTCAACCGTTTAGAACTGAAAAAGAATCAGTTCACCAGAAATAAAAATATTATTTGATAAAATAATTTTAGTAAGCCTTTGAAAAACTTAATTTTGTTGGATGTAAGGGGAAAAAAGAAACTTTGTTTCCTGGTAAATACTATGAAACATTAATAGCTATGACTACCAGTTAAAATTTTATTAAATTATTTCCTAATGAAGGGAGAGTTAAATAGTTCATAAAAGAAAATACTACCAAATAGACATAAAAATATAAAATGCTGTAATAACCAAATTAAAACCCCAATAATAGTACAATCTAAAAATTCTATAATAAACCTTGTTCTCTTTGAAAAAGCTTTGCTTTTTAACTATTTTAATTAAAGAACTGATTTAAATTACTAGCAATTTAATTATTTGAATGATGCTTAGTATATTACACAAAATTCAAGCACAACTAAGTTCAGTTAATTTTTGCATTTAAATCATATTTATCTGTTCAGGTAAGGTCTGAGATTTTTCGATTCTAAATCTTTGCATACGAGATTCTGGCATGACTTGAAACTGCCAGAATAAATGAAACAGCTTCAGAGAATAAAAACAAATTTTTTAAGGTCAAACATAGATAATTCCCTTGTTTCCTATGTCAGAATATAAACAACAAAAAGAAACATTGTCTCAGATTGTTTTTATTCTATGGTTTGTTTGTACTGAAACAGAAATCAATATATATGTATTCATTTGTCACTTTAATGCTAAGCACAAGATTAATTAAAAATTAAGGTTTGTTGAACTCTGAATTTTGAATGTAGTTTGTGTTAAATGTTCTCTAAGTGCTAAAAAAATGTGCAAGAAATTGCTAAGATCTGAAGCAAAGCATATTTTTTAATACCAAGATATTGCAGGGAATTTTGAATCAAAACATCCTGATGTTATCAGTAATAAAGCAGGATTTATTTAGATAGTCCAACAAATGAACAAACTGAGCAGATCCTGCAAGCAGTGAACAGTGATCAGATGCTGAATGCAGGGATCTCTGCCAACCATTCAAACTATTAATTTATTTTACAAGCTGTTTTCAGTAACTACCATCTCTTTAAATGAACAGGAATATTCAATACAGAATCAGAAAGGCTCACAAACTACAACAGGAACTGAAACACACTTAGATCTCAAGTGAGAATTGTTGTCCATCCTGAGGTGTATATTCCAGAAACTGTTCCAATTTTTAAAATGGCTCCTAGGAGTAACATCTTGATTAGATAAATAGTTATCTATTTAAATACAAATTCCATGCAAAAGAATCCTTAGTTCCTCACTGAAAACAAAGGTTTTTGCTTTGAAAGATTTTGCTCAATGAAGCAAACTGGGTTTTTAAACATAATAGTATTTCCACCTTCTGTGTCAAAAATTACAATTTAAGTAATTAATTTCAAGCTTCAGGTTGCTATCTCAAATATTTAAATTTTGAAGCATAATTATTTTATGAGAGTTTCTGTGTTTGTGTAAGAATCAATTGCTTAAGTACATTAGCTGAGTCAAACAGGAGCATGCACAGAAGGGAGTTTCAGCCAAAGGTATCTGAGAGAGTTAGGTAAGCACCAAGGCTTTTGTTTGATTTTTTACATTTGCAGTAGCTATAATCCACTGAAGAGACACAATTGCTAGGGACCCAGTGACAGCATTTTTAGGGGCATGAAGTTACAATGAACCATGTCCTGCAGAGTGACAGGCAGAGAACAAAGGACAATGTGGCCATTTTAGTTTTCCAAAGCACAATGGAAAACTGGAGAGTAAACAGAGAGGGAAGTATGTGTGGCTAACTCTAATAAGGCATCTCTCTAGATTGTTTCTAGAATTGAATTGTTGCTTCTGCAAAAAGCTAAAGGCCTGCCACTTCTGTTGCAGGGTTTTCTTTTTTTTTTTTTTTTTAATAATTGTCTATTTAGAGAATAATTTAATACTGTCACTGAGATTGCACTTACTTCAGTAACCACCAAATTTCTAAGCTATGAATTTTTAAGCTTTCTGAACCAAAGCCTACCTCTACTCCTCAAACAAAGACTTTAGATGTTGAAGGATGACAGAGCAAGACACAAAGGCTAAAAAGAATTGGGCTGTACTCCTCCAGTACAGAAACTACACTTTTAGAAACATTTCAGACATCACAATTGGCATTTCTTGCAAATTACTATCACTTACTTGATAAGACGGCTGATAAAGGGATCTAAACTTCAGGGGAAACAGGCATTACTTCAGGAAAAGCAGGTAGAAAAAGGGTCAGAGGTGTCTACATTCTGCTGAAACTCAAGAAATGAGGATACTGCAGTTTGATGACTTCGGCTGTTTTTTTGTGAAAAACCATTCTCCAGTTCTCAACTAAGAGAGGCTGGCATAACCTCAAATAAGACAATTTGAAATGTTTTTAAAAGTGGGAAAATTAAAAAAAAAACAACAGTATTTGAACTCCTACAGATATGAAGATACTTCTACTGATGCCATTTTTCACAAATCATATACCAAAACAAATTCTGCCCCTGCTTTGAAAGCCATTACACTAATTGCTGACATAAAAATGGAATAAAGCCCAAGCTGTAATATATTCTGTCTCACCATGCCTGAACATAAAAGTCACACCTACAATTTCAAGTGCCTATAGTGGTGCCTTACTCTGTGCTCATTGGAATTATTCCTGTCCCACTCCAGAGAGCTGACTTTAGACCTTGGAAGTCACCAGGTGCTCACTCCTGTCAGAGCACACACAGCTCAGAATGACAGAAGGGCTGTTGACCTTTTCATCACCTCTCTGTAATAATGAGCCTCCAATATTCAGAAATAAAAAACTCTTCCTTCCTTTTTGTGTTTTTCCTGAAAGAAATACTGAATTACACTGATTAAACACTAATTAAAACCCAAATTACATCAATGGTATACAGTTTCATTGCTTAAAAGAACTTTGGTGCCCTTGTCATGCTCATACCATTTTGACTATGCTATACAGGCTTCTAAACAAGGTAAATAAACACATTTAATAACTAAAATATGTAAGATGAATTAAAGACTAAAAATGCAGGATTAATAAATTAATAGGTACAAATAAGATTATGTAAAATATTAGCTAGAAAAATTATATACTGGTTTGTCTCACTTATATATAAAATATACATGAAACTTGTATTTGAGCTGCTTAGGCTCTGGATCTGTGTTCCTACACAGAGATTTAAACACAACCACCACCACCTCTATGAGGATTTGCACAAGGGCTCTGCTCCAAGGGATTTTCCTTTAATGCCCTTTGCTCAGACAGTGCTATTTAGCTACAGGGAGCACTTCTATAAAAAGTCATGGGGGTGGTGGGGGGAGCACTGTGAGAAAGGAACTCTCTCTGATAACATCAAAGGCCACCCTGCTCACTTCAGGAAACAGATGTCCAAGCAGGCCACGCTCAACAAACAGCCCTAAGAATGGAAGACTCACTGGCAGGACCTGGCTTTAAAAAGAAGTCTTATCATTTAAATCAACCATGCAACACACACAAAACCCCAGAGACTCAGCTTAGCAGTTTTAAAACACCTTGCAAAAAGCACATCTGCTCCTTCTGTAGGTGTCATCCACCAGCTGTGTATTCAGAGTATTGCATATTAATGCCAATATTCCTCTCCAAACACATTTCCAAAGGTAACATCAGTAACAATGATGACAGGCTCGAACATCCCACCAGCAACTTGTTTTCATTTTGAAGGTAAAAGTTTTATTCCTGTGATCACATAAGTAATTTAAAATTAATTTCATGGCTTTCCCTAAACAGGTTACACAAACACATTTATTCTTATATATAACTGCTGGATGTTAAAACTGAGAGGAGCACTTTGATAGAGACAGTACAACTACATTTTGCCACAACAGTAAAAGCCAAAAATCAAGCAAAGTAGAATCTCTGTACTCCTCCTTGCTTTCAGGGCTCAACAAGTAAATGGATCTTCAGAAGATGATTTCATCAAGTCTATTTATTAATGCATTTCAAGTTTCAAAAAACCTTACATATCTTTGCACAATACTTTATTTTTTGCATTTTTTAGTAAAAATTTCCAAAGTGAACAAAAAAAGAGACTGTATAAAACACAGTGGACATGAAATCGACAGTAGTATTTCTGTTTCATTGTCTTGAACTTCCTTTCGGCTTTACCACATCTTGACTTGCAGTGGAGAGTTCAGTGCACATTTCTGTTTTCAAAAAACATTTAACTTAGACTCAAAATAAAATAGGGCAGCATTTGTCTGCCAAAATCCTACCACAGGATAACATTACAGGCAAAAAATTTACATGTTCCAAAGTCTACCACACTCAAGAAGTTACTAAGAACTCTTGCTGAATAAAAGTCACCATTTTAGAAATGCAAACCCACTTCCAATCTTTGCACACTCTTAAAACAAATGTATTTAAAATGACTTAAAAGCAACTACATACACTTCTAACTAGTTAAGATCATGTAGAATTATTTATATAGTCTATTGGACTTGGGGTTTCATGTACAAAATTTGTCTCTAAACCATGTACAAAAAGCTGTATTTTGAAAAAGTTACCACATACTGTACAAGTTTACAAGGAAGAGATCCCATTATATTCTGTAACATTTTTGGCCTTGCTGGCTTGCGTCACATTATGAGAATGATTGTGTAAACCTTATACTCTTAAAAACAAAACAAAAAAAAAAACCAAACGAAGAAGCCTGTCCAACCCTTAGTAAATTTTCACCTAAGCAAAGCCAGGAAAATTATAGCCATTTGCATCTCTAATTAGCTTGGTGCTTTTGGAAAACAAGCAATAAATACATCACAAGCTTAAACATTTGTAATGCCCCCTTTCATCTCCTGCATAGCAGTAAGCACCTTAAGACATCTTTTATTTCATCTTCAAAAATGCCAATTATTTACATTCGTAATAAAAATTCTGGAATGGGACATTGTGCTGTTGAACTTCACTACTGGTATAAATGTGGGAAAACTGGTAGACCTAACTACAGTTTTAACTCTGCCACAGTAGCCAGGCAAATCACTCTACTTTAGTGGTTATCAATCAACAGTATCATGCTGAAAAGTTATCCAAACACCTGATAAATTAAAAAAGAAAAGAAAAAAACTACAGCTTTTCTTTCTTCCCACAACCCTTAGAACATGAACTTGATCACCAAACTGTAAGAATATCTGAAGAGCCCAAATAAAAGTGGTTGCAATTTTTAAAACAAGTTGAATAACAGGCAGAATTTTCTAATAAAGCATGGAAACATTTGATCCAACTATTCATTATTTCACTGAATAATCAGACAAATTAAAAACATTTATGTTGAGCTACAAGGAAGACACATAAAACATTTTTGAAACATTCTGATATTCGCAAAGTTTGCAGAACACCTGTTAAACCTCTCTAAGACCATCCAGGCTGTGTCTTAGCAGCTGTTGGATAAAGATGAAATGAGTGCTTGAAACAACTTTTAGAATGATAAAAAAAAGTGTGATTGGATTCAAAATTGCTGTGTAAAGCATCACAGGACCCTTGACCACTACACACCATCATCCTCTGTTATCCTGAGTATGTCAATTAAACAGTAATTTCTTCATTAATAGCGGAAAAGTTTTATAATACAAAGAAACATCCATATTGCAATTCTCTTGTTTACAATTGCACACAAGTACGGGTGTACGTTAGAAATACATGTCTGCATATAACAATGTATATACATTGACAAGTAATGTCTCCAATGCTGAGGTGGTCTAGCTTCCTAGCCTTGTCTGGCAGTTGAAAAATATATCTTTTTCTCAATTCTTGAGCAAAAGTTTTACTACAGCCATATTTGCCTGCAAGTGAAGAAAATGCAGCAATGAAGAGCACAGAAGGGGGAAAGAATCATGATATGCTAGGACTTTGTCCCACTAAATTAAAAATACTCAAGAAAAACACTTTTCTTCTTTTTAAGCTGGAAGATTCTCTCATTAAAAATTAATTACTTCCACTTGTTTTGAGGGCATATCATGCTTTTTTTTTTTTCCTCTTCAATTTTTGAAAGTTAGACTGGGGTCAATGACTTAGTAGGTTTTCTTTGGAGTGAGTTTTCCCATTGTAGGCACTAGGAAGAACCAAGGCAAAAAGCTGCAGTCAGCGTCTCATATGTCCCATCTGATAACTCTCTCGGGGCCTTTGCCGCTGTGGGGGCTGAGTGGTTTGTGGTGGTCTCCTCCTTTTTAAAGTGCCTGTTTCAAAGAAAAGTAGCCATTATTAAATTATTTTTAAAAACTTAAGTTATTTCCAGAAGAGTTGTCCTGGCCATGCAAATTAAATACAACTGTTTTTCTGGAAGGCTTTGGATTTAGACCTGCAAAGTTTTAACTAGATGAGTAAAGGTATGGAGGACATACAGAATACATTTCAGTATCTCAACAATACTACCTTAAACAGGCTAATTCTTACAAAATGCAGCATGGAATAGGAAATAAAAGGAACTCTGCTGGAAAAAGTCTTCAGAGCTTTATATAATAATATATTATATTATAGGAAAATAAGACAAGAATTAGATTTTCATGAATTACTCCACTAGCATCAATTCTAGTTGTAGTTTCACATTGCCAGACTAAGAACTGTTGGTTGAAACACTTGAAATTTCTCTTTAGAACTAAACAGCTGAGGAGAAAACATTTCTCTATAAATAGCTGGAGTACTCACCTGGAAGTGGTTTATGAGGAGGCAACTTTGGATTACTGCTTGGAGTATGAACACTGCATATCTTAATGAAGCCAGCCATCAACATAATCAATGCAATTCCCATAAGCAACACTGCCCACCAATAAGCCTAAAAAACAAAACCACAACAACAACAACAGAAAGATTGTGTGGGGGCTGGCACAAGAGACATTGAATACTGCATTTTAGAAGTCATCAAAAAGCTTTCTGAAATATCACCAAGAATATATGACCTAACATTTGAAAGAAATGTCCCCAGAGCTCTCCCACAGAAAAGCCCCAATACTTCCATTCCAGTATCAGGTACTTTACGGCAGCTGCACTCCAGCAGAACTGTATAAGCCTAAAACAATCAACAGCTTACACAAAATTGCCTATACAGCTCTCAAAGGGCATTTCACTCTAGCTCTTCTTCCACTATAATACTATTAAACTGTCATCTAGCACAATAAAAATGATGAATGCTAAAGATCAAAATATATAGTTCCTTAAAAGAAGTCAGAGCATTCAAATATGAAGAGTCAAAATATGAAAAAACAGTATATTAAAAATGTGAATGAATAGAGGTATTTACAGATACTCTTTGTTATTTGTTTGTTTGTTTCCATTTCCTTCAATCTAGCAAACTTATTTGCTGCACACAGGGTGCATACAAAAAAATCTAGTAAAACAATAGCTCAATATACTTCGAAGAATGCTGAAGCACTCTGCATATCAACATGTATCAACTGTGAATCTTGATTACCAAGAACATTTCATATTATAAACATACATTATAACATTTCATATTGTAATATAAAAGTATACTTACCACAATCCACTCTGCAATATTTTCATATAGTTCTGGATTAAAAATAGCTTTCTTTAATCTAGCTAGAGGGCCATCAGCATCTACCAGCCGACACCTCATAAACACATCACAGTAGCCTTTAAAATCATTACAGGGAGATCCAGGTTGCAAAGTAATGGTCTCAAGATTAAAGTACTCCTGCCATTCGCGCGAGCCTGTGCTTGCACAAGTAGCTGGGTCCACTGAAAAGTGAATACAAATTAATCAAACCATTATTGTATTAAAACATCTGTGCATGAATACCACCCTAGTCTTTAACTGTTCAAAATGCTTTTCTATTAATCTGTAAAAATACAGTATACATTGCTGATTTCCTACACAGCACAATGCAATGTCTGTCTAAAACTACGTTTGAACCAAACACTCTCCAAGCTAACAAAGCTCTCAACCATTAGCAGGTTCCTCAGAGCCCTCCTGCTCTATTTACACTCATGATTCAGATAAATCTTACTTTTTCTCATGCAGCAGACATGGCACAGTTCTCTATCATCCTTGCCATCTGAACCAGCACATGTGCACTCCTCCAAGCCATGCTTCTCACAAATAGAGCCAGCACATTGCTGTGGGAGACAAAAGCACAGCAACACAAAAATCAATTTCACTTTTAAGCACACTGACATTAGGAAAGATATCAAAAATTAATAACTGAAAGCATAACCATAGGCCTAAAGATTTAAAGAGAGTCTAAAAACAACTGCTTCAATTTTTTTCCAATGCTTATAAACAAAAAATTATTAGTTTATCAACATCAATATTTTTGCACACTTTCTAATTTTTTAAAAGATGATTTACCTTACTTAGTTTTTTTAACACAGTATCTTCTTTTATAACATGAGAGTACCCCAAGAGTACCACAGTTCACACTGAAACAATAGTACTTAAAAAATATGGTGAGAAAAATAAATCTAACATGTATACACAAACATTTCTCTTGGAAAATTATAAAAACTACTGGCAGAAAAAAATTCTGCATTTAACTTTACTGTGAGAGGGTTCTTCAAACTCCAACTTTAGTGTATTTATAATTTTGTTTCAAAATCAGTAGCTATACAAAGATAATTCCTCTATCTTTAGGATGGCTATAAATTAGTAGAAAAATATTACAAGCAGTACTTGATTAAAATCCTGGACTCTTACAGCAACACAAGTTACAGATCTTTAAGAGGATGATTTTAGCTTGTGTTTGCTTCCAAGTAAACATAGATCAATTTGTAAGAGAATTCCCATCAATATTTTATAGCAACTACCATGTTCTCTTTTACCCATGAATCTAATAGCAGTTCAGAACCAGTCTAATTCCATATGCTTTAACATCAGTGATATACGTACACGTTTGGAGTATTGCCAATAAACCAAATTCAAGCTCTGTTGATGTGGTGGCTAACCCTGGCCTGGAGGCTCACAGTTCTGGTAACCCCAATTATAACTCAACAGGTCTATGCCATTAGGGAAAAGAGGTGAACATCCCTAGAAGCAAGGCACTGAGCAAAGCCAGGAGACTGGAATTCAAACACCAGGTGCCAATCCCCAAAAGTGTGGGCACAGGCAGCCATTGGCCAGTGAGCTGGGTGGTAATAACCAAACTCAGCCAGCTGGGACCAACCATGTGGGTTTCTAAAAACCACGTAACAGAGAGGCACACTTCATAAAATTCGCTACTGCCACATGAAGTACAGAGTGTCATGTCCTGTCCGTCTCAACTGTGACATACTGACAGGATATCCAGTTCTCCAAGGTGACAGAATTATTGACCAAGACTGAAGAAAAGTGAAAAGGTGGTACTAGAAAATAAAACACTTTCATAATCCTGATTTTTACAAAAAACTTTAAGTGTAACTTTCTCAGACAGCACAGCCATCTTGGGATCTGTTACATACTTCTTAATTCTTGGTGCACTTCCACTGTTATTTTGACTGGCACCAATAAATCAAAAATCTACACAGAAAAAGAGACTGAGCTTGCACTCCTGTGCAGTAATTACAGAAACCATATCAATTCACAATACAATATATTAGCAGTTACATAAGACTGTAAAAACCATACCCCCTTTATGCAAACTTGGGTGTTCCTGTTGCACACTGTGAAGTTTTCTTTGGGTTCAGATATTGGGCAGAGAGCACTGACACCGTTACACATTCCTTCCTTAGCACAGTCAGAGTCATTCCGACACTTATCTGTCCTCGATTTGAAATCACACTGGGCAGTGCAACACGGGCCTTGGCTGGGGCTGGAAAGAAACACCAATTGTGGATGCCAAGAAAAAGCATGAACCGCTCCAAATGAACTATTCACCCTGAAACCTACTCAAGCACTCAGCAAATTTTTGATTTGTGCTAAACAAAATGTGACTTGAAAATAATTTTTCCCACAGCATAATTATGCTTATATAAAACGCAGGTAAGCAAATTCAAATTCTGAAATCCTCATTACAGTTCCCACTAAATGCCCAAAATTGAAGTGTAACACATGCATAATACCTGCAGTTTTTGCCTGGTCTTAACTTGCATTTTTTATCTTCTGGTTGGTTTGCATCATAACAGCAGTCATCTTTACACTGGTCACTGTATCCACAATCACACTGTTCTCCTTGTTCAACCAGTCCATTACCACAGATGGGCTGCCCAGACTCTGAAAAATGACAGAATATTTATGCACAAAGCAGTACAAAGAACATGCAATACTTATAAACCTCAACAAGCATCCAGCTAATCACAACTGAAAGAGCCTGGTCAAGCTGGACTTTAGACTAGGGCTCAAATCAACTTGCATTACTGCTTGACACCCACCTTAGTCATTTCCACAATTCACAGAATTTTAAGCCTCTGAGTAAAAGGTTTTGGCTGAGTGAGAGTGAGAGTGTAAGAACAAGCTTTCTGCTCAGTCTCCCGGGGAGATGCATCCTTTCCTACACTCCTTTAGCAGTCAGAGGACCTTGAGGCAAAGGCTGATGGGTACTGGGGTGAACTACTCCAAAATCCAAATCTACCAAGTAGATGTGCAAACCTATGAGCTCACAAAATTTGTGAGAGCTCACACAGCAGACTCCAGAAAAAAAAATTCATGCAAAATTCTTTTTCATGTCTAAATAGGATTCCCTGCAGTTAAGTATGTGCTCCTTACCTCTAGTTCTTTCACAATGAGCATGACTGAAACCAGTCTGACCCTGTTTGTTTACTCCCTCCCACCAGGCATTTACAAAGAGAAGAGCCTCCCTCAGCCTTCTCTGCTCCTGAACAGTTTCTCTTGGACTCTCCTCACACGTCAGATGCTCCAATCCCTTAATAATCTTTGTGGCCCTTTGCTGGACTCACTCCAGTATGCCCTGCTGCTTCTGTGCTGGGCAGCCCAGAACCTGAGCAGCACTGAAGAACTCAAATTTTTTACTTGCAGAATCTTTCAGTAAACTTAAAAAATTAAGACAAATAAAATAAAAGAGAAATAATTAAGCATTACAGTAATATCTTAGCTATTCTCCTTTCAGGAGGATTAAATACATACCAACAAAACAATTATTTCTCTTCTTCTCAAGAACTTGGCTGATATTTCGAATGCTACAGATTGAAAATTTATTGTTGTTAAGTTTGTCCCCAGACGTAGCTCTTGCATACATGATATAATTGCCATTTTCCTTCTGTCCCAAGTTCTTGGACTCTCCAGGAGTGCACTCCATTCCAGAATCATGCTGCAAAACAAATATTTTACAACTATCTCAATCATGGCTGGTGCAAAAGTAAACTGGATTTGGTAGTCTGAACACAGAATTTAAAAAACAAAAACAAAACAAAACAAACCACTATCTTACACTCTCAGGTTTCTTGCAATACAAAAACTATATGTAAACCCAAAGTTTGATTTTGGGTTCTCTTTGTAGTATTGTTGTTTTTGTTTCCCCCAAGACAACACTAGCAAGTATCTAATTACTTAAGTTTCATCTTATTTGCATTCTTGGTAATTTACCCCCAAGTGCATGTCCCAGAATAAACAGTGACTTGGAAAAGCTGCCATCTTCTAAAAAGAGTGGCTTTATGGTCATAAAAGGGTAATCAGCATTCTGTGGAATAAAAGCAGGAGGAGTTAACAGAAACCACAGTCCATTCTTCTTGTTTGCTTTGAGGGAGGTACAAAGAGAACTTCAAAACAGAGCAGGAGTCTGACAGTCAGTGACTAAATCTACAATATCCAGTGTAAGGAATGAAATGCATTACATACTGGCAAAACAAAAAGCCTCATGCTTTCAAGCTTGCTGGAAACAAGCTGCATCCCTAAATGTCTGTGAAACAGTTCTGCTCAAAAACATTCTTCCTGGTATCCTATTTCCCTCCTCTATTTTCTTAGATAAACTTTTAAGTATAAATCATCTAACATAAACATGAGCCACTTGCTGAATAAAGTGTCATCTTAATTTTGCGCTTCTTCCTCCTCTCTAGGATAAATTACAATAGATATAACAAGATGTGTGCGACTCTACTCTTCATAAAGACAGAGAAGTATTTAGGGAATACTAATAAAGTACCTTTGTAAGGGACTGAACTAATATAAATAATTCACAAAATGCACTGTTGCACCACTGTTGTGAAATACTCAAAAAAGGGCTTGGCTGCCATCCACTTTGTTTGTATACAATGTATGTGCACATCTGCTCATGGAGTCAGGATTCTGCTTTCCTTGCTTATAAGTAGTAAAACCTCCATCTGTAAATCACACCCCATGAAATGGCTGAGAGTGAGTTAACAGATCACCAGCAATACTTACAGGGGAACCAAAGTTATGCCCAACCTCATGTGCAAAAGTAATGTGAGAAACCTTGGGAGGCACATGAGAGCCATAGTTCTGGACAGTGATGATTCCAGTGTTTAGAGACTTCTTCTTACCATCTGAATACAATTTACTTTTTTCACATATTCCACCAGAGCTCCCTGCATTCAGACAAAAGTACAACAGTCACACATTTAGGGAAAGAAGTGTTGTGTTACTTGTCTACTGACATCCAGAGCAACAAACAGTTACCCTCTGCAGGTTTACAGACTAAGAGCTCTCTATAATTAATATCAACACAACCTTGAAAGTAGATTAGATTTATTCACACAAATGCTCTCAACACTGATTGGATACATTCACACAAGAAGTTAACTGGTTTAGAATAGCTTTTGAGAGCTATTTTGGGCATTCACTGAATGGATGAGCCCTTATTTCATCACACCTGTAATACAAGACTAGCAGGGTGCAATGTCCAACAGAAACAGCCTCAATCTACATCCTATTTGGATTTCACAGAGTTAAAAAATGCACTGTAAATTCAATACTACCTAGAAAACCTAAAAGTTCTGCAGTGTAGTTCTCATACTTGTAAGCTCTGTTTACATAGAGCAGAAATATTTCATCTGTCACTTTACTGGTCACTCACACCTACTGTAAATAAAAAGCAATCTAAGTAGTATCACCTTTGTATAATGTTTTCCTTTATTGTTCATATCGTGCTCATCAGAAATACAGAATGATGACTTGAAATGGCACAATATACTAAAAATAAAATTAAACCATACCAAACCAAAATTGTGAAAAGCTAGGAGATTTTTGTCTATTTGCTGTCAGTTCAAAAGATGGTTTCTACCTTTCTTCTAGTGCCCACCTACAGTACTTTATCTCATAGCACTGAAGGCTTGAATACAATTACCTGAAGGGGCTCCAACCCAAGCTAGACCAAGGACTCCATCATCAAAATCACGGTCTGTAAACACATAGGCCAAGCAATAATCATCATGATTCTGTTCTGAGTTCAGTTCCAGAAACTTTTCCACACCAATGTTAGGAAATCTAAAGGGATTGGAAGAGTCCTTCTCATCCATGGTTGTGTTAATCTAAAAGTGAATTGAAACAAACTGTAAGACAGGATTCATTTCTACTTGCACACTCCAGCCAAGAGACTCACTCCTGTCAGTACCTTGCTATGTTACACAGCTAAAGATGTTTCAAATTTAAAAGCCTTGATTGTAAATTACTGCCCCAATCTCTGGAAAAGAAAGCACTACTAAAAACAAAGAATTGCATTTGTGTAGTAAATCCCCATTCTCTTATTTCCTTCTATTTCTTTTCCATCAGTACCCAAAGAATTATATTTATCCTCCTAAATTATCACTTTTACTAGGAAGTCCCAACCTAGATAACCATTCTCTATCTTGGTATTAAAGCTCTTGAAGAAGAGCAATAGTTATTCACTGTACAACAGTGTTGAAAACAAAGTCAGTTGATTCCTACAGAAAAACTGACTACAGCTTAATAACAGAAGTAGTGGGTTTTTGACAATAATAACTAAACCCAAACCAAATAAATGGTTTAGGGTATCATTTACTGCAGAGACACATAGGCTAAAGAATGGTTATAAAACAATAAATGGGTACAAGTGAACAGGAAATGGACATTTGAAGAATACAGCCTCCAAGCAGCAGAAGTGAAGCTGAAAGCATTTCCAACACAACTTACTCTGATTCTTTTCACCATGAAGCTGATGTTACGGATCCCTGAAAAATCTGTTGACTGGTAAATGGTGTCAATTGCTTTAACATGGCTGGAAATCTGTTGAAAACAAAAGTAGCTACAGTTCAGAGATCTGTGCACTACACTATAGCTGATCTTAAACAGCAATAGTTTCAAGGCCTGCACTCTTACACAATATATGATATTGTGCTGTAGGAATCCCTAACAGGCCTTTTGAATTAAATGATGGCATGTAATGGAAAAAAAACACTACCAGTATCTGCATCACACCATGCCAGATTCCCCCAAAGGATTTTGCCATTTGATTTTTTTTTTTTTTTAAAACACATAACTCTATCAACTTCCAGACAGCTTTTTGTGATACTCCTTAACTCACTGCTTTGGTAAGACACCACTGTAGTGGCAATCATATTCAAAGCATTGTATTTCTTTCTTGGAGAAAAAAAATTACTTGTCAAGAATTATTCTTTCATTTCTGGTAGAAGACATATGTGAAAAAACTAACCATTTACCTTTTCTAGCAAGCAGAAATGCTAACTCACTAAAAAGCTGATTTTGACTTCTAAGCTTTGAAAAATATTACTCAAATTTCCTATGCACAGCGTGATAAATAGTAAAATTAAGATCTGCAAGTGGCAGTGAAACTTCAGAAGTATGTTACCATGCTAGCTATACTTCCAGCAAATTATCAGCAAAACCACTAAATCATATCAGCCCTTTTCCCAGTTAATACTATACTGACAAATAAAAAGCATCTGCCTTTAGCTGTCACTGCTTTTTTAAGCATCCACTGTATCAGATAGTATAGGAATAGATTTGAGCATCATTAGCTCACAGCATTTTGAGCTAGAATTTCAAAGGGAAGCCCATTCAAGTGTTAAAACAGAGGCTAGGCAGACTATCAAACAGGACAGAACTCTTTAGGAAATAATATTTTTCTGAGTAAAAACTGGAAACAGACTGCAAGTCCTGCTCAGAGGTGCTAAACACACCACAGCTGCCATTAAAGGTGGCACAAGTGCCCAAGACTTTTGTCATAGAAACAGCATCTTTTTAGCAAAATAAAAAATGTTGTTTCAATTAGGTCAGACCACTTTAACAAATGAAACAGGACATTATAAAGTAAAAATACATGTAGATAAGTGACATGGAATTTATCACGACTACCTGAAGTAAAAGCAGGTGATTTAAAACAAAGGGGTTGGACATACCTGTGCAATCACAGCTTCTCTGGTTCCATAATGCTTGTAGAATAAATGATCAGTCTGGATATACAGCTGACATGTGTTTTTTTCAGCCTGAGTTGCACGCTTTTTTCTCAAAAGCTGTGGATCATCCTTCTTAGGCTCTTCAACAGGCTTCTACAAATGCACAGTAAAGAAATACATTAAATTTGTAGTTCCACATGTTGCACTGGATTGCCTAAAAATAACCACGGTTCTAAACATACTCCACTAATACAAACAGATTTTCATTCCTTTTCTTTAACTTGAAAAGTCTGATGAATCTTGAATTAAGATAGAATGAAGTACATTATGCTCAGTTTTCAAATACTTTGAATGTAATCTTAGCAAAAGCTCTCTCTGCACTTCATTTCATATTACAAAAGGCAGTCAACGTTACATAGATTTGCTTTTCCTTCATGTGATCTTTGGAACTTTTCCTTTTTATAATTTTTTTCTAAGATAAACAGTTGGTAGGTTAGGAAAAAAATCAGCACTGGTGGGACTTAAATGTCCTAACACCAGTTATTTCAAACTGTAATTACCTTAGTCAGCTACCTCAGCAAAGAGAAGCACTTTAGCAAGGAACAAATGGGGCACAGAACAAGAAGTTAAAGGAACACTGGTTAGTCAGAGTGGTATCTGGAAGCACGTTGGCCTTACAGCACTCAATGGTTGATGGCCCTCTCTCTCCATAAAGTTCTACAAGCAAATTTTTGGAAAGCATGTTATTGTTACCAATGCTGAACAGCACATTAATGTTGACAATTTCTAGAGTCACAACAAACTAAGTTACTGATGCTATTTAAAAAGCCATATTGCATCGTTTTCTGTGTATATATTTAGCTGACACCACAAAATTATGTCAAGACTTAGAACAGCTCAGAACACAGCTAAATCTAAAAGAAACTCAGTAACTTGCTGTTGGAAAAAAAATATTTCATGACACATGGTGCAAACCTGAATGCAATCCCACGGTGGGACTCCACTCAGGTGCACAGGCTCCTTCCACAGGACACTTACCTCCCACAGCAGCCAATCTGTAACGTGCTGTACCCCTGTGAGCTTACAGGGTTGTAAGGAAGACTCTCCCACCAATATAATTTAATTTTCCACCGAAAGCACTCAGATATCCCAAGTGTGTTATATTAACATAATTTAAAAATCTAGAAGGTATTAGTTTCTAGAACCAACGTATTACTTTGAGATCAAGGAATCTTGAAACTCTTCTTTCTCAATTGCAATAAAGTATATTCCTCATTTCAAGCTTGATTTCCATAGCCTTCTAAAATTCTAACTGGTGAAAAATTTGAGATCATGTAAGCTTCATTAAGACTATAAGTAGCACATCAGGGCTACAGAAGCAAGGAGAACAAGAATTTACAAAAATTGCGTTAAAAAGAAACCACCAGCAATAATTTCAGTATCTCACTATGTGGAGGGATGATAGCTCACCAAAGTAAAAGAGACAACATACAAGAAATAGGAAGTTATCACACTAAGTACTAATCAACATAATCCATTAGCCTTTGTTGTACCTCTGTTGTTGGTTCTTCTATACCAGTCATCTGGTACTTCTGCATTCTTTCAAATACTGAATGATCTGCACAACCTCCTTGTGGTCCATATTTATGAGGATATTCTAAAAAGAGGAAGGCCAGGTTGAGTTTTCAAATTCCAAGTACAATTCCAAAATATGGCTGCATGTGCAACTTATTCAGCTGGTGTCCAATATTGTGCATGTGATTTGAGGGAAGCATTAGAAGATGCACATTTCCACTAAAACATTCTTAGTTTTACAAACAGAACAAAACTGATATTTGCTTTTCTTAACATTCTTTTCTCAGGCAGCACAACAAAATAGGATGAGCAGTGCCTAACGTAAGAACAGGAGCTTTTATTTAGACATCTGCACCCACTTGCTTCCACTAAAGGCAGCCTTCAAAAAATGACATCACAATGAAAAATTATTAGATATCAAGCATACTAAAGACTGCTGGGGTAAAAGAAAGGGTTTTTATGTCACTTGATAAACCAACTAAGAAACCTCGCTAACATTCTTAGAGGATTTTATTATTTTATTCATCTTCCACTGTTTCTTTTTAAGTTTTCACATTCTGCTACTTAACTACCAATACATAAGAAAGGAAATGCAAATGGATAGAACCATGGTTTAGTTAACCCCTACATGTTAGTTAAACATGCTGGAGATCCAAACTAGTGAGAATATCCCACAACCATCTCTTTAACAAGGCCAACTCCTGCAATAGTTGCCAGTGCACCCCTTATTGCACAGGGAAATGTGCTTCAGACACGTGCTTAGCTTTTATTGTCAGTACCTATTGTAGATTTCTAACCTGTATTTGCAGAAGCTTCCTCTGGAGATGAGAAATACTGAATACTTTTCCCTTTGATTTCTTTGCAGATTCAACTCCATGATAAATTGGTGCCCAAGTAAGAAATAATGGAATACAGATTATGGTTGCCACAGATTTGAATACTTAGCAAGTCAGTTTCTGTAGGGCAAACCACAGTTTTTACCACCATCTCAATAGAGTTCCACTTTTGTCAGAAAAGTACAAACTTTACCAAGGTTTGCTGTGTTTTGGGAGTTGTTGGTTAGTTCATTTTTTATTTTTTGTTTGGTGAGGAGGTGTTATTTTTTAGAGTGGAGATGCAAATTCACAGAGTAAATAGAGCAGATATGTAAGAGTAGAATTGTAAAGCCTAGGCACCAAGGACCTGATGGCCACATTACATGCATTTCAGGTGATTTTGCCCTAGACTAGCTCTAGTCTGGGCTCTGGAGTCAAGGCTTAGCAGCAGCTGAAGCACAGCAGACGTGTTCCCTTGTATTATGGGCTCTGCTATGGTTTCATCTGACAGCTGCCTTTAATTATCTTTGACTCTTATGGTTGCTTGTTACAGTCATACTGCACTACACTGCTAAAATATTTCAACATACAGCTTACCTTGTAAGTTTATTTCATGACTTTCTAAATACTGGTTTATCTCATTTCAATTTCCACCACCACACAAATACCATTTTTGAACTGCTGTCTCATCACATTTCTCCCAGCACTATTAGTGCTAGCACAGTGTCACAAGAATGGAGAGAAAAAGAGAAAAATATTCTCTTACTGCAAGTCACCTCACCTAATTTGCTCCATCATGCTAGTTGAACACTGACTTGGCTACAATCAATATTAAACAAAAAGCACCTCTCTGTTGGAGTCACCTCCTACTTTCTGGGATCCTGTTTAATATCACTGGATTGTAGTTATGAGCAAAGGACTGTAGATATGATCCTTCCCTTCTCCATCTCCACCACCCTATCTTCTTCCCACTGCAGTATAAAAAATTCTCCTGTATTTAGTCTAATGCAAATTTTCATGACCTATGACCTGACTTCACACTGTTTATCTCTGCAACAAGGGCAGGTTACCCAGGGGCAGGAGCAATGGCCCATCCTGCCTTTCCCCCACACACTGTCCCTGTAGAAAACCACTGTGCCCTGAAAGCAACTCCTGCAGGAGCCCCACTCTGAAGCCTTATGACAACTGACAGAACAGTACTGGAAATAAATGCTCTCAGTGTATTACACAAAACAATCTGTCTTTCCTCTCAATCTTGTTTCCCAAAGATGTTAGGAAATCCCTCAACATGTTTTTTATACTGACTGCCTGCAATTCAAATATTTCTTACGTCAAAAGTAATCATCTAGTAAGAAACACTTTAAAGCCACAACAGTTAAAATTACAAAAAAATGAACACAAAACAGTCTGCAAGAGCAATTGCCAAGGGTTTGCATGTGTTAGAAAAGACAAATTCCCCCCAAAATCTGAGACAGATTTGAAGCATCCTGGTAATCACAGGAGACAGGTAATACAGGATGGTCTACTTTAGAACTGTTTCTAATTTACCGGGAAAGTTGTATGCAACATTTTCATTTGCTAAATGCTGAACTGCCTCCAAACTGTGAGGGCACCATTCCCTCAACATCTTTTGAGAGTTCCTATTTCCATCACCCCCTGCAGCAGTTCCATTTTTAAATATCTGAAGCTAAGCAAGAACTACATGGTGCCAGATGACTTGGCCAGTTTTGACCAACAAGACAGAAGTCTGATCCATGCTCTTGTGAAGCTTTTCATTGCTCTGAGATGTGCCAGCTTTCTGAGCAGCCTTCTGCCAGCCCTTTGGGATCAAGAGCTTCTTAGCCTATCCCTGCCACAACCTTGAGAAGTAAAAAGGAAAAAAACCTGCTTTCATAATGAAATGATTGCCAACAGTGAATACAGAGTTGAGGAGAAAACAGAAGACTATTTTCCAACAGAGGTTCAATCTTCTAAATAGAAAAAATCATTAGGCAAAGAAACCCCCAACTTTTTATTTTCCAGTACTGTCCACTTTCAGGTTTTGTACATCCTGGCAGAATGTTAAAAAATAAAGGGTAGAATAAAATTATATTTCTAAAAACTACCTGCAAAATCTTGTCATTTCATAGCTTCTGACTACAATGTCTTATTCTAACAAGATGACAGATGATTTAATGATATATACAACTCCAGATGCCTAAAATAAGATTTTTTTTTTTTCTTTTAAAGATGTACTACTACCTTCCACAAAGAACATTTGGTTTTTCTTCTTCTAATTATCAGTTAATAGTATGATCTGCTCAGCATTTAGGTTAGCTACTAAATCATTACTGAATTTAGGCATCTGGGGAAGGATGACATCAAACTTCCATTAAAAATGATGAAAACTCAATTCTTTAACAGCCATAGAGTTTTGCCCAATAGCAGCAAAAGCAATAATGTCAGAATAAAACTCTAATGTAACCAGATAAAAAAAAAACAACCCTTATTACAGATTTCATTTGCAGCACTCTGTGATGCTGTGCTCCCATGACAACTGTCATCACAATGTGGTGAAAAAGAAACCAGGTTCTCATTAATAACACAGTTTGCAATGTTCAGCAGATATGGCTCTGCAAAATTACAAACCACTTCACTTTTATGTTCCTAGTTGCATGGCCCTTCCAAGATGATAAAAATAATTAAGTGACCATGTTATTTTTCTGGAAAGCCTGAACAGGATTTTCCTGTTGATTTGAAGAAATACTGATTTTGTATTTTGCAGTATGAACTCAGGGATATACTTGAAGCAAATATGATTTAAATACAGTAAATATATCCTTATCCTTAAAGAAATATTTCCTAAATATATTAATGTAAACAGCAATTTGCATCTTTCTAACCCTAAATTATAAAACAGTTTGATCAAGACTGGTTTAGAAACTAAAATCATTGAACTTGTGTTTCAAGTCATGAATAGAAGGCTGCTTTCCACTGGTCACCAGATCCACTGTAACAGACAAAAGCTGCCTTATAAAGTTGACAATATAATCCCCATTTACAAAACAACTTTTGTTTAACTACTGAAAAAGAACTCATTGAGATGCTAATCATATGTTGCATTGTGGTTTCTGAAAAGCACTAAAAAGCATATTGTTTCAAAAGGCTGAAACATGGGTGACCAAAAAATACCCAAATTAAAGCAAAGATGACTTTTTACCTCAGTCTCTCCCGAGTTAGAAATGTGATAAGTTTTGTTGCTTTTGTCCTACATAAGATAGTAGTGGTTTGACTCTATTTCATGAGAGCTAGCTTTAGATTGCAGCAGTAACAACAAATCCACTACAAAGCTGAGCTTTTATGAGTTGTTTGGCTTTTTTTTGAGCTGCAGTTCAATGCAAAAATAGGTCTCATGAAAGACAAAAATAATTTAGCTTCAAAAGCACTCCTCAGAAAGAGACAGAAGCAGTTGCATACTCCAGATATTTCAGACAACGTAATCCTAGAGGCATCTATGATCCTAATGACTGAAGAGACACTATACAATCAGAACACAGGCACATCAGACTTCACTGGCAGCAACCAACAGGACTGATGTGTTTTTAAATAGTGCTGCTTAGACTTCACTCCAGGATGGGCTATTTTCAACCCTGCTGAGCAAGCAGCAATGTTCACTCATTGGTGATTTGGAAGCCATACTGTACTGCTGTTTTAATGTGATTCACCAGAATAGATTTAGACCACCCCCCAAATAATCTGATTTTGTTACTAACTGATGGTTTTGATGCACTAGATTCAAGAGGAAAAACTATGTAAACCAGCATACCAATACTTGAATAATTAAAAACACCCCAACATACCCTGCTTCCATTCACCTCAATAAGACACCAATAAGAACCAACTTCAACATTACTTTTTCCAGTTCCCAAAGCAATGCATTTACTCTTCCAACAGAGATCACTCCTACAAAGCAGCAATAGAACTTCCATAAAATCAATTTATCTGGTTCTTTAAGGCACAGTTCTATTTCTGTCAGTATTCGATAACAGTATAGAATATTTTCAGTCACTCACTACTTACAGCATAAGGAACTGGGACATGAGACAATCTTCTTGATTGTCTCAGCCTTTGAAAATTGGGCACCTCACTGCCTTATACCTCTTACTTTCCTCCTCCCCTTCTTATTAGCAACAGGGTTAGTTAATAAAACCCTTTATGAAGCCGACAGTGACTTATTTACACAAAGTTCTACATAAGTGGAAGGCCAACATTCCCACTATCAAGCAGTGAACTAAACTGTTCAGTGAGACCTGTAAAATGCAACACAAAACGTAGAAGTATGTGTGAATTATTCACAGAAACATTATGAAAGATATATCTTACACTTCCATGCCAGACTTTTTTAACTTTTTCACTACTTTTCCCCCACTACTCTCCTGCTACAGCAGCAAAGCCATAAATAGTCCAACTGCAGAGAACAGGGAAAAGTGCCTTCTCCCCTTTGAACTGACCTCCTCCCTGCTGAATTGACCAGCAATGCTCTACAGGGAAGAAAATGAAGCTCATGCTGCAGCTTCTCTTTGAGAATCAAAAATATGGTATGTTATCTCATAAAATTATTCTCAAGCATGGGTCTTCTAAGCACTAGGAAAATATACACTTAGTCAGAAAACAAATACTGTTCACAAATCCAGTAAATGCTTTCATTCAAAAGCTCTTTAAAATTATGGAAATTCTATTTGCTTTTGGGTTAGTAATCATATTTACAGAATGAGATAACAGGAAGGACAAACACATTTGCTAGCTCACAGCAATTTTAATACACTCAGAGACAGCACACATACTGCCACTGAAAGTAAAATACAAAAAAATCTTCCCAAATTTGCTGAGGTTTTAGTGGAGAAAGATCACTTCACTGCATTCACACAAGAGAAGCAATCAAGGAGAGCAATATGAAATAACCCTGTTTTTTTCCACTGGCTTACAGCATGAGAAAATTATAATATACAAAGCCAAATCACAATCAGAAACTTTCCTCATCTAACTTCTTATTCTTTGACACTTCTTTTCAGAATGCAGTCTCATCATGACATGCTTTGAAAATGATAAATACATATATCATTATCATAGTGGTTCACTTAATTTCTAGTGATCTAAGCCTCGTCATCCAATTCCAAATGAGATTTCAAACTCAAGTCTTCTAGGGTTTGCACACTGGCCTGATGGGACGTTTTTAAATAAAGTTATGGTTTATACTGATTTTTAAGCAAGACTGACATCCTGAAGTTAGCTGGAAAGACACTGTTAGCTTCAATACCAAAAGTTAGTCTTAAATTGATGATGCTAACATCTCCCTTTGATACCTCCTTGATCCTTGAAGGATTCGAACTTGGAATCACAACTTTATTGCAGTACTTTTGAGATTCAACATAACTTAAGCATCAAACAAAATTGATTTACATCTGTGTTACATCTGATGACTGATGATACATAAATACGCAGGTAAATTGCAAGAGAACTTTGGTGCATCAGTTCTGAAAATGTACAAGTATTCAATGATACTTTTTCATCCTTCTGAGCATTTGCCACTGACACTAGATTTCTGGGGCTATATTTGTCAAATTTATCTACCATTCTCTGTATACTTCCACCAGCTATTCTGTAAAATGGGACATACTGGATGCCACCACCTCTTCCTTAAGAGCTCCCTGAAGGCACATGTGAGACACATGCATGGGACACTTTTATTTCACACAAAATAATTTATTTTCAAAATCACATGGAAGAGCAATCAATATAGAGCATTTTAAGAATGTAATTTTCAAAGAAACATGTTTCCATAGGAAATGTACTGCTTGCACACTTAAGTCTGACTGCTAAGGATTTTTAAAAATGGCAGAATAAAGGCTGACATTGGTTTGCCATGAATTTCTCTCACACCATAACTGTATATGAATCACTTGAGGGCAGCACAATTCACAGTGTCATACACAAGTCAAAGTCTCATTTGATGCTTACAAATGGTGTACAGGTTTTGACAATTAATAAAAAAAATATTTCATCTGTAGCACAAGATGGAAGTACTCACTGATATCATCTTCATGATAAATGACAGAGTGGAATGGTAGGTTTCTGTCCTTTATGTATCTCTCTGCTGGTTCAATATAAAAGGTCCCACTGTGAGTTTGGATGAATCCTTCAAATTTTCCATCAATAACAGACCCATGAGTAAAACTTCCCTGCTCACCTGTTAAGGGACAAAGTGTATTAGTTTTTTATACCCTTCAAAAATCCTTTTTAAGACTAAGATTATCCAACAGTTACAGCAAAATCACAGTTACTAAGTTGAGCAGCTTCCCAATCAGGTGCATAACTGAAATGTTTAAAAAGCATATAATGAGGAATTCAACTCTGTATTTTATAACTAGTACATACACAGCATGTAATTCTATAGTCAAATTCTGTCCTTATACGTCCATTCATACAATTAGAAATAAAATCAGAGCAGAACTTTGGAAACTTTCAAAGACTTCCCTATATTCAAGATATGCATTTTCTCTTCAAGCATAATCTTCTTAGAACTGTAGCTAGGTTTAAACCTGGCATAAAGTGAATTTGTACTTGAAACAGTCACAATCAGGAAAAGTACAACTGTCAAAGTTTAATCACTGACTGCTGTAACATGCAGCATCCCAATAGCCTTTCCTATATAAAGAACGAAAGATTACTCTGCTAAAACAATGTTTATATACTCCTCCATTGAGGAAAGTTCAGAACCACTCTATCAAAAAACCTTCTGACCTACCCAAAAATAACTGGTAAATTGGTCTGCCTAGAAGCATATGAAGTCCTGTGTTTATTACTTTTGCAAATTGAAAATGCTCACTTCAAGACTGCAAAACATGGCTTGGAAAGACCTTCAGGAAAACCAAACAAACAGTATAAAGAGAGGCAGATTAAATCTTAATCCATTTCTTCTTTTCACCTGCTTTTAATTCTGCAATTCTTCTTAATTTTTAATCAATTTCATCTTTTGTATTTACTAAAACCAGGAATATTACTCTTAATGATGGTAACTCTATATTCCTTTTATTCCTTTAAACTAAGAATGGCACCTGATTTCTTTTTTCTTCAATGCATTCAACTTTTCTTTTTAAATGCATCAGACTTCTATGAAGAGCATGTTTATAAACAGATTTGAAATTCAACTTTTATGAGTATGAAAATTATTAGATAAAATATTCATTTAAGTGTGACTCATGTAAAAGCAGATGGGAGTTTAAATGTGTTAGATACATTATTAAAGTTTATCAATAATCTAATCGTATAGATACTAATTTTCTCCATGTACTATCAGAAAATTCCTGTTTAAAATTGCTGCACTTTCATCCATTTTAAAGTGTTATACTTACCATAAATGTGTCCAGTGTAAATATGGGAGGTATCATAATCAATTACTTGGTTCGATATTTCTACTTTAAAGTCATCACTAAAAAGAGATGTATCTCTCTTCATTCGAAGGTTGAATTGTCTAAAATGAATAAAACAAGTCAGCAAATTGGCCTTGAGCTTCAGCTAAAAGAGCCCTAAATAAAGTACTTCAAAACAACATTCCTGGGCAACTTGCAGACCTGGTGAAATTTCTGTAGAAAATGTTTTTACTGTACAAGAATTAGACAAAAACCTAGAAGGATTTTTAAAAAAAGATTCTTTAGATGCTTTTGATACAAGTAACTAAATTTACAAGATTCAAGCCAAAAAACGCATTAAAATTAAACATATATTTCTAAAATGCTGACTTGTACTATACACTTCTTCCCAGTCCTTCAGAAGACACTCAAATAGCTTAGGAAAAATGCAACTATTCTACTTCACAGCACTGTGAAGTAGAACAGATAAAAACAGCTTTCACTAATTTTACTTTCATTGATGACACTGAAGATTTAAATAACTTAAATGAAATGTAGGTGAGTTAATCAGTGCTCAACTGAAATCCAAAAAATAAGATGGGCAACAACATCTAGTAAAAATACTCAAACTGGTAGAGTTACTATGTAAACAGATCTTTCATTAAATTATTTGGTTCAGTTGCAACACTATGTACTTTAATGCAAATCCTACTGCCAATCTTCGTATGAAACTGCTTCCTTGTATGACAACAGGAGTTTCATTCAAGCAAGTAACATAACATAAGTGTCTTAAAATATGACACTATATTAGTTCATACCTGTGACAACCATTACCTTGCTTCAGAATTTCATCTGGTATTTCCTCACATTTTGTAAAAACATTAGTGCAAATACAGATCATGAAGTTGTTGACACTTCAGCCATTCTAAGTTTAGTCATTTTCTTCCTATATTCTTCCTTCTTAGCACAATGATTAAATTGAAGGAATGCTATAGTTATGTCACCAATTTGTTACACAAAAAAGTAACTCTGCTAAGTCCAGTACATCTGGGTTAGAGTCTTCATCTAAAAACACTGACCAGCAGAGCTGACCTTCACAGTGAAAGTGTATCCAAGTTTGCGACCAACAAAATAACCCAGGCAATTAAGAGCCATAGTGCAAAGTGATTAAATCTAGTTACTTGTTATTAATGAGCTGAAGCATATACAAAGTGTATCTTCAGTCTCCACCCGTATGTTAAATATGACAACACAGTTATAAGGATTTTGAAACATTAAGATGCACATTCGAGATAAAAAAAAAAAAACAAGCCATGCCTACACTTAAAACCTGGGAAGGGCTGTAGTGACTCATGTTGACTATTCTGTAATGCAAACAGCATTTCACAATCAAACTGTATTTATTATTATGTTAATAAAGCTTCAAAGCAAGTACTCTCCTGTGGCACTGTGTCACAGGTATCTCCTACAAGGTTATGTAACAAAACTGGCAGAAAAAGCTGTTATCTGGCATACAAAAAGGGCACTTGGTGCTCTTCCTTTTCTGCCTTTCCTCAGTCAAATTGCTGTAACCGGTGACAGGCTCACAGAATCCCTAAGTGACCAGAGGATATTGTGGAAAAAAAAACAGGGGGAAAAAGGAGATGGAGGAGTTACTCTACAGCTGAAAGAAGTGGCTGGGGAAAGGAAATGAGGGAGATGAGTTGGCAGCAGTATGTAATACGACTTCAGTACAAGGAGAGTCCATTGTTAGGTTCACAGTCTTTTCTTCCCAGTAGGAACCAGAAAAATCCTTGCAACCACGGCTCCATCAGCCTCCTCACAAGTCAGCATCTAGGAAATACTGTTCTGCTTTAGGTGCAAGTCTTATATCCCTGCCTTTCCTACCTAAGAACTCAAAGACTCTCTTCTTGGAAAAATGGAGGGGGGACTATAAATGGACAGGGATAATAACTTGATCTCTTCTTTCTTGCTGCTTCCAAGAGGCATGCCATAATCTACTCAGTTTCCACAAGACTCTCAGACTCATTCCAGCTCTGAACTATAGTAAATAGAAGGCAGCTTAACAACCTAATACTGGATTTATAATTCCCACAATTCTACAGAACCATCACACTATAAGATTTTTTTTTCCATTGCTTTAACTTACTATTAAATCTGCACAACATACTTCACCACTTAACTGATAATTCCCATGGTCCTGCTACTTACACTAAAGAAAGCTTATCTTTGAAGCTGCACATGATAGTGTGTCCAGGTTTATCACTCTTTCTTTGATCCACCTAGATGCAGAGAATTATTCCCTAGTATTTATGTAAATCTCAACCTCTACAGTATTTCAACACTCAGCCATCCCAGCTAGAATGCTTGCCACTTATGTTTGTTTTCCATTAACACCTCTAGGGTGACACTTGTGGTTATTCAGATGTCTTTCCTGACCTTCAGAAGTCAGACTTGTAAAACTTGGTATTCTAGAACACTACAATGAGGATGGCAAAGTGTTTGCCACTGATATGCACAACTGCAAACAAGCTCAGTAACAGAAACCATACAAGTAGGATTACAAGAAGCTACATGTTGGCTAATTTACACTCCAAGAAAGTATCTCTCAGTCCTGAAGAGGACAGAGTACCGATTTTAAAGGCAGAACAGTCTTTACTCAAGGTTGACTTTTTTCCCTTTCAGTAAAACTTCTTTGGGAAGTTCAGTAAAGAGTCGACCACCCAGTTTCCTGTTTAGTGAAAATAACCCTCCCATTTGTATTTACATAAAATTGACTACTTATATGCAATGCCATGTTCTAACAAAAGGAAGATACCAAAAATCAGAAAACAGGTAAAGATGTACTAGAATAAAAGCACAAGCAAAGTTACTACATGAATTCAAACTATGAAAGTGTTAGGAAAGAAGCTTTCTTAGTTATACAAGTAAAGATGCAGAAGATAAATCCACTAGTTGATAATACGAGCACATAGTTTAGGTACATTCATTTAAATATACTGCTTTCATTTTAAAAACATGACTTTCTCAGAGCATGGCTAACTCTACCAAAGTTTGCTGGCCAGGGAGTAGAGCTGCAAACAATTAACACCAATTTAAGCAGTACAGAGGAAATGCTGCACCTCAGCTGGGCTGTGCCACCAATCCAACATCATTGTATCAGGTGTCTCCCAGGAAAACCTAAGTCAAACATTAAATTACTTTTGTCCTGAAGGCCATACATAATCCAGCTCACTGTATTTAAATTCAACATATACAAGACAGTTAACCCACAGATTCAGCCTCTAGAATTTTTAAACTTCATTTCAGTTAAAAACCACGAAAGAACGTAGGACCCTGCTTCCCAATTCTTACAAGATAAAATTGCTTTACCTAAGAACCAGCATTGGGTGGGTTTGGCTTTTGACAAAACAGGTGTAGGAAGTAACACCTGATTTACAGGCATCTTGTCTAACAAGTTACCTGTCAAGTAAAAAGTACAATAGATAGGTAATGATTGAAGAATTGCCACAGAGCAGTCAGTAATGCTAAAAAGACTACAGTAAGAACTAAAGGCATCAAATTTTTTTCCTTTTCAAGTTTAGGACAGCCTAAAATGAATTGCAGTAAGTGAATCTTGCAAAAATTCACTTAGTAAAATTCATGCTCAGAATGCCACTTTTAAAATTCAGCTTATTGAGTATTATTTCTCTTTTATCCTCTTTTGTTTTCATACCCTACTCAAATATGGCCAGCAATTATCTTGTTTAAACACATTTACTGGCTCTGAATAATGAGGGCAATATGAAGGATTACAGATTACTACAGAATCAGGTATTAATTTTTTCTAAAAACCCTCAGAACTGAAATTTTGTGGCCCTTAGTTCTCCTATAAGGACCATGTACAGACAATACATTCCTACAAACATGTCTGAACAACTGGCAGTATTTCTCAAAAAATAAAATTTTAGGCAAAGTCTACAGAAAATGTAGATAAACTGCAAAACATCTGAAAGAAATTAATCCTTAATTTAATAATAAGCAGGTGTTATCATGTGTTCAAGTACCACTTGAAAATTCAACTGTTCACTCAGGTTGTGTGGGCACCTTTCCCAAGCAAGAGTCATCAACTAATCTAGGAGTAGTGAAAGTGGGTGTGAATGGACAATTAACAGGATCAAACAAAGAATTAGAAAGCATAAGTTACTAGTAATGTATTAAATAAAAAGTTGACTGAAAATAGAGTTAAATAGAGACATACTTTTTCCCCTTCTGAATTCATCAGCATCTCAGGAGTTGCCAGTTTTCTCACTAGGTCAAGGAGTACAGTTAGAATATCACACATTGTCCAAATTTTTTCAGCTCTGTCCTCAAAATCACTATTAAGTATTCAGCATATTTCTGACATTCTACAGTGGATAGTAATTCAGGTCAATATGAATTATGATTATTATATTGCAAACGTTTATACTGAAAAAGGAAGAAAACTTTCCAGTTTCTCTGCAGGGGAAGAGTTGTGTCCTGTAAGTAAACAAGTGCACATTTTGTGATCAGGTGAAAATTGTGTGTAAAATCAAATGTTAGTTTAAGTGATGTCCCAGCTTGCTTTTTGACTCTACTGACATTACCTTGACGTGCAAAATGAAGTTACTGCATTTAAAATGCTCCACTGTATCTCAAGCCAGTGCCAAGGCATTGTTGTTCTTTGAACCAATCCATGTATTTCAGGATTCTGTGCTATGTTTCGCTTTTTGGGGTGAAGGGCTGTGGGGTGGGTTTATAAACTGCTTTATATTAGCCATGTTCCTAGTATTAATACTGTGCTTTCATTAACTTTCTATGAGCTTTCCCTGGACTCAAAGGGCACCTTAAATTAACTCACACTAGAACACTCAGTATGAACTGGCAGGTGGAAGAGCTCTGATACACAACCAGGTTCGTTTCAAACCTTCATATTCCTTCCATGTTGAAGCATTTTAAAAATAAGCAAATTTCGCACTGCTGGGGAGGCAATAATGCAAATTAATATAATATGTGGTTTATTATTAAAAAGAATTAATAAGGATTTGTAGCTTAGTTTCAGCAATTTTAATTGTCCTATTAAGTATTTCAGCATTTAATAGTACAGCTGGCTCAGCTAGTTCACTGCATTTACCATAACAAGTTGTGTTTTATATTACCAAACAACAAAGATTTTGAAAAATTTCTATTCTGAGCAGTATATTGTGTGGCATCTAACTTCCATCTGAAAGTTAAACAGAGAAGGCTTCTCAATGATGGCATATTATACATTCATTTGTAGAATTACTGAGTCAAGTGTGAAAAAAGGTAACTTTGGGTTTAATTCCATCATTTTAGTATCTATTTCATTATTAAATGATTAGCCCATAGTTAAATGGCTGCTTTAACTTGGTATAAATATGTAATATTTAAATTGTGTTTTTATTTTTTCCTTTTTAAACAGAAGGGTACTATGAGATACAGTTCTTAAATCCAAACAGCCTACTGAAAAGAACAGATGCCACTTACACAATCCTAAAATACTGGTAACTGCCAGCCATTTTCTGGACAATGAAACTAAGTTTGATTAATGCTTATCTGGCATATGTCAGCACTACCACTGAAAAGGCTGGTACTGTATATTCACTCTCACCACTGTTGTTTAGTTCTGCACTCTTTTTTCTTAAAGCAAATTTGCCTCTACATTGAACAGAAAAACCAATTCACCTCACTGAAAAATAAGCAGTCAAGTCACTTTCCCATCTTGACTGGTCACGTGAGCAGCAGGTGCTTCCTTTGGCACACACCAGAAGATTAAGTTTAGAAGTTCCAACTGGTCACAGAGATACAACAGCCTGAGAACCACTGTGGCCCAGCTTCACTTCTGCTGCCAGCAGAGAACGGAAGTAAATATTAGGACAGCTTTTCCATTGTTTCCTTGCTACAAAATGCAGCCATTTAATCAGAATCCAAATCAAAATACAAGACTGTCATTTCAGTCCTAATAAGTAAAAGCTGTTTACTGTATTAAGTTAAGGGGGTGCAAGTTGGACAGCTGTGGGCCAATAAACCACTACACTTGGATGAACCCTAATGGACCATTTGGTAAGAGGCCATTCAACAAATATCAGGTATAAGTTTTCAGAATCTCAACTCTCATATTTACTGAATACCTTTAAGTTTCACCATTTGTATTTAAATGCCACATAACATTAAAAGTCCACAGCCTGTATCTAAATAGTTCACGTGTTTTGCAAAAGCTTTATTTCCTACCTTCACACAAAGTAATTCAAATACTGATAGAAAAGTTTTACCTTTGTCCTTCCCAGTGATGACATAAATCACTTAGTTATTCACAATAAACCAGCTGCAACTGCAAAAAGCCAATCCTATTTATACAGCTTCTCAAACTGCTACACACCTTCAAACCAAATAAACAAACTGTGAAGTAAAATCCAATTTACTTGATCCTTCCTAATTCATATTTAAAGCAAAACAAAAATATTTTGTAAGAACACATCCAAATTGATTAACAGGAACTTTGGACTAAATCTACATTCTGTCAACTACCCTCTCTTTGGCAGGAAGCACTAGATATGCCACAGGAAACTACCCAAATCCTAAATTATGGACTGGTTTGACCTTACAGTCAGTTTCCAATCAGCCTCCTCAGTTCATGATGGATTTGTGCCTCAACCACAGGGATTTATGATCAATTCCACATACAAACACCAACTTTTTTCTTCATGAGTAACAGCAGCTGCTACCAAAGTATTTATAAACCTGACTGACTAAAGTTTGGTTTTCCCCTGTGAAGTAAGAGATGAAATTTTTTTAGACCTCGCTATCCTAGGTGCAACTACCATTTTTACACGGTAAGGATTTTTAACCCACCCTCACATCACAAAGAGATCTCAGAGGCTAAGCTAGCAGCTCTATCTTACCAAAGATTATGATGGGATTTTACGAATGACAAGATGAACCTGCTCAAGTGGCCTGAAATGTGACCTGCTCCCAGAAAGAACGGTCTTGTCCTTTTTCTATCACTACTTCAAGTCACACTGATTTTTTTTCCAAGTAATTTTTAGACAGATTAGTTCCCAGATGCTATTCCTTGCATGGCTTTAACACTAACAGTGTTAGCACAAGGATGATGCTGAGAATGTGGTTAGACCTGTTTCTCTCTGCAGCAGTGCACACTTCAGTGAGCTTAAATTATCCACCAGCCTGCAGCTTAGAAGTGGCAGCATTAGGCTCAAACTTAACTTCACTGTCTTGCAGCCTTGCTGGTGATTTAAAAGTAGCAAGGTTTACACCGTGAGGAGCCTCTGAAGCATTCTACTCTGCAGTCCTGTTTATTAAAACAATTTAATAGGGAAAACTAGAGACTACCAGTGAAGTTACAGCAGAGACAGCAGCACTATGACTGTTCTTTAAACAAAATTCCTTGGACTAAAAATCACACCTGAAAACACAGTTTTAAGGACTGGACTTCAAATTCAGGATTTGGGTTGTAGTTCTATGGCATTTAGAAATACAACCCTAATGCTGACCTTCTGGGACCATGCACTGAAATTCAGTCATTACATCATAAACCTCCAGGAACAATACTGCATTCCCTGAAGAAACTACAAGCTGGCACAAAAACAAAACACTTAGTCATAAAACAATATCCCAAACAGATTCAGCAGACCCAGGTTTACATTTTCTCTGTTAAACTTCTTTTGTTTCTACATATGGCTAACAATTGTTTATCAAGTTCTAAATACTTAAATTGTAACTGAAATAACAAGAATGAGCATTGCACATTCCTGAAATATATTAAGAGAGTGGTGCTGCAAAAGAGGGAGTCATAGAAACTAAGATACAGACAAATATTTTAACTTTCTTCCTATTTTTCCTGCATTATACAAAAAGCAGGCAATTCCAAATTAGAACAAAATCTTCCTAAGTGAAAACCTACAAATTATATTTCAGTTGGTCACACTGAATAGCTTTAGTACTGGATCTTGCATGTTAAATACCACGCAAAACATGTCTTGTAAAAGCAATCATCTTTCCCCATGTCAAATAATTCCTAAATTTCACAATAGCACAAAAAAGCAGATACCAGTACACACAAAACAGAATTCTTTTTGGCCTATTTTGCGGCTTCAAATGAAATTTGAAATGTTACTTTTTCTCAATTAAATGTCCCCAAGCAGTTTAGCACAATTCTTGAAAAAGAACCAAAAAACAAAACTACAAAGAAAAAAATCAGACAAAAATATATTCAACACAAAACTGCATTATGAACTCAGAATCAACTACCATTCTGTTCCAAGTAGGACTCCATTATTTAAACTTCAAAGTGGACTAATAGTTACCATCAAATGTTTGAAGAAGTGCTTGCAAGTAACAATTTCATACCTAAACTGGGTATGAGAAAATACTTCATAGAAACTGTAAACAGTGCAATGTAGTTTATTCTACCTAATATTATTTCAGTGGTTGTATTTCATATTTACATTTGACTACAATTAAAACACATGAATAAAATATTAAAAGCAAACACCTAAAATATCACTAACCTTCCATGAGCATGAAAATCTAGGCGCAAGAACTGCTCTTCATGTGACACTGCTCTTTTGGCACGCTGGTGTTTTTGGTGTAACAAATCCACATCATAGGACAGTCCTTCATAGTGTCTAATATATTTATTTAGAGGATTTCCATACTGGCCTGAAAAACAGAGACAAGTAAGGTTGTAAACATACTACCAGGCATGGCAGACCTGTGGTGAAAAGCAGTTGGTAACAAGGACCCAAATTCCACATTATAGTAATTTTAACTTATTTTTCTCCTTTGTACATGTCAGATTCATTCTACTCCAGTCCCACAAACAGGACGCACAATGTGCAGCTACAAGTGCATCAGATGGACCTTGGAAAGCACCTTCCACTTGAATTACAATCAAAACAAGTATAGCTCATTTACTCCAAAACTATCCTACAATGCAAACTCCATCACTGTCAACAGAAATACTTCACAGATACTTCAGAAAGGCACTCCTGATTCAAAATAAGAAGTGAAGCAGCTGAATATCTTTCTTCAGGATTCCTGAAGCTGCGCTTCCAACTTCACTCTGCAGTCATGGCACCAGAGTATCTGCTCAAAATGTTTGTATTCTACATGCGAAATATCCAGGGAAATTAAGAGCAAATCATGCCACCTAGCAACATATTTTGTATCACACGGAATGTTCTACCACATGGAAAATTTTTATTAAAATTTATCTCCAGAGATGTAGATTCAGTTCAGTCTATTTTGCACAATTCCTTCCAGGGTAATATTTATGACTCATGTTAATATGAGCTCATGGCAGAAAATGGTGAAGATTTTGACCCTCCTATCCTGACGGAGGAAAAGACATCAATTACCAAAAAAATCTCAAAATAAAACTTGTGGAGAAAACCAGAAGAACTCTGAATTATGCAAGAAGAAAAATTAGTATCTCATAATCAATTTAACTTCAAACCAACCTAAATGTGAGTTCTCAGTGACCACATGTGGTAATTTTCTTCAGATATCTAAAAAGATTAACAAGTAGTACTTTCAGATGCATTGCTTGCATTTAGCAGCAATGTGCACAAGATGATATTGCTGTATCTGTTTAAAATTCAATTAATGCTATGCTGCATAGAAATCACATTCAAATTTCCTCACAGTACTGTAGGCTTCTGCAAATGTTGACTCTTCATTGTTAACTGCAAATACAGTCCAATAACAAAACTTCATTCTAATTGATTCTCACTCTTGGTCTCAAAATACATGTCCATTCACATCCAGCTTTCCAGAAAGGAAAGTGTCTTAAAATGTTTAAAATGTGTAGTTGAAGCAAGTCTACATGAATTCTAATCCAAGACACAGGACCACTACAAAATTTCAGGAGTTTTGAGGATGCAGGGTGTTTTCTGTGTCTATTGTTTCTTTCATCACTTCTAACATAATCCCTCCAAAAGGAACCACAACACCTCCTGTAACCCAAGAACTTCTACAAACCAAACCGGCCTGCAACTTTGCACAATATACATGTACCTGACTACAGACACATGCTTTCCAATTCCAGGTGTATGACCCAGAAGTGTCAACATTAAAGGAAATAAGCTTCAAAATTAACTGATATAGGCTAAAAAACTAAAAGTTTTAATTGTTAAATGAACCTGAATCTAGAATACAATATTAATAACTCGCTTTAAGAACTTGATTAAAACTAGAGTAAGTACACTGCAGAATGTGCAAACTTCTGAGCTTCAGAATCATCTTTACATTTTGTGTGGTAGGAAGCTTTTAATAATGCACTCCTTATATTTATTGTTACAGACCGTTTTTCTCCTCAGTACTGCAAGATACACTTTCAACAGCTTCAGGAACCCAGAAAAAAAAAGTTTTGAAGTGTGATAATTTACTGAAGACCCAATAACACTTGGCATTCAATCCAGGTCTCATGACCACATGAAAAGATGAGAGACAGCATTTAACTGAGTCACAAAGAATAGTTTTTAAGTGCTAACTACTGTGACAAGTCAGTAAAAGACTACTGACATTAGAACTTCTATAACTGTTCTGTCTGCTAAGGAAAAACAGACGGTTTTAAGCAAAGATCTTTCTTTTTAACAAAAAAACCTCACACACTTGATATGATCACACAACACTTTCTTTTCCCTTTCTTCAAAACTTTAAGAACTCCTTATGTTTTAAGTACTCTCACAGCAAACACTCAACACAAACACTCCTGCTGCTCTCTTCTTGCTTAAGCAGAGCAGCTGCACACCACCTAGAGAATTATGGCTTCTCCAAAAAGGAACTTAAGGCTTCAAAATGAACAGTTTCACTTCCAAAGCCTCTATAACATCAACATTGCTCTCGTGTTCAAAGTCTGCAACTGATCACATTCTTCTAATCAAACCAACTACCTATCAAAAGGGATTATCTTCTTCACAAAGGTAGCTTAATTAGTAGCTCAACCTTGGTAACAAGAATCTATAGAGGTTTCTGAGGCAAAAGTTCATTAAACTGGAAAGAAAACTTCACTGAGGTACATGAGGCAGGTAGAACTGCTGGCTCCAGTTTCTGTAACTAGAAGACTGCATCAAAAAGGAAGAAGTCTATCACAGGTTCTGGAAGTGGCACACCCCAAGAAATCATTATGACAGCACATACCAGATCCCAACCTCTGTTACAAACTACTGCCGTTATTTTTCTGTAAATGAAAAGCTAGGGGTTTGGTTTTTTTAACAAAGATTGCATGACAAAGATCTTTTCAATGTAGTATACAATCAGGAAACCTGCAATAAGAAACACCAAACCATGAACTCCTAAATGTAGTTTATGGGAACTGCCCTATAAATTCCATGTGTCATGCTGCCATCAACAAAACAAAGACAGTGTGATGCCTTTCCAGGCAACCTGGTGGAATAAAGCAACATTACACTTCATCTAAACACTAAGAGAGGAGACAGAAGCCCTTCAGGATACAGACATCAGAGAGTGACAAGGGGATGGCTTTTGAACTTGACAGTATAGTCTTCCAAAGACTTGCTAAACTAGATGTGGCATTTCCTATGACAAATTCCCTGCAGGAATGAAGCTTTACTCTCACAGGGAAGGACTTTAAACAGAATCAGCCGAGCATTTAGGCAAATGTCTCAGTGTGCCAGTCCCTGTGAAAGATGTTTTGTGTGTGCGGATATACAACTCTTCAGGATCCCTAGAGAGCTGTGAAGTATCTACAGTTGTTGTTGTTGTGAACAAACAAATCCCACTGGACAGGTATGGAGTCTGAGGCATGTACTCTCACCTTCAAACCAGCCTCATGCAAAGGCTAAATTGGATCATCTATGTGATTCTAGCTGTAAGCTTCCTGGCACAAGGTGAGCAAACACATGGAACAGTTGTTGGTGGTATGTGCTAAATTATTCCCTGGTTGGTGATTTCCGCAGAGAAAACCTCAAAGAGCTTCTCCCCCCAAGACAAACCCTCCCCAGCCTGCAGGAGAGAAGCAGCACCTGCAATGAGCAAGGGAACAACACTTCAGCCACCTGGATATACAGAAGCCCACGGGATCAGATGGGATGCAGCCAGGAGTGCCGAAGGGTCTGGCTGGCACCATTTCAAGGCTTCTATCACCTTTCTGAAAAGTTACTGTCATAGAGGGGAGCTCCTGACAAATATCATCCCCATCTTCAAGGAGGAGGGCCTGGAGAATTACAACTGGTCAGACTAATCTCAGTGTCTGTGAAGATTCTGGAACGAAATTTTTATGGAAGCTAGCTCCATGCACAAAAAAAAAAATTACTAGTAATAAACAGCACTGAAAGTTTACCCATGTAAATATAAATATCTATTAATTTTATACATATCATTGTAAAAGAGTAACATTTAACTTCCCATAAGAAGATAAATCAAGCATGCACTGTTCTAAAAAATGAAGTTTGCATTAAACCACTCCGATTAAGACTTGCATGACAGATGCAAATAGCTCAAGCACAACTCAAGTTTGTTAGTGGGGTGAAAAAAGAGCACAGAATACCTGACAGAGTATCAGAAATTGTTCAGAAGCCAAGCTAACTCACCAGACAAGTCTTATTACTGCAAGCATCATCACTAATTTGCAGATTCAAAATGCCAGCATGTGATAAACATCTTGTAGAGATTTATTATTATAATTTTAATTAAGACAATCAAAGCAACTTTTGCTTCAAGTTGCTTTCAAGACAGAGTTTATCTATCATACACAGAAAAGCTCCTTTTAGATGGGACATTGAAGAATGTACACTGCATTCAGATTTAGCAAGTCAGAAATTCTACCATATACCTCCTGACTTGGACTTCTCCGAAGAATTTATTCAGGCTGTTGTTTCAAAACCGCCAGCAGAAGGGCAGGCCCCGCTGTCCTTTTACATCTACCCTGTTCCCATTCTTCCCTTGCACTGGCACTAGATTCAGCTGAAAAAATATTCTCTCTCTTCTGGTCAAGTGAGTTTTGGGTGAAAGAAAAACATGTAATCAAGAAGTCAAGTCAGGATCATTTCCCTTCACTGAGGCCTCAATTTAGGGCATGGTCAGACAGTAAGGCAACATCAGTGCAAGCAGATGTCTGCTTTTTATTGACTCTCTTCCTCTCCACCCTGTGAAAGCCCCAGTTCTTCTTCCCCATCAGGCCTGGGTTTACTCAATAAAGCAACTTTAGTTACACATCTGGTAGGAGCTGATTTAATTTTTTTTCCTTTGGATTGACTTCTCATGCCAGGAGGAGAGGTGGGAGGGCAGCACCACCAGACAGCAGTAACTCAGTTCAGCGGCTCTGCCATACTGCAAAAATGAACCTTCGGATCTTTTAAAAGTATAAACAAACTGCAGTCTTAGGCTTTTGGGCAACAGCATTTCAAAGCAACTACCTAAACACTTGATTTTATTTATTTATTTTGAATTACTATAGGCATTTCTGAAATAACCATCTGACAGCTGTCTTGACTAGACACTGTCCCAACCATAATGCTTTTGTTTTAAACTCCAAATAAATGCTGGAGGCTGAGTGCTGCCACATTACTGAAGGCTACTGTTCCTCTGAATTTATAGTAAGAGCACAGCTAAATCACTCTGATGCTGATAGCTCATAAATGCCTTCCCACAACTCCCCCATGTGTCCAGAAAAAAAGCAGATTTTTTCCCATGCTCACTAGGAAATAGGCAGTTCAATATCCAGCAGCAAAAGACACTAAGATACAATTTGGAAGTCCTAGCAATATAAAAGAGCGTGTCGTACCAGTGACAACAAACTATTTATCATAGACTTGCAATGATATTTAGCATTTGATCAGCCTAGCCAAAGCATAGTCATTCTTGTTAAATCCAAGCTTTTTAGAGGCTTCAACAGTTCTCCTTTGTGTTTGCTATTGCCCGTTCCCTTTTTTTTGAATGACCCTTAGGTAGAAGGAGGGGTTTAATTAGTTATATCCATTCCTCTACGAGCATCACTGTATATGGATAATTAAGTATTGATTAATATACCTGCATGCATCTTCATCACATGCAACAAAGCATACTACAAAAAGCTGACAATAATATTACCCAACTTAAGTACCACTTCACACACATCAAAATTCATGACAGCACCACTGAGTGAACAGATCCTTTAAGACAAGCAATTCCAGGGGTGTTGGGGAAAATGCTGAGATTCACTTTTTAAAAAAAGAACTCTTACAAGTCAAGGTACATATACCCTATCTCAATACACTATATACCAGAAGCTAACTTCCAGCTTTCCTTAATGACTATCAGAAAGAAAACAAAATAAATGGTGTGGCTTTTCCTTCTTATACTATTTGAACAGTACTCAAACTGACCTGCAGGACCACTGATTTTGTGAAGGTAGTATTTATGCAGTGGAAGCAAAGAAAGCAGAAGGGAACACTAGAAGTGATCTAATACCAGAACCTGATCAAGAATGTTTCTGGGCCTATTAGGCCAAACTTCTAATAATGTGTCTGCTTTAACCAGACAGACATAACCTACCAAAAACTGTGAAGCAGCCCAAGACAGACACTGCAGTACATTTCACCAGTGCAGCAGCACTACTGATTGCTTTTGATTTCATTCCCTTCACATAATTTTAAGAACAACAAACAAATAATTTTTTAAATAAAACAAAGATTTCACTAAACCTTCTCAAATAAACCATCCAAATTATGCTGCATCATTTTTTAAAAGTTGATTTTATGATTCATACTTAGCTGTGAATTAATGTTACAGTTAGTTCTGTTATTCTGCACCTTTATATATAAAGACTATTACAATCAAGTATGTAGAGTGCTTGCACAGTACACAGGCACAGCCTTCCATAATTCTGAGAGTTCAAACTCAGGTATCCTATAAAAAACTCCAATCTTACACCCAACGTAGAAACCCCTAATTATTTTTAAAGTTTAGATTAATAGAATTTCCAAACTACTATTTAATACCTATGTGCCTTAAAACCAGACAACTTTACAGATAAATGTAAGCTTCAAGATCTCTGCAAAATTAATGAGGCCAGATGCAGTGCACATAAATGAAATGCAAATTGTTGAGTTCTTTTCAGCTCTTTCCAGTTTGGACTGCTCTCACAGTAACTTCTTTAAGAATTATGAACCTGCCCTTTTCACACAGATATTAATGCCTGCCTAGAAGGAAAAATACAAATGAAGAATCTTGTTTTTCAATAAATAAAAACATTTACAATATATAAGAAACTCTAGAAATATGAACACAAGTAGGATAGACCTTCCTAAACTTAAAAGGCTATTCTTAATTTAAGATACAACTGTGGCAAGTCTTTCATAATTACATTTAGGTTTTCACCAAAAAGGCGCTGTTGGATATTTTAGAGATCTGAACTGGCATTATCACTAGATTTCTATCGAGCATTATGAATCTTTCTTTAAAGATTTACCTGCACTGCTACACACCAAAGATATGCACCTCTCTTAGTGAGGTGTGCTTCCTAGTGCCCAGAAATGTTGAAGGTGCCCATTCTTCTCTCAAAGAAAAAAAATTAACTGGAATTTCTGAAATACATTTTGTGAATTTTCTTATATATATCCAGAGGACTGCACTTGACATGCTTACTACGATTTTTAAGGCACAACTGCCTGCCTGGAATTAAACAGTGAAAACAACCCTCACAACTTGGTTAACGAATTATTTTGAGTTAGTTCTGTGCCAGCACCATTTAGTTCAGAAAACAAAGAGGCCTTGAAAGCATGCCAACAATTAAGTCTGAAATATCTTGATAGCTTACAAAAGTTTACATTGAAAAACCTAAATTCTTTCGTGTATCCCACTGCTAATCAGATAAATAGCGGGATGGCTTCTGCCCATGCATATCACCCTGCTTTTTATCTCACAGCTTAGCCACAAATACAACCTACTGAAGTTTCCCATAATTTAATATTACTTTTTGGGAACGTGTGAAAGAACAGCATTTAGCGCTATTTTCTTTGTTAATAAACATACATATTGATGCACACAGAGGTAGAGCCCAGATAAATCAGAGAGGTGCCAAATGAAATAGAGGAAATAAGTCTTTATCAGTTGTTCCACCCACAGTTCTCTGGAAACGCCCTCCCAAGTCCACCCTTCCCGAAACCCTTTTTCTGTACAAAGTCGAAACTATTTTCCCTGCCATGACTTGACCAATTAAACATAACCAGGCGCAGTGGAGAAACTGCCCAGTTCCTAATGCCGAGAAACAACTCCTAACGGGAGCCAACACAGTTACACGTCCCCACAAACACAAGCGAGTTTTGCCCCGGCCTAGGAGAGGAGAGACCCTGGAAGTCACGGTCACACTTTGGGAAGTACCCGGGCTGTCTTTTATTTCCTTAAGCTGAACTTTCCACCTGCGTCCTTCCTGGTTTCGGAGAGAGGAAAGCGGCCGCGAGGGCAAGGGAAAGGAGCCGGGAAGCGGCCACCAGGAGCGGGCGGGAAGTCCTGAGGGACGGAAGCGGAGCCGGGGGAAGAAAACAAACACAGCCGACCGCGGAGAGAAGGACCCGAGGGGGAAGAAGAGCGGAGGGAACTGACCCGGTCCTCGGCGGGGAAAGTCCCGGGGAAGGGGCGGGGGCGCAGGCCGGCCCCGGGCGGCAGGGGAGAGGCCCGGGCGGGCTGAAGGGGCAGGCGGAAAAGGGAGCCCGGCGGGCGGCCCGGCCGCGGCCCTGGCGCCGGGGCGCCCCGGAGAGCGGGGCCCGCCGCCCCCGGCCCCGAGCGCCGGAGACGGGAGAGAAAGAGAAAGGGAAGAAAGAGGGAGAGAGGAAGGGAGACGGCCCCAAGCCAGGGCCCCGCGAGGCCGGGCGGCTCCTCACCTCCAGCGCCTGCCGCGCAGGAGCACAGCAGGATTATCGTCCCCGCCAGATCCATCTCTGCCGGGCGCAGGCCCCGCCGCCGCCGCCGCCGCCTACCCACAGCACATCCGCCCCAGACCGGCGCCGGGCGGGATGGGGAGGAGCGAGCCGGGCGCCTCCCTCCGCTTTGTCCCCCGCCGCTCCGGAGGACTGTTCCCGCCCACGGAACGGCCGCGGATCGCCGGCTCTCCCGGCAGCGCTGCCCCCTCTCTCTCCCTCCCTCCCCTCCACGCGCCGCCGCTCCCTCCGCCCGCGCGCGCGCCAGACGCCACCGGCGGGGCGGGGCCGCGGGACACGCCCAGAGCGCGCGGCCCCGCCCCGCCCGCGCGCACGGGGGCGGGGCCGCACGGGGCGGGGCCTCTCGCCGCTTCCGGCGCGCCCGGAGCCGCGGCTGTGGAGCCGTGACCGCAGCGGGGCACGCACACACCGCACCGGCTGCTGGCCTTTGTCCCCTTACCGGTTATATGGCTTCTCCTTGCAGAAAACTATCTACTTTTAGCGTTTCACTCTGGTTTCCTTCGTCCCCTAACCATATACACATTTCTTCCTTGCACAAAATAATTTACTTACTTTCAGAGTTTTATTTTAGGTCACCGATTTGTCCCGATGCTCTACATGTTGTGAAGTGTTGCAGTGTCCCCACTGAACACAGACTTGTCATTCTGAGACTGTCTTGAACAACCTTCACAATTCAAGGGTACAGAAAAATCATCCCGTGGAAATAAAAATGTGAGACATCTGAACAAAATGTTTACTCTCTTGGTTGTCCTTGTGCTAATACTTCCATCAACTGTGCCATCTCAAAGATTTATTTTTTATATTGGAGTTTGTGCCAAGTTTATCAGTTTACTGTCAGCCCTTTATATTTGTGTTTTTCTATTCCTATTGCTGTGTCAAAATAAAAAACATCTTCCCTCTGAACACTGATATAGGTGAGAAAAGGTTATGGAAATGCACATAGAATATACCTCAGGTAAGGCTGCAGAACTTGATACAAGTGTTTACACAGTTCAAATCAGAGAGCTGCTGAGAATAAAATGAGAGGATAAATCCGTATCATCCCAAGACTATTTAAAATTTGTGATTAAAAGTGGAAGATTTATTTAGGGAGAGGAGAGGTTCACTGGGGTAAAGTCTGAGTAATACACCCACATTAATTCTTACAGAATCACAGAACGTTAAGGGGTTGGAATGGATCTCAAGGAACACTTCATTCCAGCCCCCTGCCACGGACAGGGATGCCTCCCACCAGACCTTCAATGCTTCCAGGAACGGGACATCTGCAGCCTCTCTATGCAACCTGTGTCAGTACCTCACCACCCTCACAGTAAAGAATTTCTTCCTCATATGTAACCTACATTTCCTCTCTTTCAATTAGGCTATTCAAACAAATTGTTCTGGTTATCTTTTATACTCACCATAGCCGTATTTTTTATAGTACGACTGTCTAGGAAAACGCAAGGCAAAGCAGCGAGCGCTCTCGGGAGAGCCGGCCTCACCTGTTTTCCCTCCCCTTGCCGCTGCCCGCCCCGCCCCGGCCCCCCCGCCCCGGGCCCGCCGTGACCCGCGGCCGCTCCCCCCCCGCCCGCACGTCCCCGGCGGGGCGGGGCTGGCGCCGCTGCTGTGATGGCGTCGCGGGCGTTGCGGGCGGAGGCGCAGCCGCTGCGGTGCCAATAGAGAGCGGAGCGGCCGGGCCGGGCATGGAGAGCCTGGCGCAGCCCCCGCCGCCCCCGGGCTCGCTGCAGACGGGCGGTGGGGGCGCTGCCAGCCGGCTCCGCCTGGGAGAGGCGGCGGCGGGCGAAGGCGGCTGCAGGGAGGCCGAGGAGAGCGGCGGGCGGCGCAGCCCTTCTCCTCCGCCGGCCCCCGCTCCCGCCGCGGCCCCTCGGACCGCGTCCCCCTCCCGGGCCGCGGAGGGTGGTGCGGCGGCGGAGGGCGCGGGGCTGGCGGTGCCGGAGAGTCCCGGAGCGGCGCCCGCCTCGGAGAGCGGTCCCGCGGGAGCCGGCTCCGGGAGCAGCGGCGCTCCCAGCCCGCCGGGGGAGGAGTCCCGCAGCCTGGACTCGCTGGAGTCCTTCTCCAACCTGCACTCCTGCTGCCCGAGCAGCTCCGAGCTCAACAGCGACGCCGACGAGGCGGTGGTGGCGGGGGCCTCCTCGGGGGGCCCGGCCCCGGAGCCCGAAGGGGACAGGCCGGCGGCGGGCTCGCAGCTCCTCTCCGCTTCCAAGGAGCGCTTCCCGGGGCAGTCGGTCTATCACATCAAGTGGGTCCGCTGGAAGGAGGAGAACACGCCCGTCATCACCCAGAACGAGAACGGCCCCTGCCCGTTGCTGGCCATCATGAACGTGCTGCTGCTGGCCTGGAAGGTACCGGGCGGGCGGGCGCCATGGCGGGGCCGGGCGGGCGGTGCCGCTCGGGCAGCGCGGGCGGCTCCTGTGGCGCCGGCGGCGTGAGGGCTCCGGAGCCACCGCGGCGTGAGGGCACCGCGGCGAGTTCGTGCTGTTTAGGACAAGGACATTATGGAGAACGCTGGAGAGGAACTTCTGACAAGGGCATATGGTGACAGGACAAGGGGGAATGGCTTTAAACTAGCTAGGGGCAAGTTTAGAGACATGGAAAAAATTCATCCCGGTGAGAGTGATGAAGCACTGGCACAGGTTGACCAGGGAACCTCTGCATGCCCCATCCCTGCCAATGTCCCGGGCCAGGTTGGTTGGGTCTCTGGGCAACGTGGTCTAGTGAGAGGTGTCCGTGCCCGTGGCAGAGGGGTTGGAACTTTGTGATCTTTCAGGTCGCTTTGAACTCTAACCATTCTGTGATTTTCAGGAAGTACACAGGCTTATTTCTGCTGTTAAGCACATGTCTTACATAGAGAACTTGGAAAATAAACACTGCTGTGCAATATGTTGCCAATACACTACTTAGATGCTGCTGTCATAGACTTGCTTCGTTGTTGTCTTAAAATATCTAGATGATGTTTACTAACCTGAACAATATATTATATATAATAGTTTGCAGATGTGTACAGGTTTCTAGTGAGTAAAGATTGATATTTATAGCACTGAGCACATAGGGGATATTTTTGGAAAATAGGTTAGTTTCATATAATAAAGTGTATGTAGAGTTGTACAAAATGAGGAATTGTACAAAATATGGATTTGTACAAGTAACTGCCTGAGTAATGGGGACACATTCATACAGTTATGCAGTATAGATTGTATTTAAATTAACAAATCAGATAGTGATCAAGTACAGCTTTGAGACCTGGAAGTTCTTGAGCTCTGTAGCCATTGTGGATATGGACTTCCTTTAGTCTTAAAATAACTTCTTTTTTCAATTTTTTAAGTAACTAAAATCTAAGGCATAATGTAGTTAT